>NC_057801.1:348662441-349262441 GCF_018294505.1 Triticum aestivum
CCCCGCCTCCTGGTCCACAGCCCGTAGCCGCCGCCGCCTCGCTGGAGTTCTCACCGGACTCGAGGTAGCCGCCGCCATTTTTTTTATAAACCGTTCGGGTTTTTTAAAACCCTAGATCCATTTTTTTAGATCGGTTCGTCGGTTTTTCTCGGTTTAGTTATTTAACGAACGCTCATTCATACGTTCGTTTTAACAAACGGTTTTCGTCGTTTAGCCGCAGACAGGGAACGTTCGTTCGTTAGCCTGTTCGTCCATTTTTCTTTTTTCTCGGATTTTCCGCGATTATTTTCAATCGCAATTTCTGATCCGATGTTCGTTCTAGTATAACTTTTCGCTCGTTTATCGGAATCAGGCGATTCAAGCGCCTAGAGTTTCGTCTCGAAACCCTCTTTCCGTTTAATCAACTTAAACAAGTTTTTTCTACTGTAAAAATTTGACTTATGTCCAGAGTAGTAAACGAAGCTTGTTTCTTTCGCCGTTTGAGTTTCGTTGCTTCGTTTGATTTGATTATTTTTGCAAACCGGAGTTCTTAAGTTGAACTTTCTGGTTAAATATCTTATTTGAGTTTTACCTGTGCATTAGATGAGTGCTTATTGTATGTTTCTTTGTTTGCAATAGAGTACCCGGAGTGTGCAACTCGCTACTATGAGTGTCTAGGTTTCACGGATCATCAGCAAGGCAAGTAACACTTTGATCATATCTCTCTACTACCCAGTTTTATTGCATTAGATCAATCCTCAAACAATCACATGGTTATGATCTGATTAATATGTGGGTTTTGCGAAGTAGATGAGGTTGTACCTATTATCCTATTTATTATCAAACCTTTGGGAGTTACTTCTACGTTTGCTTATATTGCTATGCTATGCTAGTAGACGTGGATTGGGTGAGTGTATCTATGACAGATGTCAGATTGTCAATTAATGGTTAACTTAAGGTGGCAACTTTAATACACATCTGGGTGGATTGAGGCACCTGGGGAACCCAGTGTTGCCTGTATTTTTGGAAATCCCGAGGTACCGTGTGATTCTCCTATGGACCTCCACCCAGGCTCAAAGGGATGACACTGATGCACAGAGATCAGACTGTTTGAGGTTTGGTTGCTACAAGATGGTATCAGAGCACACGCTGACTATAGGACACGACCACTAAGCTAAAGCCCTAGATCACTACTCTCTTCGCATTTCTGACTCCTCTCCCTTTTCTACACTTTAGGATGGCGGATGCAAGGAACAAGTTCACACAACCGGATGAAGATAACCTTTTGGACGCTACTTGAAGGAAGTCACTAGATACCTGAACATCGGACTACCAAGCTTCACCGGGACCTACATCACCACTTTACCAGAAGAGGAGCGTTGGATGATTCAAGTTCAAGTTCCAGGAAGGACGTTCATGCCAGTCACTGAGCCCATAGAGTTTTCCTTTGATGCACCAACCTGGAGCCTAGGAAAGAGCATGGCAGCCCACATCACCATGGGACGCATTGGAGAACTTTACCACAAGGATCTCAAGGATACTATCTACTAGATTTGTGGGTGCCGAGATGAGCAATGGGAGATGATCAGCACCAGGAAGGATAGATCAATTGCAGCCTTCATCCAGGAGTTAAACCAGCACATTCGGTGCCAGGAGAACCAGATGTGCGTAGGCATGATAGATCTGAAGAAGGCAATGCCCAAGATCACGGAGCTGGAAGAAGAACTCAAGTCTAAATGCGATGGATATGAAGAGGAAATAACGACACTCATGGAGAAGAATGATGATCTGAAGAAGAAGCTAAAAGTATTCATGGGATTCCCCGCGACTGGAGGAGAAGACGACGATTGCACTTGCCAGGAGAACTACATCATCATCGATGACACCGACTCGTACCCAGACGATAGTGATGATGACTACGTTGACGAAGCTGGAGCAGATATCATGGAGTCTTCGACCGATCATTTTTTCTAGCCGATCACCATAATAGTAGTAGTATTCCCCCATGTATATAGCGTAGTCCGAGCACTTTTGTAACGATAGTTAGACTGTTGTATGCCCTTGTTTGAATTGATTGAAAGTGAAATTGTTTGAGTTTGTCTCATTTGCATATGGGTAGTGTTTTACCTCTAGATCTATTTCCATTCTGTATTCTCGTCTTTTCTAAACCCTCAGATGCCTCCGAGATGTGACAATGGATTTGCTTTCCCACCGGAGCTCACTCAGTTGATCCAGCAGCAGGATGCATTGATGCAGATACTAGTCCAGAATTAGAATCAGGGGAACAACAACAACAACAACAACAACAACCCACCACTACCACCACCACCCATTGACCATTTAGCCCGATTCTTGAGGCTGAATCCGCCGGTGTTCTCCAGTAGCACCGAGACGATAGTTGTAGATGATTGGCTCCGCAAGATTGGAAGGGAGTTGACTACTGCAGGATGCACAAATGTAGAGAAAGTGCATTTTGCCACACATCAGCTTGATGGACCCGCAACATCATGGTGTGAGAATTTCACTGCCACTTACCCCATCGACACTGTCACATGGGACGAGTTTCAGCAGGCTTTCCATACTGCTCATGTTTCAGCAGGAGCTATGGCCATGAAGAAGCGTGAGTTTCGCAACTTGTGCCAAGGAGGACGTACTGTTGGCCAGTATGTGGATGACTTTAGTAAGCTAGCACGTTATGCCCTAGATGACGTCGCTACTCGCTACGGATGCAGCTAAGCAGGAGAAGTTTCTGGAAGGACTGAATGATGAGCTGAGCATGCAGTTGATGGTGGCAACCTTCAACAACTACCAGGAGTTGGTAGATAGAGCTCTCATGATTGAAGGGAAGCAACAACAGATTGACAACCGCAAGAGGAAGTATGGATAAGGGAAGTACAATTCTGGAGCTCAGCAGAAGCCTCATTTTACCCGAACTCGGGAGGACCTTTTCAGCATAACCATGGAGGAGGGAGTTCGCACAACCATAATGGCCCCAAGAATGGGAATGGTAATGGTAATGGAGGAAACAACGACCAGAACCGTGCCAACCCATCAACCCCAGCCAAGAAGGATCTGAGCCACGTCACTTGCTACAAGTGCCAGAAGACTGGACATTATGCCAATGAATGTCCTGAAGCTAAGAATGGAAATGGCAATGGAAGCTCTGGGAAGAATCCGGACCCTTTCAACAGGGGACAGGTGAACCACGTTAACGTGGAGGAGGTTGAAGCCCAGCCAGATGCATTAATAGGTAAGTTTTTGGTTAAGTCATTTACTGCAATCGTTCTTTTAGATACTGGTGCATCGCATTCATACATATCAAGGGGATTTGTGGATAAGTATAAACTGCCCACCAAAGTTCTTAGAACACCTATGTTAGTAAGCTCACCAGGAGCGGAGTATATGGCAAGCCAAAGATGTTTTCAAGTGCCATTAACCATAGGTAGGCATGTTTTCCCCTCGGATCTGATAATTTTGGAGTCGCAAGGTTTGGATGTGATTCTGGGTATGGATTGGCTATCGATGTATGGAGGAAACATCGATTGCGCCAGTAAATCGATTTTGCTCACCGCCCCAGAAGGAAGAAGGATTAAGTATGTATCCCGTCATGAGCCGAAGAGGACTCAAGTAAATTCCTTATCAAGAGTTGTACACGAGGAAGTACCAGTGGTGACGGATTTCCCTGACGGATTTCCAGAGGAGTTGCCAGGCATGCCACCAGATAGAGACACCGAGTTTTTGATTGAGCTTTTGCCAGGCACAGGGCTGATATCTAAGAGTCCGTACATGATGCCCGCAAAGGATTTGGAGGAAATTAAGAAGCAGATTAAGGAGTTACTGGATAAAGGCTATATTCGCCCAAGTTTGTCACCTTGGGCATCGCCAGTGCTTCTAGTGGAGAAGAAGGACGAATCATTGAGGATGGTTGTTGATTATCGGGGATTGAATGAAGTGACAATCAAGAACAAGTACCCACTGCCAATGATCAATGATTTGTTTGACCAATTTCAAGGAGCTAAGGTATTTTCCAAGATCGATCTGCGATCAGGATACCACCAGTTGAAAATTCGAGAGCAGGATACACCTAAGACAACTTTTACCACCAGGTACGGGCTATATGTGTAACACCCACGATGCGGCTATATCTCCCACGTGTCGAAGCACGACTTAGAGGCATAACCGCATCGTAGTTTTGTTGCAAGAAGGGTCATCTTCACACAATCCCATGTAATGAACAAGAAAGCGATAAAGAGTTTGCTTACAATCGCCACTTCACACAATGGACATATAATTCATACATCATTCAGAGTACACACATAGTCCGACTACGGACGAAGCCGAAAGAAAAGAAGATAACCCAACTACTAGATCCCCGATCATCCCAACTGGGCTCCACTACTGATCAACATGAAAACGATACATAGCAACGACTAGGGTCTTCGTTGAGCTCCCATCTGAGCTCGGTTGCATCACCTGCACTGGTATCATCGGCACCTACAACTGTTTGGTAGTAATCTGTGAGCCACGAGGACTCAACAATCCCATTACCATGGGTATCAAGACTAGCAAAGCTTAATGGGTATGGAATGGATAAGTGGTGAGGTTGCAGCAACGTCTAAGCATATATGGTGGCTAACATACGCAAATAAGAGCGAGAAGAGAAGCAAACGGAACGATCGAGAAGTTAGAAGGGATTAAGGGGTGATCCTGAAACTACTTATGTTCATACATAACCCAAAAACCGTGTTCACTTCCCGGACTCCGCCGAAAAGAGACCATCACGGCTACACACGCGATTGATGCGTTTTAATTCGAATCTCGTGTCAAGTTCTCTACAACCGGACATTATCAAATTCCCATCTGCCACATAACCGCGGGCATGGCTCTCGAAAGTTTATACCCTGCACGGGTGTCCCAACTTAGCCCATCACAAGCTCTCACGGTCAACGAAGGATATTCCTTCTCCCAGGAAGACCCGATCAGTCTTGGAATCCCGGTTTACAAGACATTTCGATAATGGTAAAACAAGACCAGCAAAGCCGCCCGAATGTGCCAACAAATCCTGATAGGAGCTGCACATATCTCGTTCTCAGGGCACACCGGATTGTCCAAACTTCCGGTAGGCCAGCCCAGAGTTGCCCCTGGTGGCCACCGGCGGCTGACAGGTTGGACCAACACTCACGACGAGCATTGGCCCAGGGGGGTAAAATAAAGATGACCCTTGAGTCTGCAGAACCCAAGGGAAAAGGCTTAGGTGGCAAATGTAAAAACCAAGGTTGGGCCTTGCTGGAGGAGTTTTATTCAAAGCGAACTGTCAAGGGGGTCCCATAAATCACCCAACCGCGTAAGGAATGCAAAATCAAGGAACATAACACCGGTATGACGGAAACTAGGGCGGCAAGAGTGGAACAAAACACCAAGCATAAGGCCAAGCCTTCCACTCTTTACCAAATATATAGATGGATTAATTAAATAAGAGATATTGTGATATCCCAACATAATTCTGTCCATCATGGAGCAATCTTCAACTTACCTGCAACTAACAACGAGGGGCTGAGCAAAGCGGTAACATAGCCAAGCAACGGTTTCCTAGGAAGGGTGAATAAGGTTAGAGGATGACATGGCAATATGGGAGGCATGGTAAACAAGTGATAGGTAGCGCAGCATAGCGATAGAACGAAGCAACTAGAAAGCAAAGATAGAAGTGATATCGAGGGTAATGGTCATCTTGCCTGAAATCCCGCAAGGAAGAAGAACGAGTCCACGAAGAAGATAAACGGACGTAGTCGAACGAATCCTCACAACTCCGGAACGAAACCGAAGCTAACGAGAGAAGAAAACCAGAAAGAAGCATACAACATGGTAAATACACAAGCATAATCGTGGCATGATGCACAATCAAGTATGATGCATTTCCGGTTTAATGAGGCATGGCATGGCAAAGTGCAACAAACAATACTACAAGCTAGGTGGAGCTCAATATGCAACGAGTTGCATATTGGCAAAACACCACATGCAATTATTTAGTTTGATCTCGTTATAAGCTACTCAACAATATTAAATGTTGTTAAACATGGCAAGAGGTGAGGCATAAGTAAACTAACTATTTAGGCAAGTTTAAGTGAGGCCGGAAACAACAAACAACAATTCCGGAAATCCCCCTATGTTATTTAGCAATTTAACGCAAACAACAATTTTAAACATTTTAAATCTTGTTATCATGATGCGGATGACTGCAGTTTTATGAAAACGTTGACATGAGCATGTTATGAAGCATTCGTCACCGTGGCAGAACGAATGGGGTGCCACAGCAACTACAACGAAAATGGTGCCACAGCAACATTCCGATCCTCCGACAACTCATTGAGATACCGGTGCAAAAGAGCAAGTGTGCAGATGTGCGGAACATGCAAAAGATGGTGGGGTGATCCCGGTTACCGGGTTCCCACGGGTCGACGGCATGGCAAACGAGGACGAACGTGCATGAAGCAAACGGGAACGGTGCAAACATACGGTTCATCTCAGACAACATGCATTCGTCCACGGGTCATTGTCTCGGCGGTTATACCTTTGAAGCGTGCATTTTTGGAGCGGATCGAGTTTCGACGAAGGAAGTAGTGGTACACGGGTCATAGTGGAAGTAGTGGTTCACGGCGACGATAGTGGAACTTGGCATTTTTGCTAATCAGGTCTTCGGCGATGGTAGTTGTACACGGTCGAAGAGGAACTTGGCGCGTCCAAAATCGAGGATCATCGTGTACTTGATGTTTCGGTCAGGGCAGCAAAACGTAGTCAAACTTGACGTATCCGAAGGGGTAATTGGCGAACAACAGTCGTCATGGTACTTGTAGCTCGTGTAACTCCATAGTTCGTTGCGTGAGGATAGTCGTACATGCACGTAGATGAAATTGACGGGTCCTGACGTCCCGGTACTTGGCGTCCTCTTGGCCTTGATGATAAAGAAACGAAACGCGATGGTGTGGCAGAGTAGCAGCGGGGTCGGACGCGGGGGAAGAGGATCGCCTTGGCGCTATCGAGCAGGCAGGAGGCGCGCGACGGAGAAGGACAGCAGGGATAAGCGAGCTCATGGCTGCCAGTGAGCTTGGTGAGGCCAAGGCGGCGAGGCGGGGCGCGGCGGCCATGGAGGTCAACGCGCGCGGCCATGCGGTCGTCCTCCTGCTTGAGGCAGAGGATGCAGGGGGCGACGACCACGGCCGAACTTGAGGACGGGGACGGCGAGGCGAGGTGGAGCGGATCCAGGTGGAGGCGACCAGGAACAAGGCGTGGGCGCGGATCCGACGGAGGCAAGCTTGAGGCGTCGGCCATGGGAGCTCCAAGGAGGGCGGTGGCTGGTCGTGGTCGCTAGCGATGGAGGCGGAGCAAAGGACGGGCGAAGCAGAGGAGCTGGTGGCGGACGCGGGAGGCCGGGCGCGGCGTCATGGGGAGGCGACGACATGGAGGAGGGGAGGCTGTAGGGGCAGCGATGGTCGAAGACGAGGGCGACGGGGAGGTCTGGTGGCGCGGCACCAAGGGCGGCGAGGAGGAGGTCGGGCGCGGTGGTCGCACGGTGGAGGCGACGAGGGGATCGGGTGCAGGGATCTCCTCTCCCTGGCTTGATGCGTGCGTGTGTGTGAGTGGCGGCGATGTGGGAGGACGAGAGGGAGAGATTGAGAGGAGGGGGGTCAGGGCTAGGGTTAGATAGGCAGGGGGCGGCTGGGCCTTGGGCTGCGGGGAAACAGGCTGGCCTGGCTGCTGGCCTCTCTTCTCTCTCTCGCTCTAAAGAAAATAAAAGAAAACAGAGATAAGAAAGAAAAGAAAGGGAGGTTAGGGGAAGAAGTTGGACACGCGGATAATTTTCCCGGACACACAAAAATGAGCTTGATCCAAGAAAATAGAAGTTGGCACGAATGCAAGATTTAAATCCAAACTCATTTGAATTTAATTTAGGATGAGGTTTTAGGAGTGTTCAAAATGTTGAGAATTTAAAAGGAGCCTCGGGAAAGAGATGAAAATAATTTATGGACAACTTTGAGGTCAAGAAGTGAGATAACAAAGTCATGGGGAATTATTTTGCAAGTGGGTTACGGTTGATTCCAAAACAATGGAATATTTATAGTAGCTCCCTAAATATTGGGAGGATATGTTATAAAGAGAAATCACCATGTAAAATCCCTCGATTTAAATAGACCGAAGATACATACGATTTTTATTTAGATGAGTTTTTAAAAGGGTTGCATGATGACATGATGCAAAGAGATGAGATGCATGACATGAACAAAATGCAAAACAAAAGACAAAAACCCAACCACGGCGGAAACAACATATCACATAGCCGGAAATGGCAAGAGTTGGAGTTACAATTATGAAAAGTTACATCCGGGGCGTTACAACTCTCCACCACTACAAGAGGATCTCGTCTCGAGATCTAGGATGGCACCGGAGAGAAACGGAAGAGGAAGAGAAGAGGTAAAACTAAGTTGCTTCTTCGATGAATGAGTGAAACCAAAGAACCTTGAGAGGTTGAAAAGTTGAAGGAAAGAACACACCGGAGTTGAACACAATTGAGAGCACTGCGGTAGAAAATAGAAACAAGGAACACCATGTGAACCTTGGAGGTTGCAAAGCTATGAATGATGAGTACAATGGACAAGAAGGAATTGAAATCACTTTGGTTGAAATGAGATAAACAAGGAACAAGGAAGATCAAAATCGGACAACACTCCAGTTGAAAAGAGATGCAAGACTTGATAAGATGAAAAGAACTTAAAAAAAAGACACGACACTCGGTTAAATGGATAAGCATGAAAAGAACACGATCCTGACAAAACAAGATGATGAGTGAAGAGAGCAACATCACAATGCCTCCGGAAGAAAGAATAGAATTTAGATCTTTGGAATAACAAAATGGTGAAGAAAATGATAACTTCTACCACAATTGAATTTGGAAAGCATCCTTGCAAGAAGGTTAGAGCGGAGTTGTTGGAAAACCAACAACAGAAGGATATGATCCTCGTGGGCTTATGGAGACATCTCAAAACTTGAGGTGAAATTCTGCCACTACCGAAAACAAATGCTTGCTTGAAATCAACGAAGAGGTGAAAACTGCTTTTGCCGAGAGGATAGGAGAAAACTTGGATCATTGATAAGCACCACAATACAACATTCCTTAGGGAAGGCTTTAGGTGAAATCTATACCAAGATAACTCCAACGAAGAGATTGATGGATTTAAAATACCTTGTTCTTGACAACATGTGAATCGCGAAATATGAATGAAAATTGTCAAGAATGATATAACACCACCTCGAAAGATAAGGTAGAAAGAATTGCACTTCGAAATGCAAGAAGAAGAATGGTTGAGCTCCTCCAACAAAATCTTGAAGAAAGCTTCGCGAATGAATGAATTATTTGATGAACCACCATGTAGAACCTCCATGAAGAACTCCGGTAATAAAAGAATGATAAAAAGAAAGAGAAGTTGAAAACACAAGGTGAAGCCTTGTGATGATTTAGAAGGAGCTTCGCGACGAGATAATGTGGAAAACTTGGAACTCCAGAAAAGAAAAGATGAAGCATCTTGAACTGAGAAATGTGACATGATGAACAACTCTTGAAAGAATAAACTAGATCACTTGGATGAAACAATAATTAGAATTACGTTATGCGTATCCTTCACCAGTTTAAATTGATGACAAACAATGGATTTGGCATACTACTTATTCTCATTGGAAAATGATTAAAGATAGAGATATAGCGCAAACTTGAGAAGGTCTTCAACGAACCACCGGTAGGATTGAAACAACGAATAAATTAAATATGAGAACATAGGAAGAGGAATCTTGAACGAACCACCGAAAGAACTGAAAATGAAAGTAGCAAAGGCACAATTCACCGGGAAGAATTGGAAAATGAATGAAGATACTTGAGGGGATTTAGATACAAGAGAACAAAGAGATCGTGAATTGATTAGAGGATATTTGAACGATGCACCAGTAAGATTTGGAGAATGATAGCTACACGCTAAGAATGAAGAATTATGACATGATGGCCTTCGGATGATCGAGAAAGGAAGGAACTCTTGAAATGCGTCGGATGGTTGAAAAGAATGCTCACAACCGAAAACAATTATGAGAGGATGACATCAAGCTACAACCATGAATCTTGAAGAGAAAGGAGCAATATTTAAGAGAAATCCTTCTTCGGTCTTCAAATGTTGAGAATGAAGATGAGAACCACCATGAATTGTTGAGATACTCTGGGAGAATGAAAAACAAAGAGGTTGAGCCAACAATGAAAAATAATTTGAAATCGATCTTGGAAAACATCTGACTGATGAAATTCATTCTTACGTCAAACTTCGAAAAGAATTTGGGAATAGCTCTGGGAAAATTAGAAGAGTCAGGTAAGATCCTGGGAAAAGACCTGTGGGTTATGGGCCTACTCAAAAGAAACACCATTGAAATGATTTTGAAGAGAAATTGCACCAGTTGAATTAAATGACTTGAATGAGATAATAATCTCGAAATAGCTTGAACGGATTAAGAATGGAAACACGAATCTTCCTGAGAAAATCTTAAGCACTCCGGAACAAATGAATAACAAGAAGCGAAAGATTACAAGGTGCAACGGTATGGGGAAACATTTGAAACGAGGAAAGGGATATGATCAATACAGAAAGCTTGAATTAATCCACCGGAGAAGAAAAAGAGACGAAGAATAATGAACTTGAAGCTCTGTTAGTATCTTCCTGATAAACACCGGATAAGAACATTGACGGGAAAAGAATGGAGAAACTTCACATCCATAAGATGGATACTTGATTAACATATATGAGTCCTTGAAGAAAAGGGTGGGAGGGCGGGAAAACAAAGGCAACTTGGGGAAGATGGAACAAACACCATTGAGGAAACTTAGAATTGATCTTGTGGATGTTTAAAATGATCGGATCCACTTGAAGAGAAGCACACCAGTTGGAAAGGAATCAACATGACGGCAACGATGATCAAGAAGGATTAGTATTCACATAAGAATATGAGAACACCGCTTAGGAAAGGTATGGAATCAACACTTGACTTCGAAGCAACTCAAATACCACAAATAAAACAAAACAAAGGATTTGGCTTGCAGAATAAGCCGGAAACAAACATATGAATATCCCATATCGTATCATGTGTCTGTTGGAAAGATATCCTATGAGATACTTGAATTCCTACTTATAAACTCCCGAAACTTTTTGGTTTTGCAATCTGGTGTTGGGGATACAAGGGAAGCAATATACATCTCACCCAAAACTAACAATCCCTACATCCAGCTGTATCCATCCGTCAACACATAACCAAAAAATCTTCGGAAATCGTGTACCTCAACCTTCGAAAAGCATCTGTTATACAAGCTATGGCAATACTCCCGAACTCCCCAGTACTGGGTGGCATCGAGGTTATCTTACCACTAGCTGCATAAAAGAGATTTTTTATGTCGGCGAAACTCAGGTATTCCAGAACTGCAACGATAAAATTATGACAAATCAACACCTCGGAGCTCAACTCCCCGGGACACTGCCACAACCCCTAAATGTCAGGAGGCACCAAGAACAATGTTCTCGTCATAAGAATATCAGAACGATCCCAAGATACCCGCGTGATCCTAAAAAAAATCATGAAATCTGAGGAGAGGAAAGACAAAACATCTACGTCAGGAGATCTCACCAGAGCGACGAAGGGACTAAGGAGTAAAAAGAATCCTACTCTCCGATATATATAATCCTAAGACTCAAAACATTTTGTTCTAGACTCAACAACGCCAGCGATTCGATCAAGCAGGGGGGCTCCTAAGTCGGGGATGGCTCTGATTACCAACTTGTAACACCCATGATGCGGCTATATCTCCCACGTGTCGAAGCATGACTTAGAGGCATAACCGCATTATAGTTTTGTCGCAAGAAGGGTCATCTTCACACAATCCCATGTAATGAACAAGAAAGGGATAAAGAGTTGGCTTACAATCGCCACTTCACACAATGGAGATATAATTCATACATCATTCAGAGTACACACATAGTCCGACTACGGACGAAGCCAAAAGAAAAGAAGATAACCCAACTGCTAGATCCCTGATCGTCCCAACTGGGCTCCACTACTGATCAACATGAAAACGATACATAGCAACGACCAAGGTCTTCGTTGAGCTCCCATCTGAGCTCGGTTACATCACCTGCACTGGTATCTTCGGCACCTGCAACTGTTTGGTAGTAATCTGTGAGCCACGAGGACTCAGCAATCCCATTACCATGGGTATCAAGACTAGCAAAGCTTAATGGGTTTGGAATGGATAAGTGGTGAGGTTGCAACAGCGTCTAATCATATATGGTGGCTAACATACGCAAATAAGAGCGAGAAGAGAAGCAAACAGAACGGTCGAGAAGTTAGAAGGGATCAAGGGGTGATCCTGAAACTACTTATGTTCATACATAACCCAAAAACCGTGTTCACTTCCCGGACTCCACCGAAAAGAGACCATCACGGCTACACACGCGGTTGATGCGTTTTAATTCGAATCTCGTGTCAAGTTCTCTACAACCGGACATTAACAAATTCCCATCTGCCACATAACCATGGGCACGGCTCTCAAAAGTTTATACCCTACAGGGGTGTCCCAACTTAGCCCATCACAAGCTCTCATGGTCAATGAAGGATATTCCTTCTCCCAGGAAGACCCGATCAGTCTCGGAATCTCGGTTTACAAGACATTTTGACAATGGTAAAAGAAGACCAGCAAAGCCGCCCGAATGTGCCGACAAATCCTGATAGGAGCTGCACATATCTCATTATTAGGGCACACCGGATTATCCAAACTTCCAGTAGGCCAGCCCAGAGTTACCCCTGGTGGCCACCGGCGGCTGACAGGTTGGACCGACACTCACGACGAGCACTGGCCCAGGGGGATAAAATAAAGATGACCCTTGAGTCTGCAGAACCCAAGGGAAAAAGGCTTAGGTGGCAAATGTTAAATCCAAGGTTGGGCCTTGCTGGAGGAGTTTTATTCAAAGCAAACTGTCAAGGGGGTCCCATAAATCTCCCAACCACGTCAGGAACACAAAATCAAGGAACATAACATCGGTATGACAGAAACTAGGGGGGCAAGAGTGGAACAGAACACTAGGCATGAGGCCGAGCCTTCCAACCTTTACAAAATATATAGATGGATTAATTAAATAAGAGATATTGTGGTATCCCAACATAATCTTGTCCATCATGGAGCAATCTTCAACTTCACCTGCAACTAACAACGAGGGGCTGAGAAAAGTGGTAACATAGCCAAGCAACGGTTTGCTAGGAAGGGTGAAAAAGGTTAGAGGATGACATGGCAATATGGGAGGCATGGTAAACAAGTGATAGGTAGCGCATCATAGCGATAGAACGAAGCAACTAGCAAGCAAAGATATAAGTGATATCGAGGGTAATGGTCATCTTGCCTGAAATCCCGCAAGGAAGAAGAACGAGCCCATGAAGAAGACAAATAGACGTAGTCGAATGAATCCTCACAACTCCAGAACGAAACCGAAGCTAACGAGAGAAGCAAACCAGAAAGAAGCATACAACATGGTAAATACACAAGCATAATCATGGCATGATGCACAATCAAGTACGATGCATGTCCAGTTTAATGAGGCATCGCATGGCAAAGTGCAACAAACAATACTACAAGCTAAGTGGAGCTCAATATGCAACGAGTTGCATATCGGCAAAACACCACATGCAATTATTTAGTTTGATCTCATTATAAGCTACTCAACAATATTAAATGTTGTTAAACATGGCAAGAGGTGAGGCATACGTAAACTAACTATTTAGGCAGGTTTAAGTGAGGCCGGAAACAACAAACAACAATTCCAGAAATCCCCATATGTTATTTAGCAATTAAACGCAAACAACAATTTTAAACATTTTAATTGTTGTTATCATGATGCGGATGACATATGCAAGTTTTATGCAGTTTTATGAAAATGTTGACATGAGCATGTTATGAAGCATTTGTCACCGTGGCGGCATGAAAGGGGTGCCACAACAACTACAACGGAAATGGTGCCACGGCAACATTCCGATGATCCGACAACTCATTGAGATACTGGTGCAAAAGAGCAAGTGTGCGGATGTGCGGAACATGTAAAAGATGGTGGGGTGATCCCGTTTACCGGGTTCCCACGGGTCGACGGCATGGCAAACGAGGACGAACGTGCACGAAGCAAACGGGCACGATGCAAACATACGGTTCATCTCAGACAACATGCATTCATCCACGGGTCATCGTCTCGGCGGTTATACCTTTGAAGCGTGCATTTTCGGAGCCGATCGAGTTTCCACGAAGGAAGTAGTGGTACACGGGTCATAGTGGAAGTAGTGGTTCACGGCGACGGTAGTGGAACTTGGCGTTTTTGCTAATCAGGTCTTCGGTGACGGTAGTTGTACACGGTCGAAGAGGAACTTGGCGCATCCAAAATCGAGGATCATCGTGTACTTGATGTTTCGGTCAGGGTAACAAAACATACTCGAACTTGGCGTATCCGAAGGGGTACTTGGCGACCAACGGTCGTCGTTGTACTTGTAGCTCGTGTAACTCCACAGTTCGTTGCGTGAAGATAGTCGTACATGCATGTAGATGAAATTGACGGGTCCTGATGTCCCGGTACTTGGCGTCCTCTCGGCCTTGATGATGAAGATACGAAATGCGATGGTGCTGCAGAGCAGCAGCGGGGTCGGACACGGAGGAAGAGGGTCGCCTTGGCACTAGCGAGCAGGCAGGAGGCGCGTGACGGAGAAGGACAGCGGGGACAGGCGAGCTCATGGCTGCCGGTGAGCTTGGCGAGGCCAAGGCAGTGAGGCGGTGTGCGGCGGCCATGGAGGTCAACGCGCGCGGCCATGCGGTCGTCCTCCTGCTTGAGGCAGAGGATGCACGGGGCAACGACCACGGCCGAACTTGAGGACAGGGACGGCGAGGCGAGGTGGAGCGGATCCAGGTGGAGGCGACCAGGAACAGGGCGCGGGCGCGGATCCGACGGAGGCAAGCTTGAGGCGTCGTCCATGGGAGCTCCAAGGAGGGCGGTGGCTGGTCGTGGTCGCCGGCGATGGAGGTGGAGCAAAGGACGGGCGAAGCAGAGGAGCCGGTGGCGGACGCAGGAGGCTGGGCGCGGCACCATGGGAAGGTGACGACGTGGAGGAGGGGAGGCTGTAGGGGCAGCGATGGTCGAAGACGAGGGCGACGGGGAGGTCTGGTGGCGCGGCACCAAGGGCGGCGAGGAGGAGGTCGGGTGCGGTGGTCGCGCGGTGGAGGCAACGAGGGGATCGGGTGCATGGATCTCCTCTCCCTGGCTTGATGCGTGCGTGTGTGTGAGTGGCGGCGGTGTGGGAGGACGAGAGGGAGTGCTTGAGAGGAGGGGGTCGGGGCTAGTGTTAGATAGGCAGGGGGCGGCTGGGCCTTGGGCTGCAGGGAAATAGGCTGCCCTGGCTGCTGGCCTCTCTTCTCTCTCTGCTCTAAAGAAAATAAAAGAAAACATAGATAAGAAAGAAAAGAAAGGAAGGTTAGGGGAAGAAGTTGGACACGCGGATAATTTTCCTGGACACACAAAAATGAGCTTGATCCAAGAAAATAGAAGTTGGCATGAATGCAAGATTCAAATCCAAACTCATTTGAATTTAATTCAAATGGTTTGAACTAGGACGAGGTTTTAGGAGTGTTCAAAATGTTGAGAATTTAAAAGGAGCCTCAGGAAAGAGATGAAAAGAATTTATGGACAAGTTTGAGGTCAAGAAGTGAGATAACAAATTTATGGGGAATTATTTTGCAAGTGGGTTCCGGTTGATTCCAAAACAATGGAATATTTATAGTAGCTCCCTAAATATTGGGAGGATATGTTATAAAGAGAAATCACCATGTAAAATCCCTCGATTTAAATAGACCAAAGATCCATATGATTTTTATTTAGATGAGTTTTAAAAGGGTTGCATGATGACATGATGCAATGCAAATGATGCAAAGAGATGAGATGCATGACATGAACAAAATACAAAACAAAAGACAAAAACCCAACCACGGCGGAAATAACATATCACATAGCCGGAAATGGCAAGAGTTGGAGTTACAATTATGAAAAGTTACATCCGGGGCGTTACAATATGAGTATACCGTTATGTCATTTGGTCTGACTAACGCACCTGCCTATTTCATGAACATGATGAACAAGGTGTTTATGGAGTTTCTGGATAAGTTCATCGTGGTGTTCATTGATGATATTCTAGTCTACTCGAAGAATGAAGAGGAGCATAAGGAGCATTTGCGGTTGGTACTTGGGAAGCTCAGAGAACATCAGCTATATGCCAAATTTAGCAAGTGTGAGTTTTGGTTGAAGGAAGTTGGATTCCTCGGACATGTTATATCCGAAGAAGGAGTAGTAGTAGACCCCACCAAAGTTGTCACTGTGACAAATTGGGAAGCCCCCACAACAGTTGGAGAGATCCGGAGTTTTCTTGGACTCGCGGGATACTACGAGAGGTTCATTGAGAATTTCTCGAAGATTGCAAAACCCATGACAGAGTTGTTGAAGAAGGACACCAAATTCAAATGAACTCAGGAATGTGAGGCCAGTTTCCAGGAGTTGAAGAAACGTTTGGTTACATCACCGGTGTTGATTCTGCCAGATCAGTGCAAACATTATGAAATATATTGCGACGCTTCTCGTCGAGGACTTTGAGTAGTGCTTATGCAGGAAGGAAGAGTTGTTTCGTATACCTCACGACAACTTAAGCCCCATGAATTGAATTATGCCACCCATAATCTGGAGTTAGCAGCCGTAGTGCATGCATTGAAGACATGGAGACATTTTCTCATCGGAAACCATTGTGAGGTGTACACGGATCATAAGAGTTTGAAGTACATCTTCACGCAGAAGGAGTTGGATCTTAGGCAAAGGAGATGGTTGGAGCTCATTAAGGATTACGATATGAGACTGCATTATCACCCCGGAAAGGCTAACGTAGTAGCCGATGCGTTGAGCCGCAAGAGCCATGTCTCATGACCGGAGAGTTACCCAAGGAGTTAGCCAAAGATCTTCGCGAGCTATGTTTGGAGATAGTTCTAAGAGGCTATGTAGCAGCATTGGAGATTCAGTCTACTTTGATGGATAAGATTAGAGAAGCTCAGAAGACCGACAAGGAGATTGCCAAGATAAAGGAGAAGATGAGCAAAGGAAAAGCTAAGAGATTTTGTGAGGATGAACATGATACCCTATGGTTTGAGGACCGCGTTTATGTGCCTAATGACCCGGAGATTAGGAAGTTGATTCCACAGGAGGCCCATGAGTCACCGTATTCGATTCACCCAGGAAATACCAAGATGTATCTGGATTTGAAGGAGACCTTCTGGTGGACCGGAATGAAGAAGGATATTGCGGAGTATGTAGCAGTTTGTGATGTATGTCAGAGAGTAAAGGTAGAGCATCAGAAGACAGCATGACTGCTACAGCCATTGCCGATACCCGAATGGAAGTGGGATAAGCTAGGCATGGATTTTATCACGGGATTGCCCAGGACTCGTTCAGGCTATGACTCAATATGGGTTGTAGTTGATCGTTTGACGAAGGTAGCTCATTTCATCCCAGTGAAGACCACTTATACAAGTGCTAAGTTGGCAAAGATATACATGACCAGGATCGTATGTCTGCATGGAGTTTCGAGGACCATTGTATCAGATAGAGGAACCCAGTTTACCTCAAAGTTCTGGAATTAGTTGCACGAAACTTTGGGTACCATGCTAGAGTTCAGTACAACCTTTCATCCACAGACAGATGGACAGACCAAGATAGTTAATCAGATTCTAGAGGACATGTTGAGAGCTTGTGTGCTTGATTATGGATCTAGTTGGGATGACAATTTGCCATATGCAGAGTTCTCTTACAACAACAGTTATCAATCCAGTTTGAAGATGCCCCCTTTTGAAGCTTTGTACGGAAGGAGGTGCAGGACGCCGTTGTTGTGGTATGAAGTTGGAGACCGCCAGTTTTTTGGACCAGACCTGATTAAAGAGTCTGAAAAGAAGGTGAAGTTGATTCACGATAGGCTCAAGGTAGCCCAGTCCAGGCAGAAGAGCTATGTGGATTCTAAATGCAAGGAGACAGTTTACGAAGTCGGAGACAGAGTTTATCTTCGTGTATCCCCACTTCAAGGAGTAAAGCATTTTGGAGTTAAGGGAAAGTTAGCACCGCATTTTGTGGGACCATACAAAGTCTTGGAGCGTATGGGAGAAGTTGCTTAAAAGTTGGAATTGCCTAAAGGATTGTCAGGAGTTCACGATGTGTTCCACGTTTCCCAGTTGAAGAAGTGCCATGCAGAGATGGCCGATATACCGCTGAGAGATACAGTGCCAGTTGAAGCGATTCAGTTGAATAGCGATTTGACCTATGAGGAGAAACCAGTCAAGATTCTCGAGTTTTCCAGCCGAGTCACACGTAACAAGGTTATAAAGTTTTGCAAAGTTCAGTGGAGCTACCATTCTGAGGAAGAAGCCACCTGGGAATGAGAGGAAGACCTATTGAAGGACCACCCTCACCTATTTTCTAGCCAACCCGAATCTCGAGGGCGAGATTCACCTTAAGGGGCATTTTGGCTTGATCCTAAAAATTCTACGCAACTCAAGGACCCACGAAGAGAGTTGGGGATTTCGTTATTTCCATATTTGAGTTTTCTCAAATTTTGAAAAGAGGATCGTTTGATTTTAGTTATTTTATCTTCGTATATTTCAATTATAAAAATAAGAGAGAGGGAATAAAATGACTTTCCCAAAATAAAGAAATATTGGAGATTTAATATTAAAATCAAATAAGATTTAATTTCGGAGTTTTATTGCTACTAGGAAAATTGCCCGTGCGTTGCAACGGGGAACACGCTAGTAAAACATTGTCATGGTGTAAAAACATGCATGAAAAAAAATGAAAGGATTATACTCCCTCCGTTCCAAAATAAGTGTCTCAACTTTATACTAAATTTAATACAAAGTTGTACTAAGGTTGAGACACTTATTTTGGGACGGATGGAGTATGTGTTTTTACGTCCTCGTCGTATCTGGCTTGACGCCTTCTTTTAATATTGTGTACAATGACATGAAAGTGGACATACTATTGCCTAATATCATACCCGCCTTAGGAGCATTGTACATTATATTTTCCATCTATATATCTTTGGTAAGAAGTAAGATCATGGTTCGAATAAAGTTGTTCACGCTACCATTGCTCGTCATATAATCTCAAAATAATATGTGCATATTCGGACTCGCCAAGATAAAGACGAGATGTTGTATTTTATGATGTTATGTTTTCTGCACATGCAATGGTAGTTTCCTAGGAAAATAATCTCAGTAAAACAACTGAAATAAAAACGAAGGATATTTTACCGGGATCTGATACGAACGTCAATAAAAATAGATCAGACCACCATCAATTAACACACACACATATATGGAATTGTGCTCGATTTTTACTCAACGTGGCAAAACAAAAATTCTGCAAATGAATGATAATTGACGAACTGTTATTAGGGTTGAAATGCGATTGCTATGTGATTTGAGTATTTCCTCCTAATTTTACTTTTCTGTCGATCATCTGGAAGAAAGACTGCTATATGTTTCTAGTGATTTGGTCATAACTTAAATTCCATGTTATATATGCAGCACTACATGATTGCCTTAACACCCCTTTTTAAGAGTACATGTGCTAATCTGATAATCTAGATCAAAAATATGCTAATGTTGGAACCAAAATATGCAAAAGAACGTAAATTACAATATATACATTGAAGATAAGTACTAAAAACACAATTCTATAACGGTGCTAGCTGACTTATATTATTCTTATAGCATAATACTGCTACTGCTTGCTTGTTTGATTAACTACAGGGCCAGTATTTTGATTTCACTTGAGAAAGTAAGTGAATCTTCTTCTGATTCTGATGCATGATACCACCTTTTGTGTTCATCATGCACTGTGTTTTTTTCTAGTTGTGTATAAATTAAACTGAAGCTATCAGTTAAATGTGAGATCGATCAAAATGGCTAACAAAATGATGCCAATTTATGCAGTTGCAAACATCTAGCGTGTTGCAACTAATTTTCTCGGCTCTCTTTTTCTGAGCTGCAGGTTGACTCCCAAACAAAGCAAAGTATAAAAAAATAAAAACAAAAAAAATACATGTAAGAACCAGGGATCGAACCCGAAACTCCCACTTGCAGTCGTGAGGCACATGCCACTCTGCTACGCAAACACTTTTGGCATACAAAGGACTTTCACCCATAATAAACTAAAGCCAGGGGCGACTTGAGAAGGGAAAAAATGAATCGTTTTTTTTCACTAACTGGTGGCAAGGGGGTAATTATTAGCAACTACGGGGGTAATTCTTATGACGGACGACAGAAACCCAATTCTCTTTATTATTAGGTAAAGATTTTATTTGAATTAGGAAAAATGCGCATTTTTCAAAATTACATTTTAGGCTCAAATAAATGTTCATCTTCTCCGGCTTATTTTTAGAGGACGGGGAAAATTTCTTTCGGGATTTTTGGAGTCTGTTTAGTATTTCTTTTCTTTCTTTTTCTACACGTCGGAATTATTTATAAAAAAAGGGAAACCGCCCGAGCGGGACTCCCCGGGCCAGCCTTTTAAGCCGCCACCCCCGGTGCCCCAGCCCACCCAGCCGCCCCGCCGGAAACCCTAACCCTAGCCCGACGCCACCACCGCCGCAGCCCCGCGCCGCCGCCACCGCAGCCCTGCGCCGTCGCCGGAGCCGCCGCCCGTCCCGCCCGTCCCGCCGCCGAAGCCCCGTGCCACGCCGCCCGATCCTCCGCCTGTAGCCGCCACCGCCTCGCCGGAGTTCTCGCCGGACTCGAGGTAGCCGCCGCCGGTTTTTTTATAAACCGTTCGAGTTTTTTTTAAACCCAAGATCCGTTTTTTTAGATCAGTTCATCGGTTTTTCTCGGTTTAGTTATTTAACGAACACTCGTTCGTACCTTCGTTTTAACGAGCGGTTTTCGTCATTTAGCCGCAGACAGTGAACGTTCGCTCGTTAGCCTGTTCGTCCGTTTTTCTTTTTTTCGGATTCTTTGTGATTATTTTCAATCGCGATTTCTGATCCGATGTTCGTTCTAGTATAACTTTTCGCTCATTTATGAGAATCAGGCGATTCAAGCGCCTAGAGTTTTATCTCGAAATCCTAGTTCCGTTGAACCAACTTAAACAAGTTTTTGCTACTGTAAAATTTGACTTAGGTCCAAAGTAGTAAATGAAGCATGTTTCTTTCGCCGTTTGAGTTTTGTTGCTTCGTTTGATTTGATTCTTTTTGCAAACCGGAGTTCTTAAGTTGCACTTTCTGGTTAGATCTCTTATTTGAGTTTTACCTGTGCATTAAATGAGTGCTTATTGTATGTTTGTTTGTTTGCGATAGAGTACCCGGAGTGCGCAGCTTGCTACTACGAGTCTCTAGGTTTCACGGATCATCAGGAAGGCAAGTAACACTTTGATCATATCTCTCTACTACCCCGTTTTATTGCATTAGATCAATCCTCAAACAATTGCATGGTTAGGATCTGATTAATATGTGGGTTTTGGGAAGTAGATGAGGTAGTACCTATTATCCTGTTTATTATCAAACCTTTGGGAGTTACTTCTACGTTTGCTTATATTGCTATGCTATGCTAGTAGACGTGGATTGGGTGAGTGTATCCATGACAGATGTGAGATTGTCAGTTAATGGTTAACTTAAGGTGGCAACTTTAATACACATCTAGGTGGATTGAGGCACCTGGGGAACCCAGTGTTGCGTGTATTTTTGGAAATCCCGGGGTATCGTGTGATTCTCCTATGGACCGCCACCCAGGCTCAAAGGGATGACACTGATGCACAGAGATCGGACTGTTTGAGGTCTGGTCGCTAGATTTCCTCCCACCTTTGCCAACGCCCTAATGAACTTGGAGGGCAAGAAACCAGCCCCCTCCACCCCTATATATAGTGGGGAGGCGCATGGGAGTTGCAACCCTTGCCCCTAGCGCAGCCCTCCCCCTGCAACTCCTCCTCCTCCTCCCTTGAGCGTAGCGAAGCTTTGCCGGAGAACCACGAGCTCCACCACCATGACGTCATGCTGTCGGAGTTCTCCCTCAACTTCTCCTCTCCCCTTGCTGGATCAAGAAGGAGGAGACGTCCCCGGGCTATACGTGTGTTGAACGTGGATGCACCGTCCGTTTGGTGCTTGGATCGGATCTTCCGCGATTTGAATCGCCGCGAGTACGACTCCATCAACCGCGTTCTTGTAACGCTTCCGCTTAGCGATCTTCAAGGGTATGAAGATGCACTCCCTCTTGCACGTTGCTAGCATCTCCTAGATTGATCTTGGTGACACGTAGGATTTTTTTGAATTATTACTACGTTCCCCAACAGTGGTACCAGAGCCAGGTTTATGCGTAGATTCTATGCACGAGTAGAACACAAGTAGTTGTGGGTGATGATTTGGTCAATTTGCTTACCGTTACTAGTCTTATCTTGATTCGGCGGCATTATGGGATGAAGCGGCCCAAACCGACCTTACGTGTACGCTTACGTGAGACAGGTTCCACCGACTGGCATGCACTTGTTGCATAAGGTGGCTAGCAGGTGTCTGTCTCTCCCACTTTAGTCGGATCGAATTCGATGAAGAGGGTCCTTATGAAGGGTAAATAGCAATTGGCTATCACCGTTGTGGCTTTTGCATAGGTAAGAAATGTTTTTGCTCGAAACCTATAGCATCCACGTAAAACATGCAACAATAATTAGAGGATGTCTAACTTGTTTTTGCGGGGTATGCTATGTGATGTGATATGGCCAAAAGGATGTGATGAATTATATATGTGATGTATGAGATTGATCATGTTCTTGTAATAGGAATCACAACTTGCATGTCGATGAGTATGACAACTGGCAGGAGCCATAGGAGTTTTCTTAATTTATTGTATGACCTGCGAGTCAATATAAGCGCCATGCAATTACTTTACTTTATTGCGACCGTTAGCCATAGTAGTACAAGTAATAGTTGGCGAGACAACTTCTTGAAGACACGATGATGGAGATCATGGTGTCATGCCGGTGACAATGGTGATCATGTCGCGCCTCGAAGATGGAGATCAAAAGCGCAAGATGATATTGGCCATATCATGTCACTTTATGATTTGCATGTGATGTTTGTCATGTTTACATCTTATTTGCTTAGTACGATGATAGCATAAATAAGATGATCCATCACTAAAATTTCAAGAAATGTGTTCTCCCTAACTATGCACTGTTGCGGAGGTTCGTTGTTTCGAAGCATCGCGTGATGATCGGGTGTGATAGATTCTAATGTTCGCATACAACGGGTGTAAGCCAGATTTACACATGCGAAACACTTATGTTGACTTGACGAGACTAGCATGTATAGTGGCCTCGGAAGACGAGATACTGAAAGGTCGAACATGAGTCGTATGGTAGATGCAATCAACATGGAGATGTTCATCGTTGATGACTAGTCTGTCTCACGTGATGATCGGACACGACCTAGTCGATTCAGATCATGTATCAATTAGATGACTAGAGGGATGTCTATCTGAGTGGGACTTCATTAAATAATTTGATTAGTTGAACTCATTATCATGAACATAGTCCAAATTGTCCTTGCAAATTATGTTGTAGATCAATAGCTCATGCTTTAGCTCCCTGTTTTAATACGTTCCTAGAGAGAGACTAAGTTGAAAGATATTGTGAGCAATTGTGCGGACTAGGGCCGTAGTCTGAGTATTGTCCTCACTGCTACGCAGAAGGCTTCTGCCCTTGATGCACCACTTCATGTGCCAACCCCTCTAGCATCGTCTGTGGATGTTTTGAACATCTGGCAGACACGTTCTGATTACTACTTGATAGTTTAGTGCGCCATGCTTTACGGCTTAGAATTGGGGCTCCAAAGGCGGTTTTTGAACGCCTTGGAACATATGAGATGTTCCAAGAGCTGAAATTAGTATTTCAGGCTCATGCCCGTGTTGAGAGGTTTGAGACCTCTAACAAGATCTTTGCCTACAAGATGGAGGAGAATAGCTCAGCAAGTGAGCATGTGCTCAGAATGTCTGGGTACTTCAATCGCTTGAATCAGGTGGGAGATAATTTTCTAGATAAGAGAGTGATTGACAGAGTTCTCCAGTCACTATCACCAAGCTACTAGAGCTTCATGATGAACTATAAAATGCAAGGGAAGATGATCCTGGAGCTGTTCGTCGTGCTTAAGGCCGTGAAGGTAGAAATCAAGAAGGAGCATCAAGGGTTTATGGTTAACAAGACCACTAGTTTCAAGAAGGGTGTCGGTGTCAAAACCGGCAGATCTCGGGTAGGGGGGCCCAAGCTGCACGTCTAGAGATCGATGATAAAAGGAAGCCAGGGGACCCAGTGTTTTACCCAGGTTCGGGCCCTCTTGATGGAGGTAAAACCCTACTCCTGCTTGATTATATTCGATGAGTATGAAGATTAAGAGTTGATCTACCTCGAGATCGTAATGGCTAACCCTAGATGTCTAGCCTATGAAGATTCTGATGATGATGAAAAGTTACCCTCCGCAGACTAACCCCTCTAGTTTATATACTCATCGGAGGGAACCTAGGGTTTGTACAAGGTCGGTTTATCAGGGAAGGAAACCTCCGGACTCTATTCTTGCCGTCCACGTACTAAGAAGTCCCATCCGGACACGGTAGATAATCTTCAGCTCGATCCTGTATGACCCATGCAACCCGGCACATACTCCTAGGTCGGACACCCGACGAACCCCGAATCCAGGACTCCCTCAGTAGCCCGGAACTTGCCTTCAGTGACGATGTAGTATGCGGATGCAAGTCTTCGGCCTTGCAAGGCGGGTTCCCCATTATATTCCAGATTGATGATAGTTCGGCATCGGTTTCCGCGTCCAGTCTTTATGATTCCTCCCTGCCATCGCCTCGATTTCCACACGTCCGAGTGAATGCGAATGGTCCGTTATTCCCTGTATTTAATATTCTTGATAGGCACAAGTCGCGCCTATAAAATGAGGTGAGATCTGCAAAACGCCATCTCGCATCACACCAAGAGCAACAGACCAAGCCACAGAAAAATTTGGACCATGGCGGGTGCCCCTGGCTCCTCCACGCGCCCTCACGACCCTCAAGAAGGGGATTGGCAGAGTTGCTCCGTATCCCACCTCCAAGAGATAATTGCAAGGGACTACCACACTTTTTTTGCATGTCAGTACCATCTCACGGTCTAAGTGTTGCAAAACGGTCTAAGCCATGTATAAACGCGTATTGATGATGTATCTGACCGTTGAGACCGTGTGTCAGGGTCTGACATGGCATGATCTTTTACAAAACAAACCTTACTTTTTATCTAATCACGCATATATCCTCTATTTGTCAAAAAAGGTCTTGCCGCAAGAAACCTTTTTCCAAAAACAACCCGACGCGCGCGTCCGGTCGGGATTCAAACCCGCACCGTGCCATTCAAGCAGGAAGCTCGCTGCCGCTGCGCTACTGCTCATTTTATGTCAAATAGCACATGTAAGTTTATTTATACTTTGTGCCATTCATTTTTTTACAAAGTAGAAAATCGCGCGACCGTCCGCCAGATATCGACCCCGCCGAGACGTTCGCCGTGCGCGCTTGCTGCCTCTGCCCCATGCCATCCTATGCGTCAACTAGTACGCGTCTACATCTTTAAACTCCAAGCCGTTCCGGTTTTTATACGATACTAAATAATATTATATGTTCATCGTGTCGTACAATTTTAAAAATGTTCGCCGCATCGTTTAATATGTATATTGAATATTTTTTAATATACAATGATCTTATTTAAAATACGATATCATATTCTAAAAAGTTTATCGTATATATATTTACATTTTATAATATACGATGTCTATATATATGTGTGTATGATTTTTTTTCAATATATGTTACGCACACTACATTCGGTCTGAAGAATAAACCTGCTGGTCTTTGCATTGTTTTTGGGTTGACGTTCAAATTTTTAAAAATTGTAAAATTATTTTATAAAATGTTGAACATGTATTTAAAAATTGTAAATGTATTTTATAAAATGTTCGTCATGCATTATAAAATTATTACGATTACAAAATAATTTTTAGTACATCTCCTCAAAATTTTGAGTAACTGTGCATTAAAAAATACAACAAATATACGCAGTAATTGTGAGTTGGCCATATAATTTGTTTAGTTGTGTATTTGGAAAATAGAATGAGGATGCATAATAATTATGCATGTGTGTGGTCCTGAGTGAAGACACATACAATTTTCTGACATTTGTCCTTTTACCCACATATTTTTTTAAATGTGCTGGCCTCACTGGGCCACGCTTGGGCCATGCTGCAGCCCATGCAACGCTGGCTCGTGTAGCTCCAGCGGATCGGGGATTCAGGGACGAGGGACACAGGTGGCGGCATTTGAATCCAGCTACGGTTCTGGCCACCGTGCCGCCGCACCGCCCGACCGCGCCGCCACGCCGCCCTTAGCCCTCGTCGCCTAACACGAGCCGCTGCTCCCACGAGCCAGCCGCTCCACCGGCGAGTCAGCCGCCGCTCCACCGGCGAGTCAGCCGCCGCTCCGCTGCTCCGGCGAGCTAGCATCTGGGCACCGGTGAGACAGCGACGGGGCTCCGGAGAGGGGAGGCCGGCAAGGTCGAGGCGGCGGGGCTTTGACCGATTAAATTTACAACAAAGGTGTTTTCTGCAAAAAAAATGCCAGGCTGGCTCCTGACACACGGGTCCCAGCGGTCAGATACACCATCAATACGTGTTTATACGTGGCTTAGACCGTTTTGCAACACTTAGGCTGTGAGATGATACTGACATGCAAAAAAAAAGACTAGTGATACTGATTCGTCATGACGTGCTGAAGTGTGGTAGTTCCTTGCAATTATCTCCACCTCCAGCTTAGTCGGCTCCAAACGCAAGGATATCTCCCTCCCTCAAATCTAGTCTCTGTACGGGTAGGGTTAACCACTATAGGTGTTGATGCATTGGCCGAGAATTTCCCCAATCCCAGCCAAGGGGAGAGGGTGTGCTTCATCTCATCCCTTCCGAGGGGCGTGGGATTCCCAATCCACCGCTTACTTAGGGGCCTACTGGAACACTACGGGATTCAGCTGCACAACCTCACGCCAGGTTCTATTTTACATATCTCTGGTTTCGTCGCCCTTTGCGAATTGTTTTTCGGCTGCGAGGCTCACTTTGAACTATGGAAAAAGTTCTTATGCCTCGTCCCCCGCCATCAGGGTAGCAGGTCTATTTTTGAAGTGGGTGGCGCTGAAGTATTGCGTATAGCCAGATCCGGCTACCCAGTCGGGACTCCGAAGAAGGGATCCGCCGAATGGTCTTCGGAATGGTTCTATATGGATGATGTACCTCTTCCGGACCCTGTTCGACGCGGTCTGCCAGAATTTTCTAGCGCCCCTTGAAGAAGCTGTATAGCTGGCGTCCCAAGTCCCCTACTCAGGAAGATAGTGCGGAAGTGATGAGATTGGTAAACAAAGACAAGGTACTGACCCATTCCAGACTCTCCATAGTGGAAGTTATGGCCATCACGATACAGAGATGCATCCAACCACTTCAATCCATGGTAACCCCCTTATGTAACTATAACAGGGAGGACAATGCATCCCGCTACAGGCAAAAGGGTCCGGATAGCCAAGCCGCATTGGCCGCAACACTGGCCGACCTCTATAAAGGAGAAGAAGAAGACTTCCTTCGTTTAAATTATCGAGAGGCCTTCTCCATGTACAATCCCATTGAATGGGTAAGTTTTCTAACTGCTCAATACTTATTTACTCATTGAGATGCATTAACCAAATCCCCTGGTTGCTTGTTTAAATAGTCATGGAGGCAAATCGTCGAGAACATTAACTGCCCCGCCCCCTGCCAGAGGATCACGACCGCAACGAGGACCCCGGATTCCATGAGGATCCGGACGTATTTGTAGAGTTTGAAGATGGAGTCTACTATCAGGCGAGCCTTGACAGCTCGGAGGTAGCCATTGCGGCTGACTACCTCGACCTTTATCCTTTCGTGAAGGTAAGTACTCAGAAATTGTATTCTCAGGGGAAAGAGATACTTCTGCGCGTCTCCTTGTCCTCCCCATTGAACCATGTTTCGCAGGATCGACGCTCAGCGAGCCGTATTCAGGGGCGGGCGGCCAAGAGAAGGTCAACACCTTCGCGGAAAGGCCGTGCAAAACGAAAGGAAGTCGGGAGCACCACAGAACCTGCTCCATCACTGAAAATCTATATTCCTCTTATCTAATATTCGGGCGTGAAGCCGAATTGTCATTCGCATCGTCCTTCTATCATCACAGGAGGGGTATACTATGAACCGTGAACAAGATCCCAGCCAGCCGAGCCGCGACTAATACGGTGCCTGAGATACCGGCTAGTATGGGGGCGCATGCTGATGCGACACAGTCTCGTTCACCACATGGAGAGCCGGATGAGATGTCTGTTACTATCTCCAAAGTCGAGAGTGCAATGAATCATCATCACTTGAAAGAAGACATGCGCGCCCCTGCCTTAACGGAGCTGGAGTTTACTTCCCTAAGCACTAGAGTAGGCCAGCAATACGTCCAGCCATAGAAGGAGCTGACAGCGTAAACGAAGCCCTTGTGTTCAATGGCATCAGAGAACCGTGGAGGATGTATGATCTTGCGATGGACGTGCAGATTTATCCACTTACCGCAGTGACCTGTCAGATAGGCGAGACCGCGGTTGAAGAATGCAATTAGCCTGAAATCTTTATAATTCCCAGATCTTGTGGGCACTTGGCAGATTACAACCTTGAGCAAATCAAACTTGGAATCATGTTGGCTACTGTAAGATTCCGAGTATTCTGGGCCGCGGTGCCAAAGCAGTGCAGTGTTAATTGAAGGAAGGGGGATCAATCGCCGGGTGTAGACCTCCACGAGCATCCAGCTGCCGCGACCGTCGACGAGCACCATCCAAGACGTGTTCATGCTGACCCAGTACATACCGTTAATGTAGCTGAGGCTGACGGGGATCGGATCACAGTGAAGGGGGTTGATGCTCACCACCCTACGATAGTTATGCTGCATGACACACCGTTTCTGAAGATCAGGCGGCATCAGCAAGCAAGGAGCTGGCTTAAAAAGCTCTGGCCTAAGGGCTTTGAGTAAACGGTACAGCCCGAACGAGCACGCGGCGAGCGGCATGGTACTGAGATTGTCCACATGCAAAACAATGAGCTTGATTACCTCTGTGGGGAGCGAATTCTAGCCACTCTTTCGGCGGATGCTGCTCGGTTCTGCCATTGTTTGTGCTTGGGTTTCGGACGAGGGGGGAGGCGCCTTAGCGGGGATGGGAGCTTGGACGAGATTATGTGCGGACAAAGATGGAGAAGCGAATATGTACTGCGGGAAGTGGACAGGTGATGATGACTACAACACGCCGCTTGACTTACGAGACACATACCAGCAGCGTAGGGTCATATCGATGCCAGACAACTTGCTTGAGTGATCACAGTATTGGTACTCCCTACAGTACCTACTACAGTACTATGCCCTAGCTTGCTAGAGTAGGGTAGTAGAGTAGGACTCTGCTCTACTACTAGCACCGGAGGAGTAGTATATTCTAATCTAAAATAGTTACAAACTTCGATGCCCGATCGTGGAACGACTACGAACTGTGCTCAAAGACCGTGTCTACGTGGTGTTTGGACTTATATGCAAAAAATAGCAAAATACCCGTGCATTGCACGGCACACCATCATCACCAACTCATTTTTTTCTCTACTCCTACTCCTATAAAAGACTCAGTTGGTGATGATGGAGGCGAGGAGGCGTGTTCAGCTGGGCGCGCAGCAGACGGTGTAACACTATTCGATTTGTTATAAAAAAGTACTTGTAGACATAGAGACATAGGGAGGAGCACGAGGTAAGGCCTTATCTGTAAATGTGGAGAGAGGTGCGGGTATCTTTTGTAAAATTGTCATAGTTGGCTTTCTATCCATCAGATATAGATCGGACGGTCTATATTACAAGATGGCAGGCATACCATCATCACCAACTCGGTTTTCTATAAGAGTAGATATATATATAGATATAGATAGATAGAGACTAGGGAGTACTAGTAAGGACACCATCTACTGCTTCGTGTGCTACTCCTGCGCTCCATTCGGCGGCCGCAACGTCCCCTACAGCCACTCCCTCCCGCGCTCCATTCGGCGGGCGCTGTTGAAATCTGGGGAGCGCACTCTCGCGACTGCTGGCAGCCACGACTTCACCGACGACGACTTCTTCCCCGACCTCGGCAACCTCTTCCTCAATGACATGGGCGACAACCTCAACGCCAACGGTGCTGCTCCCGTTGCACCATATGTGTTTCTGTCCTTCCTGTTCGAAATCATGGTAGAAATCATGTTTCTACTCTGTATCCTACTACTATGCTAGTCCACATTATTAGTTTCATCTCTGTTATAGCCGTCATGATTTATTTTGTGCTTATTCGAATTACATCTCATAGTAACTTGCTCACATATTCAACTGGCACAGCATCCCCTACAGCCACTCCCGTTTCATGGACGGCCTGGTCGATGCCTCCAAGGAGCCCTTCGTCCACTTCTATGAGTGCCCGATGCCGTTTTATGGCTCGCCGGTGGACATGGTGCATCACCTCACGGATGCGTGCAGTGGTCACTGCTAGCCCTTGGCGGAGAACATCAAGTATGACACATGCTACCGGTTCACCATGCCGGAGTCGCTGGAGGATCACCGTCGCCTGCTAGTCTCGAAGGAGGACGGCAACGTCTTCCTCTTGATCGTGGGCACCGGCGAGGCCCGCGCAGGCCGCCGCCCCGTCTCTGTAATGTGCGTCAGGGGCGCCGCCGCTGACGCTGACACTGACACGAGGCAGACGTACTGGTGCGTGGTCAATGTTACTACCCCTCCGGGCGCGTGCGGCGAAACCGGCCTCATCAGACAGACTTGGACTCTGAGGAGCTGGGACTATCCCGCCAATGTGGACTTGGAAAACCCATGGCATCCATGCCATCCTTTACCCGCTGACTCGGTGCACGGGGACTCCAAGGAGGTTCACCTGGACATACGCATTATCAAGTGCACTTAGAAAACATGTAGTGTGTGTGTGGGCACTTATGGCCTGTGTCTTTGCCGCTTTTGATTATGTAAGCTTGTCATTAAACTTGAGTGGCTTTCGCCGTAGTCCTTCCTTTGAACTGCTCCTCTCAGTGAGCTGATGTAAGACACTTTGGGTTTCATTTGATAATGGAACCTGGGAGGAGCCTCCCTATTCTTCTAAAAAAATACGCATTATCAAGTTAAATGTTGATCATTAGTCTTCGCTCAATGTAATCTGCTGTCTAAGCATGTGGAGACTTCCATGCATGATCTTGCTCTATTGAGTATCACGCATGAATAAAAGTGTATCCGTTTATGGTTTAGTCTAGAATCTTCCATGTATGATTTTTTACTACAGTACTGGTGAGGCTGGTCATAGTGGGAGTAACTTAGCAAGTAACATAGCGCATTTCAAGATAGGTTTGCTTATGTGGCATAGAGTTAATGAGGAAAAATGTGTTTGAAGTAACATAATATGTTATTGTAACATAACACAACCCAAAGCAAAATGAGTCTATAATGTAAAAAATGCTATCATCTATGATACTACTTGTATGTTACTTTGCACTATGAAGGTAGTAACAAAGACTAGTGTTATATGCATGACACTCGTCTAAGTTACTCCCCACTATGACTAGCCTGAAAGACTTACGATGAACCATTTCTTACATCTCCTCTGCCCCCTTGCAAGTCATCCTGATTTAATCCCTCCGTCTAGGTGTATAAGGGCATGGTTAATATTACTTAATAGTATAGTCAACTATTGACTATAAGAAAGTGCCATGTCATATGTAGCCAACATGTATAACAATCGATACTCAAAAACTAATTCTTAAAGATCATTTCTTGCAAAGCACAATAAGTGTTATTTCTTCACAAGTTTTGGATGCAGGTTGAACAGTTGAACGCTTTTGTTTGCAAAAGATACCCTTTTATCTATTTCACCCGGATGTTTGTGAGCTCTAGAGATGAGATAATATCCGAAGAAACCTATCGATACCCGTTACACATGAGATGACTCCCACATCCTTTGTCAAAATAAACAACTCCCCGATCAATGCATTTCACTCTTCGGTGCAACGCACGGGCACCTTACTACTATAGATTAGTACGACCAAAAATTAAACTAACATTATATATACTACGATAAATACTGATGCATGTCACCTAAAATTATATCATTCAAAACTATGATCAAATACGAATCCAACGATATAGTTTTTGTTGACATGCACTAACATTTTGTCAGTTAAATCTTCAGTCAAATTCAATGGGGGACTAATAAACCACGACCGATGTAGTACAAGTGTAGAGGGCGGCGCTGCACGGGAGTCTCACCTCTCACCCCGCTCGTGGCGCGGCAGTAAAGCCGTCATATCACAAAACCCAACCACTCCCAGTAATAAATGGCCTAGTAAAATAAACGTACAAGCAACCCTCACATCCCTCCGTCTTTTTTGCATTTCATCTCTCTGCATTTACTTTCTCCGGTTCATCTCCCACACTCGATCCCTAGCTACTACTCCTAGGGCCAGTTCTTTTGGCGGCTTCCCCAGCTTTTCCCACAAGACTAGTCACAGTGGAGAGTAACAATAAGGCGCCTCACTCATTTATTTGGGCTTCTAAACTACTACTCCGTCCTGGTTTATTCCTCGCCATTGTAATTTGTGCTAAATTTTGACCAAAGATTTAACTGATAAAATGTTACTTAAAACACTTAGCCGCGGTGCATCTAGGTGTGTAAGTCATCTTACGAAAACCAAATAATCCCAAAACACTTAGGCACAGTGCATTAACTTCTACCTCGTTTCTTGTTTCTTGACATATCAAGCAATAAGAGATAAAGAGTGCGCATGCTTTTAATGACTTGAGATATCAAACACGACATGTAGTGGTTAGTTCATTGCATGCAATACTATTAATTAGCAAATAAACATTAACGTTTCTCGTTTTCTCCTCCTCCTTGGTCACAGTGCACAGAGAAATAACACAGAGAAGGAAGCTAAAAGTAAACAATCAAACGAGCTTTTTTGCATTTGTTTTGCATTGAATCGTTTCACAAGCTTGACTAGTGCTGTTTTTCTACTTTTACAAAAACCGCATCATAATGTTAAAACATGCATTTGCACGTACATAAGTAACAGTAGTACTCCCTCCATCTAGGTGTATAAGTCTTCCCTCCTTCTTGGTCACCGTGCACAACCAAAGATGACTTATTGACCTGGACAGAGGGAGTAGCACAGTCTGAAAGCATATATCGAGAGAGACATGTAGCCCTATAGTATATAGTAAAGTTTGTGCTATATGCACATACTTGCAAAATGCGTAATAATACACAATGTTTCCAAACTTTCCCTTTTACATACTTAATTAAGGACGCTAAAAATTCCTAAACGTTCGGGATTTATCATTTGCGTCCCAAAACTAATGAGATCGCCTTACGAAACAAAAATTATACTCCTCCTAAAAGCCACGGCGCTCGCAGGAGCACTTGCGGCGCGCCACGAGTGCCCTGGTGCGCGGCCGTTTCCTAGCGCGCTGACACAACGCCTCTTCCTCAGCCTCGCAACTCGCGAGGTGCTGATTGGCGGCTTGCCGGCGGGCGAGCGCGATCTCACCGGTGTGGTGATCCGGCGCCAACAGGTACTCCTCCTGGCTGGAAGTGTGCACCCGGTCCATGTACCGCCAAGCGTAGATGAGGCGCTTGGGCCCGACTTCACTCAGGGCGTCGGCACGGGCGTCCTCCGCCACCCTCACGGCCCTCGCACGAGCCTTCTTCCAAAGAACCAATTGCTTGACTCTCTCGGACGCGACATAGATCTCCCAGAAAGCTTGTTGCGCGGTGCGCTTCTCTTCCTCGGCCTTCTTCTCCGCCTCTATTTTGGTGCACTCTGCTGGAGGCAAAGCCTCCCACAAGGCGACATCCATTTCTTTCCAAAGCTCCTCAAGGCCGGGGGTCTCGGCGGGCGGCGCGGTGTTCTCCTCATAGCGGGGAGCCGACGCGTCCTCCGACGCACGTGCTGGCGAGATTGGGAACGCCGACGCGTCCACCTCGACGCGTCGCGGTGAGGAGCGGAACGCCGACGCGTCCTCCTCGACTAGTGGCGGCGAGGAACGGAACAGCGACACGTCGCGTCGCGGCGAGGAGAAGAACACCGACGCGTCCTCCTCGACTAGTGGCGGCGAGGAACGGAACAGCGACGCGTGACCATCCGCACGGTGTAGCGAGGGGCTCCTAGGGCTTGGGAGGGGAGATGCCATGGTGGTCGACATGAGAGGGAGGGGGAGGAGATAGCGATGAACGTGAATATGAGGGGAGGAGATAGCGATGTCATGGGAGGCACAGTATTTATAGCGAGCAATGGCACACCTACGTAAGATGGACTGAGCTGCACTGACTTAACTGCAGGTCCAGTTGCGTCACTGACATGTGGACCAGTACACTGCTGGGCCCGTATGTCAGTGACCCAATGCACCTAAAGTTAAGTAAAAGCTACGTGGGCATATTTGTTGGAGTAAATTACGGGGGAGCGAAGGGGTGGAAATATTGCTGGTCACAACGGATTGGACGAGCGTGGGGGGAGGAGAGTCATGCATGCAGATTTTTTCACACGGGGTGGAGTGGTGGGACCGCCGAAGGGAGAAGGAGAGTTTGGCAGGCATATTGTTTCCACACATGGAGAGGAAAAGATTTGGAGACGAACGGGCTTCCTGCAGGTATGGGGAACGATGCATAATAAGTCATCTTGCATGCCGGGCTAGGTATAGTCTCAAGTCATTAAAAACATACACGCCCCACACATGTTCATATTTCAAGGTGCACTAAATTATTGCATGCGATGATTAAGGCTGGCCATCATGGTGGTATCTTAGCTGGTATCATGCACACGGGAATAGCAAACATGCTGATGTGGCAAAGAATTAAAGAAGGGAGGGGGGTTAGACTAACTTGTGTTTATGCATGCATTGGTAAACACATTTTTTTGTGAAGAACGACAACATTAGTTGAGTACTTTTGCAGACTTCAAAAACTATTCCACCGCCTCTACTATCTTTCTAAGAGTAGGTGAAAATTTTGAGTCGAGCCCTTTAAACTAGAAGGGAGGTAGTGGTACTCTAATAGCTAGGTGTGTAAGTCATCTTACGAAAACCAAATAATCCCAAAACATGTACTCCCTCCGTCTAGGTGTGTAAGTCATCTTATGAAAACCAAATAATCCCAAAACACATAGGCACGGTGCATTAACTTCTACCTCGTTTCTTGTTTCTTCACATATCAACCAATAAGAGACGAGGGGTGTGCATGCTTTTAATGACTTGAGACTATCAAGCACGACATGCATTGGTTAGTTCATTGCATGCAATGCTATTAATTAGCAAATAAACATTAAGGTCTCTCGTTTCCCCCTCCTCATTGGTCACGATGCACAACCTAAGATGACTTACTCACCTAGACGGAGGGAGTAGGCGCAGTGCATTAACTTCTACCTCGTTTCTTGTTTCTTGACATATCAACCAATAAGAGATGAGGGTGTGCATGCTTTTGATGACCTGAGACTATCAAACATGACATGCGGTGGTTAGTTCATTGCATGCAATACTATTTAATTAGAAATAAACATTAATGTCTCTCATTTTCCCCTCCTCCTTGGTCATGGTGCACAGCCTAAGATGACTTACTCACCTAGACGGAGGGAGTATCAACATTCACAATGTCAAATCAATATTTTTACACTCATTATAAAACATAGTTCTTATACTCATTATAACCAGTATTGTAGATATTGATATTTTTAGTATAAATTTGGTCGTGGGATTTCATTGATGCCTGTCAAAGCATGGAGGAAGCGGAGCTTAGGGCTTGCATTGCTGGTCTCTACATAGGTATTTCTCTTCATAATCCTGTAATTTTAGAGACTGATTGCCCTTTTGTGGTAGCGTCTCTTGCATCGGGGGACTATGACAGGTCTGCTATGCATGACCTGAAGATGAAAGCATTGAGCATCTCGAAGTTGATCAACAATCTTCAATTGTCAAAGATTAGCCGTTCGGCCAATAAGGTGGCACACTTAATCGCTAAGTATACCTTTGACAATAGATTAGATGGTATTCTTGTAAATAACGTACCGCCCGGTGTGGTGAATATTGTATCGAATGAGTGTACTGGTGTGGCTGGTTAATTAATATATGGTGGTGTTAAAAAAAGTATATATTTGGTCAAACACTTTGCAAACGGTTGACGGGAGTAAAAAGGACCAGAGGGAGTATCATGCAAGCGGAGTAGGCAAAACAAATTGCTCATTTATAGCCGGTCGAAGTCTCAAAGGGCGCGACCGCGCGAGGGAGGCGAAGGTCGTGGGAGGCGCGACGGTTGACGGAACTAAGTGAAGTTACATCCACGCGCCGGCATGGCGTGCGAACAGGCAGAAGCTATACCGTCAGGCCTACGATATGGGTCTAGTAGACATGACATCTAGTGGGTCCTGCATAGTTCTCGAGAACTCTTTGGGGGCTTGCAGCCGTTTATCCACCGGGCAAGCTAGCAACCTCACGCCGTTCGCACGCCCTACTCATCCCCATCTTCTACCTCACAACAGTTCGCTCCCAGTCGTCCCGTCCTTTCACATTAGTTCGCTCCCAGTTTTTGAGGGGTACAACAGTTCAACTTCTCCTAACCCTCCAATATCCATGGCATCCCAAATCTCCATGGTCGTCGCTGAGTACCAGGTTAGAGCCATCACCAGTGATCAGTTCATCATCATCTACACACGTGGATCCGCGATGGTGAAAGCATGGCTTGCTCGCTTCCTACGCATGTTCAACAGTTCAACGAATGAGTGGGTCGCTGGGCTAGATGTTGAGTACACCACAGTCCTGGGACGAGAGAAGGATCTAAAGGACGAAGAGAGGAAGAAGCCCGCCGTGATCCAGGTTTGCGTACATAACGTTTGCTTGGTCTACCACATATGCCATGCCGATGTTGAGTGCTAGGATTTTAAGAACTTCCTCAAGGACAAAAGAGTGAAATTCGTTACTGTAGGCTTTAAGAACGACAAAGAAGTCCTGCATCGGGTAGGTCTCATTGTAGGGCAGCCCTTCGATCTCCAGAAGGCAAGCCTGGTGTCCTCCTCTCAACCTTCAATGCTAACCCTGGCAGCAACCATGATTGATCCTTCATACGCTAAACTGAAGAAACCTCATCACGAGTTTCATCATGCATGGGAGTCGAAGACATTAGATGAAGATCACATCCTGTACGTGCCTACCTTTGTTTAAATATCTACATGGGTTGGATGAAGAAGCAGAGGCCAGTGTCCGGTTCAAGCAAAGAAGCGTCAGCGAAGAGGAAGAGGAAGAGGGACGAGGACGAAGTCGAGGACGTGGACTCGGACTCCGAGTAGGTGGCAGTGCCGTCGCTCATGCTGGTTCTACTGCAGTGTCAAGCTGACTAATTGCTTAGTTTATTTTCAAGGGTGTGTTGTGCCGAGGCACCAGCAGAACTATGTTTATGTTCCTTCTCGTTATTTGAACTGTTTAGTACGTAGAGTAGTACTAGTACTATGTCTTACTACTGTTCTTCTTGTAGTTGGTACTACTGCTCGTACCTTCGTGTTCCTACTGTACTTAATACGTTTGTACTAGTAGTATAATTTGGGTCAGTCGATTTGTGAAAGAAGTTCGACGGAGCGAACGAAGAAGATGGCAGAAGAGGTGGAAGAAGCCCTTCTAGCCATCCATGTTGCATCAAACGGCTCACATGAGTCGACTGACCCAAATTGCTCCTTCAGATTGCAGGATCCACATGGCATTCAAGGTCTCGAAGGTAGATTCCACGTCCGCACCCGGTTTGCGGGCTCGACGCGCGCGCGACCGGTTCCGCCGCGACAGCCACCATGCGCGCCTCCTCCGTGCGGGCGGAGACGACAATGACACGCTAGTTCCTCCTCACCGGCGTGCTGGAGCACGCGCTTGTCCTCCTCTTCGTACGCTGTGTGCATAGACGCGGCTCCACTAGCTGCTCGCGTGCTTGGCTGCACGGTGGCATGGTGAGGATGGACTGCAGATGACGTGAGCGGGTGAGCCTTCGGCTTCATGGCACAGGGATGGCGGCGACACAGCGGTGATGGGCGAGAAATTGTTGGCCGGAGCAGGCGGGCACCGGCATGCGCAACGGCGGCGGCGGCATATTGATGAGTGCGCGTATGGGAGCTTACTTTAGTTTTATATGAGGTTGGTCAAACTTAAAAGAAAACCGTACTGGTACACGTAAACATTAGACTTAGGCAGTGCTTTTTTTGAAGTTAGTACCACAGCCACGATACAGAATCCTGTGCAAGCGCGTGAACCGCGGCCGCGTGGTCGATCGAACGGTGTGTCACCGTGTCGCGCTCGAAGGACATCCACCGAACCTTTTTGTGTGTGTGAAAACAATCCTCGAATATTACTCAACTTTTTTTTCCTGAGAAAGTTCTTGACGTTGCAATATTTCCCTAGATGGCCTTAAGCCATATTTATTGTAATAAGTTCTCTTTTGAGACATTCGATGTAATAAGTGTGTGATTGCCACTCTGTTATAAATCCTTCAAGTACTGTGCGTGTCAGCATTACCGATCCAGGGATGACACTTATGCACAGAGATTAGACTGTTTGAGGTCTGGTCGCTACAAGATGGTATCAGAGCACACGCTGACTGTAGGACACAACCACTAAGCTAAAGCCCTAGATTACTACGCTTCTCATTTCTGACTCCTCTCCTGTTTGGGATATAACTACTGAGTGTAAACCGCCCAGGAGGGGCCGGTTCACGCTCATCTATATTGAAGCCCATGAAGACAAGGAGTATGGCGCTCTACAGTTAAAGCTTAGAGGCCTGGAGCCAAAGGCGGATTAGGGCCCATAGTAGTAAACAACCATAGATGTATAACTTGTATTGTAAGTTAGGGAAGGGAAGAGATCGAGCCGGACACTTGTATGAGCCAGCCTCGGGATTCTGTAAACCGGTCGGGCGTCAACCTGTGTATATAAAGGGACGACCCAGCGGCGATTCAAGGACAAGAAAAAACAGCTCGAGAGATAGGTAAAGCGGATTCGCTCCCTGCCCATCGAGATCAATCAATCCCACAACAATTGGAGTAGGCTTTTACCTTCACCGCAAGGGGCCGAACCAGTATAAACTTCCCGTGTCCTTTGTTCCGATTTAACCCCTTTAAGCTAATCTCGTTGCGATGGCTCCATGACTAAGTCCTTCTGTTAGGACATCTGACGTGTTAATTCCATGACAGTTGGCGCCCACCGTGGGGCTATCGCACGATAGTTTCGAGTTCTTAAAGGGCAACTTTGAAGGAATCAAAGGGTACGCGGTTGGCCAGATGACCAAGAATCGTCGCAGCAAGCTCTACATCGACGACGTAGGCTGGGGCCCCGAGGCCGGCTCAATCGAGTACGGGTATCGGTTCCCCTTTGGTGGAATCCACGTTTTCATCGGCAAGATCGGGGAACCGGGCCCTGAGCCGGACATCTCCACCGACCTCGTCGAAACGGCTCAGCGTGCAAGTCCTGCCCGGGTTCAGCCTGCCATGAAGCATGCATTCGTAGGGTTCATCCATGGTGCAGAATCTGAACCGGTGTCCGACAGTGAGACGACCATCTACTCAGATGGTGAATCATTCACTGGTGAAACCGAGTCGATGTACCAATTACAAGATGGCCGGACTGGGAGCTATTCCGATGGGGAGAGTATTCCGGGCCCCTTTGAACCGCCAAACCGGGTTGCAATCTTCATGGCTGGTACGTAGCCCATCGTGCAATCTTCATCTGCAGCAGCAATGATTTTCGGATCGGCAGCCGGGGTAGGAGGCCCTGCGCGCCGGCCGGCTCAAGTTCTTGCCGGTTTGCTGGATGCTTTGACGACATTGTTGACCACGCAGTCACCCCAGAGACCCAAGATCAGCATAATGCAGATGTTACGAAACTAAAGGATCGGATAACTCAGGCCAAGGCAGACTTGGCGGCTGAGGAGGTCAGTATGACTGAAGAGTGAGCCGCTTTAGATGCCCAATCACCAGATCCAGGCGCAGAATTACCGGCTTATGTTGGATCAGAACGCATCAAACGAAGTAATGAGGAGGAAGTACCAGTCCCGTCTGCCGCCAGTTTACGAAGGGATGAATCTCTTCAATACGCCAGGAGCCGGGCCTAGTAATCCGGCGGCCGTAAACCAGACCGAGGCACCTGGGGCGGCGCTGGATCATCCACGGGTGATGGACTCGCCTCGACGGACGGACAACCCGCCGCAATACGTAACAACGCCGCCAGGTCACTTGTCTCGACCTTTGGATAACATGATTGCTGCAACATCACGTTTGGCCGGTATTCCGATCGAGGGTGACTCACTGGCGGCGGTTGAGACGTGATGGGCCAGGGATCTTCTTCAAACTGCTATTGTGCAGCATCAGGCTTATTCCTACAGCCGAGACAGAATACATTGAACCCCCCTTCCGAGCAAGAGTTATAGCAGGCACATGGACGAACCGGCTGTGTCAACCAGTGCGCGGAACCGTGACGCCCCTCGTGGGCCCAATCCGGCGCATGACGGTATGAATGCGCAGGATGTGGTGAACAACGGCAGAGCACGACGTGAGGCAGAGTTAGCAGCACAGTTTGCAAATCAACCCGCTCCGGTTCAGCAGCGGCATCAGTTGAACGTGCATTGGCCTTTAGCTCTTGGGGAGTACCATGCCTCACCCCGGCTCTGTGTAATGTGCGGCTGCCCAAGGATTTCAAGGCTCTGCGTAAAGTGCCTAATTATATCGCTGATCAACCCCCCGAGGCGTGGGTTGAAAGTTATGAGATGGCAATGGAGATGATGGATGTGGATGAAGCGGCGTGTGCAAAATACTTCACCATGATGCTAGAAGGAACGGCTCGTACCTGGCTGAAGAGCCTGCCCATTAACTCGATCAGTTCATGGGATGAGTTGAAGGCCCGGTTTATAGCGAACTTCAAGGATACATGCAAGCAACCCATGTCCATTGTGGATTTGGCTACTTGTGTCCAAGGAGAGAACGAATCAACAACTCATTGGGTGTGCCGGGTTTCGGAAATCCTGCATTCGCCAGGCCGCATTAATCCTGATACGACAATCGTGACCTTGGAGGGTAACTGCCGGTTTAAGTCACTGAAGATGAAGTTGGGACGGCTCAAGTGCCACTGCAATGATATGGGAACGCTCATGGCAGCTCTGGTTAAGTATGCTGATTCTGATAATACCAAGGACCCCGATTCTGATGAAGAAAAGCAGGAGAAGGGAAAGAAGAATGCCGGTACAAAAGGACATCATAACCAGGCGAGCCACGGGAACAATGGTAAGCATAAAGCGGACAATTTAGATTTTGTGGCTAACACCAATATGCAGGGCAATATGCAGCGCCGTAAGGGTAAACCGCCCCAGCGTGATGGAGGCATGAATCTGGAATGCTTGTTAAGCCAGCCCTGCCCAAAGCACGGGACAAAGGAGGTTCCGGCCACGCACCTCTGGAAGGATTGTTTCATCATGAGGGAATTCAAAAACTCTGATCTCTTCCGGTATGATCAGGGTCCATCCGGCGGTTCCGGTCCAGGGTTTCACGGGCCGGGTTACGGTGGCGGCGGTACAAACTCAGGATTTCAGAATAATCAGGGCAACCAAAACAACCAAGGTGGTCACAATCAGCAGAGTAATCAGGGGAATCAGCAACAGTCGGGTTATCAGAGCAACCCGAAGCAGTTAAATGGTGGACAATATCATGTCTTCACTACTAGTCTGTGCAAGCGCGATCAGAAGCTCCATAAAAGGGCACTAAACTCTGTTGAGCCGGCAGTACCCCATTATCTGTGCTGGTCTGAACAGCCTATTGTTTGGAGTCGGGAGGATCATCCGCCTTGGGTTGACAATCCTGGCCACCTAGCTTTGGTGGTTGCACCGCAATTTGGAGGTTATAAGTTCACCAAGGTGCTCATGGACGGAGGGAGCAGTATCAATATCTTGTACTATGAAACCTTCCGGCGTATGGGGTTAACAGATAAGAATCTTAAACCGTCCAACACCGTTTTTCACGGTGTGGTGCCTGGTAAATCGGCTTACCCAGTTGGTAAGATAGCTCTGGAGGTGGTTTTTGGTGATGATCATGATTCAAGATCAGAGACGGTGACCTTTGAAGTGGTTAAAATCAGAAGTCCGTACCATGCCCTGTTTGGACGGCCGGTTTATGCTAAATTCATGGCAAGGCCGTGTTATGTTTATCTACAGCTCAAGATGCCGGGTCATAAGGGGACCATCACGGTTCACGATAGCCGCAAGATTGCTCTGGAGTGTTAGGAAGGTGATGCGGCTTATGCTGAGTCGGTTTGTGCAATGGAGGAGTTGAAGTTTTATAAGGACAATGTTGATCTGGCAGATATGACTTCTCTAAAGAAGCCCACTACAGAGCATGATCCGGCTTTGAAGTTTAAATTGGCCGATGAGACTAAATTGGTTGATTTTGTTCCTGGCGATTCATCCAAGCAGTTCAGCATCAGCGTCAACTTGGATCCGAAATAGGAAAGCGCGCTCATCAAGTTCATCCGTGAGAACCGGGACATCTTTGCATGGAAACCTTCTGACATGCCAGGTGTACCGAGGGAACTTGCTGAGCACACTCTTAATATTGATCCGAAGTTCAAACCGGTAAAACAGTTTCTTCGTTGTTTTAATGAAGAGAGGCGCAAGGCCATTGGTGAAGAGCTAGCCCGCCTATTGGTAGCAGGGTTTATTGTGGAGGTGTTTCACCCAGAGTGGTTGGCTAATCCAGTGCTGGTACTTAAGAAAAACGGCACTTGGCGGATGTGTGTGGATTATACAGATTTGAACAAAGCTTGCCCAGCTGATCCCTTTGCCCTCCCTCGTATTGATCAAATCATTGATGCTACGGCGGGTTGTGAGCGTTTGAGTTTCTTGGATGCTTATTCTGGTTATCATCAGATCAAGATGGCAGTTAAGGACCAGGAGAATACAGCTTTCATCACTCCCTTTGGAGCCTTCTGTTATGTGTCTATGCCCTTTGGGCTCAAGAGTGCCCAGGCAACTTATTAGCGCTGTGTGCAGAAGTGTCTCCATACTCAGATTGGGCGCAATGTTCATGCTTATGTGGATGATATTGTGGTGAAGTCCAGGAAAGCAGAGACACTCATAACTGATTTGCAAGAAACTTTTGATAATGTGATAGTTTATAAAATGATGCTCAACCCGACTAAGTGTGTCTTTGGTGTACCGGCTGGCAAACTCTTGGGGTTTCTGGTGTCCAACCGGGGCATTGAGGCTAATCCAGAAAAGATCAAGGCCATCACATCCCTGGCTAAACTGGCATGTATCAATGATGTTCAACGTTTGGCAGGTCGTATCGCGGCTTTGAGACGGGTTATCAGCCAGTTAGGTGAGAAGGTGATCCCTCTATATCAGATGTTGAAGAAGACAAACGATTTTGTCTGGAGCGATGCTGCTGATGCGGCGTTTGAGGACTTAAATAAGCAGTTGGCTGAACCGCCGGTTCTTGCTGCTCCAGTTGATAAGGAGCAACTGTTGTTATACGTGGCTGCTAATGCCCGGGCTGTCAGCGTAGCTATTGTGGTGGAGCGCAAGGAGGCTGGGAAGGAGTACCCGGTTCAAAGGCTGGTTTATTATATCAGCGGAGTGCTCATTGAGTCAAAGCAAAGATATCCGCATTGGCAGAAGCTGGTGTATGGGGTTTTCATGGCAAGCCAGAAGCTTAAACAATATTTTCAAGGCCATCCCATCACAGTGGTCAGTTCCGCTCCTTTGGGGGATATAATCCAGAACAGGGAGGCAACTGGCCGGGTTGCTAAGTGGGCTATTGAGCTTGGACCGCATGGTTTAAAGTATATGCCTCGAACAGCTATTAAGTCCTAGGCCCTTGTGGATTTCATCAATGATTAGACAGAGTTGCAAGCACCGGAGGACAAACCGGACAGCACATACTAGCAAGGTTGTCAGAATCGTGATCTTGAATCGGATCAGAGCTTCGATGGTAGGATCGCAAAATGTAGAATCTTCACTACCAGGATCGTAGAAACGTAGATTCTAAGAACTAAAATCGTAGAATCATAGAGGTTAGTTCGGATCGTAAAGTCGTAGAATCATATAACAGAATCGCGATTCTGACAACCTTGCATACTAGACTATCCATTTCGATGGGTCCAGGCAATTGGAGGGCTCGGGGGCTGGAGTTGTCCTTACTTCCCCTCGAGGTGATAAAATTTGTTATGTTCTTCGCTTAATGTTTCCTTGTACTAACAATGCAGCTGAGTACGAGGCTTTACTCCATGGTCTTCGAGTAGCCAAGGAAATGAACTTAAGCCTGGTACGATGCTTTGGAGACTCCGATCTGGTGGCCCAGCAAGTTTCAGGTACTTGGGATTCCAAGTGGTGGCTTATCAACGAGAGGTGGATATTGTCGCTGGTCACTTTAAGGGTTATCAAGTGGAGCGCATTGATCGGCGCAAAAATGAGCCAGCCGATGCTTTAAGCCGGCTGGGATCTCAGCGTAAACCGGTGCCGCCCAATACCTTTCTGGATATCTTGCACAACCCGTCAGTTCAGTTGCCTACAGAGGAGGACCTCGCTATTCCTGATCCAGAGGCACAATTGGTGGCCGCTTTACACCTTATTCCGGATTGGACGATTCCATATTTGGCGTATATGAACCGGGGCGAGTTGCCAGACGATGCAGTTTTGGCCAGACAGATAATCTGGCGATCCAAGTCCATGGTTATTCACAATGGCGAGTTACACCATTGCAGTGTCTCCGGTGTGTTCCAGCGATGTGTTTCTCCTGAAGAAGGCCGTGAGATTCTACGTGAGATCCACAAAGGATACTATGGTCATCACGCCGGTTCAAAATCCTTGGTCGCTAAAGCTTTTCGTCATGGCTTTTATTGGCTGACAGCTCATGTTGATGCTGAGGACTTGGTGAGGCGGTGCGACGGTTGTCAGAAATTCTCACGACGGGCTCATGTTCCGGCTCAGGAGCTATGAATGATTCCCATCACTTGGCCGTTTGCTACTTGGGGGCTCGATATGGTAGGGCCCTTCAAGTGATCCAAAGATAAGAAGACCCACCTATTGGTGGCAGTTGACAAATTTACTAAATGGGTTGAAGCAGAGCCAGTAAGCAAGTGTGACGCAGCCACGGCGGTTCAATTCATCAAGAAGGTGATCTTCCACTTTGGTTTTCCACACAACATCATCACAGATAATGGCACGAACCTCTCCAAAGGCGAGATCGAGGACTTTTGTCAACGAAAGCACATCCGGCTTGATGTGTCATCCGTGGCTCACCCCAATCTAATGGTCAGGCTGAGAGAGCTAATCAGGAAATCTTGAAGGGCATCAAGCCCCGGCTTATGGTTCCTTTGAATAGGACGCCGGGTTGTTGGGTGGAAGAGTTACCATCTGTGTTATGGAGCATAAACACCACCCCAAATTGATGTACATGTTATAAACCTTTCTTCTTGGTTTACGGGGCAGAGGCGATACTCCCAAGTGATATTCGTCATGACTCGCCTCGTGTTGCCAATTATGTTGAAGCGGATAACGAGAACGCACTTCAAGAAGCACTAGACCTATTAGATGAAAAATGGGACATGGCATTGGCTCGTTCGGCGGTTTATCAGCAAGACTTGCGGCGTTATCACAGCCGTCGGGTTAAAACAAGAACCTTTCAAGAAGGCGACTTAGTGCTCCGGCTCATCTAGGATCAGACCAATATGCACAAGTTATCCCCACCTAGGGAAGGGCCCTTTGTGGTCAGCAAGAATCTACACAATGGATCATATTACCTCATCGACGTTCGAGAGCACAAAGACTCAAGCAAATCAGAGGAGGAGACCCATCGGCCGTGGAATATCGCTCATCTACGGCCCTACTACACCTGAGCCATAGGCTCCCATTATCTACATATTTTTGACAATGTATATATTATGATCAATATAATAAACCGGCATCCTTGCTACAAGCAGGGCCTCTGCCATTCTTCCAATATTTATTGGTTACAAGGGGGCTTCTGCTTATAAAGCGGTGTCCTATTTGTCCATTAAACCGGCTATCATGCCACAACAAAGCTTGGGAGCTTCACACCCAAGGGGCCAAAGAGAGTATTGTTGCTAAAAGCACAACTCAAACATAGGCACCCATTGAGCACAGCTCACAAAGTTACTTGGGGGCTCTTTGTGCAAAGCAACAAAGAGTTTGAAAGGACCCTTGTAATTGGCTATCAAGTCATGGCTTGGAAGCCTGGTGTATTCACCTAAAACCCCGGGTTAACCTGCCTTCATCAAGTAAGCCACTCCTATCCAGGTAATCCTGATATGACTCGCCGAACGTTTGACAAGTCAATCTTATACAGACCCTGAACTTGTCAAAGTTAAAACGACAATTGGTTAATTGGAGGCCCATCTTAAAAGGCTTTGTCAAATGGTTTAACTCAGCGGCCTGGCAGCCCATGAAAAGCCTCGAATTTGGGCCTGGCAGCCCTTGAAAAGCCTCGACTACACGTTTTTATTTGATTTTGTTTTTGCAAAGTTTTATCTCTTTTGATAAAGTTCTAAGTTAAACCGGCGTCTACTGACCTGGCCCGACTATATGTCATCAACCCGGTGTTTTTTAACCTAGCGTGGCTTACAGTTATCAGCTGTTAGCACATAATCAATTATGAACCGACATCTCTTAATCCGGTCTGGCTTTGACTATAAGTCGCCAAGTTGATCATCCGGTGTTTGTCATAACCTGGCATGGCTTATTATGCACCAACACAGCATGGTGGGAGTTTTCAAATACTCAAATTTGGGTTATCACCCTTACTATACAAGTTGGTAAACCAACAAATGTTATTTAATATCACAGGTATGATATATTTCATATTTCATTACTTTGTAACCTTGGTTATGAGAATTCTGGTTCTGTATTGGGTATGATAACCCGTCCAGCGGTAAGCCGCCAGGACATGTTTAAGTTTTTCAAATGCAGAAGGTAGGATTTTATAAGAAATACTAAGGAAAATAAAGCAAGCATAGCAACAATCATGCCAGATTACAATATCAAGTAACAGTGCATGATGGCAGAAGATCAAAGTATTTCAACTAGCCTATTACAAGGCGCTTTGATGCCCAAAAGAATAATTGTTTGTTCTCCACAACGCTATATGCGAAAATCAAACCGGCTGCCGGATTATGATTCGTCACCAGGCTGACGTGAAGTTGAAGGATCATCTCGCGTCGGTTCAACCTCCTCCTCCTCACCTAGTGGCTGGAAGTCAAGAGTGGCCCAATCAATCCTGGTTAAGGCTTGGAAGACATCTTCGTTGCTTATAAGATTGGACGGTTCAACGTCAGGGGCATAGGTGTGCTTACGGATTGGAGGGATAAGATTCTGTGCTTCTTTCACAGCTGCATCAACCCGTTTGTTATCTGCGTCATAGCTAGACCGATGGACAGACAAGTCAACCTCTTCGGCCAAATGGGTTGCCAGCGGGCGCATCTCCTTTGTCAAGGCTTTGAGGGCTTCATTATCAAAGTCTGACCCATCTTCTTGTTGGCCAGGATAGCCCTTTGCGATATCTGCCGGATTAAGATCGGCAATCCAAGCTTTGGCCCGAGTCAGTGCCGTTAAAGCGCCAGCCCTTGCAGCAGATCGCTTTACCTCTTCTATCTAGGCAGGGGTCATAGATAATTTGACCAACGTATCCTTCATCAAGGTTGGAGCCGGTTTGTTGTAGGAGGCCGCACAGATGACTCGTTGAGCACTAGTATACAATTGTTCTATCAACGTATATGCTGCTTTCAACTTCATCCGCATATCCGAGCCTAGATGAGCAACACGGCTACCTGCAACGGTTTAAGAATTTGCTGTTAAACCGGCAACTTCAAAGATGTTTAAGAAAGGTTCTTACAAAGAGTACTTACCAAATATTGCAGAAGTCATAGCATTGACTTGATGCTTCAGCCCAGTTAGCTCTTCTGCCACCGGTTTAAGAGCTGCTTCGGCACCTTCAGCCCACTTTAATAGGGCAGCCTTCTCGTTTTCCCAATCCGCCCGCTCATTTTTCAAACCATCCTTTAATTGCTCCATGGCAGTTAAAGCGCCCTTCAGTTCATCTTTGGCCTTGGAGGTTTCTGCTTGCTGGGACTTGATGTTTTCTTGAAGATCGGCAATCTAGGAATCTTTGTTTCTCAAGTCAGCCTGCAAAAGACAGATGATGAAGATGTTAAGATTTTTTTCTCAAAGTCCCAAGCACATAACAAGTTATACACTTGGCACTTGGGGGCTAATGCGGATTGCTTCTTTTTTGACTATTATTCAAAGTCCCAAGGCTCAATACAAGTATTAATCTTGGCACTTGGGGGCTAATGTGTAATTGATCAGAAAAATCAAAGGTGAAGGAATTCAACAAGGACAGATTTTGAACAAAAAGTCCCGGTTCATCTTGCAGAGGTAAACCGGCCCTTGGGGGCTACACAGTTGAAATATTTTTTATCCAAAATCCCGGTTCATCTTGAAGAGATAAACCGGCCCTTGGGTCTACAATGGAGTTGATATACAGTACAACGAAAATTTATAGCGTTTGGAATGGAAGTTACCTCATAGCGCTCCTTCATCAAATTGACTAAACCGGCCTCATAGTCACGGCTTGCATATAGGAGATTTAGGTATCTAGAGTGAAGTTCTTGAGCGGTGAGATGAGCACAACTTGACAGATTAGTCTTCCATTTGCCCTTCTCTTCAGCAACAGATTCCACTTTGGCACTGTGCTTTGACAAAGCGACAGGATTGCCAGGAGAAGTATGGCCAAACCCGGTAATCACAACATCATGAGTTGCTTTATTTGGGCTCGCCGGATTATCCGAGGCTTTGACTAGGCTCAGCAGATCAGCAACTGGACTTGGAGGATTGGCAATTGGGCTTGGTGGATCGACATGAGGACTAGCCGGATTTACCTCGGGCGGATCAACATAAATATCCTGACCTTGTGGCATAGGATCATCCATAGCAATATCAGCATCTCCACCAGCACCTTCTGAGGTCCTCTCCGGTTCAAACTCCTCAGTGGGAGCACTCGTTTTTGCTTTTTTGCTGAGTCGGGCTTTGGCGCTGCAAAGTAACAAACAGAGGTTCATATGGTAAACCAGTGTAAGAAAGCAAGAACTAAAATTATTATACTTACCCATGGACGATCTTGAGAGGAGGCATCTGTGTGGTTGATGAATCGCCAGAGGATGAATTGGAAGTTACCTGATAATTTGAGTCAGATGATTAAGAGGGTATCGGAAGTAACCCGCCAAGGGATAAGACTTGTTAGAATTACAAGAGACACCTCTGCACGGCGTTTCCGGATTGGGGTGTCTGGTAAACCGGAGGAAGTGACTTGCTGGCCACTGTGCCGGGTTGTGCGATGAGCTTCAGGATGCTGTGTCTTCAAAGAAAATTGTGGATCCAAATGAGTGAGAGGATGTGAACGTTTCACTTTCCAGACTGCGCGACGGAGTTTTCCTACTGGCACAAGATCAGAATTGGAGGAAAGGGAGATTACCTCTATGTGGTCAGCACGGCTGGCTTCCGCATCATCCTGGTAGTGGTCGTTGTCAATAAGATGTATGAAAAATGAACCAAGGGAGTCAAGTTTTCTTCTTTGTTGGCCTCTTTGTGGCCTTGCTCTTGCCATGAGGAGCCCTCACCGGTTTGTCTTGAGCTTTTGCCGGTTTATCTTGAGTTTTCCTCTTCTAGAAAGGATCTTTGGCCTGTAAGAATAAACAAAAGGCTATCAGAAAAATGTTAAAGGGGAGACGGATTAAAAAACAGAAGGATAAATTATTACCGCTGGCGGTTTGTTGGAGGCATAAAAGGGACGCAACTCAGTATTGCTGCACTCAGAAATTGGTTCATCTAGCATCTTTTTAACAGACTTAGTGACTTCATCATCATTCAACTATATTTCAGTGTGCCGTTGAGGGTGTTTGACATCCCCGGTGTATTCATGCATTAACCTGGTGTGGCGGCTTAGGGGCATGATACCCCATGAAACCCAGCAATGGACGAGGTCAATGCCGGTTAAGCCGTTTGCTAGAAGAGCCCGGAGCTTAGCAAGTTGTGGTGCATATGTTTGTCGTTCTTTGGCAGTAAGCCGCTGAGGCAGTGGATGTCCATTGCTCAGTCGGTAAGCACGGTAACCCAACAGAGGATTTTCATCAGCAGGAGCGGTGTTCTGACAGTAGAACCATGTTTGATTCCAATCCTTGGGGTGGCTGTGATGTTTGGCATGAGGAAAATCGACTTCTTCCCTTTTCTGAATCGACACTCCGCCAAGTTCAGTATTGGGGCCAACAGAAAATTCAGTACGGTGGTTCAAGTGGAAGAAGTCTCTGAATAGTTCAACAGTCGGTTCTTCTTGTAGATAAACTTCACATAACACTTGGAAATTGCAGATGTTGGACACAGAGTTCGGTCCAATGTCTTGAGGATGGAGTTGGAAGTTGGCAAGTACATCACGGAATTTTTTTGATCCGGGAGGGTTAAACCCTCGGTCTAGATGCTGCATAAACAAAACCACTTCTCCATCTTGAGGTTCAGGAAGGTTTTCGTCACCAGGGACTCTCCAATGAATGACTTCCTTCTTTGCCAAAGTGCCAGTTAGAACATATCCAGTGAGTTGTTCTTCTGTGATCCGGGAGGGAACCCAATTGCAATAAGAGAATTGTTTGGCCATTTTTGATGACAAACTATAAAGGAAGTGCAAACACGGGTTCACGGTTCAAGATCGATATGCACAAACCGGTATCAAACCGGAGAATTTAATCAAAGCATGTGTGTACAATAAACCGGATATGGATGTTCAAGAAAAGATGGCGGTTTACTTGAGGGCTAATGGTACCTGCCAAATTGTCGTTTTCTACAGGTTAAACCGTGTACAGTAGTATGAAGGACAACAGATCTGAAAATTGCTAAGTGCTACACAAACAGGTTTCACAAGCTAAGGATTATTATTATGGATCTAGCACAGTTCAGGAAAAGGAAAAATATCAAAGCCCTAAAATGGCGACAGCAGAACAAAAAGGATCCAGATGGGGTCTGTTCGTAGTCAAAAGGATACTATGGTGAGGCAAAATAAACTATAGCTTCGGCCGAAGAAGAAAAAGGTCAAGTTGATCTAGATTCGATGAGACAGTAAGGGCGAAACAATGAGCATGGACGAACACTAATGAACACAGATGAGCACCGAAACCCTAATGCAGATCTAGGGTTGAGGGAAGGACGCTTACCGGATTTACAGGAGTGGTGGAGAAGAGCCGCGGATCTCTGGTACGTTCAGGTTGATGTAGCGGCCAGGGATGATGCAACGCTTGAAGGTCGACGGCGGCGGCGGAGCTGTTGGGCTTGAGCGTCGAGAGGAAGAAGAAGCTGTGCGGAAGAGGAAAAGGGAAGGACCCCTGGGCCTATTTATAAGGCAAATGGATAAGAAGGCAAGGGCGGGGATCGAGGAGCCCAAAGCGGAAAATGGGGCACAACTGTTGCCTCGATCTTCGGAAGTTAATTAATAAAGGGAATCTTTATGACTTTTTTATACATAGATGATGTCATGACGATTTACTGCAATTTTAGAAGATGACGTCATGGCGGTTTACCAAAGCTCACAGGGAGAAGATATCATGGCGGTTTACGAGGATCATAAGAAGATGTTCAGGGAATTTTTCTAAGTATTGAAGATTGACATGAACAGGTTCAAATTAATCTGGGGCCTAATGTTGGGGATATAACTACTGAGTGTAAAGCGCCCATGAGGGTCCGGTTCATGCTGATCTATATTGAAGCCCATGAAGACAAGGAGTATGGCGCTCTACTGTTAAAGCTTAGAGGCCCAGAGCCAAAAGGCGGATTAGGACCCATAGTAGTAAACCGCCATAGATGTATAACTTGTATTGTAAGTTAGGGAAGGGAAGAGACCGAGTCGGCCACTTGTATGAGCCGGCCTCGGGATTCTGTAAACCGGCTGGGCATCAACCTGTGTATATAAAGGGACGACCCAGCGACGGTTCAAGGACAAGAAACAATAGCTCGAGAGATAGGTAAAGCGGATTTGCTCCCTGCTCATCGAGATCAATCAATCCCACAACAACTGGAGTAGGCTTTTACCTTCACCGCAAGGGGCCGAACCAGTATAAACTTCCCGTGTCCTTTGTTCCGGTTTAACCCCTTTAAGCTAATCTCATTGCGATGGCTCCACGACTAAGTTCTTCCGTTAGGACATCTGACGTGTTAATTCCACGACTTCTCCTTTTCTACTCTTTAGGATGGCGGATGCAAGGAACAAGTTCGCGCAACCGGATGAAGATACACCCTTTGGACGCCACTTGAAGGAAATCACTAGATACCTGAACATCGGACTACCAAGCTTCACTGGGACCTACATCGCCACTTTACCAGAAGAGGAGCGTTGGATGATTCAAGTTCAAGTTCCAGGAAGGACGTTCATGCCAGTCACTGAGCCCATAGAGTTTTCCTTTGATGCACCAACCTGGAGTCTAGGAAAGAGCATGGCAGCCCACATCACCATGGGACACATTGGAGAAGTTTACCACAAGGATCTCAAGGATACTATCTACCAGATTTGTGGGTGTCGAGATGAGCAATGGGAGATGATCAGCACCAGGAAGGATAGATCAATTACAACCTTCATCCAGGAGTTAAACCAGCACATTCGACGCCAGGAGAACCAAATGTGCGCAGACATGATAGATCCGAAAAGGCAATGACCAAGATCACGGAGCTGGAAGAAGAACTCAAGTCTACATGCGATGGATATGAGGAGGAAATGACGATACTTGTGGAGAAGAACGATGACCTGAAGAAGAAGCTAAAAGTATTCATGGGATTCCCCGCAACTGGAGGAGAAGACAAAGATTGCACTTGCCCGGAGAACTACATCATCATCGATGACACCGACTCGGACCCCGACGATAGTGATGATGACTACGTTGATGAAGCTGGAGCGGATATCATGGAGTCTTCAACTGATTAATTTTTCTAGTCGACCACCATAACAGTAGTAGTATTCCCCCATGTATATAGTATATTCCGAGCACTTTTGTAACGATAGTTAGACCGTTGTATGCCCTTGTTTGAATTGATTGAAGTGATATGATTGTGTTTGTCTCATGTGCACATGGGTAGTGTTTTTCTCTCTAGACCTCATTCTATTCTTTATTCTCATCTTTTCTAAACCCCCAGATGCCTCCGAGACATGAAAATGGATTTGATTTCCCACCGGAGCTCACTTAGTTGATCCAGCAGCAGAATGCATTGATGCAGATACTAGTCTAGAACCAGAATCAGGGGAACAACAACAACAACCCACCACCACCACCACCTATTGACCACTTAGCCAGATTCTTGAGGCTGAATCCACTGGTGTTCTCCAGTAGCACCGAGCCGATAGTTGCAGATGATTGGCTCCGCAAGATGGGAAGGGAGTTGACCACTGCAGGATGCACAGATGCGGATAAAGTGTGTTTCGCCGCACATCAGCTTGATGGACCCGCAGCATCATGGTGGGAGAATTTCACAGCCAGTTACCCCATCGGCACTGTCACATGTGACCAGTTTCATCAGGCTTTCCGTACTGCTCATGTTTCAGTAGGAGCTATGGCCATGAAGAAGCATGAGTTTCGCAATTTGCGCCAAGGAGGATGTACTGTTGGCCACTATGTGGATGACTTTAGTAAGCTAGCACGTTATGCCCCAGATGACGTTGCTACGGATGCAGCTAAGCAGGAGAAGTTTCTGGAAGGACTGAATGATGAGCTGAGCATGCAGTTGATGGTGGCAACCTTCAACAGCTAACAGGAGTTGGTAGATAGAGCTCTCATGATTGAAGGGAAGAAGCAGCAGATTGACAACCGCAAGAGGAAGTATGGACAAGGGAAATACAATTCCGGAGCTCAGTAGAAGCCTCGTTTTACCCCGAACTCGGGAGGGCCTTTTCAGCATACCCATGGAGGCCATAATAATGGAGGGAGTTCTCACAACCATAATGGCCCCAAGAATGGGAATGGTAATGGAGGAACGGCCAGAACTGTGCCAAGCCCTCAACCCCAGCCAAGAAGCATCTAAGCCACGTCACTTGCTACAAGTGCCAGAAGACTGGACATTATGCCAATGAATGTCCTGAAGCTAAGAATGGAAATGGCAATGGAAGCTCTGGGAAGAAGCCGAACCCTTTCAACAGGGGACAGGTGAACCACGTTAACGTGGAGGAGGTTGAAGCCTAGCCAGATGCAGTAATAGGTAAGTTTTTGGTTAAGTCATTTACTGCAATCGTTCTTTTGATACTGGTGCATCGCATTCATACATATCAAGGGGATTTGTGGATAAGTATAGACTGCCCACCAAAGTTCTTAGAACACCTATGTTAGTAAGATCACCAGGAGCAGAGTATATGGCCAGTCAAGGATGTTTTCAGATGCCATTGACCATAGGTAGGCATGTTTTCCCCTCGGATCTGATAATTTTGGAGTCGCAAGGTTTGGATGTGATTCTAGGTATGGATTGGCTATCGATGTATGGAGGGAACATTGACTGCGCCAGTAAGTCAATTTTGCTTACCACCCCAGAAGGAAGAAGGATCAAGTATGTATCCCGGCATGTGCCGAAGAGGACTCAAGTGAATTCCTTACCAGGAGTTGTACAGGAAGAAGTACCCTTGGTGAAGGATTTCCCTGACGTATTTCCAGAAGAGTTGCCAGGCATGCCACTAGATAGAGACATTGAGTTTTTGATTGAGCTTTTGCCAGGCACATGACTGATATCTAAGAGACCGCATAGGAGCCCACAAAGGATTTGGAGGAAATTAAGAAGCAGATTAAGGATTTACTGGATAAAGGCTATATTCGCCCAAGTTCGTCACCTTGGGGATCACCAGTGCTTCTAGTGGAGAAGAAGGACGGATCATTGAGGATGGTTCTTGATTATCGGGGATTGAATGAAGTGACTATCAAGAACAAGTACCCATTGCCAATGATCAATGATTTGTTTGACCAATTGTAAGGAGCTAAGGTATTTTCCAAAATTGATCTGTGATCAGGATACCACTAGTTGAAGATTCGAGAGCAGGATATAACTAAGACAACTTTTACCACCAGGTACGGGCTATATGAGTATACCGTTATGTCTTTCGGTCTGACTAACGCACCTGCCTATTTCATGAACATGATGAACAAGGTGTTTATGGAGTTTCTGGATAAGTTCGTCGTGGTGTTCATTGATGATATTCTCGTCTACTCGAAGAATGAAGAGGAGCATAAGGAACATTTGCGTTTGGTACTTGGGAAGCTCAGAGAACATCAGCTATATGCCAGATTTAGCAAGTGTGAGTTTTGGTTAAAGGAAGTTGGATTCCTCGGACATGTTATATCCGGAGAAGGAATGGCAGTAGACACCACCAAAGCTGTCACTGTGACAAATTGGGAAGCACCTACGTCAGTTGGAGAGATCCAGAGTTTTCTTGGACCCACAGGATACTACCGGAGTTTCATTGAGAATTTCTTGAAGATTGACAAACCCATGACGGAGTTGTTAAAGAAGGACACCAAGTTCATTTGGACTGAGGAATGTGAGGCCAGTTTCCAGGAGTTGAAGAAACGTTTGGTTACATCACCAGTATTAATTCCGCCAGATCAGCGCAAGGATTATGAAGTATATTGCGACGCTTCTCGTCGAGGATTTGGAGCAGTGCTTATGCAGGAAGGAAGAGTTGTTTCATATGCCTCACGCCAACTTAAGCCCCATGAGTTGAATTATGCCACCCATGATTTGGAGTTAGCAGCCGTAGTACATGCGTTGAAGACATGGAGACATTTTCTCATCGGAAACCATTGTGAGGTGTACACGGATCACAAGAGTTTGAAGTACATCTTCACGCAGAAGGAGTTGAATCTCAGGCAAAGGAGATGGTTGGAGCTCATTAAGGATTATGATATGAGACTGCATTATCACCCCGGAAAGGCTAACATAGTAGCCGATGCGTTGAGCCGCTAGAGCCATGTCAACACACTCTTGACCGGAGAGTTACCCAAGGAGTTAGCCAAAGATCTTCGCGAGCTATGTTTGGAGATAGTTCCGAGAGGCTATGTAGCATCATTGGAGATTCAGTCAACTTTGATGGATAAGATCAGAGAAGCTCAGAAGACATACAAGGAGATTGCCGAGATAAAGGATAAGATGAGCAAAGGAAAAGCTAAGGGATTTCATGAGGATGAACACGATACCCTATGGTTTGAGGACCGCGTTTATGTGCCTAATGACCCGGAGATCAGGAAGTTGATTCTATAGGAGGCCCATGATTCACCGTATTCGATTCACCCAGGAAATACCAAGATGTATCTGGATTTGAAGGACACTTTCTGGTGGACCGGAATGAAGAAGGATATTGCAGAGTATGTAGCAGTTTGTGATGTATGTCAGAGAGTAAAGGTAGAGCATCAGAAGCCAGCAGGACTGCTACAGCCATTGCCGATACTCGAATGGAAGTGGGATAAGCTAGGCATGGATTTTATCACGGGATTACCTCGGACTCGTTCAGGCTATGACTCAATATGGGTTGTAGTTGATCATTTGACGAAGGTAGCTCATTTCATCCTAGTGAATACCACTTATACAAGTGCTAAGTTGGCAAAGATATACATGACCAGGATCGTATGCCTGCATGGAGTTCCGAGGACCATTGTATCAGACGAGGAACCCAGTTTACCTCAAAGTTCTAGAATCATTTGCACGAAACTTTGGGTACCAGGCTAGAGTTTAGTACAACCTTTCATCCACAGACAGATGGACAGACCGAGAGAGTCAATCAGATTCTGGAGGACATGTTGAGAGCTTGTGCGCTAGATTATGGATCTAGTTGGGATGACAATTTTCCATATGTGGAGTTCTCTTACAACAACAATTATCAATCCAGTTTGAAGATGGCCCCTTTCGAAGCTTTGTACGGAAGGAGGTGCAGGACGCCGTTGTTGTGGGATGAAGTTGGAGACCGTTAGTTGTTTGGACCAGATTTGATTAAAGAGTCTGAAAAGAAGGTTAAGCTGATTCGCGATAGGCTCAAGGTAGCCCAGTCCAGGCAGAAGAGCTATGCAGATTCTAAACGCAAGGAGATAGTTTACGAAGTCTGAGACAGAGTTTATCTTCATGTGTCCCCACTTCGAGGAGTAAAGCGTTTTGGAGTTAAGGGAAAGTTAGCATCGCGTTTTGTGGGACCATACAAAGTCTTGGAGCGTATGGGAGAAGTTGCTTACAAGTTGGAATTGCCTGAAGGATTGTCAGGAGTTCATGATGTGTTCCACGTTTCCCAGTTGAAGAAGTTCCACGCAGAGATGGCCGATATACCGCTGAGAGATACATTGCCACTGGAAGCGATTCAGTTGGATAGCGATTTGACCTATGAGGAGAAACCAGTCAAGATTCTTGAGTTTGCCAGCCGAGTCACACGCAGCAAGGTTATCAAGTTTTGCAAAGTTCAGTGGAGCCACCATTCCGAGGATGAAGCCACCTGGGAACGAGAGGAAGACCTACTGAAGGACCACCCTCACCTATTTTCTAGTCAACCCGAATCTCGAGGGCGAAATTCACCTTAAGGGGGTAGCTTTGTAACATCCCAAATTTTCAATTTGGAATGTTATACATTAGATCATCATTGCATATCATATTTTATTGCATTTTTGCTTGGTCCTAAAAATTCTACGCAACTCAAGGACCCACGGAGAGAGTTGGGGATTTCGTTATTTTCATATTTGAGTTTTCTCAAATTTTGAAAAGAGGATCATTTGATTTTAGTTATTTTATCTTCGTATATTTCAATTATAAAAATAAGAGAGAGGGGATAAAATGACTTTCCCAAAATAAAGAAATATTGGAGATTTAATATTAAAATCTAATAAGATTTTATTTCGGAGTTCTATTGCTATTTTATTTGAATTAGGAAAAATGCGCGTTTTTCAAAATTGCATGTTAGGCCCAAATAAATGTTCATCTTGTTCGACTTATTTTTAGAGGACGGGGAAATTTATTCCGGGATTTTTGGAATCCGTTTAGTATTTCTTTTATTTATTTTTCTGCATGTCGGATTTTTTTAAAAAGGAAACCGACTTCGGGCCGTACCCGAGCGGGACTCCTCGGGCCGGCCCTTATAAGCCTCCACCCCCGGCTACCCAGCCCACCCAGCCGCCCCGCCCCAAAACCCTAACCCTAGCCCGACGCAGCGCCGCCGCAGCCCCGCGCCTCCGCTGGAGCCGCCGCCTACCCCGCCGCCTGTCCCGCCGCCGTCGCCCCGCGCCCTGCCGCCTGATCCGCCGCCCGTAGCCACCGCCGCCTCGCCAGATTTCTCGTCGGACTCGAGGTAGCCGCCGCCATTTTTTTATAAAACCGTTCGGTTTTTTAAAACCCTAGATCCTTTTTTTAAATCGGTTCGTCGGCTTTTCTCGGTTTAGTTATTTAACGAACGCTCGTTCGTACGTTCTTTTTAACGAGCGGTTTTCATCGTTTAGCTGCAGACAGCGAACGTTCATTCGTTAGCCTGTTCGTCCGTTTTTCTTTTTTCTCGGATTTTTCGCGATTATTTTCGATCGCAATTTCTGATCCGATTTTCGTTCTAGTATAACTTTTCGCTCGTTTATCAGAATCAGGCGATTCAAGCGCCTAGAGTTTCATCTCGAAACCCTCTTTCCATTTAATCAACTTAAAAAAGTTTTTGCTACTGTAAAATTTGACTTAGGTCTAGATTAGTAAACGAAGCTTGTTTCTGTTTGCCGTTTGAGTTTTGTTGCTTCATTTGATTTGGTTCTGTTCGCAAACCGGAGTTCTTAAGTTGAACTTTCTGGTTAGATCTCTTATTTGAGTTTTACCCTTGCATTTGATTAGTGCTTATTGTATGTTTGTTTGTTTGCGATAGAGTACCCGGAGTGTGCCGCGTGCTACTACGAGTCTCTAGGTTTCATGGATCATCAGCAAGGCAAGTAACACTTTGATCATACCTCTTTAGTACCCAGTTTTATTGCATTAGATCAATCCTCAAACAATTTCATGGTTAGGATCTGTTTAATATGTGGGTTTTGGGAAGTAGATGAGGTAGTACCTATTGTCTTGTTTATTATCAAACCTTTGAGATTGTTAATTGATGGTTAACTTAAGGTGGCAACTGTAATACACATCTGGGTGGATTGAGGCACCTGGGGAACCCAGTGTTGCCTGTATTTTTGGAAATCCCCGAGTACCGTGTGATTCTCCTATGGACCGCCACCCAGGCTCAAAGGGATCATGAGATTATTCATGCTAGAAACTTCCGTGTGCAGCCGCAAGCTACTATGGGCTCTATCATAGTTGATTAAGTCGTGTGAACTCTTACAGTGGTAGACTAGCAGATGTAGGGGAAAGTAGGTGTAACTGTCTACCCATCGTAAGTTGAAAACGCTTCTGAAAGACTATGTCTCGGTCATCCCTTTCTCAAACACCATGTAGTGCAAGAATACCAACGGAGGAGATCGAGTCTTGCGGGGAAAAGTGCGCAAACCTCTTCAGAGTGTATAAACTAATCATGGTTAGCCGTGTCCCCGGTTATGGACATTTTGAGTATCTAGTACTTGGATTATCATGTGAATCTCATCATGTTACTTAAATAAATTTTGTTTGGATTTAATAATGATTGCTTAATTGGGATTGATTTGGGTGAACCTTCTTAATGTTTAACAACCACCACGATAGTTAAATAAAACTTATTCCTTTGTTGTGGGGAAAAATGGCTTTATGCAAAACTGTAACCATAGAGCTTTCCACCAGCCATATATGCATGTAGCGATAGCATTATTCTGTTCATTACTCTATATGTGTTACATTGCCAGCATATTCCATGTGCTGACCCGTTTTCGGGCTGCAACGTTCATGTTGCAGACTTTTCAGATGATGAGTAAGGTGCCTTAGGTCGTGATCTTTCACTCAATGATGTCGTTGGAGTTGATGGACTCACTTTATCTTCCAAGCCTTCTGTTGTTATTGTATTTAGATGGCCTTAAGCCATATTTATTGTAATAAGTTCTCTTTTGAGACATTCGATGTAATTAGTGTGTGATTGCTACTCTGTTATAAATCCTTCAAGTATTGTGCATGTCAGCATTACCGATCCAGGGATAACACTGATGCATAGAGATCAGACTGTTTGAGGTCTGGTTTACCACAGACCTTCGGGTCCATAGTTATTAGCTAGATGGCTTCTTCTCTCTCTTTGAATCTCAATACAAAGTTCTCCTCGATCTTCTTGGAGATCTATTCGATGTAACTCTTTTTTGCGGTTTGTTTGTCGAGATCCGATGAATTGTGGGTTTATGATCAAGTTTATCTATGAGAAGTATTTGAATCTCCTCTGAATTCTTCTATGTATGATTTGTTATCTTTGCAAGTCTCTTCGAATTATCAGTTTGGTTTGGCCTACTAGATTGATCTTTCTTGCAATGGGAGAAGTGCTTAGCTTTGGGTTCAATCTTGCGGTGTCCTTTCCCAGTGACAGCAGGGGCAGTAAGGCACGTATTGTATTGTTGCCATCGAGGATAAAAAGATGGGGTTTATATCATATTGCATGAGTTTATCCCTCTACATCATGTCATCTTTCTTAATGCGTTACTCTGTTCTTTATGAACTTAATACTCTAGATGCATCCTGGATAGCGGTCGATGCGTGGAGTAATAGTAGTAGATGCAGAATTGTTTTGGTCTACTTGTCACAGACGTGATGCCTATATACATGATCGTGCCTAGATAATCTCATAATTATTCGCTTTTATATCAATTGCTCGACAGTAATTTGTTCACCCACCGTAATACTTATGCTATCTTGAGAGAAGCCACTAGTGAAACCTATGGCCCCCGGGTCTATCTTTTATCATATAAGCTTTCAATCTACTTTTATTTGCATCTTTTACTTTTCCAATCTATATCATAAAAATACCAAAAAAATTTATCTTATCATATTATCTCTATCAGATCTCACTTTCGCAAGTGGCCGTGAAGGGATTGACAACCCCTTTATTGTGTAGGTGCGTGGGACTTTTGAGGAGCCTCCTACTGGATTGATACCTTGGTTCTCAAAAACCGAGGAAAATACTTACGCTACTATTGCTGCATCACCCTTTCCTCTTCAAGGAAAACCAACGCAAGCTCAAGACGTAGCAAGAAGGATTTCTGGCGCCATTGCCGGGGAGGTCTTCTCTCAAGTCAAGACATACCATGTACCCATCACAAACTCATCTCCCTCGCATTACATTATTTGCCATTTTCTTCTCATTTCCTCTCCTCCACATCACCCTTGCCGTTTTATTCGCCCTCTCTTTCCCAATCTCCTCTCTCATTTGCTTGCCTTTTTGTTTGCTTGTGTGTTGGATTGCTTGTCGCGATGGCGCAAGATAATACCTAATTGTGTGATTTTTCCAATACCAATAATTATGATTTCCTTAGTACTCCAATTGCTCCTCTTAATGATGTTGAGCCTTGTGAAATCAATGCTGCTTTGCTGAATCTTGATATGAAATATCAATTCTCCGGCCTTCCTAGTGAAGATGCCGCTACCCATCTAAACAACTTTGTTGATTTCTGTGAGATGCAAAAGAAGAAAGACATGGATAATGATATTGATAAATTGAAGTTATTTCCGTTTTCACTTAGAGATCGTGCTAAAGTTTGATTTTCGTCTTTGCCTAAGAATAGTATTGATTCATGGAATAAGTGCAAAGATGCTTTTATATCTAAGTATTTTCCTCCCGCTAAGATCATCTCTCTTAGGAACGATATTATGAATTTTAAACAACTTGATCATGAGCATGTTGCCTAATCTTGGGAAATAATGAAATTAATGATTCACAATTGCCCTACTCATGGTTTGAATTTATGGATGATCATACAAAAATGTTATGCCGGATTGAATTTTGCTTCTAGAAATCTTTTAGATTCGGCCGCGGGAGGCACGTTTATGGAAATCACCTTAGGAGAAGCTACTAAACTCCTTGATAACATTATGGCTAATTATTCTCAATGGCACACCGAAAGATCTACTAGTAAAAAAGTGCATGCTATAGAAGAAATTAATGTTTCGAGTGTAAAGATGGATGAACTTATGAAATTTTTTGCTACTAAGAGTGCTCCTATTGATCCCAATGATATGCCTTTGTCTACTTTGATTGAGAATAATAATGAATCTATGGATGTGAATTTTGTTGGTAGGAATAATTTTGGCAACAATGCTTACAGAGGAAACTTTAATCCTAGACCGTTAAAGAATTCTTATGGTAATTTTAATAAGATGCCCTCTGATTTTGAGAATAGCGTTAATGAATTTATGACCTCTCAAAAGAATTTTAATGCCTTGCTTGAAGAAAAATTGCTTAAAGTTGATGATTTGGCTAGGAACGTTGATAGACTTTCGCTTGATGTTGATTCTTTGAAACTTAGATCTACTCCTCCTAAGTATGATATCAATGAGTCTCTCAAAGCTATGAGAATTTCGATTGATGAGTGTAAAGAAAGAACCGCTAGATTGCGTGCTAAGAAAGACTGCTTTGTAAAAGCGTGTTCATCTAGTTTCCATGAAAATAATGATGAAGATCTAAAAGTTATTGATGTGTCCCCTATTAAATCTTTGTTTTGCAATATGAATCTTAATAATGATGGGCCTGGAGATGAGTCAACTTTAGTTAAAAGGCGTCCCAACGATTCAGAGTTTTTAGATCTTGATGCTAAATTTGGTAAAAGTGGGATTGGAGAGGTTATGACTATAAATAGCATTGAACCCAATATCTTGGATTTCAAGGAATTTAATTATGATAATTGTTCTTTAGTAGATTGTATTTCCTTGTTGCAATCCGTGTTGAATTCTCCTCATGCTTATAGTCAAAATAAAGCTTTTACCAAACATATTGTTGATGCCTTGATGCAATCTTATGATGAAAAACTTAATTTGGAAGTTTCTATACCTAGAAAACTTAATGATGAGTGGGAACCTACTATAAAGATTAAAATTAAAGATCATGAGTGTTATGCTTTATGTGATTTAGGTGCTAGTGTTTCCACGATTCCGAAAACTTTATGTGATATTCTAGGCTTCCATGATCTTGATGATTGCTCTTTAAATTTGCACCTTGCAGATTCCACCATTAAGAAACCTATGGGAAGGATCAATTATGTTCTTATTGTTACAAATAGGAGTTATGTGCCCGTAGATTTTATCGTTCTTGACATAGATTGCAATCTTTCATGTCCTATTATCCTTGGTAGACCTTTCCTTAGAACGATTGGTGCAATTATTGATATGAAGGAAGGGAATATTAGATTCCAATTTCCATTAAGGAAAGGCATTGAACACTTTTCAAGAAAGAAATTTAAATTACCTTATGAATCTATCATGCGAGCTACTTATGAATTGAGTGCTAAAGATGGCACTACTTAGATCTATCCTCACTTTTATGCCTAGCTAGGGGCGTTAAACGATAGCACTAGTTGGGAGGCAACCCAATTTTATTTTACTTTTTTGTTTTTGCTTCTGTTTATTAATAAAATTTTCATCTATCTTCTGTTTATATGTGTTTTCAGTTTTTAATTTGATTCTTCTTAAAAACAGAAACTTTGCACGCACGAAAACAATTTTAGTAATTCACAGGAACGAGATTTTGCATTTATTCGTTTTGCTGTAGATCAATAGACAAATTTCCCAGGACTTCCTATTTTTGTAGGATTTTTAGAGATCCAGAAGTATTCGAGAGTTACATATTGCTACAAACTGTTCTGTTTTTGACAGATTCTGTTTTTCGTGTGTTGTTTGCTTATTTTGATGCATCTATGGCTAGTATTAAGTGGTATGAACCATAGAGAAGTTGGAAAACAGTAGGTTTAACACCAATATAAATAAAGAATGATTTCATTACAATACTTTATGTGGTGGTTTTGCTTTCTTGCACTAACGGAGCTTATGAGATTTCCTATTGAGTTTTGTGTTGTGACGTTTTCAAGTTTTGGGTAAGGATTTGATGGACTATGGAATAAGGAGTGACAAGAGCCTAAGCTTGGGGATGCCCAAGGCACCCCAAGATATTCAAGAATAGACAAAAGCCTAAGCTTGGGGATGCCCTGGAAGGCAACCCCTCTTTCGTCTTCGTTCATCGGTAACTTTACTTGGAGCTATATTTTTATTCGCCACATGATATGTGTTTTGCTTGGAGCGTCTTGTATGATATTAGTCTTTGCTTTCTAGTTTACCACAATCATCCTTGCTGTACACACCTTTTGGGAGAAACCCACTTGTTTTGAATTTATTAGAATACTCTATGTGCTTCACTTATATCTTTTGAGCTAGATAGTTTTTGCTCTAGTGCTTCACTTATATCTTTTAGAGCACGGCGGTGGCTTTATTTTGTAGAAATTGTTAATCTCTCATGCTTCACTTATATTATTTTGAGAGTATTTTAGAACAGCATGATATTTTCTATGGTTATAAAATTGGTCCTAGAATGATGGGCATCCAAGTTGGGTATAATAAAAACTATCATATGAAGTGAATTGGATGCTATGATCAATTTGATACTTGATAATTGTTTTGAGATATGGAGGTGGTGATATTAGAGTCATGCTAGTTGGGTGATTATGAATTTAAAGAATTCTTGTGTTGAAGTTGGTAAGTCCCATAGCATGCACGTATGGTAAAAGTTGTGTAACAAATTTAAAACATGAGGTGTTCTTAGATTGTGCATCCTTATGAGTGGCGGCCGCGGACGTACGATGGTCTTTTCCTACCAATCTATCCCCCTAGGAGCATGCGCGTAGTGCTTCGTTTTTGATGACTTGTAGATTTTTGCAATAAGTATATGAGTTCTTTATGACTAATGTTGAGTCCATGGATTATACGCACTCTCACCCTTCCATCATTGCTAGCCTCTTCGGTAACGTGCATTGCCCTTTCTCACCTTGAGAGTTGGTGAAAACTTCGCCGGTGCATCCAAACCTCTTGATACGATGCGCTCTATCACACATAAACCTTCTTATGTCTTTCTCAAAACAGCCACCATACCTACCTATTATGGCATTTCCATAGCCATTCCGAGATATATTGCCATGCAACTTTCCACCATTCCGTTCATCATCATGACACGCATATCATCATTGTCATATTGCCTTGCATGATCATGTAGTTGACATCGTATTTGTGGCAAAGTCACCATGCATAATTTTTCATACATGTCACTCTTGATTCATTGCCCATCCCGGTACACCGCCGGAGGCATTCATATAGAGTCATATCTTGTTCTAGTTTTGAGTTGTAAATAAATAGAAGTGTGATGATCATCATTATTAGAGCATTGTCCCTAAATAAAAAAAAGAAAGGCCAAAAAGAAAAAAAAGAAAGGCCAAAGAAAAAAAATAAGAAAAAAAGGGAAAGGCCAAAAGAAAAAAAGAAAGGCCAAAAAAAGGAAAAAAAGAAAATAAAATAAAATAAGGGGCAATGTTACTATCCTTCTCCGCACTTGTGCTTCAAAGTAGCACCATGTTCTTCATATAGAAAGTCTTTCATGTTGTCATTTTCATATACTAGTGGGAATTTTTCATTATAGAACTTGGCTTGTATATTCCTATAATGGGCTTCCTCAAAATTCCCCAGGTCTTCGTGAGCAAGCAAGTTGGATGCACACCCACTAGTTTCTTTTGTTGAGCTTTCATATATTTATAGCTCTAGTGCATCCGTTGCATGGCAATCCCTACTCCTCATGTTGACATCAATTGATGGGCATCTCCATAGCCCGTTGATTATCCTCTTCAATATGAGACTTTCTCTTTTTTGTCTTCTCCACACAACCTCCATCATCATATTCTATTCCACCCATAGTGCTATATCCATGGCTCACGCTCATGTATTGCATGAAAGTTGAAAAAGTTTGAGATTATTTAAGTATGAAAGAATTGCTTGGCTTGTCATCGGGGGTGTGCAAGATGGGAGCATTTTTGTGTGATGAAAATGAAGCATAGCCTAACTATATGATTTTGTAGGGATGAACTTTCTTTAGCCATGTTATTTTGAGTAGACATGATTGCTTTGATTAGTATGCTTGAAGTATTACTATTTCTTATGTCAATATGAACTTTTATTTTGAATCATTTGGATCTGACCATTCATGCCACAATAAAGAAAATTACATTGAGAATTATGCTAGGTAGTATTCCACATCAAAAATTCTATTTTTATCATTTACCTACTCGAGGATGAGGAGGAATTAAGCTTGGGGATGCTTGATACGTCTCCAATGTATCTATAGTTTTTGATTGTTCCATGCTATTATATTACCCGTTCTGGATGTTTATGGGCTTTACTTTACACTTTTATATCATTTTTGGGACTAACCTACTAACTGGAGGCCCAGCCCGAATTGCTGTTTTTTTGCCTATTTCAGTGTTTCAAAGAAAAGGAATATCAAACGGAGTCCAAACGGAATGAAACCTTCAGGAGCGATCTTTTTGGAACAAACGTGATCTAGAGGACTTGGAGTGGAAGTCAAGAAACAAGCGAGGCGGCCACGAAGGTGCCCAGCGCGCCCCCTAGGGCTGGGCGCCCCCCCACCCTCGTGGGCCCCTCGAGCGTCCACCGACCTACTTCTTCCTCCTATATATACCCTTGTACCCTAGAACCATCGGGGAGCACCACAAAAACTATTTCCACCGTCGTAACCTTATGTATCCGCGAGATCCCATCTTGGAGCCTTCGTCGGCGATCCGCCGGAGGGGGAATCGACCACGGAGGGCCTCTACATCATCCCCAAGGCCTCTCCGATGAGTTGTGAGTAGTTTACCACAGACCTTCGGGTCCATAGTTATTAGCTAGATGACCTCTTCTCTCTCTTTGAATCTCAATACAAAGTTCTCCTCGATCTTCTTGGAGATCTATTCGATGTAACTCTTTTTTGCGGTGTGTTTGTCGAGATCCGATGAATTGTTTATGATCAAGTTTATCTATGAGAAGTATTTGAATCTCCTCTGAATTCTTCTATGTATGATTTTTTATCTTTGCAAGTCTCTTCGAATTATCAGTTTGGTTTGGCCTACTAGATTGATCTTTCTTGCAATGGGAGAAGTTCTTAGCTTTGGGTTCAGTCTTGCGGTGTCCTTTCCTAGTGACAGCAGGGGTAGCAAGGCACGTATTATATTGTTGCCATCGAGGATAAAAAGATGGGGTTTATATCATATTGCATGAGTTTATCCCTATACATCATGTCATCTTTCTTAATGCGTTACTCTGTTCTTTATGAACTTAATACTCCAGATGCATGCTGGATAGCGGTCGATGTGTGGAGTAATAGTAGTAGATGCAGAATCGTTTCGGTCTACTTGTCACGGACGTGATGCCTATATACATGATCATGCCTAGATAATCTCATAATTATTCGCTTTTCTATCAATTGCTCGATAGTAATTTGTTCACCCACCGTAATACTTATGCTATCTCGAGAGAAGCCACTAGTGAAACCTATGGCCCCCGGGTTTATCATATAAGCTTTCAATCTACTTTTATTTGCATCTTTTACTTTTCCAATCTATATCATAAAAATACCAAAAATATTTATCTTACCATATTATCTCTATCATATCTCACTTTCGCAAGTGGCCGTGAAGGGATTGACAACCCCTTTATTGCGTTGGTTGCGAGTTCTTGTTTGTTTGTGTAGGTGCGTGGGACTTTTGAGGAGCCTCCTAGTGGATTGATACCTTGGTTCTCAAAAACTGAGGGAAATACTTACGCTACTATTGCTGCATCACCATTTCCTCTTCAAGGAAAACCAACGCAAGCTCAAGACGTAGCATCCACATCCCTCCCTATCCACCGCCAACCCCATCCTATCCGTGCCCAGCCGACATCTTTTTGACAATCGGTGCCCAACCTATCACCCTAGCCTAGAGGTCGTGCGCCCGTGGCCGACACTTGAGCTGTCCCATCCACAAGCGTGCGATGGAAGACTCCGTTGGCTTATAAAGGAAGCCTTGCCCCAACTCAACACATCACAGCCTTCACTCGCAACCTGATTTCCAAACCACCAAGATGCCTGGTCCCATCGTTCGCAATTATACCACCGCGTCCGAGCTTGGAGATTTCGTAGCCATCCTCGCCAATCTCACTCGTCATGTGTTTGGCATAGACGAACCCCCATAGTATGTTGTGTACCAGGAACACACAAGTGATGCCATCCATCACTTCTGGGCCATGGTGCACATCTACGGGAGGAGCACAACATCAGAATGTCCCTACTGGTACGCTGGGAGGATGGCCTCTGACGAGCCCCAAGCCATCCAACTTGCAGCCCGAGAGGGTATAGTTAATCTCCAGCATTTGTCGCCGAGGGTTAACATCCGCCCTTTCTTCTACTACCCTAGTTGTAATGGCTATGGTAGCCCGACCCAAGTCGCCAAAGGAGACCATGAGTCGGATCCTACTCTAGTGCATCTGGTGCGCTACACGAGAGCACAGGAGGCACTATTCGATCAGGTCACTAATGATCTGATTGCAACCCGCAAAATGCTTGTTCTCCTTACACCGGTGAGAAGTGAAGCTGCAACCGGCACCCCGATAATGCTGCTTGGGAGGCTAGTTGAGCCCCCAAGGTTTGCTCCTTTCATCTACCCAGGCAATGCCTTCGCCTCCCCAGGGGAAATCCGTCGTCTCTTGGAGACCTACTCCAACGGGATTGTGACCACGACACCCCATGAGGGGCATCATCGCTATCCTAACCCTGTAGCTCCCCATCCTACCCCGATCAACTCCAACACTGAAGCTCATGGAGAAGCCTCAACATCTACAAGACACGCCTGGCTAGATGTCAACAAGGTGGACTGAGTCCACCAGTATGGTTATCAAATTTTAGTGACCTTGTTGTCTTGTATTTTCTAGCAATCACATGGCGTAGTGAGCTTGTAAATTATCTGTGTGCCATTGTTTCGATGGTACTATATGTGATCTAGCGTAAATTGTTGGCATATGGCGACAGAGAAAATGCTAGATGTGATTGCCGAACACCCTAGCCAACACGCATAGTAATATGTCACACTCCTTTTGGGAAGTGATGTCCGACAATTTGACTTGGACAACCCTATGTCGGAACCGATACACAAGTCATACCAGCGCCGCATCATGTTTCCTAACCCAGGCACCTTATAAGGCATTGTACCCATACACCACACCAACCACCACCACACTTGAGCACCGCTCTTCTCCATTCATCCTCCCATGTCTCACCCTGGAGCCTACCTAAGAACTCCAGATGCAAGTCCTGGTAGTTTCATTAAGGTTTTGTGGGATCTGACCCGCAATACTCCTGGTTCCAGCCACCCACCCCAGTATGAGTTGTTCAAAATGAGTATCACCACCGATTCCTCAAATTACTGGGCGGTTGTGCACATCCCACCAGAGGATTTAAATCAAGGCCCTCCATATGTTGTCTTCGTCGAGAGCTCCATGCCAACCTCAGGCATGGCTATTGAGGCTGCTGCTTATGAAGCAGTTACACATTTTCGATTCAAAATACCCGCTGCCAGTGAGATGAAATACTACTATTTCCTGAGCCGCGCAGCTTCTGGAGTAAAAGCAATGTTCCTTTGTGAACGTATAGAGAGAGATCCAGCTCTCGCCAATCTCAATTAGTATGTGATGGACTAGGAGCATCTAACCCAGCAACTAATGGATTGCCTCCATTATCTTGTTGTCTTGAATCCCCATATAGTCATAGGTGGACCACCCTGGCCAATTCCGGAAGGGCGTGTTCTTCGTTTACTTCCCTCACTTTCCTCGGAAGAAGAAGAATGTGCTCCAGCACCATGAACCTTTCCACAAGACCCTGTAGATCTCACCTTTGGACCGGAGACGGTCTTGTGTGTGTTTTTTTACTGTGCACTGTAGGGAAAACACTCCCACAACCTGAACTCCTTATTCCACTTAAATAGTTACAATATGTACAAGGTTATGAAGGATAACCTCAAAGAAAAACTAACCTATGGGAAAAAAGAAAAAAGTACGTCAAGGGGGAAGAAAAGTTACCCCGCGCATAAGACTATCCTTGAACCTAGACTTAATCCTAAAGGAGAGAAGAGAGATATGATGAATAAAAGATCTCCAATGATTAAAGCTAGACCTAACATGCCTAAAAACTTTAGCATTTATGATCAACCAGATATTCTAGCAAGCAGTGAATACCACTTCATCAAAAAAGGGCTTGTTAAAATCTCTCCTAGCATTGACAGCAATATCAGACATGTTGCTTCCTTGGGACAAATCAATCTGAAGATAATTACACACTCTCTGACTGAAGAGATAGTTGAAAAAGAGATGATCCCTGTCCTCCTTAACCTGCAAGTGACAAAGCACACAGGTGATACCATCATCAATATGCCAATGCCTTCTCTCTATCATGTCCTTGGTATTTAGCCTGTCCATGATCATCATCCAGGCGAAAAATTTGATTTTCATAGTACAAGAGTTGGCCCAAACCCAATTCAAAAGAGGGTTGAAAGACAAATTCATATGCATTTGGATATAGAATCTCTTGGGGGTATAGGACTTGTCTAAACTATGCCAAGACCAAACATCTTTGGAATCAGGCTGCACTTCAAGAAGCTGCAGCAAACTTTTGAGAGAGAGGAGTTCCTCATATGCTTGCTCAGACAGAGGTAAATTAAACCAGGAAAATAAATCTGAGCAATCCAGACTCTCTTTGACAGTAGACAAAGTATCCTAGTAGTAAGAAAACAGCCTAGGAAATCTCTGTTGCAAAGGAAGAACAGAGTTTCCTAATTGCTACTTATCAGACCAAAACAAAACAGTGTCCACCTGATTGACCTTAATCCAAGTCACCTCTCTGAAATGATCAGCCAACTTAAGAATGCCCCTCCATGAAAAAGAGCCACATGAAGATGTACCTTGCGGGACAACCCCATGGTAATATGAATTCCATGTTAGATTAACCCAAGGTACATCAGCCTTATTAAAGAACTTGTTGACATGCTTAAGCAGAAGAGCCACATTCTGAATGCCAAGGTTCAAAATCCCTAACCCACCTTTATTTTTTGGCATGCAAATGAGATCCCAAGCAGCCAAAGAGGGGGCAGGCTCTTGCCTGTTCTTTATCCATAAACATTGCCTTTGGATTCTTTGCCACTGCTTCAAAATACCAGGCTTAATAAGCAGACTACAGAGAAAGAAAATGGGCAAAGAGGACAAAGCATAGTTCAAATATTGCGGCCTCCCCCCTTGGGTAGAAAAGAGGAGCTGGCAGACATTCTCCTTTCCATGCAATCCACAAGAGGCATTAGATCTACCATTCTTGGTTTTGTAGTACCTACTGGAAGCCCTAGATAGGTAAAAGGCATTGTCCCAACCTTGCAACCAAACACATCAGCCAATCTCTTGGTCTCCTCCTGAGAGACATTGATAGGAATCATGCAAGATTTATGATAGTTAACATCAAGGCCAGTGGATTGAGAGAAAACAAGAAGCATTTTCTTGAGAGCCAATAAATGACTGTCCACAACAGGCACAATAATCAAAGTATCATCAGCATATTGGATGATTGGATAATCCTTATCATGGCAGGGAATGGGAAGCTGCAAATCTCCCTGAGCTAGCATTTCATTAACCACTGACTGTAACAGATTAGCAGCCAGAACAAAGAGCAAAGGTGAGACAGGGTCCCCTTGTCTGACTCCCTTCTTACACAAGAACTGTTTGCCAGAAACACCATTAAGCAGAACAGAGGAAGTACCAGTAGTCAAGAGTTCTCTAATCCAACCAATCCATTTCTGACTAAACCCTTTAAATTTCATGATCTCAAAAATCACAGAGTGCTCAATGGAGTCAAAGGCTTTCTCAAAGTCCAATTTGAGAATGAGGATAGGCCTTTTAGATTGATGGCACCGATGAAGATACTCCAAAGTCCAACCAACACAATCATAGATTGTCCTGGATTTAATGAAACCATATTGGTTCTTGTGAATACATTCCATGATGAATTCTTGAAATCTATTAGCCACAATCTTAGACAGAAATTTAACTCCCATGCCAGTAAGAGATAAAGGTCTATTATTCCCCACTCCCTCAGGAGCCAACTTTTTAGGGATCAGAGTAATATAGGAGGAGTTCAGATTAGCCAGATGAGCAGTACCATCATAGAACTCCTGAGCAAGGGCATGAAAATCCTTGCCAATAATAGACCAACATTTCTTGAAGAAAAGTCCATTAAAGCCATCAGCCAGGGGCCTTGTCCACAGGCATATGCTTCACTACATTTTCAATTTCTTCAGCAGAGAAAGGTTTAGTAAGAGCATTAAGGCCAGGCATAGTTTTAAGAAGAGACAGCAAATTAAACCCCATATTTATGCCCCTAAAGGTTCCCATTCTTCCCTTGAAAGTAGACTAGATAATTTCTTCCATCTGACTATGCTCAGAAATAACAGTGCCATCCTGTAATTGCAGACTAGCAATAGAATTCTTCCTGTGTCTTTCAGTAGCCATGGCATGGAAGAACTTAGTATTCTCCTCACCCATCTTGATGTATCTGATGGTACACCTTTTTTCAAGTATATAAACTGCAGATGTAACAAATGCTCCACATGAAGCTTGACCACTTTCCTGAAATTGAATTACTGTCTGAACAAAGGCCTCAACTCCTCAAGGTTGTCCAAGATAATCACAACCTTATTACATTTGTCAATCAGGATTTTGAGCTTAGAAATCCTGAGTTTCCATTTGTTAAGATCTTGCCTGAGAGTTTTCAATTTATCAACAATAATAGCAGAAATGTGTGATTTCCTGGAGGGCTTCTCGCATGATTTTTTAACACATTCAAAAAAACCATCCAATTTAATACAATAATTATCAAACCTGAATATTTTGGATTTTGGAATATTCGTGTTAATAACAACCACACAAGGGACATGATCAGAAGCAGTTCTTGCTAAAGGAAGCACCTAAGTGAAAGGATAGCAAGAAATCCAATTTGTTGAAGAAAAAACCAATCCAGCTGCTCTAAAAGAGGATTATCTTGCATGTTAGACCAAGTGAAAGATCTACCTGTAAGAGGTAACTCAAGAAGACCCAGATGTCCAATAACCTCATTAAAAGTGAAAATATCAATGAGGTCTCCACCAGGTTGATTCCTATTGTCTACAGATATGATAAAATTAAAATCACCCAACAGCAACCAATTATCATCCACTGGGATGCAGAGATGATAGAGCCAATTAACAAAGCTATCCCTAGGCTCCCCATGACACGGCCCATAAACAGTGAAAAGAGTCGACTGTTCATTATTATGTCTGGATGTAAAATTAATCATCACAGCAAAAGGTTGAACCTCCACAAGCATGCCAAATAGTATTGATGAGTTCCAGACCACTAGAATACCACCAGAAGCACCCACAGAAGGGGAAAAAAGCAAAAGAATCATATTGTTTAGGACAGAAAGCCCTAATATCTCTTAAGTCAAAAGAGCTACATTTAGTCTCTTGAAAGCAAGCCACTGCATGATGACTTTCCTCAATTTTCTGCTTAACAGCATGCTGTCTTGCAGGTGAGTCAAGGCCTCTCACATTCCAGCACAGAACACTCCATTTTCTAAAATATGCTTGATTCATGATAAGCATAAAATGGGAAGATATAAAGTAACACTATATAATAGTGTGTGCAGCAAACTAACAAGTTCCACCACATGAAGGATAGTGCATTATTACAGACCATATCAAAGTCCAACAATTTAGCATAAAAAACTAGAGGAATAAGCACTCCAAGACAAACCAAAACATCCCTCACATAAATAGCTAAATTAAGGGCTAGCCAAACCCAACACTCCATAAAGGTGTCAATCATGAGAAGAGGAGGGGCGATCTTCCGTTGGTTCGGCCATAAGCCGCTCCACTATTAATTTCTCTAGTGCAATGCTCAGATCTTCACCAACACGTTGGAGATTAGGAATGGAGTCGGAGGAGGTACGTCATGAAGATTTGCATCATCCTTGTCGCCAAAATCCCGATCTTCAGCTTCATCAAAGGGGACTGCCACAAAAGGCTTGCCCCTGGGCTTCTTCTTCTTGGGCAGGGACTGGAGATCCTGGAAGACTAGTTTAAAATCATCCTGCTTAATTGAACCCCTAGTGCATCTCCTGATAGAAGACTCCACAAGAGGAGTTGGTGCCAAAGTTTTGCATCTATGCACCTTCTTCTCCTGACGTTCAAGAGAGAAGGAAACGCACTCCTCAGAATCAACAGCTGGCACCTTCTCTGAAGAAACAGATTCAGTTCCCGAAGCAGAAACATCAAATGGAGGAAACAACTTTCTGGCCACATGTCTAGCTCTAGTTGGACTAACACAGATAGACTAAATAAACTGCAGCTTGGACAGAACTTGAACATCATCAAAGGCCAGGGCCCAACTCCTCTTAGAGAGCACAATGGGCTCAACTTCAAAAGTTGGCATTGGCATGGGCCTGGCCATCAGAGGGCCAGCCTGCAACAGAGATTCAAAAGTCCTCTTCCAAGCAAGCTCGGGAGGCGAAACAGGACCATAAACAATCCTGACAGCACCTACTTCAATCCTTTCATACTAAATCAGAGGTGGTTGATAGGGGACAAATAGCCCACTCATTAGCATTGAAAAGTGGTGGGGCTTCCTCCCAGATCTTGCTCTGGCTGTTACACAAATTCAGGCACATCCATTTGAACTTCAGACTCAGAAAAAACTAGTTGATCAATCACCATCGACTCTTGGTCTTGCACTAGAGGAATATCCTCAGCAAGCTGCACATTGTCCTCCTCCCCCCAAATTGCATTGCCCCAGTTGTCATTCTCCACATGATCATGAGCAGGGGGAGGGATTGGAGGAAGGTTGTTCCAACCAATAGCTGGGTAAGGGGGCAGCACAAAATTGTGTTCCTCAGGCAGCACATGACCAGGAAGCGGGTGAGGGTTTCCATCCAAAGGCATGGGATCCTCATCTTCAGGCATTTGCTCAGCAAAATTCGCTCCCAAAATATAGCAAGGAGTAGTCCATGAAACCTTGGCACCACCAAATAGTGCATACTCAGCGAACACGACATCGCGCGGGACTAGAATATCCTCAGGAAATAAAGCAAAAACAATGGACCAAACCAGATAAGGATCGTCACTAACCCAATGCTGAAACTTCCGGAAGGTATTGACTACAACTCTAATGTTTTCAATGATCCTCAGATCTAAAGGAATCCCAAGAAACATCAAAAAACCATCACAAAAGTCCTAAGGGTGCCTCTATAGCCAACTCCCTCATCATGCTTATGAAAACGAGCAAATCTGTCCCCATCCAATGGCTGGGGTGGCAATTGCAACAAACGGAAATGAACTGCAGCATCTCTGAGTTGAAAGAGACCAACACCACAAACCCAAGGCTAAGCAGATCGAACCTGAACTCCCATGTTCTCCAGCATGTTGACCACTTCCTCCCTAGCAAGCCCAACTTGATCAGGTGGCAGAAGAGGCATGACATCGGCCACCATAAACTCCTCATGATGGTGAACAATGGGGGCGGGAGGAGTGACGAAGGTCCACAACAGCCTGTTTCCTCCACCATCGACGATATGATGGCCAGCCGGAACGTAGCGCTAGGCATCAAGGTAAAAGTTGGCCATGAGCTCAACAGAGGACAGAAGAGGGGTAACTGGAGGCGGAGGCGGAGGCGTCACCAGAGGGTAGCCCGGTGGTTCTTTTTGAGGAGTAACGCAATGAATGGGTGCGACTCCTGTGTCAGAGGAGCATGAAGCGTCTCCATCTTGAGGGGAAAAGGGGGAGGCGGCAACTTTGATACCGGTATTGGGAACCGGATATGTCGGGGAAGATTTTTGCTTCCAAAACAAACCCTGCTCCCAAGAAATCCTATGATAGTCCCTGCGACTGTGGTCCACTCGCAAACATGCCAAACAGACTAACGACAAGGGGAAATATTTTTCAAAATGACCAGTCTAAGAACATTTTTGACAAGTAAATATTTTATCCACCATATTGTCAATCATATCATTAAAGGCAATATTAGCTTCCTGCAATGAAGGAGTATCTTCCAAAGGCCCACTCTGATTAGGTGCGGTCCCAAGATCTTGAGCAGCAGAGTTACAAGGCCCAACAAGCTCATTGACTGGAGGCCCAACATGGGAAATCAAAGCAGACGACGACCCACCCAATGATTGCGTCGAAGATGACGGCTCCTGGGGTGGAAGATCATGCAGGGCAAGCCGGCGGCGCACAACCGGAGAACAAACCGTACCAAAAACGATCGACGGCGACACCATCATCCATTGAATATCATGGATCAAGGGGCACAAATAACCACCCTTTCATTCACTGGAACCTCATACCCAGCATCTTGAACAGTAGCAATGCAGTTCTCAGAAGCAGGAAACCTATAACCCTTGCAAACCAAATAATTTTGAAATGTGGCAAAGGATAGCTTTCTCTGAACACCAGAGCTAGATTTGATGGCAGACTTAACTGGTGGATTATGCATGGCTAGAAGACCAAGAGCAGCCCTATGCTTAGAGGGACTAACAAGAATCCATTCAGCATCGCACTCTTTCTTCCAGATTTTAAACTCACGAACCCAATTAGGGCCGCCATTACCCCAGAGATGGAAGTAACATTTGAATTGCGGGCAAGAAAAAGAGCGAAGATCCACAATGTAAAACTCAACATCTTTGCAAGAAACATTAAAGCTAAATACCTTATCACCAATCTGAGCAACCAGAAGATCAATGGCAGAACCTCCAAGAGCAGATTCAAGCGCGGCAGCCACAGAGTCCTCATTAAGGCGAAAATCATGCCTACTAAAAGGGACAACAAGAGTGAATGATCCCATATTCTCCATGGGATGAACAGATAAACCCGAGGCCTTATAGTTCTCATCTGCAAAAACCCTACCCTTGGAGAAATCCAAGCCAAGGGTAGATCTAGAAGGGGAACCCATGAAGATGGGTATAAGAGAGTAGATCAAAGGCCGCCAGAGAGAATGATCGGATCAGAAAACAAATTCAAGGGCTAGAGGTGGAGATCGCCGGTGGGAGGTGGGCTAAGGGTGGGTGGGTAGGAACGCCATTTCTATCCGATCTGCATGAGCACATTTTAAAATCGTGACTTGTGTGCGTTTGTTGCTACGTCTAAACAATTGTTTACATGATGCAACCTCTGTATTGTATTATAGAACGTATGTCATAAGTGCGTTGCCATGTTTGCATTGTGCATATGGTCAATTGTTAGGCATTCAGTTCTTCCGCCCTTAATAAATCTCGAGGTCGAGATTTTCTTAAGGGGGGTAGAGTTTGTAACACCCCAAAAATTTAATCATATTTTCATGAAGTAAAATTTGGTCAAAATAAATTCTGAATTATACTAGGTCATTTATTAATTTCAGAGTCTTTTCTGTTTTCAGTTTTCCAAAATTCTTCCCTCTATAGAACATTATTTTTGTGAAATATTGTGATCTGTGGTTGTTTATAAATCTTGCCATTTGTATTACAAATAACAATAGGAAATATTCTCATAATAAAAGTTTCGCAAAATAATACTTAAAAAAGCATTTTCAAAGGCTTGAAATGCTTGTGTTGCACTACAATTATCTCATTTTTTTTAAATCCAACAAAAATTATGAGAGGTCATGTTATGCCTATATATCACTGTTATACAAAACCTAACTTGGTCTTTTGAAAATTCTGAGTGAAAGACCCTCTTGTCAATTTTGTCCCAATTTTTGTGTTACAACTACAACCCTAATTTTCCTAGCTCCAATAATTCTGAAACTTTTCTAGCTTGTAGTCCTTCCAACCAAAACCTTAAGTCTAGAAGATCAGCTCCATTTGCATCTTTTAAGTACACCAAATACACCTCTGTTGTTTCTATGTGAAACTGAATTTTGGTAAAACTTGCAGTAACTAGTTTCTCTTCTTGCTAAACAAACTCCACCACCATCTCTATCATCTAAAAAGACCTCATCCTGCCAATTTTCATCATCAACAAAACTCTCTATCTTGCCCTAGCATTCTGTCAAACACCTTCAGCTCATGACAGGACTTGGCAGAGCTTTCTGAACTCCATATGGCACTTGAGCCCTAAGCCTAACTAGCATGTCTACCACTTCTCTCATGGTCAGAGGCACCCTCCTGCTAATTCTTAGCCCGTTTGGATCCCTATGGATGCATTTGGCATTTCATTAAATGCATAGTGTGCATGCACTGGGCATGGCCAGAGCATGTGTTTTGCATGCGTCGACGCAAAGCTCCTGCCACCGCTCTGCCGCCAACCCCTCTCAACCTGGTCTTCTCTGGATCAACCCAACCACCTAGAAGCTCGCCGACACCCTCGCTTGGACTCTAGCATGGACCATCACCGTCCACGATGACCAGAAGCACCACTTGACGAGTTATCCTTTGCCACGTCTCTGTCCGGGCCCCTCTTGCTTGAATGCCAATGGCTCGAGCCCATCCACAGCTCACCAACAGCACAAACGCCACACCGGTTATGCCTAGCTCGCCACCGCCCACACGTTCGCCTTGAATGGCCGCCGCCGCTGTGTCCACCCTTTGGAAGCCGCGGCACCGTCCTCCCCCGCCTATTTAAGCTTCCCTAGAGCCTGCTTAGTCCATCACCATCCATCTTCCTCCCTCTGCGAGCCTACCCGAGTAGCAGAACAACCTAGAATGGTCATCTTCCCCACCTCCGACCACCTCGGCCCCCGCCGCTTTCCGGTTGATTCGAATGCAACCGAAGCCTCTCCCACTCCGTTCTCTCCACTAGTAGACTCCTGGAGTTTTCACAAGTATGTTTTGCTCATCAATTCCACCGGCGGTGGCGCGTGGGCAAAACACCCAACTTGCCTCCACCGGAGCTCTTCGGCTGAGCTCACCGCTGGCGACCATGAAGGGTATCCGCATGCCATCCTCGACCCCCTGAGCACACCCATGTGCCCATATTCCCGTGAGGCGCCGCCGTTTGCCGGCGAGGATCGCCGGAGCTACGCCTCTGTTCAGCCGGAGAAGGAAGTAGGGTGGACCGCAATTAAACCTAACCAGCGGGCAAGGTGGGGCCCACAGTTAGTGAACCGTAACCTACGCCGCGTGGATTAGTGGAGGTGGGTTGCATTGAAGTTGCTTTCATGCAGGAAAGGCGTATTCCAGGGAATACGCCTTCAACATCGCAGCCCTCCCGCACGGCCACCGATATGGCTCGGCCCAGTAGCGCGAGACGGCTAAGTCCCGCCCAATGCGCACTTCTGCCCTCCTTTCTTTTTCTTTTCCAGTAGATCTCAAATAATTCCAGAGCGATCATTTCACGTGCAAATTTGATGAATCAAATTTCTACATACTCCTATATTCATGTTCTGTTAATCCAGCTGGGTGAACATTTTCTCAAACCTTGTTTCTTTTGAATTTAATAAATAGCCCATTTCTGGATCAATCCCAACTTAGATAATCCCTAGGAAATCATATGAACTTCAAATGACTTGATTCTTTTTCTGTTATTCCTGATATTCCATCTAGTTTATTTTAGTATTTAATTCAAAATTTTCCAAACAACTTTTTAGCACTGTTTTGGCTTTATCTAGTAATTGCAATATTTTTGAAAATAGGATAATGGAGGGAAGATAAAGTTTTCAAAGTTTGGGAGTGAACCCAATCTTTCTGCATGCTCAAGGCAAGAATCTTGAGCACATGATATGGTGAATGCATAATGGTTTGTGTGCAAGAATATTTGAATTATGAGTATGTTGGATTCATATAAAATTTGCATATTTCTAGTCATACATGCATGATCCCCTTGATGGTGTTTGATCTTCATGTACACATGAAGTAAAAGTGAGTATGGTTATTTTCACATGCCATATATGCATGTGTTGGTCCAGGCTAGGTTGCATGAAGATTCAGTCACGAGAAAAGTGGCCGTGAGACTGAAATCTTGATGTGACGAGAATGATCAGTGAGTGTATGTTGGGACATACCAGGTGGTGACTCTGTTGGGTACTGCCAAGGAATTATATTGTGCTAGCCACTACAGGAAAACTTAAACCTCCTGAGTTGATCATAGATCGAGTCTTGTTCCGGTAATCCCCATACTCGTTTCGTGCTACCACATGTCCCTGCCACAGGTAGGGTATGGTTCAGTATGTTGTTAACCCCTTTCCCTTCACACACACTGTACAAAGAGGCCGTGATGAAGGTTTCCAGGTACTCGTTGCAATGCCAGTCATCGGGTCAGGGGGCATGGGTGTATCCGGCTGGCCCGAGAGGGGGCACCCCTTGTAATCCAGGTGTGTTAATAGTGATCCCATGCTACTCGAGATGATGGTCTCCCAACCTTAGAGTTTTCCTTGAATGATGCTTTGGGTGATTCCTGGCATACAGATAGTTAATCTGGTGTGTGCTGGTCAGGTGTGTTTTCAACCCAAAGGCCGTAGTGGGAATTAGTCAGTGTCTTGGTGTTGGCTAAGGAAATCCTATACACGTGGGTAAAGAGTACACCCTCTGTAGAGTTATATCAATTCGAATAGCCGTATCCACTGTTAAGGATTACAGTCTAGGTTGGTCAAGTGTCGGTCTTAGTGTCAGTCTCTAGAGGAAATAATTAAACTGATCATGGTCCATTTTGTAGGATTTTTATTGTCACTAATGCTGCTATGGTGTATGTTTTTGTTGACCTGAGTATTATTATGGACTAACCTTTTCCTCTTATGTGAAATCTAGTATCCCTTGGGATGGCTAGACTACCCAGGATACTCGTTTTGATTTCTTTTGTTTTCTGAGTATCACTTGGGATTGCTAGTCCACCTGGATACTCATGTTATTTTCGTATAAGCCCTTTATGAGGTGTTACTTCAGACACCCGGCTATGGCATTTAGTTTCAAGACCTCTTGAGGCGTAACTTTTAGACACCCGTTTGGCATTTCTTTTCAAGACCTCTTGAGGCGTTGCATTCACACACCCGCTTGGAATTTTCCTTGGTATTGTTTGGGTGGTCCAACACCTTATGTTCCATTTCATTTCCTTGATTTACTACTAACATGATTTATTTATCCTTCTACACCGCGTGAATATTTATCATGCCATGCTTTAATATTTAGTCAGCACATGCATATAGTTTAACTCGTCATGAGCATATGCATCCGGTATATATTTTGTTCATCATGTTTGTGAGTACATTGAAACGTACTCACTGGCTTGTCCCTGGCTATTGTCTTGGCTAGATCATGATTTAGAGAGGAACACTACAACGACACCCCGCAACCTAGGATTCAAAGGTGGCAACGACACGAGATAGGAGTTATCTAGGTTAGTGGTTCCTTTGGGAATGGAGTCCCATTAACATTTGAGATCCATGAGTCACTTCTGCGATCCACCACTAGAGATCCTTGCTATATTCATTGGAACTTTATGGTCTTGTAAACAAATTCTTGTCATTGCTTGGAATTCTGTATCAAGGAAGTGTCCACCAACAACAGTAATCCTAGGGCTGGTGATGACATAAGAGTCATTTTCTGGGATTTTATGTCCCAGCAAACCAGCTCCAACACCCGGGCAAGTTTTTGCCCAATCCCGCTGACCACCCCGGGCACCTGCACCCCCAACCCCCGGGTGCCCGCACCCCCAGTTTTAGACCACCTCCAAAAACTGTTTTGGCCAAAACTAATTCATCCGGAGTCTGATTTTCATTTTCTTTAGCTCGTTTTGTAGCTATTGACATCCTCCATCCACCCAAAAATACTAAAACCATCATTTGAGTTCCTCGATTTTTTTAATTTTGGTATCTTTGCCTGGGCCCCCCTTCATATCATCTGCAAAACCACCATAGCTTTCCGCCTAACCCATTTTGATCCATATAGAATTTGTGGTTGCTGGAGTTGTGATCTGAGTCTCCTAAGGTGTTTCAGCTACTTAGGGACAGTTGCTTCTTCATCAAGAACAAACACCACTTCCACATTTACCAACTCCGTAACCAGCACCGCATTTAGCTACCACCATTTGACATTTGACATTTGAGATTTTGCGTTCGCGTTTTTTTTTCGTTTCCTAAGGTGTTTCGTCTAATTAGAAACAGTTCAACATCAAGAACACCACCACTTATCATCACCACAAATTCGTCATCGATAATGACCACTTCATCATCATCTATTCTTGCTTACAAATGACAAACCACAGACGGTAGCCTCGAAGACATCATGTACATTTCCTTGCCATTGCAGTGATAATCCGTGCCATTTTGCGTCACTTACCTATTGAGACTAGCGAGCTAAGAATTGTCGGGCCACACTCTTTGTGCACTATAGTGATACTTACTCCGCATAGCTACATTTAGCGTGCAAATCATCTTGCAATCATCATTGTGCCATAAGTCTCTCCCATGCATATCTTACATCATTGTCTCATACTTTGACTCACAAATCAAGCATTGTGGCATAAAAAGAGAGGAAGAAAAGTTTTTAAGAAAAAGAGGAGAAACAAAGATCTTGTAAGCAATAGCATTGAACCATTTTGCATAGTTATGTGATTTTGGATCATACATACATAGCATATTTGGGATTGAAGGGACACATTACTCTCATAAGTTGTGCACCAATGTATCTAGCCCATTTGAGCAATCGAGCTATAATCTCTCTCTTGTATCCGTGCAACAAGAGCATCTTCCATGGTCACATATTTTCCACTCATTTCTTGGTTGCACGGATCTGTCACATCCCTAGTCTCGTATGACCTAGACTAGCTAGTCATTTGTGCATCATGTTTAAATTTTCATTTAAATTTGAAATGAGGATTGGTGGAACCCTCAGAACCATTTTGAAAATGACCCACATAAAAATTTCTCCAAAAGGGTCCAAGAAAATGCTCATGTTGCTCTCTGAAAATATTGGACAGAGATAAAAATTGAACCAATATTTTTAGGAGCTCATGGATATTTATTTTGGCCATTTGGATTAATCCGATAAATATTTGCATTGGAAATATATTAGTTATATATATTAATATATGTCCAAAAATTATGCCACCTGTTGGGGAGCTCTGGAATAATATAGCTAGCTCCTGCAAAAATTGGCATAAGGTAATTAAATGATTTAATATTTTAATTAAATCAAAACAAATGTCAGAAAATTAGAAAACAAAAAAAAAGAAAAGAGGGAAACTTACCTGGGCTTCTTACCTGGCGCCTCTGGCCCAGCAAGCCAGCCCAGCCCACCACCGCCGTCGTCCTCCTGGCGCCAGTCGGCCAGGCGTGTGGCCGACGCGCGCGCACGGGCGGAGTGCCACTCCACCAGCTCGCCTGCCTGCCTACCCTGCCAGCGCGACGCTGCGTTGCTTCTTCTCGGTGCCGCCCCAATCCCCTGGCCTCACCCCCCTCTCTCCCGTGCTTTTCCCCTTCTCTCTCTCTCTCACCCGAGAATCACCGTCGCCGCCGTCCATAGCCACCGTGGCCTCGGCCACTGCCGCACCTCCCTGACACGCTTCCCAGTTCCGCCGCGACCCCTTCTCCCTCCTCACCAAGCAAAGCAACCCGGGCGAGCAACGCTTCATCGCAATCGCCGTCGTCTTCAAGCTTCGGCCGACGAGATCGCCGTTGTCGCTCCGGCTGCCCCAAGCCTTCCCCGAGCCCGCTTCGACGCCCGCTGCAACCGCGGTGAGCTCCGCCACCATTCCCCTCTCTCCATTTAGCTGCCCGCTCGTCGTAGCCCTCCTCCCCACCACGGCCGAAGCTTCTCGCCGCCGTCCATGTCGCCGTCGTCGTCTCGGCCACCTCCGCCCAAACCAAGCACCCCATCGTGCTCCCGGTGCCACGAGGGTGCCGCCGAGCCGCTCAGGTGGCCTCCCCGTGCCCCGCAGCCCGTTCCCGATCGAAGCCGAGCTCCGGCCGCCGCCGCGAGCTTTGCTCCGGCGAGCTCCGGCCTCCCCAGCTCCTCTCACCTGCCCCTCCAGATGCGCGAGAGCCCGGGCTACGCCCCGGTGCTCTCAGACGCCGTTCCCGTGGCCTGTGGCGCGGACTCCGCCGCGTCCAGAGGTCGCCGGCAGCGAGCCCCGTCGCCTGAGCCCCGCCATGTGGGCCTGGCCCGTCAGGTGATTAGCTCAATGCTAATCACCGCTTAATTAACCCCCCTGACACTGACAGTGGGCCCCAGCGCCGCTAACCTTTTTAATTAGGATTAAACTAACCCTGTTTAACCCCCTAACACTGACGTGTGGACCCCACACGTCAGGTTTGACCCCAGTCAGCCGCAGTTGACTGCTGACGTCATGCTTACTCAATCCTAACGCAATATATATTTTCTGGAATTAAAATAATTCAGGAAATTCCAGAAATTGTTTTAAACTTCAAAAATTCATATCAATTCAACCGTAGCTCAGATTAAAATAATTTATATATAAAAAATTATCAGAAAAATGCAATCTTTCCATCTGTACTAGTTTCATGCATGACAAACCAACTTATACATGCTGATTATGAGAAAACACATTATGGCATATATAAGAGCTTACTTTGGAGAAACATTTGAGCCTATGGTTCAAATGGACTTCAAACGAAATGAGTACTAGTTGCATTAACTCAAACAACATCACATCTTCATGCCATGTTCATGCATCATATTGTTGCATATGTTTGTGTATTGATTGTTGGCACCGTTCCTTCTCGATAGGTCTTGCTCCGGAGACTGTTCCAGGGTACCTGTCTGTGAAGCAGTGCCTCCTCTGTTGATTTACCAGGCAAGCAAACCCCCTTGTTCATTCCGATACAATCCTACTCTCTCGCTCCTGCTCTCAGTTATTGCATTAGGACAACAACGATTCATCTGCTACTTTGTGCTGCGGTAGTTGAACCCATTCCTCTGCATGACCTGTCATTGCCACAGTAAATAGTTGAAACCCACTAGCATGTGTAGGAGTTGATTGAAGCCACTGTTGTGTTCCTACCATGCTATGCCTGCTATTGCTTAGAGTTGTGTCAGGTCTGGTTCATTGGGAATGAATTGGAGTGTTACGATATGTTCTGATGCTGAGAGTGAAGTGGTGAACACGATTTGGTAAAGGTAGCGGTGAGAGGCCATGTAGGAGTACATGGTGGGTTGTCTCACTGGAACCGTCCTTAAGCACTGAGTTCTATGTATGTTGTCCAATGACTCGATACTACCACACATTGGGTTCCGGTAACTCGACCCCTCTCGACTTATTAACCAACTTGGTCTCTGTCCAGGAGTCGCAACTAGTTTCTGGTGTTTGTAGGTAGTGCTATTTTTCTACCAAGTGGCACCCGGCAGGGTGGGCTTGGGACAGACTAGGCACACGTGGCCTGGTGTACCGAGTGGCACCCGGATGGTGGGCTCGGGAACCCTGCACACATCGTTTGGGGCCGTGAGCGACACCCCGGCCGGATCTCCTTGCGGATGGAACCCGAATAGGCGATAAACCTGGGCTAGAGTCTTGTGTGGTTAGTCAGGTCATGGCCGACACCCTCGCCAGGCTTCCGCTTGAAGGTTGCCGAGATACATGACGTGTACATGGCGGTAAGTGGCGAGAGCGTGTGTGAAGAAGTACACCCCTGCAGGGTTAACATGATCTATTCGAATAGCCGGGTCCGCGGTTATGGACTTCTTGGATGCTTACATGGTACATAGACAACTTGAAGTGGATACTCTAAAATGCTCAAGACAAGTGTGAGTGCTATGGATGGCCTTCTCGTAGGGAGACGGGGATGAATCCATAGTAAGTATATTGTGTGGTGATTAGTGGACTCGTGTACGTTGTCTCACCTCAAGAGTTTCTGGTAGTCGTAGAACAGGATAGCCACAGAGTCAAAGCTGGCTTGCTGCAACTAAACCCCACATTACTCTCTTGATACAAATGCATGTATGATAGGATCTGACGTAAGTCTTGCTGAGTACCTTTGTACTCATGTTGCTTTATTTATGTTTTTGCAGCGGAGACCTCGGTCTTATTAGTGTTCTCGTGGACTTCGACGAGTAGCTTGTACCTCAGCTACGATCTTGATCGGACGTTGTAGATAGTCAGGCTCTTTAGCCTTTTTCATTTGTAGATGTCTGTACCCAGACATGTAATGCTTCCGCTTGTTGCTTGTATGCTCTGTATGATGGGTCTTGTGACCCCTGTTTGCAATAAATGCTATGATGGATCTTCTGAGCCTTTATCTATTTGAGTTGTTGAGTTATGCTGTGATGCCATGTTGTACAACACATACTTGCATGTTATGCGTACGTGTAATGTGTATTGCTATGTGTGGGATCTGACTATCTAGTTGTTTATCCTTAGTAGTCTCTCTTACCGGGAAATGTCTCCTAGTGCTTCCACTGAGCCCTGGTAGCTTGCTACTGCTCCGGAACACTTAGGCTGGCCGGCATGTGTCCTTCTTCGTTCCTGTGTCTGTCCCTTCGGGGAAATGTCACGCAATGAATACCGGAGTCCTGCTAGCCCGCTACAGCCCGGTTCACCGGAGTCCTGTTAGCCCAGTGCTACAGCCTGGATTCACTCGCTGATGACCGACACGTTCGATGCTGGGTCATGGATGCCTGTCCCTGTAAGTTAGTGCCACTTTGGGTTTACGACTAGCCATGTCAGCCCGGGCTCTTTATCATATGGATGCTAGCGACACCATCATATACGTGTGCCAAAAGGCGCAAACGGTCCCGGGCAAAGGTAAGGCGACACCCGTGGGGATACCGTGCGTGAGGCCGCAAAGTGATATGAGGTGTTACATGCTAGATCGATGTGGCATTGAGTCGGGGTCCTGACAGCGTTGGTATCAGAGCCTGACTGCCTGTAGGATTGCCAAGCCATACTGGTCGAAGTTGAGTCTAGAAATTCTTTAGTTATGTAAGGGAATTGATTGTGGGAAGGAACGTAAGGCTCTTTTTACTCCTTTACCTCATGGCCTTCTGATCTGAGTCATCCTATCTTTCCTACGGGGTTAAGGAACTAGGCTTTCTCTTCCGTCTATCAGGATCACGTGTTACTACTCCGTAGTCCCATAGGATTGGTTGGTCAGAGTCATACCCCAGTTTCGAGTACTTCCGGTGTAGTCTGTTTAGCACTATCTTAGAACCTTGAGTGATGATGATGAGTATGTTACCACCCCATTTTTAGTAGGATGTCTCATTCTGAGCATTTTACTGTCGTTATGCTGCCGGAATTTCCCTAGGAGTTCGAGTGATACTAATCCCTGGTCCTACATTCTATAGCCTATAGATTGATGCTGATTCCGTCCTTGGTTTCGTTTCTCAGGATGTCATCAAGTTCTATTATTCGTAGCCAGAACTATGAAGATGGTAGGGATGAGGATCCTCCTGACCCGCCTTCGTTGGCAGAGTTCATGTTAGAAATGGAGAGGAACAAGCGTGAGTCTAACCGTTTGTTGGCACGTATCGAGGAGAACACCGCACATCAGTCCAATAAGTCTGCGACCATTCATGACTTCATTCGCTTGCACCCACCTACCTTTCATCATTCCATCGAGCCACTCGATGCAGATGACTAGCTCCGTAGCATCACTCATAAGCTGCGTTCCGCGAGCTTAGCTGAAGATGACAAGGTCGCCTATGCCACATACCACCTGGAAGGTCCTGCTAGTCTTTGGTGGCAGAACTATGAGGCTATGCTTCCAGCTGGCCAGATTCCTACCTGGAGAGATTTCACTGAGGCTTTTCGCGAGCATCACATTTCCCAGGCCCTCCTTGATCGCAAGAGAGATGATTTCTATAGTTTCACCCAGAATAAGATGGCTGTTGATGCTTATAGCAGAGAGTTCGAGAACCTTGCCCGCTATGCCACAGAAGAAGTGTCCACGGACGCCAAGAAGCAAGCTAGGTTCCGGAAGGGTCTCAACCCCAAGTTGCGTCGTGATCTCCACCTGCATCATTGTGATACATTGCAAGCCCTTGTGAACAAGGCCATCAATGCAGAGACAGCTCAGCTCACTTACGAGGAGTCTCGTAAGCACACCCGTGATTTGGGATCCTCCTCTGGCTCTAGTTCCCAGAAGCGCCGGATTTGGGTTCCAAACTCCGCTCTTCCTTCCGGTTATACACCGAGGTCATCTCATGTGGTGTCTCCCCCAGCTCAGTCATATGTTCCACCCAGGCCTACTGGTAGACCCCTTGTCAGTGCGGGTCCACGTCCAACCTCAGGGACTTGCTTCACATGCGGGAAGCCAGGACACTATGCACGTGACTGCTCTCAGACTAGTTATGCTCCACCCCAGCCCGAGAAGACTGTTGGCTGTGTTAAGCCATCACACAAGATGATCAGTGTTAAGTCAGCCCCCACTGAACGTGGACGTGTGCATCACGTCTCAGCCAAAGACGCTCATGATGATCCGGATGTCGTTCTTGGTACACTCCTTGTCAATTGTCACCCAGCATCAGTTCTATTCGATACTGGAGCATCTCACTCCTTCATTTCTGAAAGCTATGCTAACTTGCACAACATGTCATTTTGTGATATGCCAACTCCGCTAGTCGTCCAAACTCCTGGATCCAAATGGCAAACCTCTAGTGTAAGCCATGGTAACGAAATCCTTGTTGACAGACTTGTATTCCTTGCCTCACTCGTAGCCCTCAAGTCCTCAGATATTAACATCATCTTGGGTATGGACTGGATGACAGCTCATCATGCCAAGATTGATTGTTACACAAGATCTGTTCAGCTTACACACCCATCTGGCAAGATAGTCACTGTCTCCACTAGAGTTGCAAAGCGTCAGCTCTATTCTCTTAATGCCAGCCCTCTTCCAGACCTTGGAGATATCCCGGTAGTCCATGACTTCCCGGATGTCTTTCCAGAGGAACTGCCAGGTGTTCCACCTGACAGAGATGTAGAGTTCATCATAGATCTTATCCCAGGAACAGCTCCAATCTCTAGGAGACCTTACAAGATGGCACCCTTAGAACTAGCCGAGCTTAAGAAACAACTTGATGAGTCCTTGCAAAAGGGTTTCATCTGTCCTAGTTCTTCTCCTTGGGCTTGCCCCGTCCTCTTCGCCAAGAAGAAGGATGGTACGGACCGGATGGTTGTAGATTATCGTCCCGTTAATTTGGTCACGATAAAGAACAAGTATCCGCTCCCCAGGATTAACGACCTGTATGATCAGCTCGCTGGATCCTCAGTCTTCTCCAAGATGGATTTGAGGTTAGGATACCACCAAATCAAAATCAGAAACGGGGACATTCCCAAGACAGCTTTTGTCACTCGTTATGGCCAGTACGAGTACACCGTCATGTCCTTTGGCCTAACCAACGCCCCAGCCACATTCTCCCGCTTGATGAACTCGATCTTCATGGAGTACTTAGATAAGTTCGTCGTGGTTTACCTTGATGATATTCTTATTTACTCGAAGAACGAGGAAGAGCATGCCGAACTTCTTAGACTTGTGTTAGAAAAACTCAGAGAGCACCGCCTTTATGCCAAGTTCTCCAAGTGTGAATTTTGGTTGCCAGAAGTGACCTACCTAGGCCACATAATCTCTGGTAAGGGCATTGCTGTCAATCCCGAGAGAGTCAAGGCTGTTCTCGATTGGACTCCACCTGAGACTGTCAAACAAGTTAGGAGTTTCCTTGGTCTAGCCAGCTATTGCCGCCGCTTTGTTGAAAATTTCTCCAAAGTGGCCAAACCCCTCACGGAACTTCTCAAGAAAGATAAAAAGTTCGAGTGGTCCCCACAGTGTGAGTACAGTTTTCAGGAACTGAAAAGACGCCTGACTTCTGCTCCCATACTTGTGCCACCGGATTTCACAAAGGACTTTGTTATCTATTCTGACGCCTCACGACAAGGACTAGGTTGCATTCTTATGCAGGATCGTCATGTGATTGCCTATGCATCTCGACAGTTGCATCCACATGAGGATAATTATCCTACACATGATCTAGAGCTTGCAGCCGTAGTCTATGCACTCAAGACCTGGCGACATTACCTCCTTGGTAAACGTTGCGAGATCTACACCGATCACCAGAGTCTCAAGTATATCTTCACCCAACCGGATCTGAACCTTAGGAAAATACGTTGGCTGGAGTTGATCACAGATTATGATCTAGGGATTACCTACACCCCAGGCAAAGCCAATGTCATGGCTGATGCTCTAAGCCGTAAATCCTATTGCAACAATCTCATGTTGCAGCAAGGCCAACCACTTCTCCATGAGGAATTCTGTAAGCTTAATCTTCACATAGCTCCTCGCGGATTTCTTTCCACCTTGGTGGCGAAACCTACCCTTGTGGATCTTATCATAGAAGCCCAGAAGCATGATACGGGGATTACCCGGATCAAGAGAAACATTGCCAAGGGTATTGCTGGTAGTTTCTCTATAGATGATCGAGGTGTTGTTTTCTTTGGGAACCGCCTGGTGGTCCCCAAGAAGCAACATCTTCGACAATTGATTCTCAAGGAGGCGCATGAATCTCCTCTCACGATTCATCCCAGTAGCACTAAGATGTATCAGGACCTACGCCAGAGGTTCTGGTGGACTAGGATGAAGAGAGAAATTGCTGAGTTCATTGCTAAATGTGACGTTTGTCGTCGCGTTAAGGCAGAGCATCAGAGACCTGCTGGCACCCTTCAGCCTTTAGCTATTCCTGAATGGAAATGGGATAAAGTTGGTATGGACTTCATCACCGGCTTTCCCAGGACCAAGAGAGGGAATAACGCTATCTTCGTAGTCGTTGATCGTCTTTCCAAAGTGGCTCACTTCCTTCCTGTTCGAGAGAGTATCACTGCTAGTCAGCTTACTGACTTATACATTTCTCAAATAGTGTCACTTCATGGTGTTCCACTAGAGATCAATTCAGACCGTGGCAGTCTTTTCACTTCTCATTTCTGGGAGAGTTTCCAAACTGCCATGGGAACCCATCTTTCCTTCAGTACCGCTTTCCACCCTCAGTCGAGTGGTCAGGTGGAGCGGGTCAATCAAATTCTCGAAGACATGCTTAGAGCTTGCGTTATCTCATTCGGTATGGATTGGGAGAAATGTCTTCCTTTTGCCGAGTTTGCTTATAACAATAGCTATCAATCCAGCCTCAAGAAAGCTCCTTTTGAGGTTCTCTATGGACGGAGATGTCGAACACCTTTGAACTGGTCAGAAACCGGTGAAAGACAATTCTTTGGACCGGACATGATCCAGGAGGCAGAAGAGCAAGTTCGCATCATTCGTGGGAATTTGAAAACAGCCCAGTCTCGTCAAAAGAGTCAGTATGATCATCATCATGAGGATATGACTTATGAAGTTGGCGAAAAGGCTTACCTTCGGGTTACTCCTTTGAAGGGTACCCATCGTTTCGGTATCAAGGGCAAGTTGGCTCCTCGTTACATTGGTCCTTTTCGTATTCTCGCTAAACGAGGAGAGGTTGCCTACCAGTTGGAACTACCCCCACCTCTTTCTCGAGTTCATGATGTCTTCCACGTCTCTCAACTCAGGCGTTGCTTCTCGGATCCCATCCGCGGAGTGGACCACGAAACGCTTGATCTCCAAGATAACCTCACATACCGAGAGTACCCGGTTCGCATTCTTGATCAAGCCGAGCGTGTTACCCGACGTCAGAACATCAAGTTTCTCAAAGTTCAGTGGTCTCATCATTCCGAGAGAGAAGCTACTTGGGAGCGAGAAGATCGTCTTCGACTGGAGTACCCCGCTTTCTTTCCGTCGACCCCTGAATCTCGGGACGAGATTTTTTCAAGTGGGGGCGAGTTGTCACATCCCTAGTCTGGTATGACCTAGACTAGCTAGTCATTTGTGCATCATGTTTAAATTTTCATTTAAATTTGAAATGAGGATTGGTGGAACCCTTAGAACCATTTTGAAAATGACCCAAATAAAAATTTCTCCAAAAGGGTCCAAGAAAATGCTCATGTTGCTCTCTGAAAATATTGGACAGAGATAAAAATTGAACCAATATTTTTAGGAGCTCATGTATATTTATTTTGGCCATTTGGATTAATCCGATAAATATTTGCATTGGAAATATATTAGTTATATATATTAATATATGTCCAAAAATTATGCCACCTGTTGGGGAGCTCTGGAATAATATAGCTAGCTCCTGCAAAAATTGGCATAAGGTAATTAAATGATTTAATATTTTAATTAAATCAAAACAAATGTCAGAAAATTAGAAAACAAAAAAAAAAGAAAAGAGGGAAACTTACCTGGGCTTCTTACCTGGCGCCTCTGGCCCAGCAGGCCAGCCCAGCCCACCACCGCCGTCGTCCTCCTGGCGCCAGTCGGCCAGGCGTGTGGCCGACGCGCGCGCACCGGCGGAGCGCTACGCCACCAGCTCACCTGCCTGCCTACCCTGCCAGCGTGACGCCGCGTGCCGCCCCGATCCCCTGGCCTCACCCCCTCTCTCCCGTGCTTTTCCCCTTCTCTCTCTCTCTCACCCGAGAATCACCGTCGCCGCCGTCCATAGCCACCGTGGCCTCGGCCACTGCCGCACCTCCCCGACACGCTTCCCAGCTCCGCCGCGACCCCTTCTCCCTCCTCACCGAGCAAAGCAACCCGGGCGAGCTCCGCTTCATCGCAATCGCCATCGTCTTCAAGCTTCGGCCGACGAGATCGCCGTCGTCGCTCCGGCTGCCCCAAGCCTTCCCCGAGCCCGCTTCGACGCCCGCTGCAACCGCGGTGAGCTCCGCCACTGTTCCCCTCTCTCCATTTAGCTGCCCGCTCGTCGTAGCCCTCCTCCCCACCACGGCCGAAGTTTCTCGCCGCCGTCCATGTCGCCGTCGTCGTCTCGGCCGCCTCCGCCCAAACCAAGCACCCCATCGTGCTCCCGGTGCCACGAGGGTGCCGTCGAGCCCCTCAGGTGGCCTCCCCGTGCCCCGCAGCCCGTTCCCGATCGAAGCCCTGGTAGTCTAACTATCTAGTTGTTTATCCTTAGTAGTCTCTCTTACCGGGAAATGTCTCCTAGTGCTTCCACTGAGCCCTGGTAGCTTGCTACTGCTCCGGAACACTTAGGCTGGCCGGCATGTGTCCTTCTTCGTTCCTGTGTCTGTCCCTTCGGGGAAATGTCAAGCAATGAATACCGGAGTCCTGCTAGCCCGCTACAGCCCGGTTCACCGGAGTCCTGTTAGCCCAGTGCTACAGCCTGGATTCACTCGTTGATTACCGACACGTTCGATGCTGGGTCATGGATGCCTGTCCCTGTAAGTTAGTGCCACTTTGGGTTTACGACTAGCCATGTCAGCCCGGGCTCTTTATCATATGGATGGTAGCGACACCATCATATACGTGTGCCAAAAGGCGCAAACGGTCCCGGGCAAAGGTAATGCGACACCCGTGGGGATACCGTGCGTGAGGCCGTAAAGTGATATGAGGTGTTACATGCTAGATCGATGTGGCATTGAGTCGGGGTCCTGACAGGATCCTACTTATCTTTTCGTGTGTGTGTTTCCAAGTGACATCCTCGGCTTTAATCTATTTGATTTACTTGCAACTTTGTGAACCTTCTCAACATTATCGATATCTTCACTAACATTTTCTTGAAATCATGTGCCACTCATTCTTGATAACCCACAAGTATATGGGATCAATTGTATCATTTCTCAATAAGTAAGAGTGTCGAACCCAACAAGGAGCTAAAGGTAGAACAAATATTCCCTCAAGTTCTATCGACCACCGATACAACTCTACGCACACTTAACATTCACTTTACCTAGAACAAGTATGAAACTAGAAGTGCTTTGTACTCCCTCCGTTCCGATTTACTCGTCATGGTTTTAGTTCAAATTTGAACTAAAACCACGATGAGTAAATCGGAACGGAGGGAGTAGGTGTGAAGGGATAGGATTGCAAACTAACAAAGAACATGTAAATAAAAGATAGGGGCTGTTTAAATAAAGAAACAATTAAATTAGTTTTAGTAGAGAGTTTTTTGTCACAATAAAGTTATTTGTCCCTAGGCAATTGATAACTAGACCAGTAATCATTATTGCAATTTTATATGAGGGAGAGGCATAAGCTAACATACTTTCTCTACTTGGATCAATGCACTTGTGATTGGAACTCTAGCAAGCATTCGTAAATACTAAAGATCATTAAGGTAAAACCCAACCATAGCATTAAAGTATCAAATCCTCTTTACTCCTATACGCAAACAACCTACTTAATTAGGTCTGTGCTTCTGTCACTCATGCCACCCACCATAATCGAATCATGAACATACTGCAAACCCTACAACAGGGATCCCTCTTGCTTGCGCGACATGGAGAGCACCATAGGACAACACCAATAATAAAACATACAACTCAAACCAATCATGATCATCAATTAACCCATAGGACAAAATGGATCTACTCAAACATCATAGGATAGCCATACATCATTGGGAAATAATATATAGCATTGAGCACCATGTTTAAATAGAGATTACAGCGGGGAGAAGAGGTGTTACACCGCTGCATAGAGGGGGAGAGAGTTGGTGATGACGGCGGCGAAGTTGTTGGTGTAGATCGCCATCATGATGATGGCCCCGACGGTCTTCTGGCGCCAGATAGGGGGGAGAGCCCCCTCCTTCTTCATTGCCCCCCCTAGATGGGAGGAGGGTTTCCCCTTTGTTGCTTGGCCTCCATGGCGGCGAAGGGGTGAGAGCCCCTCCGAGATTGGATCTCTCTCTCTCTCTCTCTTTGTTTCCTTCTTTACTGCGTTCTTGTTTTCTGGACTTTCAACGTTTCTTAAATTCCCGGAGATCCGTAACTCTGATTGGGCTTAAATTTTAACATGATTTCTATTCGGATATCAGCTTTCCTACGGCCGAAGAAGGGCACCAACCGCCTTACGGGGTGGCCACAAGCCTCCCAGGCGCCCCCAGGGTAGGGGGCGCGTCCCTAGGGCTTTTGGGCCCCTCGTGCATTGTCTCGCGTTGATTCTTTTTCCCAAAATCACATATATTCCAAAAAAATCTCCGTGAGTTTTTATCATGTTTGGACTCCGTTTGATATGCATATTCTGTGAAACAAAAAACATGCAACAAACATGAATTGGCACTGGGCACTGGATCAATATGTTAGTCCGAAAAATAATATAAAAGTTGCCAAAAGTATATGAAAGTTGTAGAATATTGGCATGAAACAATAAAAAATTGTAGATACGACGGAGACGTATCAGCATCCCCAAGCTTAATTCCTACTCATCCTCGAGTAGGTAAATGATAAAAAATATAATTTTTGATGTGAAATGCTACTTAGCATAATCTTGATCACACAATCTAATCATAGCATGAATATTAAGACGTGAGTGATTCAAAGCAATAGTCTATAATTTGACATAAAGACAATAATACTCCAAGCATACTAATAAAGCAGTCATATCTTCTCAAAACATCTTGGCTAAAAGAGAGTTATCCCTACAAAATCATATAGTCTTGCTATGCTCCATCTTCATCACACAAAGTATTTCATCTTGCATAACCCCGATGACCAGCCAAGCAATTGTTTCATACTTTTAATGTTCTCAAGCCATTTCAACTTTCACGCAATACATGAGCATGAGCCATGGATATAGCACTATAGGTGGAATAGAAGGTGGTTGTTAGGAGAAGTCTCACATCAACTAGGAAAATTAATGGGCTATGGAGATGCCCATCAATTGATATTGATGCAAGTGAGTAGGGATTGCCATGCAACGGTTGCACTAGAGCTATAAGTGTATGGAAGCTCAAAAGAAACTAAGTGGGTGTGCATCCAACTTTCTTCCTCACTAAGACATAGGGAAATTTGAGGAAGCCCATCATTGGAATATGCAAGCCAATTTCTTATAATGAAAAATTCCCACTAGTATATGAAAGTGATAAAATAAGAGACTCTATATCATGAAGAACATGGTGCTATTTTTGAAGAGTGTGGAAAAGGATAGTAACATTGTCCCTTCTCTCTTTTTCTCTCATTTTTTTATTTTGGGTTCTTTGGCCTCTTTTTTGGGGCTTCTTTGGCGTCTTCTATTTTTTTAAAGTCCGGAGACTCATCCCAACTTGTGAGGGAATCGTAGCTTCCATCATCCTTTCTTGACATGGGACAATGCTCTAATAATGACAATCATCACACTCTTATTTACTTACAACTCAAGAATTACAACTCAATACTAGAACAAAGATATGACTCTATATGAATGCCTCTAGCGTTATACCGTAATGTGCAACGATCTAGTGTAATTACAACTCGATACTAGAACAAAGATATGACCACGCTCTAACATGCGTGTTTATTTTAATTCTTTCTACAAAAGATATGCATGCGTATGTGAATTAAACTCACACTCTAACAAATACAAGTGAAGAAAAAGAGTATTCTACAAATGGCAGTTTTCTATGTGTAGAGAAACAAGCAATCCAAACTTCAAATGATATAAGTGAAGCACATGAAGCATTATATAAAGCCATATTCAAAATATATAAATGAAGTGCATGACGCATTCTATAAATCAACCAAGGACTATCTCATACCAGCATGGTGCATAAAATAAAAAGGAAAAATAAACACAAAAGGCACTCCAAGAATTTGCACATATCATGTGATGAATAAAAATATAGCTCCAAGTAAAATTACCGATGTTTGTTAGAAGAAAGAGGGGATGCCTTCCGGGGCATCCCCAAGCTTATTTGCTTGCAAGTCCTTGAATGTTACCTTGGGGTGCCTCGAGCATCCCCAAGCTTAGGCTCTTGCTACTCCTTATTCCTTCATCCATCGTGATCTCATCCAAAACTTGAAAACTTCAATCACACAAAACATAACAAAACCCTCGTGAGATCCATTAGTATAATAAAGCAAATCACCACTTTAAATATTGTTGAAAACCCATTAATATTTGATTTTTGCATTATAGCTACTGTACTCTAACTTCACCACGGCTTATATCACTGATACAATCCATAGATTCATCCAAACACGCAAAACAACACATCAAAAATAGAATCTGTCGATGTAACATGGCTCTCGGGGTGCTCATTCTTTGCCCTTTACAGCGAGGTCCCCTTGGTCGCCGCGGATCCCTCGCTCTCTAATGCGGCCATCATTACTGTTCAGGGCCAAAAGATTTCTCCTCAGTTCTTGCTGGAAGGCCTCCGGGTCTGGGATGAGGGTGGTTGGGACTGGCAAGTGAACCAGTTGTCAGAGTCCGAGTTTGCGGTGGCGTTCCCTTCCAAAGATTGCTTGTAGATGATTTATTCTTCCACGAGCTTCACCCTTCCACATAATCAACTTGTGGTTTCTGTCAAGGCCGCTGCTTGTGGTACAAAAACAGTGGGTCCGCTCTCCGAGGTCTGGGTTTTGGTTGATGATGTGCCTGCTAGTCTCCGCTCTGTTCCCTTTTTATGGCTTTCGGTGTCCTTCTTGGCAAGCCGATCGAGGTGGATAGTGAATCTCTAGATAAGATTGGTCCTGCCCATCTTAAAGTTTGGTGTGTTGATCCGATCTGCTTGCGTGGTGTGATTGATGTGTTCCCTCTTCTGATGGTGTTCGCCTGTAGGTGCGTGTTGAAGGTGCTGAGGCTCGCCAAGCACCCCCACCTCCTCCCCTGGCTCTGAAAGATCTGATAAGCAGGATGATGGTCCGACGGGGGGGGGGGGGGTCAAAACCCTAGTGGTGGAACTGATGCTCATTTCACACAGTTTGAGTGGGACGACATGGAGCCGGAGGTTCGTGACCTGTTCAAATTAAATGCGTCGGTGGGTCCTGCTCAGAAGGAGACGGTGAGGGTGATGGCCAGGGAAAGGCTGCTGTCGTGGGTACTCTAATCTCCGGAGTCTGGTCAAACATTCCGGCCCACCCTCTTTCGCCTACCTTCTCTGGTATGAAGACCTTCCTACATTTTCCCCTATCCTGCGACAGTGTCCGCTAGCAAGAAAAATAAAACATTAGTCAGAAAGTTCTGGCCAAGAGTCGGTCGTCGTCGGGCTCCAAGAAATCCATGGCGGGGTTGTGTCACCGCTTGGACGCGGACATGGGCTCGGCAGGTTCTAGTCATGTGATGGCGTCTCCTGCGGCGCGCTCTCCTCCAATTCGATCGCCTACATAACAGCTCACAAGGGGCACCGGGTTCGGGACTATGGGGAGCCGGTGTTTGTGCTTGTGGAGCGCTTGCTGTGGCAAAGGATCTACCCCCCTCAGGAACTACACCCAGCCCTCCTCCTCCCTCATCCCCGGTTTGGTTGGTTCTAGCTTCTTTTTATGATAACCACCTTTTGCATGTTCTATCCGACATGGGGGTCACTATTGAGCCTAGTTTTGGTTTGCCTTCTTCCATTATGTCTATCATCTGAGCTAATGAGCTGGCCCAAGCGACCATCGCCAAGGCCAAAGAGGCTGCTGCGGCAAATATGGTCACCACAGAGCCGGTCGGGGAGTGGGGGAGAGGCTGGTTGTGGCCAGCCTTGTCCCCCTTCTTCCAAACGAGGTCCCTCTAAGCGCTACAAACCCTACGTTGCCCCGTGCATGTCTAGCCTTCACATTAAAAACCTTTCTTTCAAATGAAAGCGCTTTTCTAGAACATTAGAGGTTTCAGTGCTAGGGCATCAAGACCAAATTAGGGATGTGGTTAGAGGTGAGAATACTGAAACTTAGGGTTGTTGAAGGAATCCTTCTCCCCTAACAAACTCTCCGCTGTTATGGGTATGGATAGATTTGATTGGAATTGATTGCCGGCCTCAGGCCATTCTGGAGGCATCTTAATTGGCACTAAATGGGACCTCTTTGATTTTGGTTCCTTTGACCATGGTATTTTCTGGGCTAGCACGGTCGTCGACGACTTAACACCCTCTGGGAAATTATGGTAGTCTACGGTCATGCGCATCATTCCTTGACCTCTCTCTTCCTTGGCGAAATCTCCACTAAAATTGAAGCTTGTACTCTGCATATTGTTGTGGGAGGGGACTTCAACCTTCTACGTACTCCCTCAGACAAAAACAACTGCGACTTTTCTTGGCCTCTTGCTGACGTGGTCAATGGTTTTATTCGTGATTGTGCTCTTTGTGAACTTCCTCGTGTGGGAGCTCGATTTAGTTGGACTAACCATCAGACCAGTCCGGTCCGGTCCGTGCTGGATCAGGTTTTCATTTATTCGAACTGGGATTCCTTATTTCCCTGTGCTTCCTTGAAAGCTAGAGAGATAGTGGGCTCAGATCATGCCCCATTGATCCTTGATGCGGGCCGTGACCATACTATGGTATCCTCTCATTTCCAATTCGATGCTTCCTAGCTTTTAGTTGATGGATTCACAGACTTGTTGGCTAACAAGATATTTGGGATGTCGTCTTATTATCATCGATCCTTTGGCCCCATGGAGGACTGACATAAGTGCTCTTATGTGATCCGCAAGTTCCTCCGGGGCTGGTCTTGTAATAGATCGGCAGAGGCTTCACAGGAGAAATCATCCTTAGAGGCCCAGATTGCTGGTCTGGACCTCATGGCTAATGGGTTTGGCCTCTTGGAGGGGGAGTGGTCATCCCGGTATGCCCTTGAGGCTGCACTGATGCAGTTATATCAGCAGGCAGAGATTTACTGGCGTCAGAGAGGCACCTTGAACTGGACTCTTAAAGGTGATTCCCCCACTGCCTACTTCTTTGCTATTGCTAATGGAAGAAGGAGAAGATGCTCTATCAATAGCCTTCTCATCAATGGAGTCAGAACTTCGAATCAATCTCTTATTATGTCGCATGTGGTTGAATTTTTCTCCTCCCTTCTGTCGGCTAAACACGAATCTGGCCTCACCATCCCCCCTCCTTATGGGATGCTCCTTCTATGATCTCGAGTGATGAAAATGTTGCATTAATGCTGCCTTTTTCCGAGGCTGAGATCTAGGAAGTTATTAACTCGGCTAATCCCAATGCAGCCTCTAGGTCTGATGGCTTATCCATCCCTTTCTTCAAAAAATTCTGGCCCCAAATCAGTTGGCGTGTAAGATTATTCAAAGCTTTTACATGGGGAGAGTGGACATCTCCCGCCATAATTATGTTGTCATTACTGTTATTCCTAAAGTTACAGGGGCCGATTTGATTACTCAGTTTAGGCCGATAGCGCTCATTAACAACTTCGTGAAATTCCCGGCGAAAGGCTTTGCTACTCATCTTTCCCCTATAGCTCACAGAACTATCAGCCCTTTCCAATCTGCGTTTATCAAAGGGCGATTCATCCTAGACGGGATCATGTGCGTGCATGAGATCGTGCATGACCTCAAAGTTCGTAGCTCTAAGGCGGTGATTTTAAAACTAGACTTTGAAAAGGCGTATGATTTGGTCAGTTGGCCTGTCGGCATTCTGGGAACCAGGGTACCTAGATTTTCTTGCCTCCAGCCCACGGCATGGCTCCTTCATCGTCCTGGTACGACCCATCTACAAGACCACCAAGACAAGACCCCGACAAGGGGCCAAGCCTCGCAAGGCGGACAATGTCAAGACCTCCTGAAGGAGCGGCCTCCCCAGGCAGCCTCCGTAGAGTGGAGATTTATATGCAAGTGCCCAGCATCATGAGGCTACCATGACGACCGAGGCAGGCAGGCGCCAGCGGGCGCAGAGGAGGCAGTTTCCTCTTTGGTGCTAAGGAGGCAAGGATAGGCGTGAGTTCCCGAGGAACCTGGCAAAGGTTTCCATTCCGGCGCAACGAGACTAAGGCCGCCAACACGGTAGGACGGATGGCATCGCCGAGCCCACTGCTGCGTCACGACCAGAAGATTTGCAAGCGAAGACCACTTTCGTCAGGATAAGATGTACTACTTGTCCCCTTTCAAATTGGCCACCGTGGGATCACTTCCCACCTACGTTTTGGGGGAAGAGGACCGAGGTGATGAGGACATCAATACCATTGTTACACCCACAACCTCTACTGCTACATATACTGGACCAATTACTAGAGCTCGCGCACGCCAATTAAATTATCAGGTACTTTCGTTTCTTGGTAATGATTCTAATGTTCATGAGAATATGATCCTGCCTAAATTGGATACATTTGTTTTGCTCACAAATGAAGGGCCTGACATGGATAAGAGGGAAGAACACTTGAGCAGACCAAGCATGGAGATGAGGGCATGTGCAAGGATAACAAGAACGGAGTTACAAGTGATGATTTCAGGACATTGAAGCCACCATAATGAGTGCATGAAGCTTTGGACGAAATATACAAGATGCCACTTCATAAATTTCATTCTGAGGCTATTCTAGGTGCCGGGTCACCTTATTATTGGGCCAGGCCCATGTAATTTCGAAATACATAAGTATAGGCTATTTTTAGAGTCTGTATGTGTGGGGAAACAAGAGATAGGGTTGGTTTCGGACCCCACCACCAACGGCCACGAAATTCCCCCCTCTTCCTCCATATATACAGCCCTTAGGGCACCGTTTAGACTTTGGGTTTTGTTTAGATTAAAGTTTGCCATAGCTGCAACTTCGCATACTTTGTTTGTGTTCAACGACCAGACAAAGATGTCACAGAACCCCACATTGATAAATAAAGCTTTTATCTTATATTCGCAATATCCAGATTGCAATCTTAGATTCTTCCTTGTTCTTCGTTTGCTTGCAGGAAATAGACCTTCGTGGTCAGGTTGATCATGCTCCGGCGTGGTCAATAACCTCTCGGAGTTGGTTTAGCGATTGCTAAGGCGCGACGTCCTCACACGTACGTAGTCGGATCGTCAAAGTCTACTCCTCCGAAATGATAATCACCATCTCATTGAAAGACGAGACACCTTTGCCTCTATCAAGTGGTATCAGATTTCCAGGTTGCTCGGTGAGATTTTATAGTTTTTTGTAGTTTAGATCGAGTCTGTTCTTCATACCTATAGTCCATGAAAAAGCCATAAAAAATTAGGGCTAGTTCATCATATCCGAACCAGTCTGAGCCATTGCATAGTCTTTTCAGTATTTTTCTTTGTTGAATTTTCGGTTGCATGGTCGTGTCTAGTTGTTGGTCTTAGCGTCTAGTCTTTTAGAGTTTTGAGTTCTGTTCACGGGTATTAACGCTGAAGGAAATATGCCCTAGAGGCAATAGTAAAGTTGTTATTTATATTTCCTTATATCATGATAAATGTTTATTATCCATGCTAGAATTGTATTAACCGGAAACTTGGTACATGTGTGAATACATAGACAAACAAAGTGTCACTAGTATGCCTCTACTTAACTAGCTCGTTGAATCAAAGATGGTTAAGTTTCCTAACCATAGGCATGAGTTGTCATTTGATTAACGGGATCACATCATTAGAGAAGGATGTGAATTACTTGACCCATTCCGTTAGCTTAGCACTTGATCATTTAGTTTGTTGGTATTGCTTTCTTCATGACTTATACGTGTTCCTATGACTATGAGATTATGCAACTCCCGAATACCGGAGGAACACTTTGTGTGCTACCAAACATCAGAATGTAACTGGGTGATTATAAAGGTGCTCTACAGGTGTCTCCGAAGGTACTTGTTGAGTTGGCATAGATCGAGATTAGGATTTGTCACTCAGATTGTCGGAGGGGTATCTCTGGGCCCTCTCGGTAATGCACATCACTATAAGCCTTGCAAGCAATGTGACTAGTGAGTTAGTTGTGGGATGAAGCATTACAGAACGAGTAAAGAGACTTGCCGGTAACGATATTGAACTAGGTATTGAGATACCGACGATTGAATCTCGGGCAAGTAACATACTGATGACAAAGGGAACAACATATGTTGTTATGCGGTTTGACTGATAAAGATCTTCGTAGAATATGTAGGAGCCAATATGAGCATCCAGGTTCCGCTATTGGTTATTGACCGGAGATGTGTCTCGGTCATGTCTACATAGTTCTCGAACCCGTAGGGTACGCACGCTTAACGTTCGATATTATGAGTTTATGTGTTTTGATGTACCGAAGGTTTCTTGGAGTCCTAGATGAGATCACGGACATGACGAGGTGTATCGAAATGGTCGAGACATAAAGATTGATATATTGGATGACTATATTCGGACACCGGATGAGTTCCGGGGGTCACCGGATATTTATCAGAGTGCCGGGAGGTTATCGGAACCCCCGGGGGATCTAATGGGCCAACATGGGCCTTGTGGGAGAGAGAGGAGAGGGCCTCGGGCTGGCCGTCCCCCCCCCTTGGGAGTCCGTATTGGACAAGGAGGGGGGGGGGGGCGGTGCCCCCTCTTTCCTCCCTCTCTCCCTCTCCTTCCTTCCCCCTTCTCCTACTCCTACTAGGAAAGGGGAGTCCTACTCCCGATGGGAGTAGGACTCCCCCCTTGGCCGGCCGCCTCCCCCTAGCTCCTTTATATATGGGGGCAGGGGGGCACCCCAAGACACACAAGTTGATCATTGATCTTTAGCCGTGTGTGGTGCCCCCCTCCACCATAATCCACCTCGGTCATATCATAGCGGTGCTTAGGCGAAGCCCTGCGTCGGTAGCTTCATCAACACCGTCATCATGCCGTCGTGCTGACGGAACTCTCCCTCGAAGCTCTACTGGATTGTGAGTTCGTGGGACGTCACCGAGCTGAACGTGTGTAGATCGCGGAGGTGTCGTACGTTCGGTACTAGGATCGGTCGATCGTGAAGACGTACGACTACATCAACTGCATTGTCATAACACTTCCTCTTACGGTCTACGAGGGTACATGGACGACACTCTCCCCTCTCGTTGCTATGCTTCACCATGATCATGCGTGTGCGTAGGAATTTTTTGAAATTACTATGTTCCCTAACAGTGGTATCCGATCCAGGTTTATGCATAGATGTTATATGCACAAGTAGAACACAAGTGAGTTGTGGGCGATACTAGGCATACTGCTTACCAACATGTCATACTTTGATTCGGCAGTATTGTTGGATGAAGCGTCCCGGACCGACATTATGCGTACGCTTACGTGAGACTGGTTCTACCGACGTGCTTCGCACACAGGTGGCTGGCGGGTGTCAGTTTCTCCAACTTTAGTTGAATCGAGTGTGGCTACGCCCGGTCCTTGTGAAGGTTAAAACATCACATACTTGACGAAATATCATTGTGGTTTTGATGCGTAGGTAAGAACGGTTCTTGCTTAGCCCGTAGCAGCCACGTAAAACTTGCAACAACAAAGTAGAGGATGTCTAACTCGTTTTTGCAGGGCATGTTGTGATGTGATATGGTCAAGACATGATGCTATATTTTATTGTATGAGATGATCATGTTTTGTAACGGAGTTATCGGCAACTGGCAGGAGCCATATGGTTGTCGCTTTATTGTATGAAATGCAATCGCCATTTAATTGCTTTACTTTATCACTAAGCGGTAGCGATAGTCGTAGAAGCAATAGTTGGCGAGACGACAACAATGCTACGATGGAGATCAAGGTGTCGTGCTGGTGACGAGGTGATCATGACGGTGCTTTGGAGATGGAGATCAAAGGCACAAGTTGATGATGGCCATATCATATCACTTATATTGATTGCATGTAATGTTTATCTTTTATGCATCTTATTTTGCTTAGATCGACGGTAGCATTATAAGATGATCTCTCACTAAATTTAAAGGAATAAGTGTTCTCCCTGAGTATGCACCGTTGCGAAAGTTCGTCGTGCCGAGACACCACTTGATGATCGGGTGTGATAAGCTCTACGTTCACATACAACAGGTGCAAGCCAGTTTTGCACACGCAGAATACTCGGGTTAAACTTGACGAGCCTAGCATATGCAGATTTGGCCTCGGAATACTGAGACCGAAAGCAGGGGGATACTGTTTGTTTGCCAAAAAAAAGGAGGGGGTCTGGGAGTACTAGATCTAAGAATTCAAAACAAAACTCTGCTTACAAAATTCCTTTTCAAATTCTTTAACAAGCATGATATTCCCTGGGTTAACCCTGTCTGGAACAATTACTATGACAATGGTGAGGTACCTTGTTTCCCTACCAGGGTGGGATCCTTCTGGTGGAGAGACTGTTGTTCTATCTTGAATGAATTCAAGGATATGACTATAAGCTATGCTGGGAATGGTAATACAATCAAGTTATGGTCAGATAAATGGTGTTCACACATACTTTCACAGTCAATGCCCCAACTATTTTCTTATGCAAAAATATTGATATCACCCTTGCTTCGGCCATCAATTTGGAAGAGATTGAATTCTATGACCTGTTTCATCTGCCTATGTCCACAATTGCAGTCCAACAAAGTAATAACCTCAGAGTGATGATCAATAGCAGAGATAACTAGCAAATACCAGACTCTTGGAAGTTTCATTGGGGTGGTTCAAAGTACTCTAATAAGAGAATATACCTTGAATTCATGGGAAATCCTGCTAATGCTCCTAAACCATATCAGTGGATATGGAAGTCTTGTTCCCTCCCCAGGCAGAAATTCTTCTTCTGGCTTCTGTTGCAAGATAGATTGAACACTAGAGATCTACTAAGCAGGAAGAATTTCTACATAGAGACAAGTAAGTGTGAGTTATGTGATGATGAACCTAATGAACATCTAATACACCTATTTTTTAGTTGTGATTTCAACCAAAACTTCTTGATGAACATTGGCTACCAATGGGACACTGATTATAACCTGATGGAAATGCTCTTGGAGGGTAGGAAACAAGATACTTATGGATGTTTTAAAGAGTGCCTAATTGCTGGCTGCTGGAGTTTATGGAAGCACAGGAATAGCATCATATTTGTTCACAAAGTTGAAAACATGGCATACTGTATAGCCATGTTCAAGAAGCACTTCAGTATGAACATAAAGAAGGCAAAACCTGGTTTGAAGGAGGGCATGCAAAGCTGGCTAGACCATTTGTAGATTTTCTATTCTGTCTTCCTGCATGTTCCATCTTGTAGATCCATTTGTAACTGTCCCATTTTATAAATGAAAATGAGAATTACAGTGGGGGCCTTCTGAGGGAGTCCTGGATAAGGGAGTATCCGGACAGCCGGACTGTGTACAACGTCCGGACTATTGCAGCATGTAGATACAAGACTCAAGACTTCGGCCCGTGTCCGGAAGGGACTTTCCTTGGCGTGGAAGACAAGCTTGGCGATCCGGATATTATATTTCCTTCCTTGTAGATGACTCCATGTAAACCCTAGCCCTCTCCGGTGTCTATATAAACCGGAGAGTTTGGTCCTTAGAAGGCCGATCACAATTACATTCATACCATCATAGGCTAGCTCCTAGGGTTTAGCCTCTACGATCTCGTGGTAGATCTACTCTTGTACTACCCATATCGTCAATATTAATCAAGCAGGAAGTAGGGTTTTACCTCCATCGAGAGGGCCCGAACCTGGGTAAACACCTGTGTCCCTTACTTCTTGTTACCATCAGCCTTGACGCACAGATCGGGACCCCCTACCCAAGATCCGCTGGTTTTGACACTGACATTGGTGCTTTCATTGAGAGTTCCTCTGTGCCGTCGCCGTCGGGCTCGATGGCTCCTTCAATCGTCATTAACGATGCTGTCCAGGGTGAGACTTTCCTCCCCAGACAGATCTTTGTGTTCGGCGGCTTCGCGCTGTGGGCCAATTCACTTGGCCACTTGGAGAAGATCGATAGCTATGCACCCGGCCATCAAGTAATGTTCGGAAACCTGAACTACACGACGGATATCCGTGGAGACTTGATCTTCGACGGATTCGGACCAGTGCAAGAAGCGCCGAACAGTCGCGATGAGCACGGCTTAGACCTGCTGTCAGACGTCGCTCGGGATATCGTCCCGGCAGAAGCCTTGGATATAAATCCGGGACTGGTTGCTTCGCCTAAGGACAGAAGGCTGGACCCCGCCCCGAAGGCCGTACCTTCATCGGTGATGGAGCCGAACACAGGTTCCACCTCTGAGGGAACCTGTGACTCCGGACCCCTGGATTCATATCCGGACGCAGGTTCCAGTTCGCACGCCCCCGAGCTCGCCGATCCTGGTTGGGCCCCGATGATGGAGTTCACCGCGACGGACGTTTTTCAGCACTCGCCCTTTGGCGACATGCTGGACTTATTGAAGTCTCCCTCCTTGTTAGGAGACTCCGGGCCGAACTATGCCTGGCTCGAGTGGAAAGCAGACAACGATGAAATTCGTTGCCCACCCACCACCCACTTCATTGCCACGATCAATGATCTAACCGACATGCTTGACTTCGACTCCGAAGACATCGACGGTATGGACGACGATGTAGGAGAATCACAGGAACCACCGCTCACCAAGCGGTGGGCGGACACCTCCTCATACGATATATACATGGTGGACACTCCGAAGGAAACTAATGGCGACGAGGCAACGGAGGACAACCCCTCAGGAAGAAAGGCACAACATGTGCGTTATCGGTACCACTCCAAACCCCGCCACACCAAAAACGGCCCCGGAAATGAGAGCAGTCCGGACGGTGCCAAAAAGGAATACAACCCGAGTCAGCCTACACTTAAGCAGGCCGGATCTATTATGATGGGACACTGGGAGAGGGAATATCACACCCCCCCTCCAACGACGAGGCAAGCCTCGGCAACGACGAATTCGGCGTACCAGATGACCCAGTGGAACAAGTTCGCTTCAAGCGACGGCTCATGGCTACAGCAAGGAGTCTGCAAAGGAAACAAGAGCAGCTCACAACTGACCAAGATGCGCTAGAGGATAGGTGGACCAAGATACTGGCCGCCGAAAAATACGAACTCGATAGCCCCAATAAAGGGCACATATGGCACAACTGGCTACCTCAACTCGAGCAGAAAAACCACGGGCACGCATGCAGACGCCCACGCATCACTACGGTCCAAGGCGGCAAGCGGCAGATACAAAGAGGCACCCTCAAACCTCGGCATAAAGGTCATAAACATCAAGAAAAGGAAGCCGGTGCCAAGTCCGGCAACGCTCAGTCCGACAAACAGGCAAAGAGCAGCACAAGCCTACTCGACCGAAAATACACGCTAGATCAGCTGTGTGAAATTCACGGTACCCCGAGAAGGACGGCAAAGCATACCAATAGAGAATGCAGGATTCTCAAAACAAAGCGGCTGGTCGCACGCCGGAAGCAATAAAGGGGAAACGCCTCGTCAAGAAGCGCACCCCAGAGTGTAACAGTACGGCCGACGGCCCAGTACCACCTAAACCACGGCAAGTTGATTGCAGTGCCTCTAGACCTATTAATCCGGGGGCTCCATAACACACAAAGCCCACAAGGGCATGACGCCACAGAAAACATCTCCTAAAAGATGTAAGGCGGAAAGTCCAAGATCTGTTGGCCCACCACTCTAAATGGTTGCCTTCGAACCATCCAAAAATGCTACGCCAAGGAATAAATCCTCGGCACCTTCCCATACGATAGCTTACTGTATGCTAATGGGAAAAACCACGTCAACTAGATTCCACGTGGTAAATTACCCAGGCCGACCATCCGGACATCCACTGCGGAGTCCGTACCACCTCACGGTCTAACGACTGGGCACACCAGGGCCCGATTAGGGACCCTGGGAGCAACAACAAGAGGACACCTAGCTGTCTTCAAACATTTCGCATTTGCAAACTAACGATTGATGCAGAACAGAACTGGCGACATGGAATTATCCCGAACACACAAAGGAAGGAACATGCAGGTAGAAGGCAGTTCGGATTCATTCTCGACCCGCTCACAGCCCCCTCCAGTCTGGCCATAACAGGTTCCGTCAAACAACACCTATTTCCATACATCATACTAATATGCATAGACATAAAATTCTACTACAATGCGTAAATAGCAATTACCGGCTGTCGTTTATCGCCGACGCCTCTTTGCCGAAACTGAAAGCAACCTTATGCGTTCGCCTGGTTGCACCAGGGGCTCCACATTACGGCAAGCAAGTCCGACCACCTTTTCGGTCGTTCGGCAGCCCGAACTTATAGCACTATATGCATCTGCTCCGAATCATGTCTTGGGTCATTGGTTGGGTTTGCCCGGCTCCCATGTTTTGGTACCTTACGTTCCGTTCTATCGGCTAAGGTAGCGCTGGGAGATCTACTGCGATTGTGTTCCGGTTCAGCCGGACGAGCACCTCAGTAGAGAAAGCCGAAAGCCGACTGTCATGATGAAGCGAGAGCCGGTCCGCTGTTCGAGAGGTCATAAAATCCTTAAAGATTTATTCCGCATAACGCCATCATAAATGCTAAGTGCGATGGATCGGTCTTCTGATCAGGCGCCAATAGAGCCCCTAGTTTGGCCTTCCGAACACTAGGGGCTACGCCGACCATACTCAAATTCCTATGGCTAAGTGAGAGTAATAAAGCCCCATAGTCCGATTGCCTGGTTCGCGGAAAGATACACCTCCTTAAAAGGACCCAACTATGGGATAAAGAGCGTTCAAATATATTCCGAATACCCCCGTATCCTTTTTACGAGGGGGCAGAAGCCGACGACTGGCCAACTCCCAAAACTTGCATACAATAAACAGCCGCACAGGAAGAACATATGTTCAAATAAAACAGGCAATATATAACAAACATGCCATTATCCCATATTACAACAAGTGGCATAGATGCCCTCAGGGAAATATGATGTCTTTAGTACACCTGTCCGCCACAAGGCGGACCCCTTTCATCACACCTTCATAATATTTCTCGGGCTTGCGGTGCTCCTTACCCTCCGACGGTCCCTCAGTGATCATCTTTTCCGCATCAAGCCTCCCCCAATGCACTTTCGCATGGGCAAACGCCATACGTGCACCTTCTATGCAGACCGATCGCTTGATAGCATCTAGCCGAGGACATGCGCCCGTGATCCGCTTGACGAGTGCGAAGTAGGTGCTGGGAATCGGATCCGCAGGCCACAACCGGACAATTAAGTCCTTCATGGCTAGTTCGGCCGCCTGGTGCAGTTCGACCAGCTGTTTCATCTGATCGATAAATGGCACCAGATAGTTTGGTGCCAGATACTGCGACCAGACATCCCTCTCCGCAGTCTTCTTCTCCTCGGTGCGATAGAATTGAGCAGCATCTGATATGCTGTGAGGAAGATCCGCAAAAGCCCCTGCAAAAATAAGAATTTAGCCACCGCTTGGATTCTTCACCTTCTAACATACACGAAGCTAAGAATATAGAAGGCCTTACCAGCCGCCACTTTTCGGGCCTCCTGAATATCCCGCACAGCACCTCGGGCTTCTTCCCGAGCACCTTCTGCATCCTCGAGAGCTTGGGAGAGCTCAGATTCTTTCCCTTTTAGACTCTGCTCCAAGCTCTCACTTTTCTCCACAGCTTCCTGGAGCTCCCGCTCAGCGATGATAGCCCTGGCCTCATGTTTTTCACGAAGCGCCTGTTCGGCCTCAGCCTTCTTGTTGGCATCAGCCAAAGCTTTCTTTAGTGCCTCGTATTCGGCACACGCTCCTAGAGAACAAAATACTACATTTTTTATTCTGCACAACCATTCGTTCGTGCCAACTCCAAGACAAATGTTTTCAACATACCTTGCTTCTCTTCCAGTTGCTTCCTCACACGGCCGAGTTCTTCCTCGGACCGTGCAAGGCTCTGCTTCAGTTTGGAAACTTCCGCCTTGAAAGAGGAAGTCCTCTCGGCGGATGCCTGCTTTCATACCAAAGGGTATACGTCATTTACACAGGCTCCTGCGAAGGCAGGGGGTTTGATCCCCTGCCCGGCTCTGTCTCCTTCGCCGGACAGTGTGTCAGGGGATACTACTTATATTATGACAATTCCTTAAGGGTTTCCTAGGAGACATACCTCAAAAGCCTTTATAAGACTAAGGCAGGACGCGTTCAGCCCGCTCTCGGCGGACCGAATCCTTTCAACCACCTCACCCACAAGGGCCCGATGCTCGTCGACAATAGACGCGTTCTTCAACGTTGTCAATAGACTGCCAGGCAGCTCTTCTTGAACAGAGGACGCCAGCAGCGTAGTCTGCCCCCCCCCCCGCCATCAGGGGGGCTGCTTGCTCGATCCCAGAACCCTAGAGGTCTCGAGGGCCGTATCCATCCCTGTGTGTTCGGCACCAGGGATGTGTCCTCCCTGGTCCGGGTCTTGTTGAGACGACACCTCGGTGTCGCGCCCAGACTTGGGGGAAGGGGCCTGCGAAGGCGTCTCGCTCGCCAAAGCGTCCTAGTCCAGTGAATCCTTCGACGAGGACCGGCCGGCGCGGGACCTTGCCGGACTGTGTAATATGTAGGCAACAGTCAAAACCACTATACCCAAAAAACGACCCCGGACGCATATGCGTGTTCGGATACTTACGACTTCTCCAGGGGCTGGGCCCTGGGATCCCACTCCGGGTTGCTATCGGCAGCCGTGGGAGATGTCCCTGGGAGGGAATGTTTCCCTCTCTTGGGTGATCCGGCCTCCAGAGATGCGGAGGCCGTCCTCTTCCTCCCACCACCAGAGTGAGGCTCATCCTCCTCTGCTTCCTCCTCTTCATCCTCGAACGAAGGGTCGTCGCTGGAGTCTTCGGATCTGGCGTCCGAAACCCCGCGACGGCGAAGGCCACCCCGGGTCTTCTTGACCTTCTTGGAGGCCTCCTTCTTTGGCGCCTTGTAAGGCGCGGGGACCAACATCTTCGTCAGAAGAGGTCCGACCAGTTCCTCCGACAAGGGAGCTGGACAATGTAGCTACTCCACCTTCTTTATCCATCCCTGAGGTTGCAATGAAACACGATTAGGGTGTCTCCCGCATGATGTGCCAATTAAAGCATGAATAGACAGAGTGCGGCTTTGACTTGCCGAGCTGGGAGAATGGGATGATCGATACTCATGGTCCTCGGCGGGGCCCGACCACGATTTGCCGGACTTGAAGAGCGCCTTCCAGATATCCTTGTGGGTGGAGTCGTAGAGCTCCTGAAGGGTTTGGTGCTCGGCCGGATCAAACTCCCACAGGGTACAAGCTCAGTGCTGACAAGGGAGAACCACGCGAACTAGCGTCACCTGGACCACGTCGACGAGGTTGACGTCCCTATCGATCACGCCCTGGAGGCGTTTCTGGAGCAGTAACAGCTTGTCAGACAAGCACCAGCTTGGGCCCTTCTCGGGCTAGGACGTGAGCCGCAGTGGAGCTCCAGATCCAAACTCTGGAGCTGCCGCCCACTTCTTGCCGCGTGGTTCGGTGATATAGAACCACTGCTGCTGCCACTCCTTAACGGAGTCGTTGAAAGCGCCCTTTGGCCAAACAGCCTTGGGCATCTTGCTTACCATGGCGCCGCCGCACTCGGCGTGTTTGCCACTCACTACCTTGGGCTTCACATTGAAAATCTTCAGCCATAAGCCAAAGTGAGGTGGGATCCGGAGAAAAGCCTCCCATGCGACGATGAACGTCGAGATATTGAGGACGGAGTTGGGGGAAAGATCATGAAAGTCGATCCGGTAGTAATACATGACTCCCCGAATGAACGGGTGAAGGGGAAACCCGAGCCCGCGGACGAAATGGGGAAGGAACAAGACTCTCTCATGAGATTCCGGAGTAGGGACGACTTGTCCCGCTGGGGGAAGACGGTGACCGATCTTCTGGGCCAGATACCCGGCTTCCCGGAGCTTCTTGATGTCCTTCTCCTGGACAGTTGAGGCCATCCATTTGCCTCCTGCTCTAGATCCAGACATCTTCAAAAAACTTCCCTTCGGTGGGGGAGAAGAGTGCTTGGGCGTTAGGGCTCGCACAGAGGGGGATGAGCTAGCAGGAGAAGGAAGCGTGGGTAAAAGAGAAAGGAACCTAATCTCCTTATAAAGGCAATAAAGGCTTTTTGTGCTTCCCCACTTGCCTGGTGGAACCCGTCCGCCTCCCACTCACCGCGATTAGTGGCACAGTTAGATTACCCATGCCCGTATTGATGAGAATCCCGTAATAAGGGGACACGATCTCTGCTTTGACAAGAGTGTCACAGAAACTGCCTCGTGATGTGCGTTGTTGCTGGTTGTGTGGAAACGGTTCGAATGATGGATCCGATCATAATAACGTGTCATGTCATCAGGAAAGGTTGTCAGCAGATTGCATTTGTGAAATATCGTTCTCTCTACGGTGGTATGCGAAGATCATTTTTTCAGATCCGGACACGATTTGAGTGTTCGATGATTACTTTGGAATATTCGGAGGAGGAACCTGCCTTGCAATGCCAAAGACAATATTGCGCGCCGGACTCATCGTCATTGAATCCTGGTTCAGGGGCTACTGAGGGAGTCCTGGATAAGGTGGTATCCGGACGGCCGGACTGTGTACAACGTCCGGACTATTGAAGCGTGAAGATACAAGACTGAAGACTTCGGCCCGTGTCCGGAAGGGACTTTCCTTGGCGTGGAAGGCAAGCTTGGCGATCCGGATATTATATTTCATTCCTTGTAGCCGACTCCATGTAAACCCTGGCCCTCTCTGGTGTCTATATAAACCGGAGAGGTTGGTCCTTAGAAGGCCGATCACAATTACATTCATACCATCATAGGCTAGCTCCTAGGGTTTAGCCTCTACAATCTCACGGTAGATCTACTCTTGTACTACCCATATCATCAATATTAATCAAGCGGGAATTAGGGTTTTACCTCCATCGAGAGGGCCCGAACCTGGGTAAACACCTGTGTCCCTTACTTCTTGTTACCATCAGCCTTGAGGCACAGATCGGGACCCCCTACCCGAGATCCGCCGGTTTTGACACCGACACCTTCCCCACAGTTTGTTGCTAAAAAAACACTGAGACCGAAAGGTCGAGCGTGAATCATATAGTAGATATGATCAACATAGTGATGTTCACCATTGAAAACTACTCCATCTCACGTGATGATCGGACATGGTTTAGTTGATATGGATCACGTGATCACTTAGATGATTAGAGGGATGTTTATCTAAGTGGGAGTTCTTAAGTAATTTGATTAATTGAACTTTAATTTATCATGAACTTAGTACCTGATAGTATTTTGCATGTCTATGTTGTTGTAGATAGATGGCCCGTGCTGTTGTTCCGTTGAATTTTAATGCATTCCTTGAGAAAGCTAAGTTGAAAGATGATGGTAGCAATTACACGGACTGGGTCCGTAACTTGAGGATTATCCTCATTGTTGCATGGAAGAATTACGTCCTGGAAGCACCGCTAGGTGAAAGACCCACTACAGGAGCAACGCCAGAGGTTGTGAACATCTAGCAGAGCAAAGCTGATGACTACTCGATAGTTCAGTGTGCCATGCTTTACGGCTTAGAACCGGGACTTCAACGACGTTTTGAACGTCATGGAGCATATGAGATGTTCCAGGAGTTGAAGTTAATATTTCAAGCATATGCCCGGATTGAGAGATATGAAGTCTCCAACAAGTTCTATAGCTGCATGATGGAGGAGAATAGTTCTGTCAGTGAACATATACTCAAAATGTCTGGGTATAATAATTACTTGATTCAACTAGGAGTTAATCTTTCGGGTGATAGTGTCATTGACAGAATTCTTCAATCACTGCCACCAAGCTACAAGAGCTTCATGATGAACTATAATATGCAAGGGATGGAAAAGACAATTCCCGAGCTCTTCGCGATGCTAAAGGCTACGGAGGTAGAAATCAAGAAGGAGCATCAAGTGTTGATGGTCAACAAGACCACCAGTTTCAATAAAAAGGGTAAAGGGAAGAAGGGGAGCTTCAAGAAGAACGACAAACAAGTTGCTGCTCAAGTGAAGAAGCCCAAGTCTAGACCTAAGCCTGAGACTGAGTGCTTCTACTGTAGTGGGACTGGTCACTAGAAGCGGAACTGCCCCAAGTATTTGGCAGATAAGAAGGATGGCAAGGTGAACAAAGGTATATGTGATATACATGTTATTGATGTGTACCTTACTAATGCTCGCAGTAGTGCCTGAGTATTTGATACTGGTTCTTTTTCTAATATTTGCAACTCGAAACAGGGACTACGGATTAAGCGAAGATTAGCTAAGGACGAGGTGACAATGCATGTGGGAAATGGTTCCAAAGTTGATGTGATCACGGTCGGCACGCTACCTCTACATCTACCTTCAGGGTTAGTTTTAGACCCGAATATTTGTTATTTGGTGCCAGCGTTGAGCATGAACATTATATCTGGATCTTGTTTGATGCGAGACGGTTATTCATTTAAATCTGAGAATAATGGTTGTTCTATTTATATGAGTAATATCTTTTATGGTCATGCACCCTTGAAGAGTGGTCTATTTTTATTAAATCTCGATAGTAGTGATGCACATATTCATAATATTGAAGCCAAAAGATGCAGAGTTGATAATGATAGTGCAACTTATTTGTGGAACTACCGTTTGGGTCATATTGGTGTAAAGTGCATGAAGAAACTCCATTCTGATGGACTTTTGGAATCGCTTGATTATGAATCACTTGGTACTTGCGAACCATGCCTCATGGGCAGGATGACTAAAACTCTGTTCTCCGGAACAATGGAGCGAGCAACAGATTTGTTGGAAATCATACATACTGATGTATGTGGTCCGATGAATATTGAGGCTCGCGGCGGGTATCGTTATTTTCTCACATTCACAGATGATTTGAGCAGATATGGGTATATCTACTTAATGAAACATAAGTCCGAAACATTTGAAAAGTTCAAAGAATTTCAGAGTGAAGTGGAAAATCATCGTAACAAGAAAATAAAGTTTCTACGATCTGATCGTGGAGGAGAATATTTGAGTTACGAGTTTGATCTTCATTTAAAACAATGCGGAATAGTTTCGCAACTCACGCCACCCGGAACACCATAGCGTAATGGTTTGTCCGAACGTCGTAACCGCACTTTGTTAGATATGGTGCGATCTATGATGTCTCTTACTGATTTACAGCTATCGTTTTGGGGTTATGCTTTAGAGACGGCTGCATTCACGTTAAATAGGGTACCATCTAAATCCGTTGAGACGACGCCTTATGAACTATAGTTTGGCAAGAAACCAAAATTGTCGTTTCTGAGAGTTTGGGGCTGCGATGCTTATGTGAAAAAGCTTCAACCTGATAAGCTCGAACTGAAATCGGAGAAATGTGTCTTCATATGATACCCAAAGGAAACTGTTGGGTACATCTTCTATCACAGATCTAAAGGCAAGACATTCCTTGCTAAGAATGGATCCTTTCTAGAGAAGGAGTTTCTCTCGAAAGAAGTGAGTGGGAGGAAAGTAGAACTTGATGGAGAGTTTGGGGCTGCGATGCTTATGTGAAAAAGCTTCAACCTGATAAGCTCGAACTGAAATCGGAGAAATGTGTCTTCATAGGATACCCAAAGGAAACTGTTGGGTACATCTTCTATCACAGATCTAAAGGCAAGACATTCGTTGCTAAGAATGGATCCTTTCTAGAGAAGGAGTTTCTCTCGAAAGAAGTGAGTGGGAGGAAAGTAGAACTTGATGAGGTAACTGTACCTGCTCCCTTATTGGAAAGTAGTTCATCACAGAAATCAGTTCATGTGATTCCTACACCAATTAGTGAGGAAGTTGATGATAATGATCATGACACTTCAGATCAAGTTACTACCAAACCTCGTAGGTCAACCAGAATAAGATATGCACCAGAGTGATACGGTAATCCTGTTCTGGAGGTCATGTTACTTGAACATGGCGAACCTACGAACTATGAGGAAGCGATGATGAGCCCAGATTCCACGAAATGGCTTGAGGCCATGAAATCTGAGATGGGATCCATGTATGAGAACAAAGTGTGGACTTTGGTTGACTTGCCCGATGATCGGCAAGCCATCGAGAACAAATGGATCTTCAAGAAGAAGACTAACACTGACGGTAATGTTACTGTCTACAAAGCTCGACTTGTTGCAAAAGGTTTTCGACAAGTTCAAGGAGTTGACTACGATGAGACCTTCTCACCCATAGCGATGCTTAAGTCCGTCTGAATCATGTTAGCAATTGCCGCATTTTATGATTATGAAATTTGGCAAATGGATGTAAAGACTGCATTCCTAAATGGATTTCTCGAAGAAGAGTTGTATATGATGCAAGCTGAAGGTTTTATCAATCCAAAGGATGCTAAAAAAGTGTGTAAGCTCTAGCGATCCATCTATGGACTGGTGCAAGCATCTCAGAGTTGGAATAAACGCTTTGATAGTGTGATCAAGGCATATGGTTTTATACAGACTTTTGGAGAAGACTGTATTTACAAGAAAGTGAGTGGGAGCTCTGTAGCATTTCTAATATTATATGTGGCTGACATATTGTTGATTGGAAATGATATATAATTTCTGGATAGCATAAAAGGATACTTGAATACGAGTTTTTCTATGAAGGACCTTGATGAAGCTGCTTATATATTGGGCATCAAGATCTATAGAGATAGATGAAGACGCTTAATTGGACTTTCACAAAGTACATACCTTGATAAAGTTTTGAAGAAGTTCAAAATGGATCAAGCAAAGAAAGGGTTCTTGCCTGTGTTACAAGGTGTGAAGTTGAGTCAGACTCAATGCCCAACCACTGCAGAAGATAGAGAGAAAATGAAAGGTGTTCCATATGCTTTAGCCATAGGCTCTATCATGTTTATAACCCACAAGTATAGGGGATCGCAACAGTTTTCGAGGGTAGAGTATTCAACCCAAATTTATTGATTCGACACATGGGGAGCCAAAGAATATTCTCAAGTATTAGCAATTGAGTTGTCAATTCAACCACACCTGGATAACTTAGTATCTGCAGCAAAGTATTTAGTAGCAAAGTAGTATGGAAGTAACGGTAGCAGTAGCAAAAGTAACAATAGCAGTTTTGTAGTAGTTGTAACAGTAGCAACGGTAAAGTAAATAAGCAAAGCACAATACGTGAAAAGCTCGTAGGCATTGGATCAGTGATGGATAATTATGTCGGATGCGATTCCTCATGTAATAGTTATAACATAGGGTGACACAGAACTAGCTCCGGTTCATCAATGTAATGTAGGCATGTATTCCTAATATGGTCATACGTGCTTATGGAAAAGAACTTGCATGACATCTTTTGTCCTACCCTCCCGTGGCAGAGGGTCCTAATGGAAACTAAGGGATATTAAGGCCTCCTTTTAATAGAGTACCAGACCAAAGCATTAACACATAGTGAATACATGAACTCCTCAAACTACGGTCATCACCGAGAATGATAAGGGGTGGCCCGATCTTCTTAGTGAGCGGATGATGTTGATGAAGAACTTGCTGTATAACTTGTGAGATGCTCTCGAACTCTCCGGTTGTCCCCCCCACCCCCTGGCTGCCAATGCAACAAATCTTCAACCCTATGGATATTTGCAACACCACACACTTGCGCACGTAGCCGCCGACCACGAAGCTGTTCTGCAATCTCCCAATTCCCAATGGAACGACAGATAGCACTTGAATTTTAGTAGCAAATACACCCTATCGAAACAAATTTGGTGTAGGTAAATATTCCTGATTGATGCAAAGAGGAATATGAGTACAGAGGAATGCTTAAAGCAATTCAGTCTGACATGAGTTTAATCAAAACATGGTGTAACTCTAAATGCCATGACTTACAAGGGTATATAAAGACCCCTGGACGTCCAACATAGTGTTGGGGTCGAAATCCAACTTATCTCTAACTTTCCTAACTTAAATGAATCTATCTGAAAAGGCAGAAACAACCGCCGAATTTTTTGGAGACTGCAGCTCGGTCACCGCGAATCGCGGGCTGCGAGTATACAATTTGGAAAGCACACGAGTCAAGCTTTCCAAATTGTATTTAAATGCCTTATTTGGAGCATGGACACAGATTTTGCACGTATATCAATTGCGGACCTCCTGGCTGTCAATCCGAGTCCGGTTCTGATTTTCCTTCTATTTATGTTGTGCACCTGCCTCCGTCTCCTCCCTCGTTCACTTGCTGATATTAGACATCAGTAGAAGTTCTTCTTGCTGCAATTCTTCATCTCCACGTGCCAAGCTTGCCTTCTCTTCAAATCTGATCATACAAATATGCAAAGACTTAGGCAGTATAAATTCTGATTAACACAAATGTCAGATTCAACTAAGAGTGAATTCACCTGTTGTTCAAGTAGTTTTTCACGTGCTCTTGTAATTGGTCCAATTCTGATTTCATTGGACTTGTCTTGTGCAATATCATCTTTAATTGAAAATGATAGTAAATGAGTAGGGATGTCCTCATCCCCCCCTTGAAAAGGCGTCGACCGCGACGCACCAAGGTCTTCTCCAGTATATGGCGTCAAATCAGCGGCGTTGAACGTATTACTCACGCCAAACTCTTCAGTCGGAAGATCAATTTTGTATGCATTATTATTAATCTTGGCAAGCACTTTATATGGTCCATCACCTCTTGGGTTCAACTTGGACTTGTGCCATTCAGGAAATCTATCTTTGCGAAAGTGTACCCACACCATGTTGCCCGGCTGAAACAACACCTCCTTTCTCTTCTTATTAACACGAGCAGCCGTGTACTTGCCCTTCTTTTCAATGGCTTCTTTAGTCTTCTGGTGTATCTTCCTCACGAAATCTGCCCTCTTGGATGCATCCATGTTCACTCTCTCTTGAATTGGAAGGGGCAGGAAATCAAGTGGTGTAATTGGCTTAAAACCATAGACCACCTCAAATGGACAGAACTGAGTTGTGGAATGTACCACCCTGTTATATGCAAACTCCACATGCGGTAAACACTCCTCCCATTCACACAGGTTCTTCTTTATCATGGATCGCAACAACGTGGATAGTGTGCGATTTACCACCTCTGTTTGCCCATCTGTTTGGGGCTGACAAGTAGTGCTGAATAGTAACTTTGTCCCCAGCTTTCCCCAAAGTGTCTTCTAGAAATAGCTCATAAAATTCACGTCACGATCAGAAACAATCGTCTTTGGTACTCCATGTAAGCGCACGATGTCCCTGAAAAACAGATTAGCAATGTGCGATGCATCGTCGCTTTTGTGGCAGGCAATAGAATGTGCCATCTTAGAAAAATGATCAACTACCACAAAAATTGAATCATGTCCTCTCCTGGTCCTAGGCAATCCTAACACGTAGGAGCAAGGAGAGGAGTATACAAACCATGAGGTTTCAGCTTAGACTTTTCCTTATTACAAGTAATGCAACGCTTCACAAATCTGTCCACATCACGCCTCATCTTAGGCCAATAAAAGTGATCATCGAGCATAAGCAAAGTCTTCTCACGTCCAAAATGACCCATCAAACCGCCGGCATGTGATTCCTGCAACAATAGCAAACGCACGGACGATTCTGGAACACATAGTTTGTTAGCTCTAAACAAATAGCCATCATGTATGTGATATTTTCCCATGCTTTTACATCTGAACACAATTTATATGGTGCTGAAAAATCAGGATCAGTGGCATATAAATCACGCAAACTCTCTAAACCAGGAACTTGAACATCCAATTGTGTCAACAACATGTTTTTCCTAGAAAGAGCATCAGCAACAACATTATCTTTACCCTTTTTGTATTTAATGATGTATGGGAAAGATTCAATAAATTCAACCCATTTTGCATGACGTTTGTTCAAATTGAATTTGCTTTTCAATTATTTCAAAACCTCATGTTCAGAATGTATGATAAATTCTTTTGGCCACAAATAATGTTGCCAAACCTCAAGGACACGAACTAGAGCATGCAATTCTTTATCATAAACAGGATAGTTCAATTGTGCACCATTAAGTTTTTTAGAAAAATATGCAATCGGTTTACCCTCTTGCATCAACACACCTCCAATACCAATTCCACTAGCATCACATTCAATCTCAAATTGTTTAGTGAAATCAAGAAGTAGAAGCAAAGGTGCAGTAGTCAAACGACGTTTCAGCTCATCAAAAGCAATATCTTGGGCTGTGCCCCACACAAAATTAACGCCCTTTTTTATGAGCTCATTCAAAGGTGTAGCAATAGTACTGAAATCTTTCACAAGACGTCTATAGAAACCAGCAAGACCGTGAAACCTTCGTACTTGACTAACATTTAGAGGAGTAGGCCAATTTTTAATAGCTTCTATTTTTGATTCATCTACCTCAACTCCATGCTTAGAAACAACATATCCGAGAAATATGACCTTATCTTTGCAAGATGTGCACTTATCAAGATTACCATATAGCTGAGCATCACGCAATACTTGCAAAACTTGTCGAATATGATCACTATGTTCAGATTCATTGCGGCTGTAAATAAGTATATCACCAAAATATACAAGCACAAATTTACCAATGAAATGCCTCAAAACATGGTTCATTAATCTCATGAAAATACTAGGTGCATTAGTTAACCCAAAAGGCATGACTAACCACTCATATAAGCCAAACTTTGTTTTAAAGGCTATCTTCCATTCATCCCTTTCTTTCATCCTAATTTGATGATAACCACTATGCAAATCAATTTTAAAGAAAACAGTAGCACCACTCAATTCATCTAACATATCTTCTAAACATGGAATAGGATGATGATATCGAATAGTGATGTTATTTATAGCTCTACAATCTACGCACATGCGCCATGTACCATCTTTCTTAGGAAGTAAAATTACAGGAACATCACAAGGACTTAAGCTCACGCGAATATAACCTTTGTCTAGAAGCTCTTGTACTTGTTGCTGAATTTCCTTTGATACCTCAGGGTTGGTGCGGTATGGTGCTCTATTGGGCAGCGATGCTCCTGGTATCAAATCAATTTGATGCTCTATACCTCGCAATGGTGGTAAACCAGCGGGTACCTCCTCTGGAAACACATCGCTAAATTCCTGTAATACATTAGAAACACCAATAGAGAGAGGGGTCATGTCGTTAGAAACCAAAATTTGACCCTTGCACAACAGCACAAGTGGTACAGCAGTGGGATCCTCACGAAACTCTCTCAAATCAGATTTGGTGGCTAACATAACTAAGGAATTCAATCTTTTATTTTGATCACTCAGATTTGGCTTGTGGCTCTCACTCACCGGAAGTGTAGTCTCTCGCCTATCTAATCTCTCACTCTCTTTTTCAAGATTCACTTGAATTTTTTGACGAGATTCATTTACAATTTGCTCCGGTGTCATAGGCCTCAAAGTAACCTCCTTGCCACGCCAATTTAAATGATATGTGTTGGCTCTCCCATTGTGGCGGACATCTCTATCATACTGCCATGGGCGTCCCAACAACAGGTGACACATGGTCATAGGAACCACATCACACTCAATGGTGTCTTTATATGGTCCGATCTGAAATTCCACACGCACCATGTGTCTGATCTTCATCTCTCCACTATCACTTAGCCACAGAATAAAATATGGATTGGGGTGCGGTAAATATTTCAATTTCAGCTTTTGGCATAACTCCTTACTAGCCAAACTGTGACAACTACCACCACCAATTGTAACCTTGCATGCCTTACCAGGACCAACAACGGCCTTTGTTTGAAACAAATTGCATCGCTGTTCTGCAGGACTAGGCATAACATTTAGCACTTTGGGCGAGTAAACAATGGTAGGATAGTGTGTAGCATAAGCATACATTGAACCATCTGCATCTTCCTCCCAAATTTCAGAATCAGGGTCAGCATCATCACCGGTTTCATATTCTGTTGTATCCTCATTAATCCACATAACCATTTTATTGGGACAATCTCTCTTAAAATGACCCCTTCCACCACATGTATGACAACTCATGTCCCTGTTTCTTGCTGTAAAATTAGTAGAACCAGCAACACTAGCAGCATGTTGCACCATTTTCTTCGCATTAGAGATCACCGAATCTGATTTGGAAGAAGCATTACCATGAAAACCAGAAGTGGAACTAGGAGTAGGCTGTCAGATGTGGGGTTCCAGCAGACCCTTAAGGTTCAAACTCTGGGGTGCGCACGAAGATCTTCTCCCTATCGATCTACATCCCATCGGCTCACGGGAATCTAGGCTAAACGATGAACAACACGAGGGACACAAGATTTATACTGGTTCGGGCCACCATTGTGGTGTAATACCCTACTCTAGTGTGTGGTGTGGTGGATTGCCTCAGGGGCTGATGATGAATAGTACAGAGGACGAACAACCCCGTGAAAGGTGTTCTTGAGTTGGTGCGATGAACTGCTTGGGTGAATTCGATCGCCTCTAGGTCTAGTGAGCACTCGATCTGTTTTTCCTATACTGTGGTGGCTAGTCCTATTTATAGAGGCCCTGGCCCTCTTCGCAAATATTGAGCGGGGCGCCAACAACGGCCATTTTGAAGGGGAACATCTAGTACATGTTATCCTGACTAAAGTTGGTCTTCGACTACCAAAGGCGCTAGCGATGACGCCGTCTTGGGCTCCACGGTGACCTCCATCCTGCCGCTTTGGTGGTCTTGGTCTCGTTGCACCGAAATGGCAACCTTTGCCTGATGCTCCGGTACTCCACGTCTGTGCTTGCCCCCTTTGCACCAAAGAGGAAACAAGGACATTGTGCAGGTCGGCGCCGGCCTGGTCTCGATCGTCACGGCTTGCGTCACGAGCACCTCGCGAGGTACCCTGCCTTGATCTCTCCGCCTCCTCGCGAGCCTGCCTGGCGAGGCCGTTCCTGAGGAAGTCGTGTGTTGTCCGCCCCGCGAGGCTTGGCCCCTCGCGAGGGTCTTGAGTCTTGTGCTGATGAAGATGGGCCGTACTGGGCCACCACTCGAGCCACGCCGCAGGCCGCAGGCAGGCAAGTCTGGGGACCACCGTTCCCAGAACGCCGACAGTAGCCCCCGGTCCCAAGGCGCGCTCGGACTTGGCTTAGCGAAGAAGCGAAGGGGCAAGTGCGGAGCGCCGTGGGCCCCATCAGCCTGCGGCCTTGGGCGCCGCATGGCGGTTGATGGACATGGGCGCCTCCGCTTCCCCATGCTGCCTCGGCAACTGCTCGACTTGACAAGTCCCTGCATGCAGAAATGGGTCATGATTACCTGTGATCGTGGAGGCCGACGATTGGCCTCCTCCAGACTATAAGTACGGATGGGCGAGAGCCCCCGCAGTCCATCTCTTCCTGCTTCTCTCCATCTTCTTCTCCCTCGCCCTTGCTCCACCTTACGCCAATGGCGCCGATCCGCCGGTTTTTAGCGGAAGAGAAGGGGAAGGCCCCCCGAGAGGGTCCCGATCCTCTTTCGCTGAAGAAGTGGCGTGTCCCCGGTCGCTGCGACGTGGTCGCATGGCAAGAGACGTCGAGGCCCTGGTACGAGCAGCCGCCGCCTGGGTTTCCGATGCCCTTGTATGCCCGAACCAAGGGCCCTGGAGAAGGAGACGCCGAGTGACATCAACGACACCGCCGGCGATGCCGGCGAGTCACAACGGTGCGCGTCGTCACCCCTGGAGTCCACGCCGAGGGCTCTTCTCGCGAGCTTTTGCTTCACGCCGCCATGCCTCCACGCTCTTGGATTCACCTTCCTCCCTCCTTCACCTTCGAGATGCCGCCTAGTGGGTCTCTGGAGCTCTGGCTGCAGCATGCTGATTGCAACACCCTTGCGACCGGAGCGGAGGTCGCGGTCGTCACTCCGGGCAAGGTCTACATGACCCGGGGCTGGGGCGAGATAGCCCGGGTCTGCCAGACAGGGGGTGCCCTCATAATTCATCTTGAATACGATGGCGCCTCCTTGATGTTCTTCAAGGTCTTTGACGCAGAAGGACGCCGGCTGGAGTGCTGCCCCAAGGAAAGCGGCCTGGGCATCGAAGCGGCGAGGACCAGGCCTGCCAACCGATTCCCCAGCAGCTCCTCAGGCAGCAGCGGAGGAGACGGAGAATCCAGCGACTCCCCCGAGCTGCACATGACTCTAGAGATGAGCGACTACAGCTACGAGCCCCCGAGCTCACGTCACTCTCGGAGCAGGGCAGCTTCCCCTGGCTGCCGACGCCACTGATCTGGATGGGGTTGGCGCCGGCGCCTAGCGGCCCACTGTTGATGATGGCGTCTCCTGCGGAGGCAAGCATAGTTAGTGTTCCTTAGGATTAGCACCTTTTGTTCCCTGCGAGGAATCAAAGTAACACCCCGTGGGGGTATGTAAGGCGCCTGCCATGTCTTTTGTGAATATTATATCCTTATTATGATTCGACGCGATATGCTTGTCCTGTCCTGGCTCGGCTCCCCCTTTCTATCCTCACGAGGGCTTGGTGCTCTACGCTGACAGGTCCCGGTTGAAAGTGCAACTATCCCTAGGTGGTTTTGGTAATTCATAACAACATATAGCTCATTCAGCTAATGCTATTCCAAGACTATTATTTCAGGAAAGCTCAATGAATGGCATGGAATGGATGATGAAAGTGGATCCCTCAAAATACTAAGGACAAAGGATTGGCTCAAGCTCAAAAGCTCAAGACTCTTCATTTTACATTTTAGTGATCCAAGATCACATTGAGTCTATAGGAAAAGCCAATACTATCAAGGAGGGATGAGGTGTTGCTTAATGAGCCTCTTGCTTCATGTGCTTAGTGATATGCTCCAAAACCCTCAACTACTTTCCCACATCCACAAATGACCTAAACCTAAAGCCAAAATCGGTCACACCGATTCTTTCTATCCGGCGCCACCGATTCCAGAAGTCATAGCCACTACCACAAACCCTAAGCAAATCGGTCTTACCGATAGGGATCTCGGTCTCACCGAGATGGGGTTGCAATCTCTCTGTTTCCCTTCGTAACGTTTCGGTCTAACCGAAGTGAGCGATCGGTCCCACCGAGATTTCAATGTAAACTCTCTATTTCCTTTTTGTAACATTTCGGTCTCACCGAAAAGAGCAAATCGGTCCCACCGAGTTTACCTAACCAACTCTCTGGAAAGCTCATTACGAAATCGGTCTCACCGAGTTTGTGTAATCGGTCTTACCGAGATTACGTTATGCCCTAACCCTAACCGAATCGGTCTCACCGAGATGCATGTCAGTCCCACCGAAAATCACTAACGGTCACTACTAAATCGGTCCGACCGGGTTCAACTATTCGGTCCCACCGAGTTTGGTAAATTGTGTGTAACGGTTAGATTTTGTGTGGAGGCTATATATACCCCTCCACCTCCTCTTCATTCGTGGAGAGAGCCATCAGACTAAACCTACACTTCCAACTTACCATTTCTGAGAGAGAACCACTGTCGGTGTCAAAACCAGTGGATCTCGGGTAGGGGGTCCCAAGCAGTGCGTCTTAGGATCAATGGTAACAGGAGACAAGGGACACAATGTTTTACCCAGGTTCGGGCCCTCTTGATGGAGGTAAAACCCTACGTCCTGCTTGATTGATATTGATCATGTGGGTATTACAAGAGTTGATCTACCACGAGATCAGAGAGGCTAAAACCTAGAAGCTAGCCTATGGTATGATTGTTGTTATATATCTCTATCGACTAGCCTGGCCCCGGTTTATATAATGCACCAGAGGCCTAGGATAACAAGAGTCCTAGCCGAATACGCCGGTGGGGGAGGAGTCCTTGTCTTCATCGCCAAGTCTTGTTGATTCTTCCTTGTATGCAGCAGCTGTCCGGACTGGCCCATGACTATACGGCCATGGGGGTCCTCGGCCCAATCCAACTGATCGGGAGACGACGCGTTGAGTACCCCCTAGTCCAGGACACCGTCAGTAGCCCCCTGAACCGGTCTTCAAGTTAGGGACGCTCCTCGATTCTTCTGAACTGTTCTTCATCTTCGGTTGCCGGTCTTGAAAACTGGTTCAACAAATCTTCTCATCTTCTATCTTGAGGATCGCCGAAATGCATTCGACGAGTTTACACGTCGGGTATCCGAGGAGCCCCTTTAAGTTTCCGGCCTTTATCAATGCCTTGTTATTTTTATGCCATGCCTCGGGTTTGAAGTTATTCCCAGAAGGAAGTGTCCTCTTGCGTCCGAGCTCCAACACCGGACTGCATTCGAGGTATCTTTTGCAGCCGGGCATGAATGTTGGACTGCTTCCCGGCTCTAACGCCGGAATGTATCCGAGCTCCAACATCGGACTATGTATCCGAGCTCCAACGCCGGACTATGTATCCGAGCTCCAACGCCGGACTATATCCGAGGTGTCGTAAATCACCTTGGTTCAAAGAAGTTTGAAGGAGTTTAGCCGAGCTTAATGCCGGAAATGCCCTCTATGGAGCCAACCACTAGCGCCCGAGCTTTATGTCGGATTGCTTCCGAGGTGGTGCACCTCCCCGAATGTTGGCCGATTTTTGTCAATATTTTTGATTGGTGCAATTTATTCTCTGCCGAGATACATAGCCAGTAGCCCTCAAGGTGGGTATCGGTCTAAAACCTGAGATGCACATGAAGGATGACATAAGACCGCTGATCCCCGTAGTCGTTGAGACTCTGGTTGATTTGCAAAATCGGTATGAGGATCAAGTCCTAGCTAGGCAGAATACTTAGGGACACAAAAAGCGACGTGCTCAGTCCTCAAGACTCAGGTTGGGTGCGGCCGACCAACCTAAGGATCAAAATCTCCTCAGAAATTGTATTGCACTTAATTTTTTTTGCATAGAACAGGCAATGCAGTAGCCACCGAGACACTGGTCGGGTGACAACACCAGATCCATGGATCAATGTGCCCCTTTAATATCTGTAAATAATAAGCCCGAAGCCCAGTAGCCCCCGAGCCTTAATGCGGGCACGGGAGGCCGAATTAAGGATCGATATCCATAGTAAAATCACAATTTATGTGTAATGACTCTATGTATCCAAGTACTTTACGTCATTAATGCTCGGATCCGCGTTGTACAAAACTTTGTTGACCGACCATCGGCTTCCACCTCCTCGGCCAATAGCCGAGGAGTGTTTGTCCTACTTTATAAAGCCTTTATGAGGGCAAAGATTTACAAGAAACAAGGCAATCTGGCCATACGGTTTTATAAACAAAGGTACGCGGAGAGACATGTTATATTACTGTTTAACAGAAGAAATGACTTCCAAAGAAAATAGTCCGCTATCGGTTCCTTTCTTTGGGTTGTCATGCTAAGCATGATCATGAAACCTCAGCTCCAATGTAAGAGCAAAATATTGAGGATTTAGTTTGGGAGGCCAGTTAATAGCCCCCGGTAGTGTTCGGCGACAGTCGAGGTCAAGCCGTAAACACTTCGGCCATTGTTATGAATGGCCCGTCGTTTAACGCCGTCATCGGATCGTCGACCAGTTTACGCTTATTGTGACAGTCAGTTTTTGGCTTTCTCCACTGAGGTGCTTAACCATGTAAGCTGGAAGCACAATCGCAGTGGTTCTCCCTTTGCACACCTAGTCGAACAAAGCGGAACATAGGAGGCAAGCGCAGGAGCCGGGCAACCCAACTATTGACTGAAGACACAATTCGAAACCGATGCATATATAGCAATACCCGAGAATGTTTTTGCCGAATCTCTAAAGGTGTCCGGCGTTGCACTGCGAGACTTGTGCTGAAAACACACAAATAGTTTAAAAGTGCCATGGGCTCGAAAAGCCAAAAAACTTATTCAAAAGGCTAATGTCCGAACTAGATCAAGTGTTCGGTGCCAATTCGAAAATTGGACTTTAAAAAAAAGGTGCTTCTATCGTGCTTTAATATGACACATCCTATCTCAAAACTTCAAGCGGGTCAGCCTACGACTTCAACCTCCTATCCCGAAGGCGGAGTACTTCTTACTAGGCCAGTTTAGCAAACTAAACTCTAGCGTCTTTGAGAGAGAAATTAGGCTCCCCGGCTAGTGACCGCACACTTGTGTCGAAAAAAGGAGTGATAAATAATAATAAAAACTTTGCAACGACTAAGAAGAAAAACACTTATGATAAAACGGCTCATATAAATTTAAGAGCCCCCAAGCGACTTGGGTAAAAGTTGACTATAAAATGTAAGGTGACATGTAGAATGCCTTCTAGCCGGATTGTAGATTGTTTGTCGTAGCGGACCTTTTCGCTTCAACCTCTGGACCCAATAGTCCGGATTGTGTCCGAATACCCTCGCGGTTATAAAAACCGGGGCATGCGTGCAGACCAGGTGTAGGGGTCATTAGTGCTTTATCAGACAAGTGCCCAACTAGTTATGTTATATTACATGGTTAGTAAGAAACATCTTCGAGGGAGAATAGTTCCGTTAGGGGTTCCTTTCCCTGGGAGGCATGCCCTAAAGTGCATGTCCGGACTACGGAAAGAGCAGAAAAACATCTGGGGGCAGGTAAATAAATAGGTAAGAAATCATCTTTTAGTTCACCGACCAAGTATTCCCTTAAGAATGCTAGCTTTCGGCTTCACCCAGTCTGAGGTGCACATCTGGCTGACCCGGCAGTAACAATCGCAGAGGTGCTCCCTTTACCACCTAGCCGAACAATCGAGAACATAGGGGTAAGCACAGGAGCCAGGCAACCCAGCTTGGCCAAAACTTAAGTCATATTGATGCATATAATGGTGAATAAAAGGTACATGCGGAAGTGTGACACATGTGTTGGGCATAAAGCCCGTATTAATAAGCTTCTGTTAAAGAAGCCCCCAGGTATAATGAGCGCGGGTAGTGCGTCAAGTGTGTGCGAACAGAGTTTGGACAAGGAAAAAATTTTACAAGCAACTTTTTTCCAAAAAAGTATAAAGCTTGGTCGAGCCGAACACAAGTCAAAAATTTAAAACTTTGAGCATGAAGGCAACTTAGCTGGTTAATGTGTTCGGTATTGACGATGCAGTCTGAGCTTGATGCGGGACAAGGTTCCATCCCCCAAGCCGGTCCTGAGGTGGCGGAGCAAGGAGCTCGGCACTCCGAAGTGGTGACATAGCACGGTCAGTGCAGGACGGCAGAGTGATGCCGAAGTCCCCGGCATGGGGTAATGAAGTGTTGACGAAGCCCCCCGTCCAGCCGAGGTGACGTCAAAGGATATAGTCCGGCTGGATCATTTTCCTGTGCACAAAAAATAGTGCAGACCGGGGATAATACTAATAATAGGAATTAAAAAAATGTTGCATAATAAATAATTTATGCAAAGTGAGTAATAAAAGAAATATGGCCTGGCGCCCAAGTCGATGTCGATGCAGGTCATCGGCCTAATGCAATAAAGGCATGGCAAAGCCTGGATTCACAGGTCGGTCCGAGTTCCGGATGCGGCGTTCGCTGGACTGTGTATGGAAACTGACCGAACCATCATGCGACCGTCGATAATGCGGCCACCATTTGATAGACCTATGTACATATGCTGGACTAACCAGAGTAATAATTCCTTGGGAAAAATTTAACCCAAACAAGCAAAAATAAATACTAGGATTAATAGCACCTGGTTTATTTGTTTTAGCAATCCGAAGGAAGGTGATTCCCAAAATTGGGACTCGATCCGCGCACCCATGCCTGGTCGGCTAGTGACGCCGAAGTGTCCGGAGTAGGTTGATGAAGAGATGGCGAAGCCCCCGGTCCAGCCGAGATGTCGAAGTAGGTCTGCGTGATGGACACCAGCTTGAAGAAGCAATAGTGTGGCCCTGCCGATGCAGGTCGTGACGTGGTCGATGCCGGCTTGATGAAGCGACCGTGCGGTGATGCCGGTATGCCCGCTCCGTGTAATCCGTGGGGCGGTGATGTTGGTGATGATTTATCCTTCGCAATGCCGGACTCTTGTTCGGCTTGCCGAGATGATGATCCGAAGAAGTTGAGCTCGGCTCAACAAAGTGACGACGTGTCTAGCGCAGGTCGGCAGCCATGGAGTAATATTGCCGGACTGGTTTGACACCAGCATGATATTGAAAATCATGTTCAAAAGATCTTAGAGTTAGTGGGATGTGTTCGGGAACAAAACACAATACCCCATACAAAACTTCCTTCAAAAAGGATGTCCGAAATCCCGTTCATAAAAAAGACGAACTTGGGTCGGATTCGTTTTCGCGCAGAAAACAGATCCAAAAAGTGATGCACTAATCGGAAGGTTCCCGGAGTTTGGACGGTCGGATCGAGCTGAAAATTTCAGGGGTGGTAGATATAGGAATTCCGCAGCCGATCAACGGTTGGATCTTCCAAAGGAAGTCCGAGCTAGAAGCTGAACACCACGCCCTAAACTCGTCCGGATTCTCGTCCAGATTCAATGCGGCTCCGGTATATCGGAGATTGCCAGAGATTCTTCCATCGGAACTCGACGAAGTTTTCCAGGGTTGTTGTAGACTCAATTCCGCACAATTTCACTGAAGCAATCGTCAAAGCGACGCTCGAGGAGGCGGTGACGGCGGATGCAAGTTTGCTGTCCAGAAAAACAACACGGTCGCCCGAGGGCAATGTTGACGTTGAGCCCCCGGGCTCCCTGGATGATTCCTCCATGATCTTGACAGAGATAGGAGTTGATGTTGATGAAGGCCCTCATCCGAACGTGACGATCGGAGGTAGGGCGCAGTCCTTGGTCGAACCAATATGACCAGTCGAGCTGGTGACGAAGATGCCGAAGTCGCAGTTGATCTGCAGGCGAGCCATCGACCTTTTGCCGAACACACAGCAGAACTCTCAATGGAAGCACCAATGTCATTGTCAAAACTGGCGGATCTCGGGTAGGGGGTCCCAAGCAGTGTGTCTTAGGATCAATGGTAACAAGAGACAAGGGACATGATGTTTTACCAAGGTTCGGGCCCTCTTGATGGAGGTAAAACCCTACGTCCTGCTTGATTGATATTGATGATGTGGGTATTACAAGAGTTGATCTACCACGAGATCAGAGAGGCTAAAATCCTAGAAGCTAGCCTATGGTATGATTGTTGTTATATATTTCTATCGACTAGCCTGGCCCCGGTTTATATAATGCACCAGAGGCCTAGGATAACAAGAGTCCTAGCCGAATACGCCGGTGGGGGAGGAGTCCTTGCCTTGATCGCCAAGTCTTGTTGATCTTCCTTGTATGCGGCAGCTGTCCGGACTGGCCCATGAGTATACGGCCATGGGGGTCCTCGGCCCAATCCAACTGATCGGGAGACGACGCGTTGAGTACCCCCTAGTCCAGGACACCGTCAACCACCTACTCATGTGTTGAGGCCAAGATATTCCATTTCTACCATATGAATCTTGATCTCTAGCCTTCCCCAAGTTGCTTTCCACTCAAACCCTCTTTCCACCAGATCCAAATCCTATGAGAGAGAGTTGAGTGTTGGGGAGACTATCATTTGAAGCACAAGAGCAAGGAGTTCATCATCAACGCACCATTTGTTACTTCTTGGAGAGTGGTGTCTCCTAGATTTGCTAGGTGTCACTTGGGAGCCTCCGACAGGATTGTCGAGTTGAACCAAGGAGTTTGTAAGGGCAAGGAGATCGCCTACTTCATGAAGATCTACCGCTAGTGAGGCAAGTTCTTCATGGGCGACGACCATGGTGGGATAGACAAGGTTGCTACTTTGTGGACCCTTCGTGGGTGGAGCCCTCCGTGGACTCGTGCAGCCGTTACCCTTCGTGGGTTGAAGTCTCCATCAATGTGGATGTACGATAGCACCACCTATCGGAACCACGCCAAAAACATCCGTGTCTCCAATTGCGTTTGAATCCTCCAATCCCTTCCCTTTACTTTCTTGCAAGTTGCATGCTTTAATTTCCGCTGCCTATATCCTCTTTGCATGCTTGCTTGAATTGTGTGATGATTGCTTGACTTGTCCTAAGATAGCTAAAATCTGCCAAACTCTAAAATTGGGAAAAGGTTAAGTTTTTAATTGGTCAAGTAGTCTAATCACCCCCTCTAGACTTACTTCAAGGTCCTACAAGTGGTATCAGAGCTTTGATCTCCATTTGCTTTGATTTCCATAGCTTTTGGTGGTCATAGCCTTGGTTTCACAACCTAGGAGAGTATGGCGTCTAGCGAGGGAAATTATCACCGTAGAGGTCCTTACTTTGATGGTACTAATTTTGCTAGTTGGAAGCATAAGATGAAAATGCATATTCTCAGACATAATCCTGCCGTTTGGGCAATTATTTGTATTGGCTTGCAAGGTGAATTCTTTGATGGCAGAGAACCGAACCGTGAAGCAAATGCGGAAGAATTGAAGATGTTGCAATACAACGCTCAAGCTTGTGATATCATCTTCAACGGGTTGTGCCCCGAAGAATTCAATAAAATCAGCCGTCTTGAGAATGCAAAGGAAATTTGGGATACTTTGATTGATATGCACGAAGGTACCGAATCCGTCAAGGAATCCAAGTTGGATGTGCTCCAAAGTCAGCTTGACAAGTTTAAAATGAAGGATGGTGAAGGTGTTGCTGAAATGTACTCTAGGCTTGCACTTATCACAAATGAGATTGCCGGCTTAGGGAGTGAAGAGATGACCGACAGATTCATCATCAAGAAGATCCTAAGGGCATTGGATGGAAAGTATGATACCGTGTGCACATTGATCCAAATGATGCCAAACTACGAAAATCTCAAGCCAACGGAAGTCATTGGAAGGATTGTTGCTCATGAGATGTCACTCAAGGATAAGGAGGAACTTCACAAAAAGTCAAGTGGTGCTTACAAAGCCTCAAGTGAAGCTCCCACATCATCAAGTGAGAAACAAACCTTCAAGGAAGAATTGAGCTTAATGGTGAAGAACTTCAACAAATTCTACAAGAGTAGAGGCAAAGAAAGAAGCTCCAAGTAAAGGTCTTATCATGACAAGAGATCTTCTAGTCGAGAGCGCAATTGCTACAACTGTGGGAAGCCCGGACACTACTCTAATGAGTGTACGACACCCTACAAAAGAAGAGAAGATTCTCCAAAAAGAAGAAGCAAAAGAGAAGAATCACCACCAAGAGAGAGGAGGAGTAGAGATGATCGTTATGAACGAAGACCCTCACGGAGAAGCAAGGATTCGGAAAGGAAGGACAAGTCATCAAGGAGCTACACAAAACAAAGACATCAAGCTCATGTTGGTGAATGGGTTTCCGGCTCCGACTCCGACAATCACTCCGAGAGAAGCTATCACTCCGACTCCGAACATACTCAAGATGAAGGTGTTGCCGGTCTAGCACTTGTGTCAACCAACTCCTACGACATATTTGACTCACCAAATGAAGGTGTTGGAAGATGCTTCATGGCCAAAGGTCCAAAGGTAACACATCCTGAGTATGTTGATTTCAATAGTGATGAAGATGACTTGCTTGTGGATGATGATTTACTTGTTGACAACTCTAGTGATGAATACTATGATGAAACGTCAATTAATCATGCTAATCAAACGAATGACAATGATAAGGAGAAAATTGAGCTTCTAACTAAAGAACTAAACACTCTTAAGTTGGCTCATGAAACTATCTTCGAAGATCATCAAGAACTTTTAAGGGCTCATGAGAAGTTACGCTTTGAAAAGCTCAATCTTGAGCAAGAGCATGAGTTCTTAAAGGCAATCAATGATGATCTCCGCAAGAAAAGTTCTTCTTACATTGCCAAGCGTTTACTCTTATCTACTTACATGCCTCAAGTCAAGTCTAGTAACAAGTACAAGAAAGATACTTCCTCTAGTAGTAACAATAATAATGTTAAATCCAATGTTGTTGCTTCTAGTAGCTCTCTTGATTCCACTAATGATTCTCTTAGCCAAGTTACACTTGAGCAAGAAAATAGTTTATTGAAGGGAATTATAGAGAAAGGTGTTTACAAGAGCCTTGCCGGGAGTAAGCAATTCGAGGAAATTCTACGCAAGCAAGGAAGGCACCGAAAGAATCAAGGTGTTGGTTTTGAACGAAAGTTCAACACCAACGGAGTTGAGTGGGAAGAAGATCAATACCCCAAGACAAAGTTTGTTCCTCAACAAGAGAAGTATGATCCTACTTCCTTCAAGGGGACACAAGCTCAAGATTATCTTCCACCACAAGACCACAAGAACAAAGGCAAGGACAAGCTTCAAGAAGAGATTGATGCATTTGAAGAAGCACCTAAAGTGATCTGTCAAGTGGATTCCCAAGACTACGTCAAGCTCTACTTCATCAAGTACAACTACAACTCCAAGGATTCCCATCAAGATGATGTGAATCCCGAAGAAGAAGAACTAGAGAGTTCTTGAGGGTGACTTCGCCAACATTCTTCACTCATATCATTTTGGCAAGAACAAGTGCAATCAATTTTCACATCTTGCACTAGTTCAAGGAGTCACAAACCCTCTTGTTGGTAAGGCAAGGGACAAGGTAACCTAATGTTTTCATGGACATCATCTTGTGTGTGCATCACTCTATGTCTATGGATATTCTTGTTTGTTCCTTGTGGGACTAACTCATGTAGGCAAGTTGAAAGTGCAACTCACTCCAAAGGATTGCTCCAAATGATCTACATCAACATTGAGCATCTACATCTTCAACACCTACATGAAGTCATCATCGACAAAACCCAAGGTTAGTTCATCCCTCTAAGGGGGGATCTCACATCTAGGGGGAGCTTAACTCAAAGAATTGAGTCAAAGCAACTCTAATGGTGTGAACACATTAATGCATTATGTAAAAGTGGTAACCCCACTTGAGCTTAAACGATGAGTATGGCCTATGATCAAATGTTCTCATTTGACTCCTAAGTCAATATACTCATATATAGATGACCTAGTCATTGCCAATTGTTTGATAGATGCTAGAATTGGTTGTGCATGCTTTGCCACATATTTCATTTGCCATTTTATTGTGTGAGCATGTTGGTGCATATTTTACTCATTCAAGGACATCCACTTGTTGTTTTGATTGTTTGGTTTTTTCTTCTTTTGGCCAAGTGGATGGACAAGAATGCCTAAGAACCCTCTCTAGCTATCTATGCTTTTCTCGTCTCAAACTCTAATCATGCTACATCACAAAATTTGGTCAAGTCAGATTCGAACCACTCTATGTGAGGAGCACTCGGAGTCTCCGATTCGTCATAGACTTAAACTTCCAAAACCTCTTTGTGATTCTCGGTCTGACCGATTCCTCCATTTCGGTCCTACCGAGATCATTAAGTTGATCTGAGTTTTCCATCTCGGTGCAACCGATTTGAACTTTTCGGTCACACGGAGTTTCTGTAACTGAACACAGTTATGCATCTCGGGTGCCACCGAGTTGTTCCACTCGGTCACACCGACAGGGTCGGGCTATAAATAGACACGGGCAAAAATTTGGAAATTTCTCCGAAACCCTTCGCCCACACAACAGCTCGCCCTGCCATCGTGGTCTCCGGATCATCTCCTCGTCGCCAGCAGCCTCCTGTCGCTGGTCTCCGCCGCCATCAACGGATTTCGTCCCCGCCGTTGCCGCCGTAGCAAGTCCACCGCCAAGTTAGGGTATGGACTTAATCTTTGTGCTATCCACGTCTGATTCCTAGCACATTGTCTTCATATTGATTCTTTCCACGATTGAAACTCTTCTGTCCAGCCAAGCAGTTCATAGATTAGATGTGATTCAAATTTTTAGGGTTAGGTTTCCGCCAAAACCATCTCGGACCCACCGAGTTGAAAAACTCGGTCTCATCGATTTGGCTTATGCCATTGCACTAGTGACTCTCGGTCTGACCGAGAATTACTAATCGGTGCAACCGATTTGAGGATTCAGTGAAACCCTAGCAGTCTCGGTACCATCGAACTGAAACTCGGTCCAACCGAGATCATCAGTTTAGGTTCCAAAACTGCTTCGGTATCACCGAGTTTGAAAATCGGTGGATCCGAAATGCTTTCTGTGGAAAACTAAGACTTAACTTTTGAATCGTTCTTTTGCAAAAACCTCTGCATTTTGTGATGCTCATGTTTTCTATCTCATCTATAACTCTTCACAGGTCAGCAGTCAGCTTTTGCAGTATGTCTGATCAAAGTGACAGCCAGAACAGGCCAGAAGAGAAGATGGACTTGAGTGAGGGCACTAGTCCCTCAACTTCAGATGAAGGGAGCAGAAGCACTCCTAGCAATTTGCCTAAGGCTGCAACTAGGCAAAGGAGGAAAAGAACTTCAGATTCAGAGGATGAGGACTACAAAGCTGAGGAAGATGAGGCTACTTCCAAGAAAGTGGTGCTCAAGAAGTAATATGGCTCAGCTAAGGATATAAAGCCAGGCATGAAGATTAAAAGGCCTGCAAGAAGGCAACCTATGCCCAAGGCCAGAGCATCAACTCAACTGCCTGTGAATCCTGATCCCAAAGAGCCAGCTGATGAAAGCAAGAAGAGGAAGGAAAGGGTCAAGAAGACCATGGCCAGAGTTGTTGGGCAACCTTCCATGATGGAAGAGGAAGAGCTTGCTGCACCAGCACCAAAGGCACCTAAGCTTATGGGTGATGCCATCAAATCTGGGGCTGCAACATCTAAGCCCAAGGAAGCACCCAAAGCTGCCCCCAAGGCCAAGTCTACACCAAAGAGGAATACCAGGAGTATTCCAGCTGCTGAGAAGAACAAGGCCCCAATGCCCGAGGTTGCTGAGGAGGAAGATGAAGAAGGACATGTTCTAAGGAAGCTCAAGCCAAAGATACCAGATCACAATGATGCCCATCCTGTGGCTGAGGACATGAGAATCAGGAAGGATTCAGGGCTGAGACTGTGGAGGATGGCAGATCCATATGCCACAAGGAGAAGAACTGTTGTTGACTACAGGTTCCATACAAAGGAACAACAGGACTTCTATGAGACAATCTTATCGGACAAGAATCCCATAGTTCGTGATATGAGGTGGGTTGACTGGAAATTCATCAAGGAGAATGAACAACACTATCCTGGAGTGCAAGACAACTTTGTTGCTTGTGAAGTTGCAGATTTTGTTGGGAAAAAGCTCACAAATTGGAATGATGAACTTATCATGCAATTCTACTCCACAACACATTTTTACCCAGATGGAAGAATTGTTTGGATGTCTGAAGGTACAAGGTACCAATCCACTGTAGAAGAATGGGCAAAACTGATAAATGCCCCAAAGGAAAATGATGATGATCTGGATGTATATGCCAAGGAGAAAATGGGACACAATACCCTGTCTCACATGTACAAGGAGATACCAGACAAAGCCCTAGAGAATTTCACTTTTGGATCAGTCCACTTTCTGTTGTCAGGGCTGCCTACTATCAATTGGATTCTGAGGCACACTTTGTTGCCCAAGTCTGGTGACCATAACATGATCAGAGGGCATGCCATCAATATGTTGCATTTATTTGATGTGCCACAAAAATTCAAAGTCATGAGCCTTATAGTTGAAACAATCAAGAGGACTGCAGCAGATCAGAAGAGGAGCTGTGGATATGCACCTCAGATTCAAGAATTGATAAACTCAAAGATGGGCATAGGAAAATATCAGTTGGATAAGGAACACTTTCCACTTTATCCAGACTTTGAGGACAATGAGGTTGTCATGAATGAAGATGATCCATCATCAGTTCGAGCTCAGGAGAAGAAGGAGAAGGCAAAGAGGGAGAAGGCTGCCAAGATGCCAACTCAAGAGGAGGCATCTGAATATTTCTTGAAAACCAAACAGGAGCAGCTTGGTTACTTGATAGCATCATCTCTAAGGATTGAGAAGGGGTTGGCCACCCTAACTCAAAACCAGGAGAGCCTGGAAAGAATCATGGAACAAAAATTCTATGATTTAGATGTCAAGGTAACTGAGATTCAGTCAGTTGTGGAGCAGCTGCAGGATGACATGCAGGAGAGGAAGGGCAAGACTACCACCAATGTGTTTGCCAGAGTGCCCAGAGCCCAGAGGTCAGCTGCTGTGCCAGTGCCAGACACTAGAGCAACATCTTCAGCACCAGCTACTACCCCTTCAGCTCTAGTGCAACCAGCTTCATCATCAACTCCAGCACCCTCTACATCAACTGAAGCCTTCGTCCAAGGAGTTATCAGGACACCACCACCTGAAGATCAAGCCTGAGAGTCGATCTAGCACTATGCATTTTCTATGAACTTTTTGGTAACTTGTTGCCAAAGGGGGAGAAAAATGTATAGATCATAGGCTTCGAGAGAGAGAGTGTTGATTTTGTTCTCTCTTGCTTTATTTGGTGGTCTGTCAATCTTTGTTTGCTTTTGATTGAGATACTATGCTTGTGAGACATTGATGATCATGTGTTTGATCATAAGCTACACTTATGCATGCTTGATATTATCCTATCTATCTTATGTGATCACTCACTATGCTTGGTGATGAGTGCATGTATTCATTGTTTATTATTTTGAGTGCTCCACCAAGATGTATGTGACATGGAAGAGTAACCCATGAGCCTAATTCATTGTGCATTTGCAGTCCAAAGCAAATCTAAAACTATGCACAAATTTAGGGGGAGCTCTTGCTTATCACATACTTCTCAAAGCGACGATGTTATTTAAATTTTATTATCATTTGTCAAAGCTTTAATCTATATGTTGTCATCAATTACCAAAAAGGGGGAGATTGAAAGTGCAACTATCCCTAGGTGGTTTTGGTAATTCATAACAACATATAGCTCATTGAGCTAATGCTATTCCAATACTATTATTTCAGGAAAGCTCAATGAATGGCATGGCATGGATGATGAAAGTGGATCCCTCAAAATACTAAGGACAAAGGATTGGCTCAAGCTCAAAAGCTCAAGACTCTTCATTTTACATTTTAATGATCCAAGATCACATTGAGTCTATAGGAAAAGCCAATACTATCAAGGAGGGATGAGGTGTTGCTTAATGAGCCTCTTGCTTCATGTGCTTAGTGATATACTCCAAAACCCTCAACTACTTTCCCACATCCACAAATGACCTAAACCTAAAGCCAAAATCGGTCACACCGATTCTTTCTATCCGGCGCCACTGATTCCAAAAGTCATAGCCACTGCCACAAACCCTAAGCAAACCGGTCTTACCGATAGGGATCTCGGTCTCACCGAGATGGGGTTGCAATCTCTCTGTTTCCCTTCGTAACGTTTCGGTCTAACCGAAGTGAGCGATCGGTCCCACCGAGATTGTAATGTAAACTCTCTGTTTCCTTTCTGTAACATTTCGGCCTCACCGAAAAGACCAAATCGGTCCCACCGAGTGTACCTGACCAACTCTCTGGAAAGCTTATTACCAAATCGGTCTCACCGAGTTTGTGTAATCGGTCTTACTGAGATTTCGTTATGCCCTAACCCTAATCGAATCGGTCTCACCGCGATGCATGTCAGTCCCACCGAAAATCACTAAAGATCACTAGGTTTACTAAATCGGTCCGACCGAGTTCAACTATTCGGTCCCACCGAGTTTGGTAAATTGTGTGTAACGGTTAGGTTTCGTGTGGAGGCTATATATACCCCTCCACCTCCTCTTCATTCGTGGAGAGAGCCATCAGACTAAACCTACACTTCCAACTTACCATTTCTAAGAGAGAACCACCTACTCATGTGTTTGAGGCCAAGATATCCATTCCTACCATATGAATCTTGATCTCTAGCCTTCCCCAAGTTGCTTTCCACTCAAACCCTCTTTCCACCAGATCCAAATCCTATGAGAGAGAGTTGAGTGTTGGGGAGACTATCATTTGAAGCACAAGAGCAAGGAGTTCATCATCAACGCACCATTTGTTACTTCTTAGAGAGTGGTGTCTCCTAGATTGGCTATGTGTCACTTGGGAGCCTCCGACAGGATTGTGGAGTTGAACCAAGGAGTTTGTAAGGGCAAGGAGATCGCCTACTTCGTGAAGATCTACCGCTAGTGAGGCAAGTCCTTCGTGGGTGACGACCATGGTGGGATAGACAAGGTTGCTACTTCATGGACCCTTCGTGGGTGGAGCCCTCCGTGGACTCGCGCAGCCGTTACCCTTCGTGGGTTGAAGTCTCCATCAACGTGGATGTACGATAGCACCACCTATCGGAACCACGCCAAAAACATCCGTGTCTCCAATTGTATTTGAATCCTCCAATCCCTTCCCTTTACTTTCTTGCAAGTTGCATGCTTTAATTTCCGCTGCCTATATACTCTTTGCATGCTTGCTTGAATTGTGTGATGATTGCTTGACTTGTCCTAAGATAGCTAAAATCTGCCAAACTCTAAAATTGGGAAAAGGTTAAGTTTTAATTGGTCAAGTAGTCTAATCACCCCCCTTTAGACTTACTTCAAGGTCCTACACCGGTCCCTAGGCAGGCTTCAGCCGTCGCTGGTATGCCAGGTCATGATGCCGTGGTCAAGGCCAGGAGGTGAGCGGCCCAAGGTCTAGTAAGAGGCCCTGAGTCGCGATGCTCAGGAGGTCCCCTTTAGCGCTCAAGCAGCCTCCGCTGGGCGAGAAAGGAAGGCAACGTTGCCGTGACAGAGCCGCACTAGGCGAGGGTTTGGCATCGAGTTGATTTAGCTTTTGCGTGACTTATCTCATAAGTTTGGAGTAGTTCTTCGGTGAGGTGCCGGGTCTGCGCGCCGGCAGCTAGGGTGTTGCTGGGTCAAGCCCTCGTGAGATTCTCCCCTCCTCCCCGCACTTTCCTTCATGCTCTACGTCCTCAGGTCCTGGCCCTCGAGCGAGCTCAGCCGCCGCTAGTATGACAGGTCGCGATGCCGTGGGTCAAGTCCAGGGGGTGAGGGCTGGAGAGCCAGTAAGATCCCTGAGTCGCGATGCTCAGGCGTCCCCCCTTTTAATGCGCGGGCGGATCATGCGAGAGAGAGAGAGGGAGCTCACGACGCCCCCCATGCTATTCCTTAGGCGGATCCTGCACACCAGCACGAGGAAAACAAGGTCTGCCATTACGGTTGCCAGCTAGCCATTGGTTGCTTTGAGGGAGTGATTGAGGCACTGAGGGCCTGGTGAGGTAGCGCTATGCGGGGCTACCACGGCCAGAGCTTGACCACTCAGATTTGTCGGTGTTGCAGGGATGGACCCATGCGCAAGCGCCGTGCTAGAGCGAGCGGCTCCAAAGGTAGGTGTCGATCGAGCAGGCGATTATCTCAAGCAGGTTAAGCATGAAGAAGCAAATCAACTTAGATAGATGCAGAGAAAGGCGAACGCCACTGGGTCAGGCCCAAGCGGCTTGGGGATGATGCAGCCCGAGGGGCGCCCCCAACAAGGTAAGATGAAGACATAAGCAAAACGGATACATGCCGCGAGGACAGACCCAGCGACCTGGGAATGATGTAGCCCTGTGGGCTCTCCCAACTGAAACTAAACTTGAAAGAAGTCACCTGATACCATTGCAGAGCGAGTGTCGGAGTAGCTGACGGCGTGTGGTGAAGAAGTCAATCCTCACGAGCCTTTGGAGCCCTGAGCCTCGGGAGGCTCTGGGGGTCCGGGCGGCTCCTCAAGGTCCATCTCCATCCCCTCCAGGAACGCGCGGTGCCTGGACACCTGAGCCTCCAGAATGCTCCTCATCAGGCGCTAGTGAGCGGCAGCCGTGTTCGCCAAACAGAAGGGCATGCGAACGTAGCTGTGCGGTGGGCCCGTGCAACGCCCTACGCGCGAAGGCCATAAGCACTCCTGAGACGCGACTCGATTGAGCCCTGGGTAGTCGATGCAGACGCGCAGCCCGCCATCCTCGCCTAGATGGGGAGCTACGCTGGGCAAGCGATAGTTGCCGCGCATGACTCTCGATTCCTGCAACTCCTGAGCGACCTTGGTGATGAACTCCTGAGGGTTGGGCCCTCCTTGCATCACGCCTTCCTGAGGGAAATGTGCCGCGAAGCACGCCACCAAGTGGTGCCCGAGCGCCTCCCTCATGACCTTGGCAAAGTCAGTGCCCCCCAGGAGAGAGCCCCCGAGCCTTGCCCGAGGAGGGCACCAGGCACGCCTCCCTATGCGATGGAGGGTGGCGCCCCTTGGACAGACGCATGTTTGGATATGGCGCCTCCAGAGGTGCCTGCCTCCTGAGGCCCTGAGCCAGGTGATGTCTTCTTCTTCTTGGGAGCTGCTTCAGGAAGGTTTCCACTCTTGCTGTCTAGGTCTTCGATTGATGCGGTTTGGAAGGCACGCTCGAGAGAGCACACCGCATCCTTCTCTTCACAGGGGACCGTGATGACTCCGCCACTTCCTGGCATCTTGAGGACATTGCAACCATGGTGAGTCACTGCCATGAACTTGGCCAGGGCTGGATACCCGAGGATGGCATTGTATGGCAGGCGAATGTGGGTGACGTCGAAGTCTATAAGCTCGGTACGGTAGTTCTTGCGCTGCCCGAAGGTGATTGGGAGGCGCCTGCCCTATCGGGACAGTGGAACCATCAGTGACTCCTGAGAAGGGCTTGTTTGGTTGAAGCTGATTGTATGGCACTTGGAGATTGTTGAATGTCTCGACGGACAGGACGTTGAGCGTCTCTCCACCATTGATGAGGGTCCTGTTGACTTGCACATTGCTGATGACGGGGGAGCAGAGCATCGGGAGGACTCCGGCCGTTGCCGCGCACTTGAGCTGATCCGCTGAGCTGAATGTGATGGCGCATGCAGACCACCTGAGGGGGTGCGTGGCCTCAAGCTTGGGGAGGATTGCATTCCCTTCGTGAGCAAACTGCTTGAAGGTGCGCTGAGAGGCTGGGGCCTGTGCGCCGCCCAAGATGCAAGCGATCGCGCGCGGCTCCTGGAAGCCCCCTCGTCCTGATGACGGTCGTCATTCCTTCTTAGTGGTGGTGGCAGAGGAGGAAGTCCTGCGTTGCCTTGCAGGCAATCCTCACGAGGCTGGTCTCTCCAAGCCACCTCGCGAGGCTGGTCCTGCCAGCGGTCCTCGCGAGGCCGGTCATGCCACCCTTGGCGAGGGCCGCGGTCGTCCCAGCGTCCTCCACCTCTTGCTCCGCCTCGGCCGTAGCCACGATCGTTGCGCTCGGGGCGTCGACCGACACAGCCTTCTCGCACGGCCCTGAGCTCTTGGCATTCGTTGGTGTTGTGGGTATGGAGATCGTGGTAAACGCAGTATCGGCTGCCCTTGGACGCTTCGGCTGGTCCCTGCCATGCTTCATGTCCGGCTCTGCTACGAGCACAGCTGCTCCCTTGCGCTTCACATCCTTGGCCTTGGCTTTCTTCTCTTTTGGGTCTGCTGCTGGGATCTCTAGAAGGGAGAGGCGTCCCTCCCCAGCCCTTGCGCACTTGGTAGCCAGGTTAAACAACTCCAGAGACGTACACAGATCTTCGTGGATCGCCAGCTCCTCCTTCATCTTGACAGCGCGGATGCCATCAGAGAACACCGAGATGATGGCCTCCTCGGTCACCCTGGGAATCTTGAGGCGAGCGCTGTTGAAGCGCTGGATGTACTTCTGCAAGGTCTCTCCGGGTTTCTGCTTGATGCGGCGCAGATCACCCATGGCTGGCGGACGGTCGTGGGTGCCCTGGAAGTTGGCGATGAAGCGAGTGCGCATCTCGTCCCAGGAGGACATCGTGCCAGGAGGCAGGTTCAGGAGCCAGGTGTGGGCGCCGTCCTTGAGTGCCATGGGAAACCAGTTCACCATGACCTTTTCGTCCCCGTTGGCGGCTTCGATGCCCAGCTCGTAGAGCTGTAGAAACTCCGTGCGGTCGGCAGTGCCGTCGTAGCGAGGGGGCAGGTCAGGCTTGAACTTGCCCGGCCAGGCGACACTGTGTAGCTCGGCAGTGAAGGCGCGGCAGCCTGCGGTGGCCACCAGAGCTCTTTGCTGATGCGGGGCTTGCTTCTGAGGGTTCCCGCGCGCCGCTGCTTGGAGCAGCGCGGGGTCACTACAAAAAAAGACACATCCATGACATTTTGGGCCGAACGAAATTTTTTGTCATACATATGACACTTCTATGATGATAATTGTGACAAAACCCGGTATCATCATAGATGTGGTGGGCTCCTACTTCTATGACAAAAAATCATGATAGAAAATGGGCTTTTCGTCCTAGGCGGGCCGGAGACGCAGCTGCATGACATTCTTTGGGCCGTCCATGACGAAAAAAACCGTGGTAGAAGCGAGGGGAAGGAAAATTTCGGGAAGTTGCCGGTTATGGTGGGAGGTCGGTGGCAGAGCGATGCGCGTTTCTCTCGTACGTATGTGCGTGTGTGCGAGGCGTTGGCTCTAACTGAACCCGAGCGAGGCGTTGGGCTCTAACTGAACCCGAGCGATTGCACTGTAGGCTACGCGTTACTGAACCCAAGGGATCGATCGATGGTTGTTAACTGAACCCGATGGAGCGATTCCTTTGCTACTGCGGCTAACTGAAGCCGATCGATGCTGCCTCTGGGATGAACAGTGAGCGTTGCGGGGGGGGGGGGTGGATGAACAGTGAGCGGTGGTGTTGCCTCTGGATGAACAGGAACCCATGGTGTGGAGGGCTAGATGAACAGTAGACGGTGGAGGGGTGGCCATGGAGGGGTGGTTGAACAGGCCCCCGTGGTGTGGAGGGCTGGATGAACAGTAGACGGTGGAGGGGTGCCCGTGGAGGGGTGGTTGAACAGTAGCCGGTGGAGTAGCGCACGGTGGAGGCTGGATGAACAGGAGCCCGTGGAGGCTGGAGGAGGTCGACGGTAGCCCGTGGAGGCTGGAGGAGGTCGACGGTGGAGATGAACAGTATCCCGTGGAGTCCCGTTTTGCGGTACGCCACACCCCTCCCCCCGTTTCGACCGTAGCGCTCCAACACAAGTCCGTTTCGTCTGTTTTGTGGTACGCCACACCCCTCCCGATCAACAGGACCCCCATTTCGACTGTAGGATGTCCGTTTCGTCCGTTTTGCGGTACGCCACACCCCTCCCGATCAACAGGACCCCCGTTTCGACCGTAGGAGGTCCGTTTCCTCCGTCCTGCGGTACGCCACACCTCTCCCGATCAACAGGACCCCCGTTTCGATCGTAGGAGGTCCGTTTCCTCCATTTTGCGGTACGCTAGGCCCCTCCTGATCAACAGGAACCCGTTTCTAACGTGGCCGGTCGAACACAAGGCCGTTTCCTCTGTTGTGCGGTATGCCAGGCCTCGTTTCCATTGCCTGTTCCGTCCAAGCCCTCCCGATGAACACGGCCATGCATTCCGTTCCGACCCAGCCGGTTGGCTCCCCATGAACACGATGACGACGTTGTTTCTCCGTTCCGACCCAGCCATGTACGTATGCACGATAGGCGTTAGAGACCCTGCCCGTATGTACGTACGTGGCCGTATTTTCTTTCTTGCACCCTCGCCGCTGTATGTACGTGTACATGCTACATGCGTGCCTCTACTACAACACGAGTGCACCTCTAAATCCACCAATATATATGTATGTACACGTTCGCGACCAGAATGACAACGGTACATACGCTTCGACTAGGTGGGTCCCGACTGTCAGGCACTTCCTTGCCTGCGAAGATGTAGCTGGTGGGTCCCAGCAGTCAGGGGGCGAATCGTTTTGTTTTTGTTTTTTTGGACGCACTTCCTTGCGTGCGAAGATGTAGCTGGTGGGTCCCAGCAGCCAGGGGGGCGAATCGTTTTTTTTTGCCCGGACGCACTTCCTTGCGTGCAAAGATGTAGCTGGTGGGTCCCAGCAGTCAGGGGGGCGAATCGTTTTTTTGCCCGGACGCACTTCCTTGTGTTCGAAGGTGCAGCTGGTGGGTCCCAGCAGTCAGGGGGGAAACGTTTTTTTCGCGAAATACTGTGGCCTGTCCGGTGGGTCCCCGCTGTCAGGTGGAGGAACAATTATTTTCCGCGTAATAAGGAGGCAATTCCTTGTTGCGGCTGTGGACCCAGCTGTCAGCCTCTCCACATACAATCCATGTCTGATGGAAGTCGTTCCTTGACCACGTTGACCACGCCGCGCCGAGAGCACCAGGGCGGTGGATGACGACGAGGCCTAGGAAGGGGACAACGGGGAGCCGGGGAAGACACGACAGTGGAAGCCCGCGCGGAGAGGAGTACGAGGGTTCACTGGTTCGGCTGCGGAGTGAGGCTGCCGTCGCCGCAGGGCCTGGCCAGCGGTGGGAGTAGTAGGGGGCGGTGAGGCCTCCGCGGCAGCACATCCGGCCATGGGAAGCAGGAGCATGCAGCACGACCGGCACTGCTTTGGGCGGCTGGAGCAAGAAGACCATAGGTTGAAGAAGCACTACGGCCGTTGGATGGACATCGTACGGTCACTGGAGCTAGAATTGTTTATATTGACTATGTTGACAAAGCCCTTCATCCCCGTCAACTTAGTAGGCCCACAAGTTAGCCTCCCACCAAGGTGGGTCCCAGCTAGCAGGGGGTATTCATTTTTTTGTGCGTAATAAGGAGGCACTTCCGGTGGGTCCGAGCTGACAGCAGGGGGACCGTTTTTTCGCGAAATACGGTGGCCCGTCGGGTGGGTCCCAGCAATCAGGGGCAAACGGTTTTTTCACGAAATACTGGTGGCCCGTCCGGTGGGTCCCTGCTGTCAGGTGGAGGAATAATTATTTTCCACATAATAAGGAGGCACTTCCTTGCGACTGCCGTGGACCCAGCTCATTTCTTTTCGTGTAAGAGAACGACGAAAAGAGGGGTGGGAGGGAGGCATGGACGGTGACAAGAGAAGAGGGGAAGCTTGTGTTTGTGCTAGGCACACCTGGCTAGAGAGGCATATCGATCGATGTGTGCCGTAAAGAAGGAGCTGGGGGGCCTACACACACCATGGGTGAACGACCTAAAGTGAAAAGACGAATTTGCGCGATGGAGCTAGAGAATGTTGAGGGAGGGTGAGAGGGATGCGGGCGTGTGCATGCACAAGAGAAAGTTAGCGCTAGCTACAAAGATAAGAGGGTTGTGTGGATGTAAAAGACGAATAGAGATCATATATACTTCATTATAAAAAGTGAATTCGGATATTTGAAGAATTTATCATAGTGTTTTAAACCGACATATGTGTGAATATATATAACGGTGATACACATGGTGTGTTTATGAACATGTTATACTACACTAAATATATTTTATCACTACTCTTATAAAAAACAGAGTTGTTGATGATGGTGTGCCTGCCATGCTGCATTATAGGCCGTCCGATTTATATCTGGCAGATAGCAAGGAAACTATGATGGTTGAAGTTGGCAACAATCATGATTGCAGATTCTTATTGAAATAGAGAAACGAATTCAAATTTAGTTCGAATTGCAGCGGTAGTATAGACATTTGGAATGCACTAAAATGTTGGTATGAGTAGGTTACATGCATTATACAGCAAAGCGAAAAAAATTAATCGGACATAACATGGATTCATACTCCCTCCTTCCTTCTATATAGGGCGTAATGAGATTTTTAAGACCGCCTTTGACTATTGACAAGATTAATAGTACATGACATGCACAATGTGAAAATTATATCATTGAAAGAACCTTTCACAGACGAAGTTAACGGTGTGCTTTGTGTAAGTTGCATGTCATATATCATTGCTCTAATATTTGGTCAAAGTTAACATCGAAAAACGCATTAGGCTCTATATATATGGAAGGAGGGAGTAGCTTTGAATAGCATTTGTATAGTAAAACGGGGCAAGACTGTCTCTTTGTGTGGTGTGAATAGTTTTATTTTTTCGTTTTCTTTTTGGTTGAGGGAAGTGCGAATTGATTTGGTACATACAAGTACAATATTACTACACGTTAGGTTTGTTATATCCCGAAAATTCAGATATCGTGCTCCCAAAACTGGCGCCTTCATAACCCGCGCCTTGCTATCCCGAAATTACAACGTGCGCGAAACTCCCTCCAGCTGCCAAATCCCGACACGCGAAATCCCCCTTCTAACCCTGAGACGAAAGGGCCGCTAGTTCAAATCGGTGGGGGGTACTTTTGTAACACACCCTACATTTTGGACAAGCGCGTCCGTAAGTCATGCTTCACCCCCTCCCATTGCCCCCTTTTCGCCATTCGAAATCCCAGGCCGCCATAACCTCTCCACTCCTGTCGTGAAACCCCACCCTCCTTCGTCTGCCATGTCACCGCTGCCCAGCCAGAGCCTCTACCCCGATGACGTCGTCCACCGCAACAGCTCGACGTCCCTCGTCCACCTCCCTGGATGAGGATCCGTCGCCCATCTCACCGTCCCGCCGGTTCAGCCGCCCCATCCTCCACCTCCAAGGAGCTGCTCCGAGGATCGCCTCGTCTATCGCGGCTGCTCCATCCCCACAGCGCCGCCTTAACCTGCTCCATCGGAACCGCAGCATCCTCACCGACTCCTCGGACGAAGCCGATGCCTACTCGGCGCCACCAAAGAGGTTGTACACTCATTGCATCGCACCTTCTCCTTAACTCGACCTCCCGGCACCGACGGTGCTCCATCCCGCACCCCCATGGAGCGGCTACCTTGAAGCCGGCACCGCAGGCAACATCTCCACGGCGGCTCTCCCCAAGTGCGAGGCCCCTTCAGCGGCGGTGTCCATACCAGCCGGATCTGCTGCTGCTGCTCCGGCTCTCGCTCTCTCGCTCGCGCTACAGCTGCTGCTTCGGCTCTCGCTCGCTCGCTCACGCTGCTGCTGCTCCGGCTCTCGCTCGATCGCTCGCTCGCCCAGCTGCTGCTGCTGCTCTCCCCCTCGCTTGTGCTGCTGCTCTGCTCCGATTAAGCCACACTTTAGTCAACTGAATCAACTTTTGGATCAGTCGATTTTCAGGGGTTGGGGGTGGGGGGCTCGCCGGAGTTAAGGAAGAACCACCTGCGGCGGGGACGGGGGCTCGCCGGAGAGGTACCCCACTATATATCTTAGGGTTCAGGGTGGGGGTGGGGGGCCTAGAGGGCTGGCTGGGGCAGCGGTGGCGAGTTGTTTCGGGGCGGCGAGGCGGCGCTGGGGCCGACGATTCGGCCGGTGGTGGCAGGCGGCTCAGGGGTGTGCAGGTTGAAGATGAACTGCAGGCCCTCCCTAAACTACATGTCAAGTGTCTCTCTGCTACCATTGTGTTCAGTTTCGACAGTAGCATTCAGATTCCACAGTTAATTTCAGTTTCGACAGTTAAGTTCAGAGGCAACAGTTTTTACCTCATCTGTTGTAGTCAGGTGGTTTTTTGGTGATGTTAATTTTACATCCATTTTTCATCATCTATTGGAGATGCTATTAGAATCCCACTTGAGATTGACGATGTCTGTCTTGTGCTACTTCAGCCTTGACGTCTTACGGCTCACCGGAGCTGCTCCAACGACAGAACGATCCATCACAACAGAGCAGTGCCCTGGACGCCGTCTACAGATTCCTCAGATCTTCCTCCACACCTCCTACAACCACATCTGCCTCAACTGCTTCAGCGACCAACCCAATGATGCTGAGGTCGACACGGCTACGGCAAAGAGGTTGTACACTTGTTGCGTCACTTATTACTATACATTCACATTGATCCATTAGGGCTATTTTGGTTGAACGGAAAAACGTCGATCCACTGGTTGTTACCATCACTCTAAATTTCTGCATCCTCTCCTTACATAATCTCACCATATTTTGTTTTGTATGCATGTCAGATATTGTACAGAGTCATGCTGAACATGTAGAGAAAAAGAGAAGAGTTTTGCGCGGCAATACAATGTCATGTAGACATCGCTCCATGGTGGGTTCAATGGCAAACCCTCCCCACCCCTCTCCAGATTGTAATCCAGAGGAAGATATCTGTTCTGACGCTTATTCAGACACCGCTGACCACTCCTATTTACCCCCCAAGGTGTTTGCTCTACCTTGGCATGATGATGTTAGTCATATCATGCATATGTTGCCTTGCAGTGCCTAATTTTGACATCATATATGTCATCTTCTTAGTTTAGACATGTTCTGTAATGCCACTTGTTTAGTTTCTATATCATATATGGGAATTATGCAGTCTCATGTCTTTTAGCCAGCCATAATATATGTGAAATGTGCAATGCCACCCTGTTTAACCAGGCATCATATATTTGAATGATATCTTGCCCATCCTTTTCTTCATTACATTTCCATTTGTCGACAATGTTTGTACATTAAACTACTCTTCCTGTGAATCAGCCATTTGGGTGGGAGATGGAAAAATCTGGAGTGAAAACAAGGCCTTCAGAGCAGACAGTGCTACCTGTCGAAGCAGATCTCTTGTTGGGTCCCGATAGCTCCTCAGAGATGGATTCAGAGACAGATGACCAGTCCTATTCCCCCACTGAGGTGTATGCTCTAACTTGGCACGGTTATACTGCTCATATCATGCATACGGTGTCTTGCATTGCATAGTTTAGACATCATATACACAATATTCAACACCATGTTCTTAGTTCAGACATCATATCGAATGCCCTCTGTTTAGCATATAAATCACATATGTGAATTAAATGATGCGATCCTGATTACTTAGATAACATGTAGGTGAATTATGTCATGCGATCCTGTTTAGTTATTCATCATATCTTTGAATTATGTTATGCTATGCTATCCAGTTTAGATAGACATCATATATGTGAAATTATGTCATGCTATCCGTTTTAGTTAAACAATATACATGTCAACTATTTCATGCCCTCTTTTTTCCACACTATCTATTGCATCTGTCTCTCATACAATGTCTGTACATTCAACTATGTTTCCTGTTTATCAGCCATTTGAATTGGAGCGGGTGATGCCAGTATCTAGCGGAATAAAAACACGGTCTTCAAATAAAACAGTGCTACCTCTTGGTGGAGATAGCACCCCGGTTGTACATGCACAAGAACCAGCCCTACCACACATAACCCAAACTCTCGCAGATTGTACCCCTACTGCGATGGACAGAGAACCAGCTTCACCCAATCTAACCCCAACCCCAGCCGATAGTAACCCAGTTCCTGTTGACACAGCACCATCTCCACCACAGAGCTCCCAAACAACAGCAGTTAGTAAGGCAGCTCCAGTGCCCAAAGGGCCAGTACTATCACGGCGAACCCCAACTCCACCAGTTAGTACGCCTATTCCTGTGGAGGAAGCACAACCAGCCAGTCGTAGTTTAGCATCTATCGCATTTGATGTTGTTAAATCGTATGTGCGTATCTTCCCATCTTGGAAATATTATACTGAAGATGAAGGAAAATGCCAGTTGCAGGTGTTTGTCCAGGAGTTATGTGTAAGTAATGTTATTCATGGCAATTACTTTGCTTCGTCCCATACATCCTACCTCCATGATGGTTATAATACAGCAAATTTTCCCATTTTTCTCTATAGAGAAGGACCGATTTGGAAACTCAGGATGAGGTAACCTGTGCTAATACCTCTGCTATCTTCAAGAATGCTTGGTGGCAGTATCGGAATTACCTGAAGAAAACGTACTTCACCGGCAAAGAAACTCATCAAATTCCCTTACGTTCTCCTGAGACACATTTACTGGACGATGACTGGGAACGCCTTGTTCTGTACTGGTCCCGAACCAAGAATGTGGTAAGGTCTATGAGCTCATTTTCTATTTTTAAGTATTTTATTCTTGCGTCTTACTGTACTCTGTTCATGTAGAACAAGTGCCTAAACCTGAAGAACAACTGTTCTAATTTAAGATTCCATTGCTATCATAGTTCAAAAAAGCGCTAGGCGTTAATTGTGCGTTTTGCCACCGCCTTGCGCTTTACTGACCAAAGCGCATGCTTATGCGCAGTTATGCACAGATTATGCGTAGTTATGCGCAATGCGTTTTGCCAACGCCTAGAGCCTAGGCGCGCTTAAGCGCTCGCTTAGGCGCGCCTTTTTTAACTATGATTGCTTTGCTCTTGTATCACTGTATTTACTGATACGAACTTATTTTTAAATTGAAGGATCCAATCGAAACTCCAATGGCACAGCAGGTATGTTCACGCATGTTTCTTTAACAGGTTTGCTCTTATCAATAGCTCTGTTGATTTCAATTTCAATTGTGTATACAGTTGACTTTCATATCATGCACATTACTAGCATCACAACAGAGCCAATAGTGTTGTTGTACATGTAGACCCGTGGTACCCATCTGAAATCTTGTTGTGCCGTGTAGTTTCCCACGCTTTGTATTCTTTCACTGCTGCTTTGTCTTGAACTGATATGATTTGAACCGTGTCTCTATTTTGATTTGGCAAGACAATGCAGTGACCATAGGACATAGATATATGTTTGTTTGATGCTTTTATTATGTACTAGTACTTGGCAATAGAAGACTTGGTAGTTTAATCCTGTCCACCTTACTAATGAACTGGTTCACCGAAATGAGTTTCATATACTAGTACATGCTAAACTTGTTATGTGTCTGCTTGTTTCTTCTTTTAGAATGCTGACAGAATATTGGGGAAGAGTGCCTTATTAAGCAATGGTAAAGGAAGTAATGCAGATAAGGTTCAGGATAGTGACACATCCTTGTTGGTCTCCAACAAAGCTGATAAAACAGCTAAGGAAGACTATCTTGAAGACAGCGAGACAACCCCAAAGTCCTGTCTTGGTTTAGTGTTCGAGTTACTGGCCACTACCGCATGCACAAGCTATTCAAACTCACTGTCTGAATCAGTTCGGTTTCTTGAGTCTCAACTACAAGCTGAAAGACATCGATCAGCTGTGCTGCGACAAGAAGCGGAAGGACTGCGGAAGTCCCTGGAGCATTCAGATGCATACTTTCTGGTGCAACAGCAAGCGTTGGAGGATTTTAGCGCCAAACAGGACAAAGCTAATCAGCTTGCTAAGCTTATTGCCAGCATGGTGGATACCCAGGATAACGTTTCTTGAGCTCTTCTGAAGTTGTTTCAGTTATGCTCTTGTTTTGCTGCCGCGTTTATTTGCACTGGTGGCCAATTTTGACGGCCAAGTGTATGTAATATGCTGCTTTGTTCCCTATATTTGCACTGGTGGCGAACTTTGATGCCCAGTGGATGTAATATGTGTAATAGCGGTAATAGGCTAGCCTTAATTGCTTGCTTATTTATTTCCTTATTGTCTTGTTTAGTTGTTTGCTTGTAGTCACTGCAGTTCTTTTTCTGTGTTTTTCTAGTGGCCACAATAGCCTATTTTTGGTAACTAGGCCAAAATAATCATGGCAACACACGGACTGTTGTAACCATGGGCCTCCTGCAGGCCGTATGATCCATGGGCCTTCGTTCGGCCGTAGGACCATTGGCCTTCTATACGGGCCGTAGGATCCATCGGCCTTCTATACGGGCCTTAGGGATCAATGGGCCTTCTACAAGCCGTAGGGTCCATGGGTCTTCTATGGGCCATACTATCCATGGGCCTCATACGGGCCGTAGGATCCATGGGCCTTCTACGGGGCGTATCATCATTTCGCCAATCATGGGCCGTACTATTCGTGGACCATAACGGGCCGTTAATAGGCCGTATTTGATAACTCTATGAAAACAGCCCAACGGGTTTTTTTGACATGAAAACGGCCCAACGTATTAACGGTCCGCAAACGGGCCGACTGTAACGACGGGCTGAATTTGGCCCACAAGCAGAAAATGACAGTAACGGGCCGTATGTAACCGAATGCTGCAAATGAGCCCAAGAATCAATGGGCCCTGAGAAGGCCGAAAGATAACTTGGGCTGGAAACGGCCCAATGGAATAATGGGCCGTTAATGGGTATAAAGTGATACACTGTTCATTACGGGCCAGTTTCACCACGGGCCGTTAATGGGCCAAGAGTTACAAAGGTCCTCATATGGGCCGAAAGAAGTCATGGGCCACACATGGGCCGGAAGTTAAAACGGGCTGAATCATATTGGACGGCCCAGATGACGCTACTGGGCCTAATTCGGATAGGGCGTAACGGGCCCTAGGTTAGCGGGCTGTAAATGGGCTATATGCGAACAGGTCGTTAACAGGCTTTCCGTGGGCCGGCCGCCACCTTTTGACCAAGTCAAACGGGCCGGCCTTTTCACAGGAATGGGCCTCTGTTGGGCCGTGCCACGTGTCGCCGTATCATAGGCACCTTCGGTCCAATGAGCGGATGACATCTGTCCCAACGGTGAGCCAACACGTGTTTGCTCCAGCCAATGATGATTTTACACGTGGAAAATCCCCATTGGTCGGGGTTGTTAACGGGTTATCGGATCCAAAACCCGACCCGATAGCTTAACGGTGTTCCGTTATGGTGGATGCCACGTGTCGGTCACCCTTGACGAAAGCAGTTCTGTGATGCGCGATTTATCGTCATGGAAGTGGACACTTCCGTGATGATAATTTTGGTAATGTCATGGAACACTTCTACGACAGCACAGGTATGACAATCTTGATTCTGTCATATATTTGTCATGGATGTACATGCATGACAAAAAACGCGACCTACTGTGACAAATACGTATCATCACGGAAGTGTATTTTTTTGTAGTGGGTCTTGACGTGCCGACACAGGGATGCGGTCGTGGCGCACCGGTGCCGGGAGCACGCGAGCACCTTCTTGGGGACGAGGGATTTCTTCGCAGCTCCTTTCTTGTCGCGCGGGCGCCAGACGCGGTGGATCTCGTCCTGGGGTCACGTGCCTTGGAGCCAAGGCACCTTCTTGGGGAGGAGGTGGCGGAGGAACCTCCTGATCTGTGCCTCCTGCGCAGGATGGAGGGCGAGGCAGCGAGAGGGACGACACAGGGGAGCCTCCTGCGGCGCTGACGAGCTCGGTGATGCGAGCGAGCCACTCCTCATAGAGGTCGTCAACGGGACAGTAGTAGAGGAGCTCACGCGCCAGGAGCAATGCGGCGTGCGCGTCCTTGGGGGCGCGACGGGCGTGGGACGACGAACCGGCTGGAGTCAACGATGGGGTGGTGGTGCGGCTTTCCCGCCGCACCGAAGGATGCAGCAACGAGGCCTGCTACTCGTTCCCTGCCGGGCCGGTGGCGGCGTTGGTGGCAGGCGATAGGGAACGACGGGGACAGCCACCAACGGGAGCCATCTGGGTGACGCGGGTGGCAAGAGCAGCCCGACGCTCGGCGCGAGCCCGGCGAGCGTCAGCCATGGACACGACGGAAGATCGAACGCGAAACAGCGGAAGAAAGATTCCGGCACACCCCTACCTGGTGCGCCAAATGTCGTATGTGGGGTTCCGGCAGACCCTTAAGGTTTGAACTCTGGGGTGCGCACGAAGATCTTCCCCCTACCGATATATGTCCGATCGCCTCGCGGGAATCTAGGCTAAACGATGAACAACACGAGGGACACAAGATTTATACTGTTTCGGGCCACCGTTGTGGTGTAATACCCTACTCCGGTGTGTGGTGTTGTGGATTGCCTCAGGGGCTGATGATGAATAGTACAAAGGACGAACAACCTCGTGAGAGGTGTTCTTGAGCTGGTGCGATGAACTGCTTGGGTGAGTTCGATCGCCTCTAGGTCTAGTGAGCACTCGATCCATTTTTCCTATACTGTGGTGGCTAGTCCTATTTATAGAGGCCCTGGCCCTCTTCCCAAATATTGAGCGGGAAGGGCGCAAACAACGGCCATTTTGAAGGGGAACATCTATTATAGGTTATCCTGACTAAAGTTGGTCTTCGGCTGCCAAAGGCGCTGGCGATGACGCCGTCTTGGTCTCCATGGTGACCTCCATCCTGCCGCTCTACTGGTCTTGGTCACGTTGCACTGAAATGGCAACCTTTTCCTGATGCCTCGGTACTCCACGCTTGTCCTTGCCCCATTTGCACCAAAGAGGAAACAAGGACACTACGCAGGCCGACGCCCGCCTAGCGCCCGCCTGGTCTCGATCGTCATGGCTTGTGTCATGAGCACCTCGTGAGGTACCCTGCCTTGATCTCTCCGCCTCCTCGCGAGCTTGCCTGGCGAGGCCGTTCCTGAGGAAGTCATGTGTCATCCTCCCCGTGAGGCTTGGCCCCTCGCGAGGGTCTTGAGTCTTGTGCTGATGAAGATGGGCCGTACTGGGCCACCACTCGAGCCACGCCGCAGGCCGCAGGCAGGCAAGTCTGGGGACCCCCGTTCCTCGAATGCCGACATAGGCTCCATACTAGGTGTTGTTCGTGGTGTAAAACAACCTCTACTCGCTGTTGCGCGAGATGTAAACTTAGCATCCTCAGCCACTTGCAATTCAGCCTCACGTGCTCGGTGTAACAAATCTGTCATGTCGTAATTATTGTGAAGACGAACAATACGCTTGATGTTATAGTTCAGACCAGAGAGAAATCGTTGCATTGTTTGTTCAGGTTCTTCACACACTCGAGCACGCTGCATAATAAGCTCCATCTCTTGAAAAATATTCATCCACAGAAGAAGTACCTTGCCTCAAATTCTACAATCTAGTCATAGAGAGAGCGAATATATTAGCGTGGAACAAAGCGATCACGCATCTCTTCCTTCATAGCTCTCCATGTAACAATGGAATGTTCACCATCTTCAATTCTGGACTGTACAATATTATCCCACCAAAGCAACGCATAGTCATCAAAATCAGCAGATGCAAGTTTTATTTTTCTGTCCTCGGTGTATTCATGCATGCGCCATAATTTTTCCACCTTCGGCTCCCAATTGAGGTACTCTTCAACATTAGTAGAACCGACAAACTTGGGGACGGTGAAATTTGGTTTGCCCAGACCATCATCATCACGGTTGGTTGGTTCTGCAAAAGCATCATCATCGAATCAACGGCACGCACCAAGAGGAGCAAATCCATGGCCTACGGGCATGGCAGCAGCATGACCACCACCATGGCCTCCATTACCACGACCACCATCTTGACCAGGAACAACCGGCTCATGTGGAGCTTGTTGGTCCTGATTAGCTGGTTGTAATTATGCACGACCGCGTGGCAACACCTTGTACATTGGCAGTATTAGTAGCTACAACACCATCATTACCACCACGAACACTAGCTTCACCATCATCACCATCATGCTGCTGATTCTGTTGGCGATCAACGGACTGTTGCAACGCAACCATAGCTTGCTGCAAGTTAACTAGAGTCCCCTGAATTTCAGTAACTTGCCGTTGTGTTGCTATGATGGTTTTTGTGGCATCCTTGAGGTCCAACTCCATGTTCTGCACATTGTCATTTATAGGATCGGTTGCACACTGAATTTGTCGCTGAAGATGATCACGAAGAGCTTCATATTCATTCCAATGCACCACGGATTTAGGATCCTTTTTCTGTTGTACATCAAAAGACTCGTCGGACATGATAGAGATGTGCAATGGCAGTATGATAGAGATGTCCGCCACAGAAAATATAGTGTATGTGGAAAACTCTCAACTCACTCAAAACTTAAAGAAACAAGGTATATTACCGTTCCAAAGTGAATTAGAAAAGCTTACCAACTTGTATGGGCAGAACATGCACGGATGTGATGTAGCGAATACCGAGGGTGAAAACTATCACACAACAAACAAGGTATATGGTGGAGCTTGGTTCGAATACCTATCAACACCAATTCAAAAATCCTACTGCTGATCATATGATAAAAAGACCCACGGAAACACACACGGTCGAGATAAGTGGGGCAAATGCAACTCTGAAACTAAGCTCAAAATTCTGGAATGTCGGAGTAATGCTCGTGTTGCAAATGCACAGGAGAGGCGCCAGCAAATCGCTCAATTTATACAGGCACCAGATTGCTCAATCTACTAGTGCAATGAACGTGGCAGAAAAACTGAACAAACTCTCCAAAAATATATGCAACTTACACGTCTAGCTTTCTTTTCCTCCTTTTTTCGTTTTCTTTTTCTTTCTCTTTTTCTTCTTCTCTCTTTTTTTATCAGTAACTTGAGCAATTAGTAACCAATCTGATTTTGCCAAAACAAAAGATGCACTCTCCCAAATTCCTATATGAGCAGCCTGCAGAGCAAAGGATATGCTAGTCTCAATAGGAAAGTACTACGCAAAAGAAGAAAGGCTGACTATGGTTATCAAATGAAACACAATCTGATTCGGATAGTTAATCAAACCAAACGAATTCTGACTCGGACGAACAAACTTGACAGCAACAAAATGACTCCGACATGAGAAAAGGAAAACCTAGACAATCTATGACGACTCAGATCAGAAAATAAGTTATGCAAATAAAAGACTACGATTAACAACTAAAACTTGGAACCGATGCTATCTAGGCTATGGCAAAAACTCTAAACCCTAATATTTTTGTATGGCTTTTTCTGTATAGGACGGAAAAAAAACTAATCTAAGGGATTGGTGGATGCTCACCGAGATAATGTTGGAAATCTGATACCAAGATGATAAGGGGTTGCCCGATCTTCTCAGTGAGCGGATGATGTCGATGATGAAATTGCTGGATAACTTGTGAGATGCTCTCGAACTCTTCGGCTCCCCCCCCCCCCCCCGTGCTGCCAATGCAACAGATCTTCAACCCTATGGATATTCGCAACACCACACACTTGCGCATGTAGCCGCCGACCACGAAGAGGTTCTGCAATCTCCCAATTCCCAATGGAACGACAGATGGCACTTGACTTTCAGTAGCAAATACACCCTATCGAAACAAATTTGGTGTAGGTAAATATTCCTGATCGATGTAAAGAGGAATATGAGTACAGAGGAATGCTTAAAGCAATTCAGTCTGACATGAGTTTAATCAAAACATGGTCTAACCCTAAAAGCCATGACTTACAAGGGTATATAAAGACCCCTGGACGTCCAACATAGTGTTGGTGTCGAAATCCAACTTATCTCTAACTTTCCTAACTTAAATGAATCTATCTGGAAAAACTGGCAGAAACAACCGCCGTATTATTTTGGAGACTGCAGCTCGGTCACCGCGAATCGCAGGCTATGACTATACAATCTGGAAAGCACATGAGTCAAGCATTCCAAATTGTATTTAAATGCCTTATTTGGAGCACGGACACGGATTCTGCAGGTATATCAATTGCGGGCCTCCTGGCTGTCAATCCGAGTCTGGTTCTGATTTTCCTTCTGTTTATGTTGTGCACCTGCCCCCCCTCTCCTCCCTCGTGCACTTTCTGATATTAGACATCAGTAGAATTTCTTCTTGCTGCAATTCTTCATCTCCACGTGCCAAGCTTGCGTTCTCTTCAAATCTGATCATACAAATATGCAAAGACTTAGGCAGTATAAAATTCTGATTAACACAAATGTCAGATTCAACTAAGAGTGAATTCACCTGTTATTCAAGTAGTTTTGCACGTGCTCTTGTAGTTGGTCCAATTCTGATTTCATTGGACTTGTCTTGTGCAATATCATCTTTAATTCAAAATGATGGTAAAGGAGTAGGGATGTCCTCATCAGAGAAGTATCCCAATTATTGTCACTTAGGGGTTGTCGGAACATAACACATAATAGGTGACTAAAGACTTGCAAGGTAGGATCAAGAACTCACATATATTCATGAAAACATAATAGGTTCAGATCTGAAATCATGGCACTCGGGCCCTAGTGACAAGCATTAAGCATAGAAAAGTCATAGAAACATCAACCTCAGAACATACTAGATACTAGGGATCAAACCCTATCAAAACTAACTTGATTACATGGTAAATCTCATCCAACCCATCACCGTCCAGCAAGCCTACGATGGAATTACTCACGCACGGCGGTGAGCATCATGAAATTGGTGATGGAAGATGGTTGATGATGACGACGGCGATGAATCCCCCTCTCCGGAGCCACGGATGGACTCCAGATCAGCCCTCCCGAGAGAGATTAGGGCTTGGCGGCGGCTCCGTATCATAAAACGAGATGAAACTTTCTCTTTGAGTTTTTTCTCCGCGAAAGCAAATATATGGAGTTGGAGTTGAGGTCGGTGGACGTCCAGGGGGCCCACGAGGTAGGGGGCGCGCCCAAGGGGAGGGGGCGCGCCCCCACCCTCGTGGACAGGGTCTGGGCCCACTGACGTTGATTCTTTCGCCAGTATTTTTTATTAATTCTGAAAATTTGCTCCGTGGATTTTCAGGTCATTCCGAGAACTTTTATTTCTACACAAAAATAATACCATGGCAGTTCTGCTGAAAACAACGTTAGTCCAGGTTAGTTCCATTCAAATCATGCAAGTTAGAGTCCAAAACAAGGGCAAAAGTGTTTGGAAAAGTAGATACGACGGAGACATATCAACTCCCCGAAGCTTAAACCTTTGCTTGTCCTCAAGAAATTCAATTGACAAATTGAAAGTGATAAAGAAAAACTTTTACAAACTCTGTTTGCTCTTGTTGTTGCAAATATGTAAAGCCAGCATTCAAGTTTTCAGCAAAGATTATGAACTAACCATATTCACAATAACACTTAGGTCTCATGTTTACTCATATCAATGGCATAATCAACTAGCGAGCAATAATAGTAAATCTAGGATGACAACACTTTCTCAAAACAATCATAATATGATATAACAAGATGGTATCTCGCTAGCCCTTTCTGAGACCGCAAAACATAAATGAAGAGCACCTTTAAAGATCAAGGACTGACTAAACATTGTAATTCATGGTAAAAGAGATCCAGTCATGGTCATACCCAATATAAACTAATAGTAATGCATGCAAATGACAGCGGTGCTCTCCAGCGGGTGCTTTCTAATAAGAGGGTGATGACTCAACATAAAAGTAAATAGATAGGCCCTTCGCAGAGGGAAGCAGGGATTTGTAGAGGTGCCAGAGCTCGATTTTGAAATAGAGATGAATAATATTTTGAGCGGTATACTTTGACTGTCAACATAACAACTAAGAGATCTCGATATCTTCCATGATACACACATTATAGGCGGTTCCCAAACAGAATGGTAAAGTTTATACTCCCTGCCACCAACAAGCATCAATCCATGGCTTGCCCGAAACAACGGGTGCCTCCAACTAACAACAATCCTGGGGGAGTTTTGTTTAATTATTTTGATTTGATTTGAGCATGGGACTGGGCATCCCGATGATCAGCCATTTTCTCGTGAATGAGGAGCAAAGTCCACTCCTCTTGAGAATAACGCGCCTAACATGGAAGATACAGACACCCCTAGTTGATACATGAGCTGCTCGAGCATACAAAACAGAATTTCAATTGAAGGTTTAGAGTTTGGCACATACAAATTTACTTGGAACGGCAGGTAAATAGCGCATATAGGAAGGTATGGTGGACTCATATGGAAAAACTTGGGGGTTTATGGAGTTTGGATGCACAAGCAGTATTCCTGCTTAGTACAGGTGAAGGCTAGCAAGAGACTGGGAAGCGACCAACTAAGAGAGCGACAACAGTCATGAACATGCATTAAAATTAATCAACACCGAGTGCAAGCATGAGTAGGATATAATCTACCATGAACATAAATATCATGAAGGCTATGTTGATTTTGTTTCAACTACATGCGTGAACATGTGCCAAGTCAAGTCACTTGAATCATTCAAAGGAGGATACCACCCTATCATACCACATCACAACCATTTTAATAACATGTTGGCATGCAAGGTAAACCATTATAAGCTCCTAGCTAATTAAGCATGGCATAAGCAACTATAATATCTAATTGTCATTGCATACATGTTTATTCATAATAGGCTGAATTAGGAACGGTGAACTAATCATATTTACAAAAACAAGAGAGGTCGAGTTCATACCAGCTTCTCTCATCTCAATTAGTACATCATATATCATCATTATTGCCTTTCACTTGCACGACCGAACGGTGTGGATAATAATAATAGTGCACGTGCATTGGACTAAGCTGGAATCTGCAAGCATTCAATTCAAGGGAGAAGACAAGGTAATATGGGCTCTTGGTTAAATCAACAATCATGCATATGAGAGCCACTTAAACATTTTCATTATGGTCTTCTCCTCTCGACACCCAAAGAAAAGAAAAGAAATAAAACAATTTACATGGGAGAGCTCCCAACAAGCAAAAGAAGAACGAGAAATCTTTTTGGGTTTTCTTTTAATTACTACTACTACAAGCATGGAAATTAAACTAACTATTTTTTTTGGTTTTTCTTAAGGTTTATCAAACACACAAGAAGAATGATAGAACAATAAATTAAACAAGCATGGATAGTACAATGAAAGAGTATGAGCACCGACAACTAGAATGAGTGTGTGAACATGAATGTAATGTCGGTGAGAAGTACGTACTCCCCCAAGCTTAGGCTTTTGGCCTAAGTTGGTCTATGGCCATGGGTAGCCTGGCTTATATCCGAAGTTGTAACTGGGATCATACTGAGATGCAACAACCATTGCCTCCTGAGTTGCAACACGGCGGCGAGCTCCCTCCATCCTCCTCTCGTACTCATTTGCCTCCTCCCTGGTGATAACATATCTTCCTTTTGCGTGATAGTCAAAGAGGGCAGGAGCAGGGAGAGTAATATGGACAGCGCAAGGTCTGTCAAAGATTAGTCGATACTGGAGGAATTGTTCATTCCTCTCAAGAAAATGATGATTAACCATGGCATTATAATCTAAATAAGCGGGAGGCAACTCGCTATCATTTTCATGTGTGGGTATACCAGGATAATTAGCCACACGGGTCGCATAAATCCCTCCAAACAAGTCTCCAACTAAACCATTATTATGCAACCTACATGCAACAATTGCCCCCAAGTTGTATTGTTTATCATCTAATACATCACTCTTGAGAACACAAAGATCAGGAACACACATGTGACATGCTTCATCTTTACCGTTAATGCATCTACCAATGAAGAGAGCAAAATAATGTATAGTAGGAAAGTGAATGCTCCCTATGGTAGCTTGTGCTATTTCTCTAGATTCTCCCACAGTGATACTAGCAAGAAAGTCCTTATATTCAGATTTACGGGGTTCATTAACAGTACCCCACTACGGGAGTTTACAAGCAGTAGTAAAATCTTCTAGGTCCATGGTATATGATTTATCATAAATATCAAACAGGACACTTGGAGAATTACGTGAAGATGTAAATTTAAACCTTCTCACAAAGGAATCAGTCAAATAGTAGTAGTGAGGACACTTATCTTGAATGAAGTCCTCAAGATCGGCATTACGCACATATGCATCAAATTCATCCTTGATGCCTGATTTGACCATAAATTCCTGTGACGGCCATTGACAAGGCCGCACATCAGCTTCCCTTGGTGGTTCGTCATCTTGCTCACGTATTGCAAGCCTGGGTCCTTTCTTCCTTGAAGAACCACCTTGATACATTTTCCTAGACATATTTCTTCCTCTGAAAAATTTCTGAAATTTTTAGTAACTCGAAGTAAAAGTGAACCAAACTCAACAAGATTGATAGCAACTACTCCCACAAGTGCCTAGAGCCTATATCATGCATTGGAATTACTTGGGACCTCATAAATTTGACTTGCAAGCTCAAAAACAGGGTCACCTAGGCAGCAAAAATTTGCAATGAATAAAGCACTAGAACAAAAACTAATTGGACCATTGGAGGAGTCACCTACCAAGGAACAATCCCCCAAAGCAGTTTTGTGAATGGAGCTTTGAGCAAGGAGATCAAAAATGGCAGCAAAATGAGCTAGAACTCGTGCTTGAGCTGGATAGTGATTTTTTTTGGGAGGAAGAAGTGTATGGGTGCAGGAATAAGTGGAGGGGGTCCACCGTGGGCCCACGAGGCAGGGGGCGCGCCCTGTAGGGGTGGGCGCACCCTGGACCCTCGTGGCAAGGTGCCAGCTCCCCCTGTTGTGTTCTTAGTGCCAGATATTCTCAAATATTCCATAAAAAATCATACTAAAATGGCAGGGCATTTGGAGAACTTTTATTTTCGGGGTATTTTTTATTGCATGGATAATTCAGAAAACAGACAGAAAATACTATTTTTGCTTTATTTATTCTAAATAACATAAAGTAAAAAGAGTGTACAGAAGGTTGTGCCTTCTAACTTCATCCATCTCATAATCATCAAAAGAATCCACTAACAAGGTTGATCAAGTCTTGTTAACAAACTCATTCCGAATAACATGTAACCAGAGAAATTTTGAATAACACTAGGTTACCTCAACGGGGATATGCACATCCCCAATAATAAGAATATCATATTTATTCTTGACAGTAGGTAAAGGAAATTCAAAACCTCCAATAATAATAGTTGGAATTTTTCCAATAGAATTGATGCTATGAACTTGAGGTTGTTTCCTCGGAAAGTGTACCATATGCTCATTACCATTAACATGAAAACTGACATTGCCTTTGTTGCAATCAATAACAGCCCCTGCAGAATTCAAAAAGGGTCTACCAAGGATAATCGACATGCTATCGTCCTCGGGAATATCAAGAATAACAAAGTCCGTTAAGATAGTAACGTTTGCAACCACAACAGGCACATCCTCACAAATACTGATAGGTATAGCAGTTGATTTATCAGCCATTTGCAAAGATATTTTAGTCAACTTATTCAATTCAAGTCTACGATATAAAGAGGAGGCATAACACTAACACCGGCTCCAAGATCACATAAAGCAGTTTTAACATAGTTTCTTTTAATAGAACATGGTATAGTTGGTACTCCTGGATCTCCTAGTTTCTTAGGTATTCCACCTTTAAAAGTGTAATTAGCAAGCATGGTGGAAATTTCAGCTTCTGGTATCTTTCTTTTTTTTGTAATGATATCCTTCATGTACTTAGCACAAGGATTCACTTTAAGCATATCAGTTAAGCGCATACGTAAGAAGATAGGTCTAATCATTTCAGCAAAGTGCTCAAAAGCCTCATCATCCTTTTTCTTGGATGGTTTAGGAGGAAAAGGCATGGGTTTCTGAACCCATGGTTCTCTTTCTTTACCGTGCTTCCTAGCAAAAAAATCTCTCTTATCATAACGTTGATTCTTTGATTGTGGGTTATCAAGATGAACAGTAGGTTCAATCTCTACATTATTATTATTGCTAGGTTGAGCATCAACATGAACATTATCATTAACATTATCACTAGGTTCATGTTCATCACCAGATTGTGTTTCAGCATCAAAAATAGAAATGTCATTGGGATTCTCAGGTGTGTCTACAACAGGTTCACTAGAAGATTGCAAAGTCCTATCATTTTTCTTTTTCTTCTTTCTAGAAGTACTAGGTGCATCTAAATTATTTCTCTGAGAATCTTGCTAAATTCTTCTAGGGTGGCCTTCAGGATACAAAGGTTCTTGAGTCATTCTACCAGTTCTAGTAGCCACTCTAACAACAGAATCATGTTTATTATTTAATTCATCGAGCAAATCACTTTGAGCATTAAGTACTTGTTCTGCTTGAGTGTTAACCATAGAAGCATATTTACTAATGAGTTTAAGTTCACCTTTAACTCTAGACATATAATCACTCAAGCGTCCAATCATGTAAGAATTACTCTTTAATTCTCTACCAACATAAGCATTGAAGTTTTCTTGTCTAGCCATAAAGTCATCAAATTCATCCAAACATTGGCTAGGAAACTTAGTAGACGGATTTCAACTTTATCATATCTATAGAGAGAATTTACCTTTACTACCTGTGTCGGGTTATCAAGACCATGTGTTTCTTCAATAGGTGGTAGATTAAGACCATGTATTTCTTCAACAGGAGGTAAATTCTTAACATCTTCAGCTTTAATACCTTTTTCTTTCATAGATTTCTTTGCCTCTTGCATATCTTCAGGACTGAGAAATAAAACTCCCCTTTTCTTCGGAGTTGGTTTAGGAGTTGGCTCAGGAATTGGCTCAGGAAGTGTCCAATTATTTTCATTAGTCAACATATTATTCAGTAGCAATTCAGCTTGATCGACTGTTCTTTCCCTGAAAATACAACCGGCACAACTATCCAAGTGGTCCTTGGAAGCATCGGTTAGTCCATTATAAAAGATATCAAGTATTTCCTTTTTCTTAAGAGGATGATTAGGAAAAGCATTGAGTAATCGGAGAAGCCTCCCCCAAGCTTGTGGGAGACTCTCTTTTTCAATTTGCACAAAATTATATATTTCCCTCAAGGCAGCTTGTTTCTTATGAGCAGGGAAATATTTAGCAGAGAGGTAATAAATCATATCTTAGGGACTACGCACACAACCAGGATCAAGAGAATTTAACCAAGTTTTAGCATCACCCTTTAATGAGAACGAAAATATCTTATGGATATAATAGTAGCAAGATTTCTCATCATTAATGAATAGGGTGGCTATATAAATTAACTTAGTAAGATGTGCCACAACAGTTTCAGATTCATAGCCATAAAAAGGATCAGATTCAACCAAAGTAATTATCTCAGGATCAACAGAGAAATCATAATCCTTATCAGTAACAAAGATAGGTGAAGTAGCAAAAGCAGGGTCATATTTCATTCTAGCATTCAAAGATTTCTGTTTAAGTGTAGTTAATAACTTCTTAAGATCAAATCTATCATTGGAAGCAAGAATATCTCTAGTAGTTTCTTCATCCATAACATAACCCTCAGGAAGAACAGGCAATTCATATTTAGGGGGAGAACCTTCATCATCACTATCTTCAATAATATCAGTTTCAATAATTTCATTCTCTCTAGCCCTAGCAAGTTGTCCATCAAGAAATTCACCTAATGGCAAAGTAGTATCAAGCACATAAGTAGTTTCAGCATAAGTATCATGCATAGCAGAAGTGGCATCATCAATAACATGCGACATATCAGAATTCATAGCAGTAGCAGGTTTAGGTGTCGCAAGCTTACTCAAAACAGATGGTGAATCAAGTGCAGAGCAAGATGGCAGTTCCTTACCTCCCCTCGTAGTTGAGGAAAAAAATCTTAGTTCTTTCGTCTTTCAAGTTCCTCATAGTGATCAGCAGATATAAATCCCAAGTGACTCAAAGAATAGAGCTATGCTCCCCGGCAACAGCGCTAGAAAATAGTCTTGATAACCCACAAGTATAGGGATCGCAACAATTTTCGAGGGTAGAGTATTCAACCCAAATTTATTGATTCGACACAAGGGGAGCCAAAGAATATTTTCAAGTATTAACAGTTGAGTTGTCAATTCAACCACACCTAGATAACTTAGTATCTGCAGCAAAGTATTTAGTAGCAAAGTAGTATGGAAGTAACAGTAACAGTAGCAGTTTTGTAGTAATTGTAACAGTAGCAACGGTAAAGTAAATAAGCAAAGCACAATATGTGAAAATCTCGTAGGCATTGGATCAGTGATGGATAATTATGTCGGATGCGATTCCTCGTGTAATAGTTATAACATAGGGTGACACAAAACTAGCTCCAGTTCATCAATGTAATGTAGGCAAGTATTCCGAATATAGTCATACGTGCTTATGGAAAAGAACTTGCAAGAAATCTTTTATCCTACCCTCCCGTGGCAGCGGGGTCCTAATGGAAACTAAGGGATATTAAGGCCTCCTTTTAATAGAGTACAGTACCAAAGCATTAACACATAGTGAATACATGAACTCCTCAAACTACGGTCATCACCGAGAAGTATCTCAGTTATTGTCACTTCGGGGTTGTCGGATCATAAAACATAATATGTGACTATAGACTTGCAAGATAGGATCAAGAACTCACATATATTCATGAAAACATAATAGGTTCAAATCTGAAATCATGGCACTCGGGCCCTAATGACAAGCATTAAGCATAGCAAAGTCATAGCAACATCAATCTCAGAACATAGTGGATACTAGGGATCAAACCCTAACAAAACTAAGTTGATTACATGGTAAATCTCATCCAACCCATTACCGTCTAGCAAGCCTACAATGGAATTACTCACGCACAGCGGTGAGCATCATGAAATTGGTGATGGAGGATGGTTGATGATGATGACAGCGATGAATCCCCCTCTCCGGAGACCTAAACGGACTCTAGATCAGCCCTCCCGAGAGAGATTAGGGCTTGGCGGTGGCTCCATATCATAAAACGCGATGAAACTTTCTCTCTGATTTTTTTCTCCGCGAAAGCAAATATATGGAGGTGGAGTTAAGGTCGGTGGACGTCCAGGGGGGCCACGAGGCAGGGGGGTGCGCCCTAGGGGAGGGGGCGCGCCCCCACCCTCGTGGACAAGGTGTGGGCCCCCTGACGCTGATTCTTTCGCTACTATTTTTTATTAATTCTGAAAAGTTGCTCCGTGGATTTTTAGGTCATTCCGAGAACTTTTATTTCTGCACAAAAATAACACCATGGCAGTTCTGCTGAAAACAGCATTAGTCCGGGTTAGTTCCATTCAAATCATGCAAGTTAGAGTCCAAAACAACGGCTAAAGTGTTTCGAAAAGTAGATACGACGGAGACGTATCATATGTATGCAATGCTGTGTACCAGACCTAATGTGTGCCTTGCTATTAGTTTAGCAGGGAGGTACCAAAGTAATCCAGGAGTGGATCACTGGACAGTGGTCAAGAACATCCTGAAATACTTGAAAAGGACTAAGGATATGTTTCTCGTTTATGAAGGTGACAAAGAGCTCGTCGTAAATGGTTACATTGGTGCAAGCTTTGACACTAATCCGGATGACTCTAAATCATAGACCGGATACGTGTTTATATTGAACGGTGGAGCTATAAGTTGGTGCAGTTCTGAACAAAGCATCGTGGCAGGATCTATGTGTGAAGCGGAATACATAGCTACTTCATGTGCAGCAAGTGAAGGAGTCTGGATGAAGGAGTTCATGTCCGATGTAGGTGTCATACCTAGTGAATCGGGTCCAATGAAAATCTTTTTGTGACAATACTGGTGCAATTGCCTTGGCAAAGGAATCCAGATTTCACAAGAAAACCAAGCACATCAAGAGATGCTTCAATTCCATCCACGATCAAGTCAAGGAGGGAGACATAGAGATTTGCAAGATACATACAGATCTTAATATTGCAGACCCGTTGACTAAGCCTCTCTCACGAGAAAAACATGATCAACACCAAGACTCCATGGGTGTTAGAATCATTACTATGTAATCTAGATTATTGACTCTAGTGCAAGTGGGAGACCAAAGGAAATATGCCCTAGAGGCAATAATCAAGTTGTTATTTATATTTCCTTATATCATGATAAATGTTTATTATTCATGCTAGAATTGTATTAACCGGAAACTTAGTACATGTGTGAATACATAGACAAACAAAGTGTCACTAGTATGCCTCAACTTAACTAGCTCGTTGAATCAACGATGGTTAAGTTTCCTAACCATAGACATGAGTTGTCATTTGATTAACGAGATCACATCATTACAGAATGATGTGATTGACTTGACCCATTCCATTAGCTTAGCACTTGATCATTTAGTTTGTTGCTATTGCTTTCTTCATGACTTATACATGTTCCTATGCTATGATATTATGCAACTCCCGAATACCGGAGGAACACTTTGTGTGCTACCAAATGTCACAACGTAACTGGGTGATTAGAAAGGTGCTCTACAGGTGTCTCCAAAGGTAGTTGTTGAGTTGGCATAGATCGAGATTAGGATTTGTCACTCCGATTGTCAGAGAGGTATCTCTGGGCCCTCTCGGTAATTCACACCACTATAAGCCTTGCAAGCAATGTGACTAATGAGTTAGTTGAGGGATGAAGCATTACAGAACGAGTAAAAAGACTTGCCGGTAACGAGATTGAACTAGGTATTGAGATACCGACGATCGAATCTCGGGCAAGTAACGTACCAATGACAAAGGGAACAACGTATGTTGTAATGCGGTTTGACCGATAAAGATCTTCGTAGAATATGTAGGAGCCAATATGAGCATCCAGGTTCCGCTATTGGTTATTGACCGGAGATGTGTCTCGGTCATGTCTACATAGTTCTCGAACCCATAGGGTCCGCACGCTTAACGTTCGGTGACGATCAGTATTATGAGTTTATGTGTTTTGACGAGCCGAAGGTCTTTCGGAGTCCCGGATGAGATCACGAACATGACGAGGAGTCTCGAAATGGTCGAGACATAAAGATTGATTTATTGGATGACTATATTCAGACACTGAATGAGTTCCGGGGATCACCGGATATTTATCGGAGTGCCGGAGGTTATCGGAACCCCCAGGGGATCTAATGGGCCAACATGGGCCTTGTGGGAGAGAGAGGAGAGGGCCTAGGGCTGGCCGGCCCCCCTTGGGAGTCCAAATTGGACAAGGAGAGGGGGCGCCCCCTCTTTCCTCCCTCTCTCCCTCTCCTTCCTTCCCCCTTCTCCTACTCCTACTAGGAAAGGGGAGTCCTACTCCCGGTGGGAGTAGGACTCCCCCCTTGGTGCACCCTCCTCCTTGGCCGGCCGCCTCCCCCCTAGCTCCTTTATATATGGGGGCAGGGGGCACCCCAAGACACACAAGTTGATCATTGATCTCTAGCCATTTGCGGTGCCCCCCTCCACCATAATCCACCTCGGTCATATCATAGTGGTGCTTAGGCGAAGCCTTGCGTTGGTAGCTTCATCAACACCGTCATCACGCCATTGTGCTGACGGAACTCTCCCTTGAAGCTCTACTGGATCGTGAGTTCATGGGACGTCACCGGGTTGAACGTGTGCATATCACGGAGGTGCCGTACGTTCGGTACTAGGATCGGTCGACCATGAAGACGTATGACTACATCAACCGCGTTGTCATAACGCTTCCGCTTACAGTCTATGAGGTACATGGACGATACACTCCCCTCTTGTTGCTATGCATCACCATGATCTTGCGTGTGCATAGGAATTTTTTTAAATTACTATGTTCCCCAACACACGCCGCCGCCGCACCATCATTATCCGCTGCCATGTACCACCACCAGACCAGATTCTGCCATATACCACCACCACACCAGATACATCATCCCTGCCATCGACCATCACCGCTTATCCGCCACCGCTCCGAGTCCATATACCAACACCGATCCGAGTCCATATAGCACCATCGACCCACATCCATATACCACCATCGACCCACATCCATATACCACCACCCCTCCGAGTCCATCTCATATTAGGTTAACTTTCAATATCCATCTGTTTCCAGATTTGTGTTTTCCTTGTGTGGGTAGGTTTCAGATTCCAGCAATCTTTTGCCATCCGTAGAAGAGGTTGGTTTCCAAAAAAAGGGAGGAGCACGCTCTGAATTTTTTTCCTTTTTTCTCTTTTTTCACTTTTTTTTGCTCCGCAACAAATTTTTTTCCGGAAAAGTATACAAATGGTCTAAAAACTGCCTAGCTAGAATTTTCTAGACTTAGTTTTTTTTAAACTGGAACTATTTTTTCTACTGCGGGTAGCACGAAAGTTCGGGAGTCCTACTCTGTCATGACTCGGAGTATGGCGTGATCTTGAAATCCAAAACAGAGTAACGAAATACTAGACTCGGACTAGGACTGGTGGCGGAGATGAATATGGTGGAACTCGGACTGGTGGCGGAGATGAATCTGATGGAACTCGGACTGGTGGCGGATATATGTTGCAGGTGGACTCGGATTGGCGTGATGGCAGCGAATATGTGGTGGCGTATATGGACTCGGATTGGCGGTGAATATGTGGTGGTGGTATATGTCAGCAGCGATAAAGTTGGTGCGGTGGTGGTATATGGCAGCAGCAATGATGATGATGCGGCGGTGATATATGGCAGCAGCGACATGACAACCTGTGAACAGAACTCGAAACTCTAAAGGACTAGACGCTAAGACCATCAACTTGACATGACGATGCAACCAAAAATTAAATAAATCAAATACAGAAAAGATTATGCAAATGCTCAGATTGGTTCGGATAGGATGAACTAACCCTAATTTTTTTGGCTTTTTCGTGGAATATAGGTATGAAGAAAAAGACTCGATCCAAACTAGGAAAAGCTGTAAAATCTCACCGAGCAACCTGAAAATCTGATACCACATGATAGAGGCAAAGATGTCCCGTATTTCGATGAGATGGTGATTATCGTTTCGAAGGAGTAGACTTTGACGATCTGACTACGTTTGTGCAAGGACGTCGCGACTTAGCAATCGCTAAACCAACTCCGAGAGGTTGTTGACCACGCCGGAGCACGATAAACCTGACCATGAGGGTCTATTTCCTGTGAGCAAACGAAGAACAAGCAAGAAACTGATATTGCAATCTGGATATTGTGAATATAAGAGGAAGGCTTTATTAATGAAGGTGGGGTTCTATGACGTCTTGGTCTGGTCGTTGAACACCAACTAAGTACGCGAAGTTGCAACTATGGCGAACTTTAATCTAAACAAAACCAAAAATCTAAACAGTGCCCTAAGGGCTGTATATATGGAGGAAGAGGGCGGAATTTGGTGGCCCTTATGGAGGGGTCCTAAACCAACCCTCCGTTTAGGCCCAAAATTTTCCAAAAACGCACTTGATAAAAAAAATCTGGCTACTCTATTTTTAGGTGTTTCCAAGCGTATTGAGACAGTCGCCGTTATAGGAAGTTTTTTTGAGCCGTTTCCAGTTTTTGGGTCCAGGCAGTCGAAAAAAATTGTTGCAAAATTTTTGTGTCTATCCTGCTATCTTGACTTGGGAAGAGTTTTGAGACACTCGCCATTATAGTGATTTTTGGCAAAAAAAAAGAGGAGTGCAAAAAAAAGAGCACAATTGTTTTTCCAGAGTGTGCTTTTCCCTTGTTTTCGTGCAGCATCGTGATCTTGTTAGTGTTCTATGCTCGCATCTCTAGCACGGTCTAGCCTAGGACCAGCACAGTACCGTCGTTGAGCGTTTATTCAACTTTGCATCTCTGAATTGATTAATGCTGACATTTTTTGCTACCATATTATAAGCCTTCCCAGCTCCACATACATCTACGTCGTGCGTTTGACTCTCCTTGGTACTCGCTCTATCCAAGCTTTGAGAGTTTTGACTACAACATTTGTCGATCACCACCTGCTGCTGGGTAAGAACTGGTAAGAATTTGAGATTCGCTTGACGGATTTGTGACATCCTACCACTTTCTAGTAGTCTATAGGATCATATTCTTGTGTGTTTCTATTGCTGCTAACCATGGCAGGACTACAAGCGGACGAGATTGACTGGGATAACATGATGAACAAGGAGTTGCATGATAAATTTCAGCAAATGATGAGTGGCCAGGTGGGAGATGTGCTAAACAGATGGATTTGTGACATCCTACCACTTTCTAGTAGTCTGTAGGATCATATTCTTGTGTGTTTCTATTGCTGCTAACCATGGCAGGACCACAAGCGGACGAGATTGACTGGGATAACATGATGAACAAGGAGTTGCATGATAAATTTCAGCAAATGATGAGTGGCCAGGTGGGAGATGTGCTAAACAGATTTGAAGAGGCTATGGAGAAGGTAGATGACATGGAGAAGTCGTTCGAGGCAAAGCTGGATAACAAGTTTAATGAATTGCTCAAGCGTCTTCCCCAACCACCACCGGCTGCACCTTTTGCACCTGTACAACAACAACAACAACAACATCTCCAACGCCGCCTTTCAAATCAAGTGGTACGAGCACACCACGTTCCAATAGAGCCTGGTCAAAATTCTGGTGCCGCTGCACCTACTGTTGATGCTTCTTTGGCTCCTACTACTGCGGCTGCTGGTGCCGAGGAGGATGAAGATTATGCGGGCGATTATGAGGATGAGGTTGATCAAAATCATAACTACATGCAACCACCAGCACCACCACCAGCAGGTCGACCTCATGTATATATTCGCAACGGTAGGCCTGCACCACCATCTCAGGTACGAGATAATGACCATATTCCTAAATTGAAATTGAATATTCCACCATTTGAGGGTAGATATGTTCCTGATATATATCTTACATGGGAGTTAGAAACTGAACAACATTTTACATGTTTACAATATCCCGAGGAGAGACGGGTTGCCGCTGCTGTTTGTGCTTTCACTAGTTTTGCATGTGTATGGTGGTCTGAACATTGTAGATTATATCCTATTCCAGCTACTTGTGTTGCTTTGAAAACTGCTATGCGTACTCGTTGGGTTCCACCATATTATCAACGTGAATTGCTTCAAAAATGGTAACGTTTAAGATAAGGGAAAAATTCTGTAGAAGAATATTATCAGGAATTACAAACTGGCATGATTAGATGTGGTATTATTGAGGAGAATGAAGCTATGCTTGCACGTTTTATGGGTGGGTTAATTAGAGAGATTCAAACCATTCTAGAGTATAAGGAGTATACTAATATCACTCGTTTATTCCACCATGCTTGTAAAGCTGAACGTGAAGTGCAGGATCGACAGGCATTGGCGCGAAGTAACTTTTCTGCAGGTCGACCTTCATCATGGACACCGCGTGCATCTTCTACTTCCACTGCACCAGCGCCTCCATCAGGTGTCACCTCCGGCCGTGATGCAAGAAAGCAGGCACAACCACCACTATCTACCAAGAGCGCACCTGCCGGGCCTGCACAGAGCTCTTATTTCTCCATGGCATCAACAGGGCACACAAGTGATATTATTTGTCGTCGTTGTAAGGGAAGAGGTCATTATGCAAGAGAATGCAAATCTCAGCGTGTGATGATTGTTACTTTTGATGGTGGGTATGAGTCTGCTAGTGACTATGATGAGAATACTTTGGCTCTTATTACACGTGACGAACATGGTGGAGATGATTCTGAACATGAGACACAATACATGGCTCCTGAAGATGCTGACAGGTATGAATGTTTAGTTGCTCAACATGTTTTGAGTGTGTAGGCCACACAAGCTGAGCAAAATCAGAGGCATAATTTGTTCCATACAAAGGGAGTTGTGAAGGAATGTTCTGTGCGCGTCATCATAGATGGAGGGAGCTGCAACAACTTGGCTAGCATAGAGATGGTGGAGAAGCTATCTCTCACCACAAGACCACATCCACATCCTTACTACATCCAATGGTTCAACAACAGCGGCAAGGTTAAGGTAACACGTATTGTTCGTGTGCATTTTAGTATCTCTACATATGGTGATTATGTTGATTGTGATGTGGTACCTATGCAAGCATGTTCCTTATTACTTGGTAGACCATGGCAATTTGATAAAAATTCTGTACACCATGGTAGAAACAATCAGTATACTCTTGTTCATAAGGATAAAAATATTACTTTGCTTCCGATGACTCCTGAGTCTATTTTGAGAGATGATATTAATCGAGCTAATAAAGCAAAACAGGAGAAAAATAAGAGTGAAAATCAGATTGTGGCAAAAGAATTTGAGCAACAAATGCAGCCTAATAATAAACCATCTAGTGTTGCTTCTGAAATTAAATTGAATAGTGCATGTTTACTTGCCACTAAATCTGATATTGATGATCTAGATTTCAGTAAATCTGTTTGCTATGCTTTTGTGTGCAAAGAGGCATTATTTTCTTTTGAGGATGTACCTTCCTCTTTGCCTCCTGCTGTCACTAACATTTTGCAGGAGTTCGCTGACGTCTTTCCACAAGACGTGCCACCGGGATTACCACCCATTCGAGGGATTGAGCATCAGATTGACTTAATTCCCGGTGCTTCGCTGCCAAACCTTGCGCCATACCGTACCAATCCAGAGGAGACAAAGGAGATTACACATCAAGTACAGGAGCTGCTTGACAAAGGTTATATACGCGAATCTCTTAGTCCTTGTGTTGTTCCTATCATACTAGTGCCAAAAAAGGATGGTACATCACATATGTGTGTTGATTGTAGAGGCATTAATAATATTACTATTTGTTATCGTCATCCTATTCCTAGGCTAGATGATATGCTTGATGAATTGAGTGGATCTACAATATTCTCCAAAGTTGATTTACGTAGTGGATACCATCAAATTCGTATGAAATTGGGAGACGAATGGAAAACAACATTTAAAACTAAGTTTGGATTATATGAGTGGTTAGTCATGCCTTCTGGGTTAACTAATGCACCGAGTACTTTCATGAGATTAATGAACGAAGTTTTACGTGCTTTCATTGGACGATATGTGGTTGTCTATTTTGATGATATGCTGATTTATAGCAGATGTTTGGAGCAACATTTGGAATATTTACGTGCTGTTTTATTGCTCTACGTGATGCACGTTTGTTTGATAACCTTGGGAAGTGAACCTTTTGCACCGACTGAGTATCTTTTCTTGGCTATGTTGTTACTCCACAGGGAATTGAAGTTGATAAACCCAAGATTGAAGCTATTAAGAGTTGGCCGCAGACAAAACAGTCACACAAGTGAGGAGTCTTCTTGGCCTCGCTGGATTCTATAGGCGTTTTGTGAGAGATTTCAGCACCATTGTTGCACCTCTCAATGAGCTTACAAAGAAGGATGTGCCTTTTGTTTGGGGTACTGAACAGGAAGAAGCCTTCACAGTATTTAAAGATAAGTTGACACATGCTCCTTTACTGCAGCTTCCTGATTTTAATAAGAATTTTGAGCTTGAATGTGATGCTAGTGGAATTGGATTAGGAGGTGTGTTATTACAAGATGGCAAACCAGTTGCATACTTTTCTGAAAAATTAAGTGGGCCTAGTTTGAACTATTCTACTTATGATAAAGAATTATATGCTCTTGTTCAGACTTTAGAAACATGGCAACATTATTTATGGCCCAAAGAATTTGTTATACATTCTGATCATGAATCTTTGAGACACATTAAAAGTGAAGCAAAACTGAACCGTAGACATGCTAAATGGGTTGAATTCATTGAGACTTTCCTTTATGTCATTAAACACAAGAAGGGTAAAGAAAATGTTATTGATGATGCATTGTCTCGTCATTACACTATGCTTTCACAACTTGACTTTAAAATATTTGGTTTGGAGACCATCAAAGATCAATATGGGCATGATGCTGAATTTAAAGATGTACCACAGAATTGTAAAGAAGGGAGAACATGGAAGAAGTTTGTAGTTAACGATGGATTTGTGTTTTGTGCTAACATGCTATGCATTCCAGCTAGCTCCGTTCATCTTTTGTTGTTGCAGGAGGCACATGGAGGAGGATTATTGGGACACTTTGGTGTGAAGAAGACGGAGGATATACTTGCTACACATTTCTTTTGGCCAAAGATGAGACGAGATGTTGAGCGTTTTATTGCTCGCTGCACTACATGTCAAAAAGCTAAGTCATGACTCAATCCTCATGGTTTATATATGCCTTTGTCTGTACCTAGTGTTCCTTGGGAGGATATATCTATGTACTTTGTTTTAGGTTTACCTCGAACAAAGAAGGGGAGGGATAGCATATTTGTTGTCGTGGATAGATTCTCTAAAATGGCACACTTTATACCATGTCATAAAAGTGATGATGCTATTAATGTTGCTGATTTGTTCTTTCGTGAAATTATTCTCTTGCATGGTGTGCCAAATACTATTGTTTCAGATCGTGATACTAAATTTCTTAGCCACTTTTGGGGATGTTTATGGGCTAAGTTGGGGACTAAGATGCTTTTTAGTACTACTTGTCACCCCCAAACGGATGGACAAACTGAAGTAGTCAATAGCATGTTGTCTACTATGCTTAGGGCAATTTTGAAGAATAATAAGAAAATGTGGGAGGAATGTTTGCCTCATATTGAATTTGCTTATAATCGTTCATTGCATTCTACTACTAAGATGTGCCCTTTTGAAACTGTGTATGGTTTCCTACCTCATGCACCTATTGATTTGTTGCCTCTTCCATCTCCAGAGAAGGTTAATTTTGATGCTAAACAACATGTTGAATTGATCTTACAAATGCATGAGTTAACTAAGGAAAACATTGAGCGTATGAATGCTAAATATAAACTTGCTGGAGATAAGGGTAGAAAACATGTTGTGTTTGCACCTGGAGATCTTGTTTGGTTACATTTGCGTAAGGATAGATTTCCTGATTTGCGCAAATCAAAGCTAATGCCACATGCTGATGGTCCTTTTAAGGTGTTGGAGAAAATAAATGATACTGCATATAAACTTGAGCTGCCTGCAGATGTTGGGGTTAGTCCCACTTTTAACATTGCAAATTATAAGCCTTATTTGGGTGAGGAAGATGAGCTTCCGTCGAGGACAACTTCATTTCAAGAAGGGGAGGATGATGACGACATCAATACCATTGTTACACCCTAAGCCCCTACTCCTACATATACTGGACCAATTACTAGAGCTCGCGCACGCCAATTAAATTATCAGGTACTTTTGTTTCTAGGTAATGATTCTAATGTTCATGAGAATATGATGCTGCCTAAATTCGATACATTTTTTTGCTCATAAATGAAGGGCCTCGCATGGATAAGAGTGAAGAACACTAGAGCAAGACCAAGCATGGAGATGATGGCATGCGCAAGGATAACAAGAACGGAGTTACAAGTGATGATTTCAGGACTTTGAAGCCGCCATAATCAGTGCATGAATCTTTGGACGAAATATACAAGATGACACTTCATAAATTTCATTCTGGGGCTATTCTAGGTGTTGCGTCACCTTATTACTGGGCCAGGCCTATGTAATTTCAAAATACATAAGTATAGGCTATTTTCAGAGTCCGTATGTGTGGGGAAACAAGAGATAGGGTTGGTTTCGGACCCCTCCACCAAGGGCCATGAAATTCCCCCCTGTTCCTCCATATATACAACCATTAGGGCACCGTTTAGACTTTGGGTTCTGTTTAGATTAAAGTTTGCCATAGCTGCAACTTCACGTACTTGGTTTGTATTCAACGACTAGACAAAGACGTCACAGAACCCCACATTCATTGATAAAGCTTTCATCTTATATTCACAATATCCAGATTGCAATCTTAGATTCTTGCTTGTTCTTCGTTTGCTTGCAGGAAATAGACCTTCGTGGTTAGGTTGATCGTGCTCCGATGTGGTCAATAACCTCTCGGAGTTGGTTTAGAGATTGCTAAGGCGCGATGTCCTCGCACGTACTTAGTCGGATCGTCAAAGTCTACTCCTCCGAAACGGTAATCACCGTCTCATTGAAAGACGGGACACCTTTGCCTCTATCACTTGGCCACTATAAATATAGGCTAGCCACCACTGTAGAAGGGGTCGACTAATTCCCTCACCCCCAAACCTCACGAGGCTGTACATCCCTCGTACTAGTTCATCCTCAGCCCCTCGTGAGGCCAATCCACCACAAAGCAGGAGTCGGGTCTTACACCGCAAGGTGGCCCGAACCTGGGTAAACTTCCCTGTTCATCTTCTTCCTTGTTCGTGTTAGTTGAGCTAGGCCGTGGGGTGACGAGCTGGTGGGATGGATAGGTTGAGTTCTTTGCACATGCCCCAGAGTTCGAACCTTTCTTGGGTCTGCGGAGCCCTGAATCCGACATTTGGTGCGCTAGGTAGGGGCGTGTCAAGGTCCTCCTTCCATCGCTCATTTTCCCCTCTGTCCCGTTGCTACCATGGCTGGCACTTGCCGTGTCTGTGTCGAGCGTCGGGCCGTCATGTCGCCCAGACGGTGCCCGTGGGCAACGACACTCCTCCCCACTCTGCCTCCCCTGTGGCTAACGCCGCCACTGACCCTACTATTCGCGAGCAGCAGGATTCATCGCTAACACCTTCCGTGCGGTGTGATGGCCGCACCACGACTCCATCGCCCACCCTGGCCACAGCATCGTCCTCCCATGCTCGCCATGGGCTAGCAAACACGCAGGCTGCACTGTTCATGGAGCGCGAGCTCCTGGGTTATCGCACCGCCAACGACCTCTACGACGACTAGCTCGGCCGCACCGCTGAGCTCGTCAACACTGCCGGCGAGGCTCCTAGGCCGTCCCGCTCGCTGCCTCCCCCGCCATCCCAGGCGGGTGACGTGGCTCACGGCGCGCCTCCTCCTCCTTGGCGCAACGCTCACCCAGAGCCCACGCGCGACGTGCCCTCGCGAGATCCTTGGCGGGGGGCGCCGGCAAGAGATGAAGCGAGCTGCCAGGTGGTGTAGCAGCCGCCAGCCGATGCGCGCGCACTCCCAGCGCCTCAGCGCCAACACCAAGACCTTGCGCCGCTGGAGCCCATGGCGCGTGCGTGTCGGGATCAAGCTCTCCTGGCGCGTGTTGTGCCTGTGAGCACGGCGGCCTGCCGAGCCTTCACCCCGGAGCTGCGCCATGTCGTCTGGCCCGACAAGTTCAAGCCAGATCTTCCTCCGCGCTACGATGGCACCATCGACCCTGCAGACTTCCTCCAACTTTTACGCGCTGACCATCGAAGCGGCAAGCGATGATGAGAAGGTTATGGCCAACTGGTTCCCCATGGCCCTCAAGGACGACACACGCTCCTGGTTCCTGAACCTCCCGAAGGGGTCGATCTCCTCCCGGGACGAGCTTCGCGAATGCTTCATCGCCAACTTCCAGGGCACTCGCCACCGCGCTCCTGCAGTGACCCACCTGTGGTGCATGAAGCAGCAGCCAGGCAAAACTTTGCATAAATACACCCAGTGCTTTACGAGCGTTCGCCTCAAGATACCGAACGTGTTGGATGAGGCTATCATCTCAGTGTTCACTAATGATGTCCGGGATGTCAAGAGGAAGGAGGAGCTCGCCATCCACGAGGACCTATGTTCGGCCCTGGAGATGTTCAACCTGGCGACAAAGTGCGTAAAGGCTGAAGGAGGCTACCTCTCCCTCCTTGAACTCCTGGAGCCCGATCCATAAGACAAGACAGCCAATGCAAAGAAAGCAAAGCGTAAGGGCCCCACCGTCCTGGCTGCGGAGCTCGAGATGAAGTGTGGCCGTCACCACGACGAGCCCCGAGGGGAAACCGCCCGTTCTGCGTCTTCCATGACGTCCATATCCACAACACCAACGACTGCCAGGAGCTCAGGGCAATCCGAGACGGGTTCTTGGCTGCCGCCCCGAGCACAACAATGGCGGCTATGGCCATGGAGGATGTCGCGGTGGAGGTTGCTGGGACAACCACGACCCCCGTTAGGACTGGCGTGACCATCCGCACGAGGACCGCTAGCAGGGCCAGCCTCCTGACGACCCATGGCGGACCAGCCATGTGAGTACCGTCCTCAAGGCAACGCTAGCCTCCCTCTGCCGCTGCCGCCACCAAGAAGAAACAACGACAACTGGCAAGACAAGGGTGGTGCTCAGGCTCCCTTCTCTCATCGCCGCCACCAAGAAGAAACAACACTAGCTTCCAAGAGCCTCGCGCGATCGCCTGCATCATGGGTGGTGCTCAGGCTCCCTTCTCTCATCGCATCTTCAAGCAGTTTTCTCGCGAGGTGAATGCGGACCTCCCCAAGCTTTAGGCGACGCACCCCTCAAATGGTCCGAGCAAGCCATCACCTTTGACTCCACGGACCAGCTCAAGTGCTCAGCCGCCGCTGGCGCGCTCCCGATGCTCTACACGCCGACCATTAGCAACGTCCTCATCACCAAAACTCTCATCAACGGTGGTGTGGGGCTCAATGTTCTCTCGGTTGAAACGTTTGAGATGCTCCAAGTGCCCTATAACCAGCTCCTGCCCACGAAGCCATTCTCGGGAGTGGCCGATGGATCCACCGTTCCCCTGGGGCAGGTGCGCCTCCCGGTCACCTTCGGCAAGCGTGACAACTACCACACCGAGCTTATTGACTTTGACGTCGCCCACATTGGCCTCCCGTACAATGCCATCCTCGGGTATCCGTCCCTCGCCAAGTTCATGGCAGCAACTCATCATGATTACAACGTCCTCAAGATGGCAGGATGCGGCAGCATCATCATGGTCACTTGCGACGAAAAGGATCCCGTGTGCTCCCTCGAGCGTGCCTACCAGGCTACAGCGGTCGAGAACTCCGACGACGAGGGAGCCATCCTGCCAGGTTGTCCCTAAGAAGAAGAAGCAGCTCCTCCTCAAGGGCCGTCAGGAGACTAGGGCGCCTGCCAACCATGCCTCAGGCCCCTCGCCCACTGCTGGGGCACCGTTCCCTCTCACATAGGAAGGCGCACCCGGTGCCCCCCTCAGGACCAGTTTGGGAGCTCTCATCTGGAGGGCCTCTAACATGACAAGCGTTAAGAGGGAGGCGTTGAGGCACCACGTGGAGGCATGCTTCGACGATGCCTTTGTGAGCAAGGCGCAAGGCACCAGGCACTGAGGAGTTCATCACCAAGGCAATCGAAGAGCTTCAGGAGGCGCGAGCCATGCCTGGCGAGCGTCGCCCCGCACCACCGGGTGCAGCCGCAGCCCTAACATAGGCGGCGCGTCTGCGTCAACATCTTAGGTCTCAACAGGGCTGATTTGCAGGGCCTCTTCTGGCCGTCCCATGTCGGACGGAGCGGGGGCTACCCCTGTAGCTATGTTTGCATGCCATTCGGCCTGCTGAACGTGGCCACCTCATACCAGCGCTTCATGCAGGGAGCCTTGGCAACCCACGAGGCATGGCGCCAGGAGGTCCTAACACAAGAGGTGCTGGAACCTCACGAGCTCTCCGGGCCTCTAGAGTCTCCCGAGCTTCAGGAGCTAGGCGGCTCATGAGGAGCGATCTCTGCAGCGTGCATCTTCAGCTACCCCAATGCTTCAACGAAGATGGTGCTAGGCGACTTTTTGGTTTGTTCAACTATGGGCGCCCCCAGGCTGCATCATCCTCAGGCTGCTAGGGCGTGGCCCAACAATTGTATTGTTTTTGCGCATGTATTGGAACTGGCCTTGTCTTTATGAATTATCCATGTATTTCAACTGCATGTCCAGTGCATTGTCACTATGTTGTCGCTGCGCCCTTGCGAACCCGCCTGCGACTGCCTCATGATTAAGTACTAGCATGGCGTCTGTGCTTGGGTCCATCCCTACGGCGTTGACAAACCCAAGCGTCCGAGCTCTGTCCCGCGGGATAGCTCCCGTGCACGTCACCTCCCGTGGTCCTTGGTGCCTTGTTCTCTCATGAGCTAATCGTGTGTAGGCAAGTAAGGGCGCGCGACCAGTTCGTACAACCGTGGTTCAGCACTTCACCCTAGTGGGAGCCGTGCGCTAGCTATTTTCCCGTGAGATCGTTGCATGAGAAGACTTGGCACGGAGTCTATGATCCATCCCTGCAGCGTCGATAAAACCAATGGCTGAGCTCTGCCAGGCCGGCCCTGTTCACGTCACCTCCTGGGGTCATTGGTGTCTGACCTTCCCACCCGATAACCTTTGGAAGGGCATTCGATGCAGGACCCCACCCCATTTCTCCACAAGTGTCTTAAGCGCTCCCTGTGCAATTCTCCTTGAGGTAGGGCCTCGTGAGTCCTGCACTAGCTCACGAGTGCCTAGATACACCTCCTCCAGTTCTGCCATGCTAGCCACGCATACGAATGGGGATATACAGGCCCCGGAGTCTCCCTCAAAGGGAACTCCCACCCACGCACCAGTGGAAGCCCCATGTTTAGCACTGGTGGAAAACATGGTCGAGGATTGACTATGCCCACGCACCAGTGGAAGCCCCATGCTCCGTGCTGGCAAGTTACACGGCTGAGAAGTGGCTATGCCCATGCTAGAGTAGAAGCACCATGCTCCGTGCTGGTGCAGAAACAACTGGGGGTGCCCTAGTGGCCGCACTTATGTCAGGATAGCCTCTCAGCTCTTTGCACAGTCCTATCGCATAACTTCCCCCTTGGGAGGTCCGAGCGAGGGGGTTGGACACGGGGGCTACGCCCAGGCCAGGCCTGGCGCAAGTAGAAGCCGTGAGAAAGGTGACTACTCAGTCAGCTATCAAGTTCTTGAAAGGATTGGTGTGTCGCTTCAGGGTCCCTGCCCGGATCATCACTGACAACGACACCCAATTCACGAGCCGCGCCTTCATGCAATATCTTCATGCCCTCGGAAGCAAGATCTCATTTGCCTCTGTTGCACATCCCAGAAGCAATGGGCAAGATGAGAGGGCGAACGCTGAAGTGTTGCGAGGACTCAAGATAAGAACATTTGATAAGCTGCAAACGTGTGGCAGGTGAGGGATCGACAAGTTGTCGGTGGTTCTTTGGTCCATCATAACGACACCAAATCGAGCTACCAGGCAGACTCCCTTCACCCTAATCTATGGGGTAGAAGCAGTTATCCCCACGAAATTCATTTATAGATCACCTCGAGTGCTTGCCTATGATGAAGTAGCATAGGAACAACATCGGCGTGATGATGTTGTGCTTCTCGAGGAGAACCGTCTCTGGGCTGCTACGCGTGCATGCTACCAGCAAGCCCTACGTCGCAATCATAATCGCATGGTTCACGCCCGGTGTTTTGAGGAAGGCGACCTTGTCCTTAGGCGCATTCAATCCACCAAGGGTACAAACAAGTTGACGCCAAAGTGGGAAGGCCCTTACCGGGTAGTACTAGTCACTAGACCTGGTGTAGTCCATCTAGAGACCGGAGATGGCATTCAATTGCAAAACTCATGGAATATTGAGCATCTGCGCAAGTTCTACCCGTAAGGCACGGCTGTCAGGCCCTGCTCGGCAACCACCCTTTTGTACAAGCCTTGCCTCTGTTGCATGTAACCCCTTGTACAAAGCTAGGCACAGACCCTGAGCAACAAAGAAATAAATGAAGCACTGGGGGGCCCCGACAAGTTGCATGCATGCATAAGCATATCATGAGCATCACATGTTCATGTAGATAAGGTCGCATCTAGCATCATTTTCATCTGCATAAACTGCAGGCTCCTGCCCTTGACTTGGTCCCCAAGAGGAGATGAGAAGACGGGCCTACACTGCAATCTTCGGCAAGCCAAATAGATAAGTTCTTTCTCTTATCCATACGTGTTCTGTAAGTAAGGACTTGTGCATAAGAAAACCTCACTGCCTTTCAAAACTTAGCTGCTACCATCCCTTGACTCGAACGTTGCTTCGGGGATGGTCATAGTGCCTTTGACGAAAAAGGATTGGTAGGGGCTGGTCCCTCTTCATGATTTGTGCCCGGTAGGCCTAACTCCGCGGCAGCAAAACAGGGGCTACCGGTAGGATAGCTTGCCAGGGGAAACTTGTTTACTTAAAAGTATAGAGGCATCCCACCTTTGCATGGACATACTGCATGCACGAGTCTCCGGCAAAGTTTATCTTTTTCATTAATATGCTCATCAAACAAGTGTAGACCTTACAGGACACAAACATGGATTAAAGAGATTACATAGTTTGAACTCAAATTTGGCAAGTGCCTACAGATTTAAGATTGAAAAAGATAAGTGCCCCATGATGCCCTTTCTTGTCCCTCTCCTCCTAGGCACTGCGGCATGAGGTGAAGAGGGCAAAAGGGGCGCCTAGGCAGAAGCCCAGCCTAACCCTGTCAGGCTCCAGGAGAGGTAGCCTGGCAGAAGCAGGAGGGCATGGACGAAGGTGATGGTGAAGAAATTGGCGGGCACAACCCGTCGACCACCACCACCAGGGCCAGCAGGACGTGGCAGGGCAAACAGAGAAGCAACCCGCAAGGAAGCCTGCCGGGGTCCAGCTGGAGGGCAGCTGGAGGAGCCAGGAGGGGCACCACACCCAACCCTGCCTCCAACTCCCCGGCAAATCGCCTTGCCGGGAAAGGGATGCAGGTGCAGATGATGGTCCTGCCGCCTGACGATGACGATGCGGCTGGTATTCAGCAAGAGTCGGAGTCGTCGCCCTCCCAGTCGACGCCGTCATCATCGCCATCACTGTCCTCCTCGTCACTATCGCTTGAGGAGGAGCTTTCGTCATCGGTCGAGCTCTCCGCGCAGCACCCTAAGCAAGAACCCGAGCTCCCAAAAACCCTGACGGAAAGGAAACCGTCCTCCATTAACTTAAACTGGAGGACGTGCCCTTCCAACAAGCAGTGGGCACGAGCAAAAGTCTTCCAGCCTCGACGAAAGTACATGACATGAGGGGCGGAAAAATCTACATCCACCCATATGCTGCCATTCCCACAGCCCCTCATGTGCTATCTCAACGCTCGCGGCTGCTTGAGCTCCATCACCCTTGCAAATGGGGTAGGGAGGCGAAGTGCAGAGGCTTATACAGCCTGATGACAAACACCAAGGGCTGATCTTTGACGTGGCCTTCCATCAGGGGAGGAGCGTCCGGTGCGGGTGCAATCGAGCCGCTGCCCCGGCCTCGTCAGCCCCACATGCCACGGCGACCTCGGCTGTGCCCCCTTCCGCCTCCTCTCACAGCAGGCTCGGCTCCCGCATCTTAAGAAGGAGGAGGGAGGCAATGTCGAGTAAAAGTTCTTGTCGCCACTGAAGTTACACCAAACCCCCGGCCTCTCACCATGATAAGCATAGGCTATGGCAAAGAAGGAAGGAAGAGGAGGTGCCGGAAAGCATCTTGTCCCGCGTCCCCTTTTATAGGCGAGCAAGGGAAGGGGCCCGATTTTTCCGTGGAGGTTGCCGCCTCGTTGGACCAATCCGGCTCCTTCTCACCATTAACGGCTCAAAGAATCAAGGCCGACCCTCTGCTCCAATCCGCGGCGCCTGGCTTCCAGCCATGGCACCCATTCCCGTGCCTTGCGCATCTGCCACCAACCCTGGACGATGCATGCAGAACATGTGGTGGAGGCGCTTGAAGTAGGAAGAATAATGGGATGGCAGTCACCGCCCCGTGAACGTGGGACGTGGGTACCCGCAAAGCGTGGCCAATTATCTACCCCACTACAATTGGCGTTACACGACATGCGGGAGAACCGAAAATTGACCTGGGCTCAGGTTAATGAAGAAGCAAAGAAGATCTCAAGGGGCGAGCCACCACTATGTTCCTACCTGTGCACTAGTTAGGACCTACCCCGACGACGCCCGAGAGCGCGTTTGGGCCAGGCCCGGGGGCTCCTGTCAGTGCAACAAACCCTGGGTCCTTTGCCTAGACTGTGCACATGCCCAAGAACAAGATTGCAACACCAAGATCATATCAAGCACAAAGGGATCAACCCTTTTGAAGAATCAGAGAGCTGCTCGAGAAGATCAAGTCAAGCCAGAAAGGCAAGATATCACTAAGGGAAAAAACCTCCCTTGCCAGGCAGGCGAGCCTGGCGAGGTTGGGGATACCCCGGAAGCAGGCCTCCAGATCGTCCCGGCGGGCCTTCCGAGGCTTGCGGAGGCAAACCGCACCACCTTACAGCAATGCAAGTCATCGATCGGTGTAGTGTCAAGCTCCTAAGTGACTAAGTGGTTGCTTCCTGCCACATGGCAGCCACTTCCTATAGAAAACACCTCCATATGACACCCGTCCTAAGACATGTCAAACAAGCAGGTGCGAAGCTGGCAACTTGCCGGGTGCACTGTGATGTGACACTGAGTAGCGCATTTAATGTGCTATGTCTACCTGCAGAGTTAGGTATGATAGCACTGTTTGCTATCTAATCAGCGTGTAAAAGACTGATTTGCCACTGTGGTGACCCCTTGATCTATAAAAGGAGGCCCATGGCAACCGTAGAAAGGATTCAGACCCTCGCAGATTCATACATGCGTAGCCACTCTTGCCTCGTGGCAACCCTGGCGGGCAAGAGCACTATGTTCCCCACCATTATCCACCATCAATCAAAGTAGGAGTAGGGTTTTACACCTCGCGGCGGCCCGAACCTGGGTAAAACTGCCCATGTGATCTCTATCATGTTGTGTTATGCTTCTTCGCTCTTTGTACAACGTGCCCATCCCCCCATCGAACCAAAAGGGGCTCATGACCCCATAGGTGGCCGTGGTTTCCCATGACATAGAGCAATAAAAACAACACGTAAATGTTCCAAATGTTCTTCCAAGGATTTGCTATAAATCAGTATATCATCAAAATAGACTATCACAAATCATCCAATGAAAGCACATAAAACTTTGTTCATAGATCTCATGGAAGTACTAGGTGCATTAGTTAACCCAAAAGTCATGACTAACCACTCATATAATCCAAACTTAGTTTTAAATGTTCTTTTCCATTCATCTCCCAATTTCATACGAATTGAATGGTATCCACTATGCAAATCAACTTTGGAGAATATTGTAGAGCCACTCAATTCATCAAGCATATCATCTAGCATAGGAATAGGATGACGACAACGAATAGTAAATTATTAATGCCTCTACAGTCAACAAACATACACGATGTACCATTATTTTTTGGCACCAGTATAATGGGAACAACACAAGGACTTTGAGATTCACGCATATAACCTTTGTCGAGCAGCTCCAATACTTGACGCATAATCTCCTTAGTCTCCTCTGGATTGGTATAGTATGGCGCATGGTTTGGAACCGAAGCACCGGGAATTAAGTCAATCTGATGCTCAATCCCTCAAATAGGCAGTAATCCCGGTGGCACGTCTTGTGGAAAGACGTTAGCAAACTCCTACAAAATGTTAGTGACAGCAGGAGGCAAAGAGGGGGGCACGTCCTGGAATGAAAATAATGCCTCTTTGCACACGAAACCATATCAAACAGATTTGTTGAAATCTAGATCATCAATATTAAATTTGGTGGCAAGTAAACATCCACTTTTCAATTTAATTTCAGAAGCAACACTAGATGATGGTTTATTATTAGGCTTCATTTTTTGCTCAAATTCTTTTGCCACAATCTGCTTTTCTATCTTATTTTGCTCCTGTTTTGCTTTACTATCTCTATTAATATCATCTCTCAATATGTGTTCAGGAGTCATAGGAAGCAAAGTAATATGTTTATCCTTATGAACAAGAGTATACTGATTGTTTCTACCATGGTGTACAGAATTTTTATCAAATTGCCATGGTCTACCAAGTAATAAGGAACATGCTTGCATGGGTACCACATCACAATCAACATAATCAGCATGTGTAGCAATACTAAAATGCACATGAACAGTACGTGTTACCTTAACCTTGCCGCTGTTGTTGATCCATTGGATGTACTAAGGATGCGGATGGGGTCTTGTGGTGAGAGACAACTTCTCCACCATCTTCGTGCTAGCCAAGTTGTTGCAGCCCCGACCATCAATGATGACGCGGACGTTCCTTCACAACTCCCTTTGTATGGAACAAATTGTGCATGTGATTTTGCTGAGCTTGTGTTACCTGCACACTCAAAACACACTAAGCAACTAAACTCTCATACCTGTCAGCATCTTCAGCAGCCATGTATTGTGTCTCATGTTCAGAATCATCTCCACCGTGTTCTTCACTTGTATTAAGAGCCAAAATCTCCTCATCATAGTCACTAGTGGATTCATACCCACCATCCTCGGTAACAATCATAACACGCGAAGAATTGCATTCTCTTGCATAATGACCTCTACCATTACAACGACGACAAATAATAGCATGTGTGTGCCTATTGATGCCATGGATGAAGAGGAACTCTGTGCAGGCCCGATCGGTGTGCTTTTGGCAGATAATGATGCTAGTGCCTGCTTTCTTCTATCATGGTTGGAGGTGGCAGCTAATGAAGGTGCCGGTGTAGCAGAACGTATGGAAGTAGAAGATGCACGCAGTGTCCATGATGAAGGTCGCCTGCAGAAAAATTAGTCTGCACCAATGCCTGTCGATCCGACACTTCACGTTAAGCTTTGCAATCAAGATGGAATAAATGAGTGATATTGTTATACTCCTTACACTCTGAAATGGTCTGAATCTCTCTATTTCATCCACCGATAAAACATGCAATCATAGCTTCATTATCCTCAACACTACCACATCTAATCATGCCAGTTTGTAATTCCTGATAATACTCCTCTACAAAAAAAGTCTACCACATCTAATCATGCCAGTTTGTAATTCCTGATAATACTCCTCTACAAAAAAAGTTCCTTGTCTCAAACGCTACAGTTTTTGAAGTAATTCACGTCGATAATATGGTGGAACCCAACGTGTACGCATAGCAGTTTTCAAAGCATCCCAAGTAGTAGGGCTATTATCATGATATAATCTACAATGTTCAGACCACCAAACAGAAGCAAAACTAGTGAAATCACAAACAGCAGCAGCAACACGTCTATCCTCAGGATATTGTAAGCATGTGAAACGTTGTTCAGTTTCTAACTCCCAAGTAAGATATACATCAGGAATGTATCTACCCTCAAATGATGGAATATTCAATTTTAGTTTCGGAATATGTTCATAATCTCGTACCTGAGGTGGTGCTGCAGTCCTAGCATTGCGATTATGTGCATGAGGTCGACCTGGTGCTGGTGGTTGCATGTAGTTCTTATTTTGATCAACCTCATCCTCGTAATAGTCCTCCACCTTTGCACTCGTAGAGGGAGCTACAGAAACATCAACAGCAGTAGCAACGACACAAGAAGTTTGTCCTGGCTCAAGAGGAACACGTGTCGCTCGCCCTGCTGGATCACGACGTGGAGGTGGTTGTTGGTGTTGTTGGAATGGTGTAGCAGATGCGGGTGGTCGTTGTGGTAGACATGCGAGTACTTCATCGAACTTGGCGTCCAACTTGTTGTCAATTGTCTTCTCAAAGTCATGAATCCTCTCCAGTGCCTTTCCAAAGCTGGCTATCACGTCTTCCACTTGTTAACTCAACATTTGCTGAAATTTATCATGAAGCTCCTTCTTTGTCATGTTCTCCCAGTCAATCTCGTCGGCTTGTCATCCTGCCAGGGTTAGCAGCAATAGAAACACATAAGAATATGATCCTACAAACTACTAAAAGGTGGTGATGGTGGGGTGTCACAAATCCGTCAAGCAAATCTCAAATTCTTACTAGTTCTTAACCAACAGCACGTGGTGATCGGCAACCGTTGTAGTCAAAACTCCCAAAGCTTGGATAGAGCGATTGCTAGGTGGTGTCAAACACACGATGTTGATGTATGTGGAGCTGGGAAGGCTTATGGTATGGTAGCAAAAATGTCAGCAATAATCAATTCAGAGATGGAAAGTTGAATAAATGCTCAATGATGGTACTATGCTGGTCCTAGGCTAGACTGTGCTAGAGACGTGAGCCTAGAACACTAAAAAAAGCACGGCACTGCACGTAAACAAGGGAGGAGCACACTCTGAATCTCTTTTTTCACTTTTCCTCTTTTTTGGCTCTGCAAGAATTTTTTTCAAAAAAGTCTACAAATGATCTAAAAACTGCCTAGCCAGAATTTTCCAGACTTAGTTTGTTTTTAATCTGGAACTATTTTTCTTCTGTGGGCGGCACGGAAGTTGCGGAATCTGACTTGGTCACGACTCGGAGTATGGCATGATCTGGAAATCTAAAACAAAGAAACAAATACTGGACTGGACTAGGACTGGTGTCGGAGATGAATCTGGTGGAAACTCAGACTGGTGGCGGATATATGTAGGGCGGTGGAACACAGACTGGTGGTGAATCTGTGATATATGGTAGCGTTGATGACGATGGTATTATATGGAAACGGTGATGACGATGGTGGTATATGGCAGCGGTGATGACGATGGTGTGGCGGCGGCGTGACAACCTGTGACCAAACTCGAAACTCTAAAGGACTAGACGCTAAGACCAGCAACTAGACACGATGATGCAACCGCAAATTCAACAAAGGAAAACCCTAAAAAGATTATGCAAAGGCTCAGATTGGTTCAGATATGATGAACTAACCCTAATTTTTTTTTGCTTTTTCATGGACTATAGGTATGAAGAACATACTCGATCTAAACTATGAAAAACTAGAAAATCTCAACGAGTAACCTAGAAATCTGATACCACTTGATAGAGGCGAAGGTGTCCCGATGTTTAGATGAGATAGTTATCGTTTTTGTGGGAGTCAACTTTGATGATCCGACTATGAACGTGCGAAGACATCGCGCCGTAGCAGTCGCCAAACCAACTTCCGAGGGGTTATTGACCACGCAGGAGCACGATACCTGACCACGAGGGTCTATTTCCTATGAGCAAATGAAGAACATGCGAGAAACTGAGATTGCAATCTGGATATTGCGAATATAAGAGGAAACTTTATTGCTGAAAGTGGGGTTCTTTGATGTCGTGGCTGGTCGTCGAACACAAACGAAGTACGTGAAGTTGCAGCTATGACAAACTTTTAATCTAAACAAAATCCAAAGTCTAAAAAAGCACCATAAGGGATGTATATAGGGAGGAAGAGGGGGGAATTTCGTGGCCCCTTGGAGGAGGGGTCCGAAACCAACCCTAACTCTGTTTTCCCCATAGATACGAACTCTAAAAATAGCCTATACTTCAGTATTTCGAAATTACATGGGCCTAGCCCAATAATAAGGTGACGCAGCACCTATAATAGCCTCTTGACGAAATTTACATAGTGGCATCTTGTATATTTCGTCCAAGGCTTCATGCACTCATTATGGTGGCTTCAAAGTCCTAAAATCGTCACTTGTAACTCCGTTCTTGTTCCCCTTGCACATGCCATCATCTCCATGCTTGATCTTGCTCCAATGTTCATCCTTATTGTCCAATCTAGGCCCTTCATTTGTAAGCAAGACAAATGTATCCAATTTAGGCAGCATCATATTCTCATGAACATCAGAATCATTACCAAGAAATGAAAGTACCTGGTAATTTAAATGGCGTGCGCGAGCTCTAGTAATTGGTCCAGTTTGTATAGCAGCAGGGGCTGTGGGTGTAGCAATGGTATTCAGAACTGGTTGAAAGCATGGAATGGACATCATTTCCGCATGAGGAATTTGACGGTGTTGGAAGACATTGTTCTTGTCAAACAGAACAAAGGCATAGAAATTCATTTGACTTGCAGTCTAGAACCTCTTGCACCTTAACTTGTTGAGTCATAAGGATTTGCATCAGTGAAGAAATGATGCTCAACGAAGAAATCAACATTTTTGAACTTTGACCTCCTTGTGCCAAACTGAGAATCTTGTAGCTTGGGCTGAAGATTTGCAGTAATAGGCCTCACAACCTCTTCAGTCACAACTTATGGAGTAGCAGACTGAGGAATTGAAGTGGCAGTTTCATCAGCAGCAGTCTGGGTCTCTATTTCTTCAGCTGAAGCAGCTGGAATTTCTTCTGGAATGGACTGGAGAGAAGTTTGGGGTCCTTCAGACCCTGTCAATATTTCTTTATTCTACACAAGGGACTGAGGAATTTGATGGAGAGGTGTGGTGATTGGTGAATTACGGTGAAGATTTTCCCAATAATCATCATTGAGGATAGGAGTGGTTGAGCTAATGTCCACATCTTCATCAATTTCTTCTACGCCAGCCTCTTCAGTAGTGAACTGAGCCTGGGGCGATGATACCAGTGGTGTTGAAACAACAGCTTCCATCTCAATTTCTTCATCAATCTTCTCTGAGTAAGCAGTGGAATGATTTTCTTTGTGATTTTCATCATCAGGAATGACACATTCTTCACCAAACGGAACTAATTTCTTTGATGCCACAATAGAAATGGGAACAACATCCATTGGTTCACTGAAAGAGCTCGTCAAAGTCCTCACTTTCTTGGTAGCTGAGGATTCTGCAGAGGTTGATGCTTTCCTTTTCCTTGCGGCTTCCTTCTATGCAACTTTAGTTTTCTCCACTTCTGATGTAGAAGGAAGTGTTGTTTTCTTCACATTTGAAGATTTTGCAGGAGGATCAGAGGATGAAGTTGGTGCAATTTCTTCAAGCACGACTGATGCGGTCGCCCTAGCATTCTGAGTTTCTTGAGGCTCAGCAGTTTCTTCAGTTGGCCTTGGTTGTTCTTCAAGCGCCACATTGGGGGTTGCCTTGTCAGTTTCTTTAGGAGCGGGAATTTCTTCAACTACCCTGCTAGCTTCTTTGGCAACCTGAATTTCTTCAGCCGCGCTTGCATTAGCTTCAGCAGGCTGAACAAAATCTTCAACCTAGGGAATTTGTTGTTGCGATAGAGCTGCAACATTTTCCTTGCGGTTCTTGGCGATGTTGACAAATCGGACCTTGACTCCTAGCTAATCAGCATGTTATCGGTCAAAATAATCATTGAGGACTTTGATTTCCTTCTGAACTCCAACAAGTTCTTCAGGAGACAAGGTGAGAATGTTGTTCCTTAGAAAGCGCTTTTTCTTGTACTGGTCCTTGTTGACTCACCTGACCTTCTCAAATTTCCATTTTTCTTCACCTGAAGACAGTCAGCATGTGACTTTGACCAGGAGTCAAGTTCAGGTCAGGGAGTGGAGTATTTGGACCCTTGTGCCAAATGTCAATGAAGTCAAGGATCTTCTTTGGATCCAGCATAAGAGGAACAGAGCTGCCTTTGGCTCTTTCAACCCTTCCTTGTCTATCTCTAATGATTTCAGCAAGTTCATCATCATTAGCTTCATCATCATCATCAGATGGGACTTGGAAAGCCACTTGCTTCTTGTGAGGACTTAGCCTCTTACCACGTCCAGCAATGTACTTAACCTTCAGCTGAGATGGACCACTTGAGGATTGTGGTTGAGCTCAGGAAATTGCAGACGCCCCTAAGGCAATTGAAAATCCAGCAGTCCGCTGACATGTTGCAAGATACACTGGTGTTGAGGACTTTGCGGCAGCAGCTGAGGATTTTGCAGCAACAGAAGAAGTTGGCGCCACCCTTGAGGAAGTTGCCTGAGGAAATTGAACTGAGGGCTTTGCTTTGAGGAACTTGGCCATGAGGGCATTGAGCTTGAAGACTTTGGCTTCAAAGCACGTTTCTTCTGCATGGCCTTGTTGGGTGCGGCTTTACTAGCAGAGGCCTCAGCAGCAGCAGCTTGAGTGTCTTCATTGAATTTCCTCACTACTGCGACAACTTTCTGAAGCTTTGCTTGACCCTTCTCCCATTCCTTCGGAAATTCCTCACCACGCTTGATGTTGGTAGGATCAGCCTGTTAGCCAGCAGCCAGAGGTGGTCTTGGGCATGGAGGATTTACAGTGAATTTCTTCATGTACTTGGGAGTAACATAATGATATTCCTTCCATTCCTTCGCCCATCTTCTCTCAATCCTCCGCATGCGCACTTTGCGATGTGTCTTGGTCTCCTTCCCATGAGTTTCTTCATCTGGTGTGAATTATAAATATCCTCAAAGATTTCAAATTATATGTTTGTTTCAGACCTCTTTCCCTCTTTCTGAGGTCTTTCCCCATCTGCCATTTTCCTCACTTGAGTATTTTGAACTTTGAAGATTCTGAGGAAGTATGCAATTTTTCTTATGTGTTCCAGTGAACAGAGTATAGGTGCGAAGAATTTGAAGAGGTCATATGCGTTCTCAATTTCTTTTCAAAAAGTATCAAGTTGAGGAATTTGACGATAGATGTCTTGAGGAATTTCACTAAGCGTTCTTGACCAAGGTTCCAGAGTTGTACAGATTTGAAAATCCACACAATTAAGGAATCTTGAGGAAAACCATAGCTTAGAGAAATAAATCTGGAAAGGAAGTTTTGCTGTGTTTAAGGAGTAGATTGTTGAAGAATAAACACCTTTTGAGGATTTTGTGAAAATCATAAGAATCAAAGTAGGGCAGTAAAATCAGGTTTTAATTACCATTGATGAAGAACACGATGATCTGGGAGTGGATACGAAGAAGTTTGTCAATCCAGATCTCCCACGCCCTAACTCAACGGCGAGAGTGTAGGTGCAACAAACGTTCACGTATGTTGCCCGGACTGTACACATGCATGATGGCATCACACAGCTACACCAAACATCCAAATCAAGACCAAGCCGGAGAAGTGGCTCTTTGAGATATCAAAGAGCAGATCAAGAAGACCAAGACAAACCAAGACAACAAGATATCACCTTGGGAAAGCCTCCCTTGTCGGGAAGGAGAGCCTAGTTGGGTCCAGGCCACCCCAAGGGCAAGTCCAGGATCTTCCCGGCAGGCTTGCCGGGTCCACAAGGGCAAATCTCCCCACCAAGGCACCACCGCTCCACCGCACCATGACGCAAATCGCCTATCAATGCGGTGTCGAGCCCTCAAGGTCATTAAGTGGCTTCTACTGAGCTTGTGGCAGCCATTTGGAAGGCATATTACCTCTATATGACACCCGTCCAGAGGCGTGTCAAGCAGATAAGCAGAAGATGATTAAGCGGCATGGCAGGTTGCCGGGTTGCATCCTTAGCATGACACCTAGCAGTGCATTTAATGCACTTTGTCCTAACTGCCAGAGTTAGGTATGATAGCACATTAGCTATCTAATCACTAGATAATGATTGTTGTGCCATTGTAGTTACCCCTTGAACTATAAAAGGAGGGCCATGGCAAACGAGACGGGATTTGGACCTTGGCACACTTTGTACGTGCATAGCTGCTCTCCCGGAGGCAACCTTGCAGGGCTTGAGCGTTGCGTGCCCATCGCGTTCCTCCATCCAATCCACCAAAGCAGGAGCAGGGTTTTACGCTTCTCAGTGACCCGAACTTGGGTAAAAATCACCAGTGTCACCACTGTCGTGCTATCTCATGGCTTCTACTCTTTGTGCAATGTGACCTTCCTCATGGAACCACAAGGGGCCGATGGCCCCATAGGTGATCGTGTTCCACCATGACATCTTTGGCGCGCCAGGTAGGGGGAAGCGCTTGCACGAATCCGAGGCCGTGAATAGCATGCCAATCTTCATCATCGTCTTCTTCATCACCAGTTTCATCATTCATGGCGCCCAAGAAGAACCCGGCGCAACAGCTCATCCTTGCATTTCGAAGGCCCCCTCGCACGCAGCCGCCGATGCCGACGGTGTTGCGGCAGCGTTGGGAGACGCATGTGATGTAGGTGATAGGACTAGCGCAGCGGCGCTGTCGTTGTGCCCCTGTGGCCAAAGCTGGAGCAGAAGACGCCGGGGGAGGGTGACATCAACAACATCTCGATGGCCACAACCCACAGGATGCTGGCGGGGAGAACTTTCAGTCTCTACCTCCCCTCCACGCTAGTGGGAGTAGCTGCAGTGACAACACCCGCTCTGGTGCGAGCCGTGACCCCCTAGTTGTCCCTGTTATGGGCGCGGATATGGGGCACATGCCTTGCCTAGGGCAAGGTAACCAAGACGGAGCGCCGAATGAGGTCCTCAACCCTCAAGCGCACCCTACTCGTCACCAAACTACCGTGGCGACCAGCTCACAATGGTGAGAACGTGGCACCGCCCCTGTTGGTACTACGAGGAGTCGAGGGAGGTCGCGGTCTGCGTCATCATCCATACTAAGCACTTCTTCGGAATCCATGGTGCAGGCCCAACTCCTGCTAAGATTCTCGCCAGTGGCTGATCAAATGGATCAGTGGAGAGCCACTATCCATAGTTTGATCGGCTTTGCTGAAGTGGAAGGATCATAGCTAGCGGGGCCATCACGACGCCCACAAGTGACAACAACGGCTGAGTTGCTGACTATGTTGAGGGGGCCACTCCAGCGATGCAAGCTCCTCCGCGACAGCCAGCACAGAGGCTACAACTAGAACCATGCAACCAGGAGCCTGAAGAAGCATCAATGGCTTCATCTGATCCGCGAGCCCATCAAGATCAGCGGCAAGTCCCGGAAGATCGGCGCAAAGAAGACGCCCGCGTCATCATAGAGCAGCGACGGGAGACTCGACGTCAATCTGATAGGCGCAACGGCCCAGACGTCGACGAACCCGCGCCTAGTGATGGCGGATACCTACCCTTCGAGGTTGGTTGCCCTGCCTTCACTCATGAGCTACCGCAAGTTCGCTGGCCCTCATCCCCTGTCTTCAAACCTGAGTTACTAGAAAAGTATGATGGAAAGCTTAACCTGACAGAGTTGTTGAGCATTTATACAATTTCTACTCAAGCCGCCAGAGGGAGAGATGAGAAGGTGTTCGCCAACTACTTCCCTTTGGCATTCAAGCCAAACGTGAGGTCATGGTTGGTGCACCTGCCAGAGACTTCCATTTTGTCCTGGGCTGACCTGTGCAATGAATTGGTTGGTGCCTTCACGGGCGGCCACCAAGAACCAGGACGGCCTAGCGACTTGCAAATCCTTCCACAGAAGGAAGGGGAAAGTCTGTGGAAGTGTATGCAAAGTTTTATCCGGGTACACACGAACATTCCAGAGATCCACCCAGCAACTTTAATTGTTGTGTTCCAGTCAAACGTGCACAACGGAAGGATACATTCCAGTTGCCCAAGACTATGAATGATTTATACACCTTGGCGGATAAATGCACCCGTACGGAAGAAGGGAGGCGACTCCCCGGGGAAGAGGACGACATCGAGGTTGATTCATAGGATGATGACGATGCCGCTAAACCGAAGAGAAGAACCAGAAGCACAACAAGAAACGTAAAGAGAAGTCAGTACTGGCTGTTGAGGGTTCTGGCACACCTAGTACCGGCAATAAAGCCAAAACCGAATCCCCCAGCAAGGAAGCTACCGCATGCATTGATTGCCGGGAAGCGCGGCAGAAAAAGCCGAGAAGTCTGATGGACCATACTGCAAAATCCATCGAATTAAGGGCCACGATCTCCAAGAGTGTCATCAAGTTGAGCAAGTTGTCAAGAAGCTGAAAGCCGAGTATGAGAAGCGTGACAAGGAGAGAGACCAAGAAGGTGCAGGCAAGAAGGGACGTGGTGGTATAGGAGGCCGCCGTGGCAAGACTCCTCAGCAAAAAGAGAAACCTGCTAGAGGCCATGAGGAAGGTGATGATGAGAGTGGTGAAGGGGATGAAGACGAAACCAGTGAGCAAGTATTCCAGAAAGCAACTGAGGCCCTGTGCATTGATGGAGGCACATCTTTGTACTCCTCTCATCGCCAGCTCAAGCAGTGGGCGCGTGAGGTCAATGCCGTGGAGCCAGAAGCAGATTCCCGAAAGCCGCTCAAATGGTCCCGCACGCCTATCATCTTTGATGAAGAGGATCACCCTGACCACACCACCACGGTAGAGTGCTTACCATTGTTGGTTTCGCCAACAATCCGCAACCTCAAGGTCACAAAGATGCTAGTTGACGGCGGGGCAGGGTTGAATTCTAATCTCCCCCAAGGTAATTAGCAAACTACAGATATCATATGAAGAGCTCAAGATTACTAGCACGTTCCAATGAATTAAACCCGAGCAGGAACCGTCCTAAGGGAAAGATCACGCTGCCAGTGACATTTGGTGGGCAACTGAATTACCAGACTGAGAGGGTCGTGTTTGATGTTGTTGAACTTCCCTTGCCGTACAATGGGATTCTTGGTCGTCCGGCTCTGGCAAAATTCATGGCAGCATCCCACTATTCCTACAATACTCTGAAGATGCAAGGGCCGATGGGCGTCATTTCCATCCCGTCAGACAAGAAAGATGCAATCATATGTGTGGCTAAGAGGTACCGAGATGCGGTAGCTGCTCAGGCCGCCAAGGCTGCAACTCCCGCTAATACGTCTCCAACGTATCTACTTTTCCGAACTCTTTCGCCCTTGTTTTGGACTCTAATTTGCATAATTTGAATGGAACTAACCCGAACTGACGTTGTTTTCAGTAGAATTGCCATGGTGTTATTTTTATGTAGAAATAAAAGTTCTCAAAATGCCCTAAAACTTCACGGAGATCAGTTTTGGAATAAATAAAAAATATTGGCGAAAGAATCAATAGAAGGGAACCCACACCCTGGCCACAACGTTGGAGGGCGCGCCCTCTATCCTTGTGGGCCCCCTGGACCTCCACCGACCTCTACTCCAACTCCATATATTCACGTTAGCGGAGGAAAAAAATCAGAGAGAAGGATTCATCGCGTTTTATGATACGGATCCGCCGCCACCTCCTGTTCTTCCTCGGGAGGGCAGATCTAGAGTCCGTTTTGGGCTCTGGAGAGGGGAAATCGTCGTCATCATCATCAACCATCCTCCATCACCAATCTCATGATGCTCACCGCTGTGCGTGAGTAATCCCATCGTAGGCTTGCTGGACGGTGATGGGTTGGATGATATTACCATGTAATCGAGTTAGTTTTGTTAGGATTTGATCCCTAGTGTCCGTTATGTTCTAAGATTGATGTTGTTATGACTTTGCTATGCTTAATGCTTGTCACTAGGGCCCGAGTGCCATGATTTCAGATCTTAACCCTTTAGGTTTTCATGAATATATGTGATTTCTTGATCCTATCTTGCAAGTTATAGACACCTACTACGTGTTATGATCCGGCAATCCCGGAGTGACAACAGTCGGGACACTTCCCGGTGATGATCGTAGTTTGAGGAGTTCATGTATTCACTAAGTGCTAATGCTTTGGTCAGGTATTCTATTAAAAGGAGGCCTTAATATCCTTAGTTTCCAATAGGACCCTGCTGCCACGGGAGGGTAGGACAAAACATGTCATGCAAGTTCTTTTCCATAAGCACGTATGACTATACACGGAATACATACCTACATTATATTGATGAATTGGAGCTAGTTCTGTTTCACCCTATGTTATAACTGTTGCATGATGAATGCCATCCGACATAATTATCCATCATTGATCCATTGCCTACAAGCTCGTTTCATATTGATCTTTGCTAAGTTACTTTTCCGTTGCCACTGTTACGATTGCTACAAAACTACTGTTAATTTTGCCACCGTTACTGTAACTTCCATACTACTTTGCTACTAAATACTTTGCTACAGATATTGTCCCAACAGATATTAAGTCTTTCAGGTGTGGTTGAATTGAAAACTCAGCTGCTAATACTTGAGAATATTCTTTGGCTCCCCTTGTGTCGAATCAATAAATTTGGGTTGAATACTATACCCTCGAAAATTGTTGCAATCCCCTATACTTGTGGGTTATCAAGACCTTTTTCTGGCGCCGTTGCCGAGGAGCATAGCTCTATTCTCTAATTCACTTGGGATTTATATCTTTTGATCACTATGAGGAATTTGAAAGATCAAAGAACCAAGATTTTTCCCTCAACTACGAGGGGAGGTAAGGAACTGCCATCTAGCTCTGCACTTGATTCACCTTCTCTTTTGAGTAAACTTGCAACACCTACACCTCCTATTTATTATGATATGTCGCATGTTATTGATTGTGCCACTTCTGCTATGCATGATGTTTATGATGATACTACTTCTTTCCTTGATAATATTGTGCCACTAGGTGAATTTCTTGATGAACAACTTGCTAGGGTTAGAGAGAATGAAATTACTGAAACTGATGATATTATTGAAACTGAAGATTATGATTCTCCCCCTAGATATGAATTTCCTGTTGTACGTGAGGGTTATATTATGGATGAAGAAACTGCTAGAGACTTTCTTGCTTGCAATGGCAAAGATGGTCTTAAGAAACTGTTAGCTAAGCTGAAACAAAAGTCATTGAATGCTAGAATGCAATATGATCCCAAGTTTGCTACTTCACCTATCTGTGTTACTGATAAGGATTATGAATTCTCCGTCGATCCTGAGTTAATTACTTTGGTTGAATCTGATCCTTTGCATGGTTATGAATCTGAAACTATTGTGGCACATCTAACTAAATTGAATGATATAGCCACCCTATTTGCTCATGAGGAAAAAATTCGCCATTACTATATTCTTAAGTTGTTTCCTTTCTCGTTAAAGGGTGATGCTAAGATATGGTTTAATTCTCTTGCTCCTCGTTGTGTGTGTAGTCCATAGGATATGATCTACTACTTCTCTGTAAAATATTTTCCTGCTCATAAGATACAAGCCGCCTTACGGGAAATATTTAACTTTGTGGAAATCGAATAAGAGAGTCTCCCACAAGCTTGGGGGAGTCTTCTCCAATTACTTAATGATTTGCCTGATCATCCTCTCAAGAAAAATGAAATACTTGATATCTTTTATAATGGACTAGACGATGCTTCTAGGGACCACCTAGATAGTTGTGTTGGTTCTGTTTTCAGGGAAAGAACTGTTGAGCAGGCTGAATTTCTATTGAATAATATACTGAGCAAGGGTAATTATTGGACACTTCTTGAACCAACTCCTAAGCCAACTCCGAAGAAAAGAGGTATCCTATTTCTCAGTACTAAAGATATGCAAGAGGCAAAGAAATCGATGAAAGAAAAATGTATTGAAGCTGAAGATGTTAAGAATTTACCACCTAATTGAAGAAATGCATGGTCTTGATAACCCGACACAGGTAGTAGAGGTAAATTCTCTCTATAGATTTGATGAGGGTGATATTCCTCGTAAGAAGTCTGCTAGTCAATGCTTGGATGAGTTTGATAACTTTATTGTTAAACAAGAAATTTCAATTCTTATGTTGGTAGAAAATTGAAACGTAATGCTTATATTGTTGAATACTTGAGTGATTATATGTCTAGAGTTAAAAATGATCTTAAGCTTATTAGTAAACATGCCTCCATGGTTACAACTCAAGTAGAACAAGTACTTAAGGCACAAGATGATTTGCTCTATGAGTTAAATAATAAGAACAATGATAATGATGTTAGGGTTATGACTAGAGGGGGTAAAATGACCTAGGAACCTTTGTATCCTGAGGGCCATCCTAAGAGAGTTGAGCAAGATTCACAGAGAATTAATATAGATGCACCTAGTCCTACTAATAGAAATAAAAATAAAACTGATAGGACTTTGCATGCTTCTAGTGAACCTGTTATTGACACACCTGAGAATCCCAATGATATTTCTATTTCTGATGCTGAGACACAATCTGGTGATGAACATGAACCTAGTGATGATGTTAATGTTGATGCTCAACCTTGTAATGATAATGATGTAGAGATTGAACCTGCGGTTGATCTTGATAACCCACAATCAAAGAATCAACGTTATATAAGAGAGACTTTGTTGCTAGGAAGCATGGTAAAGAAAGAGAACCATGGGTTTAGAAACCCGTGCCTTTTCCTCCTAAGACATCCAAGAAAAAGGATGATGAGGATTTTGAACGCTTTGCTGAAATGATTAGACTTATCTTTTTGTGTATGCGTTTGACTGATATACTTAAGATGCCTCGTTATGCTGAGTATATGAAAGGTATTGCCACAAATAAAATAAAGATACCCGAAGATGAAATTTCCACCATGCTTGCTAATTATACTTTTAAGGGTGGAATACCAAAGAAACAAGGAGACCCAGAAGTACCAACTATACCATGCTCCATTAAAGGAAACTATGTTAAAACTGCTTTATGTGATCTTGGAGCCGGTGTTACTATTATGCCTTTATTTTTATATCGGATGATTTATTTGAATAAGTTTACACCTACTAAAATCTCTTGGAAAATGGCTGATGAACCAACTGCTATACCCATCGCTATTTGTGAGGATGTGCCTATTGTGGTTACAAACGTTACTATCTTAACGGACTTTGTTATTCTTGATATTCCCGAGGACGACAGTATGTCGATCATCCTGGGTAGACCCTTTTTGAATACTGTAGGGGCTTTTATTCATTGCAACAAAGGCAATGTCACTTTTCAAGTTAATGGTAATGGGCATATGGTACACTTTCCGAAGAAACAACCTCAAGTTCATAGTATCAATTCTGTTGGAAATAATTCAACTATCACTATTGGAGGTTTTGAATTCCCTTTTCCTACTGTCAAAAAGAAATATGGTATTCTTATTGTTGGGGCCATGCATATCCCCGTTGTGGTAACCTAGTGTTATTCAAAAATTCTCCAGTTTCATGTTATTCGGAAGAAGTTTGTTAATAAGACTTGATCAACCTTGTTAATGGATACCTTTTGATGAGCATGAGATGGAGGAATTTAGAGAGCACAACTTTCTCTACTCACCTTTCACTTTCTGTTATTTAGATTACATAAAGCAAAAATAGTATTTTCTGTCTATTTTTTGAATTATCCATGCAATAGAAAATACCCCAAAAATAAAAGTTCTCCAAATGCCCTAAAAATTTAGTATGATTTTTTTTATAGAATATTTGAGAATTTCTGGCACTTAGAACACACCAGGGAGATGCGCAACCAGCCAGAAGAACTCTTCAGAAGCTCCCGGAGATCGTGCTTAGAGTGTCGAATAGCACTATGCATTTTCAAGCTTTTTGGTAACTTCTTGCTAAAGGGGGAGAAGATGTATAGATCATTATGCTTCGAGAGAGAGAGAGAGAGTTTTGTATTTTGTTGCCTCTCTTTCTACTTTAGTCTTTTTGCTTTGATCGTTTGCATGCTACAATATTTGCGCTTGTGTGAGAGATACTTCTATGATCATGTGTTTGATCATATTATGCTTAAATGTTTGTTTGTTAGATGATATGTGTTTGCTCATATTATGCTTAAATGTTTGCTTGCTTGAAGATATGTGTATGATCAATCATGTTTGCCCTTGGTGATGAGTGCATGTTTTTTACTGCTTATCATTTTGAGCACTCCACCAAGATGTATGTTACATGGAACAGTAACCCATGATCCTAATCGATTGTGCATTTGCATTCAAAAGCAAAATTTAAAGAATGCACAAATTTAGGGGGAGCTCTTGCTTATCACATACTTCTCAAAGTGACGATGTATTTCATTAATATTATCATTTGACGAAGCTTTGATTTATATGTTGTCATCAATTACCAAAAAGGGGGAGATTCAAAGTGCAACTAATCCCCGGGTAGTTTTGGTAATTCATAACAACATATAGTCCATTGGACTAATAGCCATTCAAGTTAAATGTTTTAGAAAATTCAATGATTGGGATGGCATGACTAGAGATGTGGACCCCTCAAAATGCTAAGGACAAAGATTGGCAAAGGACTCAAGACTCTTCATTTTCATTTTAGTGATCCAAGATCACATTGATTCCATAGGAAAGCCAATACTATTAAAAGGGGATGAGGTGTTGCTTAATGGTCTACTTGCTCAAAATTGATAGAGGCAAAGGTGTCCCGTCTTTCGATGAGATGGTGATTATCATTTTGGAGGAGTAGACTTTGACGATCCGACTACGTACGTGCGAGGACGTCGCGCCTTAGCAATCGCTAAACCAACTCCGAGAGGTTATTGACCACGCCGGAGCACGATCAACCTGACCACGAGGGTCTATTTCCTGCAAGCAAACGAAGAACAAGCAAGAAACTAAGATTACAATCTGGATATTGCGAATATAAGATGAAAGCTTTGATGGGGTTCTGTGACGTCTTAGTCTGGTCGTTGTACACAAACGAAGAACGCGAAGTTATAGCTATGGCGAACTTTTAATCTAAACAAAACCCAAAGTCTAAACGACGCCCTAAGGGCTGTATATATGGAGGAAGAGGGGGGAATTTCGTGGCCCTTGGTGGAGGGGTCTGAAACCAACCCTATCTCTTGTTTCCCCACACATACGGACTCTAAAAATAGCCTATACTTATGTATTTCGAAATTACATGAGCCTGGCCCAATAAAAAGGTGACGCAGCACCTAGAATAGCCTCTGGACGAAATTTCTGAAGTGGCATCTTGTATATTTCGTCCAAGGCTTCATGTACTCATTATGGTGGCTTAAAAGTCCTTAAATCATAACTTGTTACTCCGTTCTTGTTCCCCTTGTGCATGCCATCATCTCCATGCATGGTCTTGCTCCAGTGTTCATCCCTCTTATCTATGTCAGGCCCTTCATTTGTAACGAAAACAAATGTATCCAATTTAGGCAGCATCATATTCTCATGAACATTAGAATCATTACCAAGAAACAAAAGTACCTGATAATTTAATCAGCATGCGTGAGCTCTAGTAATTGGTCCAGTAGATGTAGCAGTAGGGGCTGTGGGTGTAACAATGCTATTGATGTCCTCATCAAAAATTCTTAATGATATTGCTCCAAAACCCTCAACCAGTTTCTCATTTCCACATATGTCCAAAACCTAAAGTCAAACTCGCCCCCACCGATTTGATCTATACGGTGCCACCGAGCTCACTTTACATAGCCATAGCCAGAAACCCTAATCAATTTGGTCACACAGATACGGCTCTCGGTTTCACCGAGATGGCTTTGTGAACTCTCTGTTTCCCTTCATAACAATTTGGTCTCACCAAAATGAGCGATCGGTCCCATCGAGTTCTCATTGCAAACTCTCTGTTTCCTTTTCTTTGGGGACCCCGACTCATGAGTCGAGATCACCGAATGCACGTGTATAGTGATCCCAGAGGTCAATGCTCACTGAACACATAGTAGCTGAATAACAAGAGTCTTACATCCATACATACTGTCTTACACAAATTATGACCATTATGGTCAAATCTTACATAGATAAAGCCTTAAGGTTTGAACATCAAATAAATCATAAGCAGCGGAAATCTTCATTGATAAGTAGAACCCATGCCATCTGCCTTAACCCTACAGGCATTATGACTGGGAAGCATCCTAGTTTGCATGTTCGTCACCAAAGAACTCTTCCTTGAACTCCTACTCTTCCATGCGTGGCCAATTAAATAACCAGTGGCAAGCCAATGAGTACTTTGAATGTACTCGCAAGCAACCCATGTTTTGGTTCAAGGTACAACAATGCATGATATAGGTAAATTTTTGCAGAAAGCTAGTTTTGGGTGCTATGACATGTTCAACAATTTGTAAGACATGCATCATGAGAATTCAATTAACCATGAGAACAGGTTACAGATATCAACATAAATAGAGTTGGAAAAAATCCAACTTAATCATCATGTCAACTCTTTTGACGTGACCCAGGTAGTTCTTACCACTTATCCATACACACTCACCAGGTTTTGTCAACATGTGGACGTAGCCCAAGAGCGGTTACCGAACTGTCCTTGACCATGGAGACGGCTATTCGGATAGTTTGACACTCTGTAGAGGTTGCACACTTTACCCACAAGATCCAGGAAGCCATTGTGTCATTTGCGACCCGTGGTACCTCAAGTACCCAGGGTAAGCACCCGATCACTACCTTTCCCTAGACGCCACCAACATGGAGTCCACTCAATTGATATCAACCCCCCATTCCACAATCATGCTCATATGTTTAATTCTGTGGAGCCACGCTCCCATATTCAACACCTAGCACAAGCACGGGGGTACCAACGATGTGTCCGGTGCCTTGTCAAAACAGTCATGGCCGCCCTACCTGGCACGACCCCGTCCCGAGAGTGACCACGCCACTCCCATCACTAATAATGCGTCCTCCATGCTAGCGCGGACTAGGTATTCAATAATGCCCTTTCCCATATAAGGGTAGAGTGGTTGCCCATGTAAGGTTGGAGTAACGTCGCAACTTAAACCAATCCGTTTTCAAAAACAACACACTCACTTGCCTCGGTACACTACTTTGTCATCAATTTGTTACGAAGCTTAGCATCTCCCTCGGGCATTAGTGGCACCCGATGGGGTTTTTGAAAAGTCTTTGGAAAAAAAATTGTCTCCATCACCATGCATACACCCGTCCCTTTTTGCGTAGCAACTACTTTAGCATCCTATGTACTCCCACCCGCATAACCTCATAGGAAGGTAGGGTCATGCACAATGCAAGTATCAACGAAGTAGTAACAAAGGCATCCCACCAAAGTGGTCGTCATCTCATCATGATTCCGATGCAACAAATATAGAGTGCTACATGGCATGCATAAAAAGGGTTTCATAGACATGGTCAAAGGGCTCCTTACCTGGCTCAGCAAAGTCTTCGGGGTCTTCAAAGTCTTTTGGTCCAACTCCTTCATCAACAACGCAATCTATCGTCGCAAAATAACAACGAGAAAAATAAGGCAATAGCAAAACAGAAAAATAAAAGTGGTCCAGAGGGGATCCAGCCCGCGCGAGGAGGAATGGATTTTCAGAGGGATCTAGCATCACATATTTTTGTTAAATACTAGGATGAAAACTAAAGAATGCAAAAATTCTTAGTTTTGGATTTGGAGTTGTAGAACAGGAGAAATGGATTTTCAGAGGGGAATATAAATGCTCAAATTTTAATAGTGCATAAAAGTTTGATGGATATTTATGAAAGTTACACCATTAAATAGGTGGCATTTTTAGGGGAATATAGGAGTTGGAATTATTTCATTTGGGCAATTATTTTATCCTGTGGAGTTTTTAGAAAATTGACAGAAAAAGAAAAAGAAAGAGGGCATTGTGCCTCTAGGCCGGAAATGCCACAGTGCAGCAGGCCCAGAGGGGATCCAACCCGCACGAGGCTGCCACGTCAAAGGCGTAAAGGCAAAATACGCCTTCAGCTGACGGGCGAACCGGTACGCACGCGCGTGTGTCTTTAAACCTGACGGGTGGGTCCCACCAGTCAGGTCGTGAGGCTGACGGACAGGGCCCACGGCCGTCGTCGTCTACCTCCATCCAGAGCCGACAACGGGAGCTCCGGCGGTGATATAGGGCATGGATGGATGCATGGGTGGTACCTTTGAGTTTAGGGAGGTGCCGCCATTCGGATGGAGGTGGAGTTGGTCGTCGAGATGGCCTGGTTCACCAGTGACGAGGAGGCAGGGCGTTGGTGCGTCGGAAGGTGGATTGATTTCTCCTCTCGGCTTGTAATCAATGCGTAAGAGAGAGGGGAATCGATCAGCAGGGTCTTGCGGCTCCAGATCAAGCAATAATGGGGCCGGAGAGGGCGTGTACCTTTGGATCGACGGTGACCCGGGGCGGCGGAGCTTGAGCTTGATCTCAAGCTCAGGCGACTCTGGGGATGAACGGGAGGCGTAGGAGGAAGATTGGGAGTGGGAGAGAGAGAGAGTGGTGGTGAGGGAGAGGCTCAGGGAGGCCTTAAATAGCCGGCCCAGGGCTCGCCGTGGACGGTGCCCACGGGTGCCCGCGGTGATGGCTCTGGTGGCCATGGGAGTGAGCAGCGGAGGCTGTGCGGTTGATGTAGGGTAGAACCCTAGACGTCCAATCTTTCACATTTGGACGGAATCCTACCAAGAACACGAAAAACACGAGAAGGGAAACGAGGTAAACACAAGAGAGAAACACTCAACCAACAAGAATATAGTCACACATACGCTAGATCCTCGAAACACAAAAGGGTACAAGATCCAAATCCAACAAGGGACGATACATGGGGTAACCGGTTCTTCTCCGAGATGAGGTCTTGAAGAGGGTCTTCTCCGAGAGGACGTCTTGAATCCAAGTGAATCTTCTCCGAAGAGGTGTCGGTCCCTCGCGATGGAGTACATACGGATGGATGAGCGAGGCTCTATCTCACAAATGAGCTATCACAACGCTAACCCTGGCTAGGAGGTGGGAGAGGTCTATTTATAGTCTAAGTGGACGAAAGGGTAAGTGGCTTCGGCCCAACACACGGGAGGATGCAGAGGCGTCGGACGTCCGACGGTCACTGGTCGTCCGAAGGCTCACGAGGGTCCGAACGTCCGGTGTCGGTCGGGTGTCCGATGTTTTGGCTCTGGTCACGAATTGTCGGTCGTCCGGTCGGGGTCGGTCGTCCGGTCGTCTGGAAGTCTCCCTTCTTCCGATGTTTTGGCTCGGGTGTGGTGGTGCCGGACTTCCGGAGAGGCTCGGTCATCCAGGCACTAGGAGGTGTCGAACGTCCAGCCGGTGTCAGTCGTCCGGGCACTGTAGCGTGCGAAGGTTGGGACTTGGCTGGTCGTTTGGAGCCTCCAGGCGTCGGACGTCCGGTCGGTGTTGGTCGTCTGATGACTGGGAGTTTCGAGCGACCCTTCTTCTTGTCTGTTGAACTTGGTTTCCTCGCCGTCTTATCCATTGGGTGTGGCTGATCCGTGGCTCTCATCCAAACACCTGATCACACATAGGGTCTCCGCATGAGGTAGTAGCCATTTCTCATAAGTAGAAATGGGTAGTTCGGAGAGGAGCGAGTTCACCTTATCTTCGATAGCCTTTTCTCGAGCTCTTGTCATACGCCCAAGTGGTGTTGTGGGAGATGTAGGCACGTCCATGGGGATGATTGTGGGATGCTCTGCATCATCTCCCCCCCCCCCCTTGGGAAAGATCCGACCTCGGATCGAAAGCTTCATCACCATGGTATGGCGAGAGGTTGTTGATGTTGAAGATGTCGCTCATGTTGTACTTGTCTCTTGGGAGGTCAATCTTGTAAGCATTGTTTTTGTAGCGTGCTAGCACCATGAAGGGTCCGCTCGAGGTAGAAGTTTGGACTTGTGTTCATTGGGGAAGCGGTCCTTGTGAAGGTGTAGCCACACGAGGTGTCCAATGTTGAATATCATGGGTTGCTTGTTGACATTGAGCTTGGTCGCGAGTCGTTGTACTTGGCACTCGATGGTGTTCCTTGTATCTTCATGCATCTTCTTGAGGTAGCTTACTCGTGCACTCGCGTCCATGTTGGTGCGCTCTTGTAGTGGAAGAGGTAGAATGTCGAATGGGGACAATGGGTTGAAACCATAAACGATCTCGAAGGGGGACTTGCTGGTAGTCTTGTGTCTTGTGCGGTTGTAGGCGTACTCGGCAATGGGTAGGCACTCCTCTGACTCCTTGATGTTCCTCTTGATCAACACGCGAAGTAGAGTGGAGAGTGTACCGTTCGTCACCTCCGTTTGGCCGTCGGTTTGAGGATGGTATGCCAAAGAGAACAAGAGCTTGATTTTGAGCTTGGCGCATAACGTCTTCCAAAAGTAACTCAAAAACTTGACGCCGCGATCCGAGACGATTGTCTTTGGTATTCCATGGAGTCGCAAGATTTCCCTGCAAAAAAGATTGCCAATATGTGAAGCATCGTCTATCTTGTTGCATGGAATGAAATGTGCCATCTTAGAAAATCGTTCCACAACAACAAACACGGAATTCTTTCCATTTGAGTTCTAGGCAAACCAAGTACATAGTCCATGCTAATGTCTTCCCAAGGTTGATAAGGAATAGGAAGAGGCATGTAAAGACCATGGGATGGAGCTTTAGACTTAGCTTTGAGACATGTAGAGCATCGGTTGGTGAAGCGTGAGATGTCGCGGAACATCTTGGGCCAAAAAAAGTTCTTGGAGAGCGTGGCGAATGTCTTGTCGCGGCCAAACTGTCCCATGAGTCTGCCTTCATGAGCCTATTGCAAAAGGAGCAAACGAAGAGAAGACTCAGGAATGCAAAGTTTGTTAGCTCTCATAAGATAATCATCCTTGATGTAATATCGTTCCCAAGATGTATGCATCAAACACTTAGCAGAAGGAGTAGCAAAGGTAGGATCATTCACATACAAGTCTTTTATGTGCCCAAAGCCAATAACATTCAATTCAAGTTTAGTGACAAGCGTGCATATGCGCGAAAGGGCATCCGCCACTATGTTTTCCTTACCCTTGATGTACTTGATGACATAAGGAAAAGACTCTATAAAGTCACTCCATTTTGCATGACGCTTGTTCAACTTAGTTTATCATTTTAAGTACTTAAGCGTTTCATGATCGGTGTGAATGATAAATTCATGTGGGCGAAGATAATGTTCCCATTCACGCAAAACTTGCACTAAAGCATATAGCTCTTTGTCATAGATGGGGTAATTGAGTTGCGCTCCAGAAATTTTCTCACTAAAATATGCTATGGGGTGCTTCTCTTGCGTTGAAACACCTCCTATGCCATGACCGCTAGAATCACAATGAATCTCAAAAGGTTTGTCAAAGTTGGGTAATGCAAGCATGGGAGCATGTGTAAGCAAATTCTTCATCTCATTAAATGCGGTATCTTGGGATGGTTCCCAAACAAATGGCGCATTTTTCTTACTCAAGGAATGTAAAGGTGAAGCAATGGTGCTAAAATCCTTCACAAAGCGACGATAGAAACCGGCTAAACCAAGAAAACTACGCACTTGTCGCAAGTGGTTGGTTGGGGCCAAGTTTTAATAGCATTGATCTTAGATTCATCTACATGAACACCGTTAGAAGACGCAACAAAACCCAAGAAAACAAGTTTATCAACACCAAAAAGGCATTTTTCCACACTAGCATAAAGGCGCTCTTTCCTAAGGGTTTGCAACACGGTTCTAAGATGGGTGACATGTTCCTTGAGGGATTTGCTAAAGACAAGAATATCATCAAAATAGACCACAACAAATACACCAATATAGGGACGAAGAACAAAGTGAATGACTCACACGAAAGTACCGTGTGCTTCGGATAAACCCATGGGCATAACTAGCCATTCATATAAGCCAAATTTGGTCTTAAATGCGGTTTTCCATTCATCACCTTCTTGGATGCATATTTGATAGTAGCCACTCTTAAGATCAATCTTAGAGAAAATGGTGGCTCTACTAAGCTCATCAAGCATATCATCTAAGCATGGAATAGGATAGCGATATCTAACGGTGATATCATTGATGGGACGACAATCGGAAACCATTCTATAAGTACCATCTTTTTTTGGAACAAGTATGACCAGAATAGCACATGGGCTCAAACTTTCACGTACTTGACCGTTGTCGATTAGTTGTTGCACTTGTCGTTGGATCTCCTTAGTTTCCTCGGGGTTGACACGGTAGGGAGCTTTGTTAGGAAGAGGTGCTCCAGGGATGAGGTCGATTCGGTGCTCAATTCCTTGTAGTGGAGGTAGACACGGAAGTAGCTCATTGGGGAAAACATGTTGGAATTCCTGCAAAAGAGAAGACAACACTAAAGGTAGATCGTGAGAGGTGTTAGTTTTTGGAGCCTCGTCTTTGCACACAAGGACAAACTGCATAACACTTGATGGGTTCTCACACACTTCTCTCATCTCACTTTTGGTGGCAAATAGGACTAAATTTTTCTTGTCGCTCATCATGGAGGCACTCGATTTTGGCTTGTGGCGCTCACTATCTTTTGGGTGGTTCATTCTCTCACTCTTTTCTCCATGATGGGTGGCTTGCTTGTCGGCGAGCACTTGACAGGGAGACATAGGTCCTAGCACATACTCCTTCCCTTTCATCTTGAAGCTATAGTGATTGGTACGCCCGTTGTGGATGACGCCGCGGTCAAATTGCCATGGTCGACCAAGAAGGATGTGGGAAACGGACATCAGGACGACATCACACTCCAAAGTGTCTTCATATGCTCCAATTTTGAAGGAGACTTTGACCGTACGCTCAACTTGTATAGTGCCGGAATCACTTAGCCATTGGACTTTGTAGGGGTGCGGGTGCTTCATCTTGACCAATTGGAGCTTGGAGCATAGTTCTTCACTTGCCAAGTTGTGACAACTACCTCCGTCGATGATGACCTTGACGGACCTTCCATTGATGCCGGACTTTGTGTGGAAGATGTGGAATCTTTGGTCTTTGTCTTGTTGATGTTGAAGAGTCAAGACTTTGGAGAAAACGAGAGCGGGGCTCGAATCCTCATCACAAAAGACTTGATCATCTTCGTCTTCGTTCACGCGTCGGTGCATGGCCACTTGCTCAAGGGCTTCCATATCCTCTTCCCTCATGGAGTCATAGGTTCCGTCGTCGTTGAGGATCATGGTGCGCTTGTTGGTACACTCAAAGGACTTGTGGCCTCGGCCGCCGCAAGTGAAACACTTGAAGGAGCTTGTCTTGACTTTCTCATCGGTTGGAGTAGATGATGAAGCTCGTGGCTTGAAGTTTCTTGTAGTAGGAGGACCACTTGAGGTTGCCAAAGCTTTCTTGTAACTCGACTTGTCGCCGTTTCTTGGCAATGGCTTGGTTGAGGTAGAAGTTGTTGGAGTCTTTGAAGCTTGGGTATTGGAGAAGCCATAGCTCTTGGACGAGTACTTGGCGTACTTGAAGTCATCTTGCACTTGAAGTTCCTCTTTGGTAGCTTGATGCACGAGCTCAATGAGGTTGGAGTAGGGTTGTAAGTCGGCAATCTTCTTGATGGGATGATTGAGGCCATTAAAGAAACGGGCCATAGTTTGCTCATCATCTTCTGTGACATTGGCTCTTATCATGGTCGTCTCCATTTCCTTGTAGTATTCTTCAACACTCTTTGTTACTTGTTTGAGTAATTGGAGCTTCTTGAAGAGATCGCGGTTGTAGTAGGTGGGCACAAAACGTGCTCGCATGACATCTTTCATTTGATCCCAAGTGGTGATTGGTGGTTCACCTCTTGCTTCTCAGTGCTTAAGGATTTGTTCCCACCATATGAGCACATAGTCTTGGAACTCAAGTGATGCCATAGCGATCTTCTTCTCTTCCTCATAGTTGTGCAAATGAAAGATATTGTCGACCTTCAATGACCATGATAAGTACTCTTCAGGATCATTGCTTCTCCATTGAACTTGGGCATGGTGAACTTTAGCTTGCCATAGCATTGCTCTTCATTGTGTTGGGGTCGAGGGTGGTGATGACGCCCTTGATGTGGAATATAATCAACCTCATGTTGCTCTTGGCGTGGAGGATGTCCATAGTCATCTTGCTCTTGTTGAATTTGAGGTTGTGGAGGACCTTGAGGGACTTGACGATGCACTCTTGGTTGGTAGTTCTGCTCTTGAATTTCTTCGCGAAGTGCTTCCTCTTGATTGCGCCTATCGCGGTTGCGTTTGGCAATGGCTTGACTTGATTCTTGAAGGGCTCGTTACGCCTCAAGAGCTTGTTCCACACGTTGTTGTTGTTGAAGACGTTGAGCCTCAGTGTCTTGTTCATCTTGATGTTGTCGCGCTCGCTCTTCCTCTTGGTGACGTTGACGTTGTCGTTCTTGAGCTTGTGCAAGAGGAACTTGGTGTTGACGATATCGATGTGCTTGCTCGTCAACTTGCTCTTGTGGATGATTGCTGTGTAGAGGATTACAAGATGCTTGACGGTCTTGACGCGCGGCTCGACGTAGAGTGTTCGATATCGGTGTACTTGAGCCGGAGAAGGTGTCATCGGTGTGTCGACTTGAACAGCTCCGTCTTGAGGATGAAGAAGTGGAAGAATGGCGGTTCACCAACAAGGAACGAATCTCGTCCATTCTTGCATCGTTCTCTTGTTTGTGAGCATAGATCTTGTTGTCGAAGTAGTCTCTTGTTCGTTGCTCGGAGAGTCGCAAGTCGGAGGTGAGATTGTCGATGCGGTCACTCATTGCATGTTGCTCTTGATGCGCAGCTCGTTGTACACCGAAGAGGTGGCTCTTGGTGACGTAGAATGACATGTCGTCATCTTGCTCAATGAAGAGTGGGTTGGTAGAAGAACTTGTCCTATCCATCATTCCAAGCAAATATGTGAGTGGGAGAAAGAGAAGAACTTATACCACCTTCACCGATGTTGAAAATGGATCAATGATCACTCAAATGTGGACTAGGAAATATCACAATTGGTACCAATTCTTGTCGGTTCTTACACCTACACAAGTAAAAGCTTATGGTGCAGCTCAGTTAGGATGGTTGCACAAAATTTGATGCAATTGTTAGTGAGCTTCAATAATGTTGGAAAAGATTCACAAATTTGCAAATGCAACAAGTAGACCACTAGCAAGATAAGGTACACGGAAACACACACACACAAATAGATAAGTGGGGTCGTGCAACCAAGAAATGGGCCAAAATGTGGAATCCACGAAAATGCTCGTGTTGCACAACACTAGAGAGACGCTAGCACGATTGCACAATAGGCGGATACAGAACTTGTGCACAACCTACTAGGCAAAAATGCAACGACTTCTATCCCAACTATGCTATATGTATGGTATTCCGATGGTATGATCCAAGATGATCGGATATGAAAATCTTAATGTAGTATGATGCTATGGTTCTTGCTTATAAGCTCTTTGCTTATCTTTCCTTCTTCCTTAAAATCTTGTTTGGCTCTTTCACTTATGGGCTCTTTTCTCATGCAAAATTTCACGAACCAAGATAGCAATTGTGTATGCGATGACAACATTGTGACACAAAAGATGATACCAAGATATGCACCACTATGATATGGTATGTATGCTATGTGGATTATGATCACTAATGTGCACAAGTCACGTTGCCGGCAATACTCAAAGGCTAGTCTAGATGAGTAAGCAACGCAAAAGTAAGGCTATGGTGGTTATCAATTCAATGGCATGGAAATGACAAAGATGTCGTCGAGGTTACCATCCTTGGCGATGATGAGTCCGTTGCAAAGATGAGCGGTGGTGATGTTGATGTCGAACCGTACCTATATAGCCGAAACACAATAGGACACGGGAACCACAACTCAAATTCTCAAAGACCAAAATGTGTCAAAACTTGTCAGAGTGCAAAACGGGTGAGCGATGCTGGTTGCGGAAAGCGGTGGTGTTATGCAAGTGCGTATGTGGAAGTGGCGGTGGAACGATGGGGAAACCGAACTGAAAATATTCAGTGTCGTCAGGGATGGTTGGACGACCGATGGTGGTCGGACGTCCAGTGTCGGTTGGACGTCTGGTGCGTGGGCGATTTCGGGCGCGGGATGAACAACTCGTTTTCATGGTGGAGGATGGGAAATTGGTCAAACCTGAGCAATTTTGTGGGTGGAAATGGCGGAGAAGATAGGAGAAATCTAGATCCACACGTGGCAAAGAAAATCCATGGAGAAAATCCAACAAAACTTCATCACACCAACAAATCACAAAAAAAATTGGGGCTATTTTTGGTGGGTATTTTCAAATTTAGGACGAAAATAACAAAATCAAGCTAGAAAACAAAGGGTAGGGGCTCCAAAAACGTGATCAACGTGGCTCATGATACCAAGATGATGTAGGGTAGAACCCTAGATGTCCGATCTTTCACGTTTGGAGGGAATCCTACCAAGAACACGAAGAACACAAGAAGGGAAACGAGGGAAACACAAGAGAGAAACACTCAACAAACAAGAATATACTCACACATGTGCTAGATCCTCGAAACACAAAATGGTACAAGATCTGAATCTAATAGGGACGATACATAGGGTAGCCGTTTCTTCTCCGAAAGGGGGTCTTGAAGAGGGTCTTCTTTGAGAGGAGGTCTTGAATCCAAGTGGATCTTCTCCGAAGAGGTGTCGGTCCCTCGCGATGGAGAAGATCCGGATGGATGAGCGAGGCTCTATCTCACAAATGAGCTATCACAATGCTAACCCTAGCTTGGAGGTGGGAGAGGTCTATTTATAGTCTAAGTGGACGAAAGGGTAAGTGGCTTCGGCCCAACACATTGGCGGACGCACAGGTGTCGGACGTCCGACGATGACCGGTGGTCCGAAGGCTCACGAGGGTCCGGACGTCCAGTGCCGGTCGGGCGTCCGATGTTTTGGCTCTGGTCAGGAATTGTCGGTCATCTAGTCGGGGTCGGTCATTCGGTCGTCCGCTCGTCCAGAAGTCTCCGTTCTTCTAATGTTTTGGCTCGAGTACGGTGGTGCCGGTCGTCCCGAGAGGCTCGGTCGTTCGGGCGCTGGGAGGTGTCGGACGTTCGGCCGGCGTCGGTCGTCCGACTGTTGTAGCATGTGAAGGCTGGGACTTGGCTGGTCGTTTGGAGCCTCCAGGCGTCGGACGTCTGGTCGGCGTCGTTTGTCCAATGACTAGGAGTCTCGAGCGGCCCTTCTTCTTGTCCGTTGAACTTGGTGTCCTCGCCGTCTTGTCCGTTGGGTGTAGCTGATCCGTGGATCTTCTCCAAACACATGATCACACATAGGGTCTCCGCATGAGGTAGTAGCCATGTGTCGTAAGTAGAAAGGGGTAGTTCGGAGAGGAGCGAGTTCACCTTATCTTCGATAGCTTTTGCTCGAGCTCTTGTCATAGGTCCAAGTGGTGTCGTGGGAGATGTAGGCACGTCCATGGGGATGATTGTGCGATGCTCCGCATCAGCGGTGCTCATGGGGGTGGTGTAGGGTGCCGAGAAGGGAGAGAAGGAGCTAGGCGAGCTCGAGGCAGGTCCCCCAGCGAGGGCAGTGTGTGGTGGAGCGGGGCGGCGATCTATTCACACGCGGGGCGGCCACAGAAGAGAGAGGAAGGAGTGGGCCGACCGTGTGCCATGTCCCGGACGTCGAGGTGGTGCTCCTGGCGCGCGGGGGAGAGCCGAGGTGGTCGGAGGTGTTGGGCCGGGAGCCGCTACAGTGCGGGAGCACACTGTAGCATGCTCTAGAGCGTGTGTGTGGCTGGCATGGCCAATTTTTGGCAATGTGGGCACGGCCAAGTGTGCCTGGTAGTGCTAAGGGGTAGTAAAGAAGTGGGGAGAGGCATTGGATGCCCCAGAGAGCCAGTAGGAGAGTAGAGAGATTGAGGGAGAGAGAGAGAGAGAGAGAAAATGGCTGTCCAGAGAGGGGGAGAGAGGTTTTTACCCCCCCCCCCCCCCCAATAATGGAGTTGTGGACTTGCAAATGTTACTGGGGATAGAAGGGGACAAGGAGGAGCTGTGGTAAAAATTTGAACTCAAGGAGAATAGTGGAAGAGGTCAAAATGGTGATTAGGGAAATGTGGCAAAAGGTGTTTGATGCATTTCTAAGTCACTTGCACCCATCTCCTTCTTGTGACACTTGATGGGGTGTTGAGCATGACCATTTGGCAAGGTGGTAGAAATTTGAGCTCATTTGGACAAGGTTCGCAATGTAACATGTGTAAACCCTAGAAATCAACAGAAATGGATTTGCTTAGATTTAGCTAAGCTAAACTCTTCTCCTTGGTGCGCCACTTGGTGTAGTGTCATCATTTGGGTATTTGAGCATATCCACAAAGTTTGGAATCAAATCGAGAAAGTTGGCAATGTAAAGTTGTTCAAAGTTGGAACGGTACAAAGAGGGTTTTGGGGCACTTTTGTGAACCAAACAATTTTGATTGGGATAAAACTTTGCAGAATAATCACATTATGCATATGTGACTTGCTAGAACTTTCCAGGACTTATTTGAAAATATTTCTTATAGAAATATTTCAAATACTTGAAATGAACAGAAATGGTTTTGTGGTTTTTTGTCCAATATTTTGAACATGACCATGTGTTGAAACTCATATATATGGAAAATATATGTCCACTGAGTTTCCCTAAATTTTCTCAAATATTTTTGAAACATATAAACAATTTTAACCTATTAAAGACCATTTCTGGCCTTAAGAAAAAGCCTTTAAATAAAATAGGAAAATAACTTTTAAAATCATATTTTTGTGGATTATGGGAGTCCTATACCTAGTAGGAGTCAAATATACTTTTTGAAATATTTTTCATACCCCAAATTAAGTACTTGTAGTGCAAGCCTCAATTCAGGAGTTTTTGGAAAACCTAATTTAGAAAATACTTTTAGGCCAAATTATTTTTGCAAGAAAACACTATTCTTTCCTATAAACATGGCATGATCATTGGGCAAAAGTTTGGATCAAGGAGATGAAGTATAGAAGGTGGAGCTATGTTGACCATTATGAGCACTTGAAATCACACACAAAAATCCAATTCAAATAAAAGCCAAATAATGCAAAAGTTTCTGCCAAACCACATTTTATCATGATTTATTAGCTGAAGTGTTGAGGCATGAAAATCAGGGTGTGACAGACCTACCCCCCTTAAAAGAATCTCGTCTCCGAGATTCCCAAATTGGGTACGGAAAGGAATACGGAAACTTAGATCTGGGGTAGTCTTCATGTCCTCATACTGCTTCTGCTTCCATGTGGTTCTACTTTGATCCTTGAAGTACTTGGTGGTGCGGCTTCGTGTATAACATTCCACTTGATGCAGGTTGCGAATGGATCTCTTGCGGAGGTCAGGTCGTGTTGATGATTTGGTGATATATGTACTTGTAGAGATTGGGCTAGTTAGGAAGTTGGAAATACTTTCGGAGTTGTGTTGCATGGAAAACATTGTACACACCAGATAACCCAGGTGTCAATCCCAGATGGTAACCGTCTTCTCTTCATCTTGTAGTTTCCTCGAAGGGGGTCGATAATCTTGGTGTGAGCTTCCCTTTGACATGGAAATGCTTGGTTCTCTCTGAGAGGAATGACTCACAGGTACACATGATCTTTGAGGTGGAAGTTCACTTCTTGACGATGGTGGTTGGTATAGTTCTTCCTCCTTGACATGGTGGTCTTCAGATGTCCTCAGCTGAGCGGCTATTCTTCCATCTTCGGGTAGACATGTATGTCACCAAATAAAGATGACATCAAACTTGTCCAAGTACTCCATGAAGTCCATGGGGTACATAAGGTAAGCTGGGGTATTAGTCGTGGTCTCGGTTATTGGGCAAAGTCTCCTCCACCTGGAGTCAAGGCTTAAGGTCATGATCCAACCATGTTGTGGCTTGGTAGGGCTTAAGGGTTTCAAGGATTCTAGGGTGCGAGCGAACATTTATCATCTTATCCTTGAGCATAATTTCTGAGATGCAAATTGTTCTAGACCTCCAAACAAATCACCTTAATTATACTACTGAAATCATCATCTTGTATAGGTCAACTCCAAACATTACTCATGTTATTCATATCCTCATGGCTCCCGAGAGGAGGTCTACACATGTCAACTATTTCCAAACTCATATCTATGGGAAAATCCATGGGTGGATCATACAAGCTGCTAAGCTTGAATTAAACATGATAATCCAACTGCTCAACCTATTCATCCAAGGTCCATGGTAGTGCATCTCTATCCTAAGGAAACACGTCGTATTCCAATCCAAGATCATGTTTCCTTCCTATGTATAAACCCCAACAGCCCATTATCTACCATCAGTCACTATGTAATTCATTAATTCTACAAATCCAATGTCTATGGAGTTCCACATCACCTTCTAATGTCCTATAATCCCCAAGTACTTGAAAGGGCTACCTCTATTGTAGTTATTCCACCAATTTCCGTTATCGAGATCTGATAAACTCCTATGTCAAGCTTATATAGATCCTTAAATGAACTCCAACAATTAATCCAACCCCCTAGTTCACTGAGAAACATGGTATCATGATCGATATCATCAGTCTAAATCCAATTTACACCGAACCAGGTAGACTACTCAGCATCTATTCCCTACTAGGATCACACAGTTAAATCCAAATCTCATGTCCAACAAGAATTCCAACATGCTTCCCCCAAGTCATTATTGTAATATAAACTATCTTCTATCAATACCTCGGCCTAAGTCAAATGCTTATACTTCCAAAAATTTCATCTTGCGATCATATTTTTCCTACAAAAATCCAAATTAATCCAGGGTGATGAAAGTTACTCTACTCTATTAACACGATCTCACCAATTTCACCTACCAATATGAAAGGCTCCAAATCCACCAAGGAGTCTCAGTTAACTCGTCAAGGTCAATGATGTAAACCCATCAAGTCATCTGTCCTCTATTCATATACCCTCAAATTGGTCTACCCTATGGCATCACCAGTTCTTGTGCTATGTTAGGATGACAATGTGCTTGCTCACTTCGTCCACTATTTCCATAATGAACCCAGTGTTGAGCAAGGTTACGGAGGCTTAACTGGTTCTCTTGCAATTTCGTGGGTTAAGCACATGGTTAAGGATTCTATTTTGGGTATCTCATGGAGTCTCTAAGGGTCTAGGGATGGTTTCTAGTCTTGAGGGGTAAGCACAACTCTATGGAGTTACACTTGGTCGAGGAGGCTGTAGAAAAAGTCTTTAGTGCTAGTTTGGTTACCGAGGTAGAATCCTTGGCTCATCCCGTCTTGCCGGTCTTTAATTGATGGGAGAGATGAGAGACAAAAGTATCATAAAGGAGGGGAATGCCTAAAAGGGGGTTCTATAGTGCAAGTACAAACAAACATGTGCCAAAAAGGCCACACACAATTTCATTAAGATAAGATAGGTGATATAGTCGCGTACATGCTGCCTAGGGCAAAAGTGTGACTTATATCGAAACAAAAACATATAAGAACAAGCAACACTCAACATGGTGTCATTTGAACCATCATATGGACTCGACTGTGCATAGGGGGTACACGACTCATCCTACCCTAGGGGTCCTAGGATTTGGTTGTCATGCTTGCTTCATCACTTGGAGAGAAAGGCATTCAGTTTTCAGCTTCTAGGTTCTCCTGGCTGACAATGGGCATGCGACAATCGGCTACTTGTTGGGACACATCCTGTTAATATGCCCAAGTTCACCACACCCATGACATATGACAGAAGCAAAACGGTTGTTATTCAGTCCTGGGTATTGTCGTCGGGGCTTGACGATGATCTTCTATGAGGTGGATATGGAAACCCATTCCTATACCTCCTACGTGGGGTTTGATTGCGGGCTTTCTAAAGTTCCTGGATTTGTGGCTCCTGATTGGCAATGTGGGCTTGTAGGGCAGTGATTTGCTGTTCTCGCTCGACCACCTTCTTCTTCTCGAGGCAGTGGAGATGCAGAAGTGAAGGGAGGTCTTGGCAAGCCTTAAGGAATTCTTCTGTAAGGTAACATAGAAGGTAGTCTCCTACGTTGATGAAACAGATCTGGTACATGAGGGTTGGATCCTCATCTTCTAGGGAAATCCTCACTTGTTTCGAGGCTCAAAATCCGCTCTTGTCAGGTAGGTAGCGGGTGGCATGTTCTTCCTTCATTTTTGGAAGGAGGTGTCGAAGACGGAGGAGCGCTTCGTATGCCACTTGCTAAATGTCCAGGTCTCTTATTGGCATGGGCGGTCCAATGAAGAACCACCCCTAGGTGAGGTCTTGGAAGGCACAAAAACCTTGGTGTAGAACTCCTTCTTAAACACATCATTTTCCAGTTCGTGCAAGGTGTACATGGGCAGCAAGTGATAGTGGCATTCTTGGAGGCAATCTTTTAGGAGTGATGGAAATCCTGTCATTAAGGAGTCTCAAGGGGGCGATGGCCATCTACAAAAGTTGAATAGGAGAGGTCAATACAGAAAATATCCCTTAGGGTTGTGAAATCTCAGAAAAGAGGCGAGGTATTGATGGTTTTGGAAAATTTGTTTCATCCTAACTAACGACCATGCTAACTAAGGCTTCCTACAATCAACCTGGCTCTGATACCAGCTTTGTGGGGACCCCGACTCATGAGTCAAGATCACTAAATACATGTGTACAGTGATCCCAGAGATCAATGCTCACTGAACACACCGAAGTTGAATAACAAGAGCTTTACATCCATACATACCGTCTTACACAAATTATGACCATTATGGTCAAGTCTTACATAGATAAAGCCTTAAGGGATGAACATCAAATAAATCATAAGCAGCGGAAATCTTCATTGATAAGTAGAACCCATGTCATCTGCCTTAACCCTACAGGAATTCGGACTGGGAAGCGTCCTAGTTCGCATGTTCGTCACCAAAGAACTCTTCCTCGAACTCCTGCTCTTCCATGCCTGGCCAATTAAATAACCAATGCCAAGCCAATGAGTAATTTGAATGTACTCGCAAGCAACCCATGTTTTGGCTCAAGGTACAACAATGCATGATATAGGTAAATTTTTGCAGAAAGCTAATTTTGGGTGCTATGACATGTTCAACAACTTGTAAGACATGCATCATGAGAATTCAAGTAACCATGAGAATAGGTTACAGATATCAACATAAATAGAGTTGTAAACAATCCAACTTAATCATCATGTCAAGTCTTTTGACGTGACCCAGGTAGTTCTTACCACTTATCCATACACACTCACCAGGTTTTGTAAACATGTGGATGTAGCCCAAGAGCGGTTACTCAACTGTCCTTGACCGTGGACATGGCTATTCGAATAGTTCGACACTCTGCATAGGTTGCACACTTTACCCACAAGATCCGGGAAGCCTCTGTGTCATCCACTACCCGCGGTACCTCAAGTACTCGGGGTAAGCACTCGATCACTACCTTTCCCTAGACGCCACCAACATGGAGCCACTCGATTGATATCAACCCCCCGTGCCACAATTGTGCTCATATGTTTAATGCGGTAGAGCCATGCTCCCATATTCAACATTTAGCACAAGCACGGGGGTACCAACAGTGTGTCAAGTGCCCTGTGAAAACAGTCATGGCCGCCCTACCTGGCACGACCCCGTCCCAAAAGTGACCACGCCACTTCCGTCACTAGTAATCCATCCTCCATGCTAGCGCGGACTAGGTAATCAATAATGCCCTTTCCCATATAAGGGTAGAGTGGTTGCGCATGAAAGGTTGGAGTAACGGTCACAACTTAAACCAATGTGTTTTCAAAAACAACACACTCACTTGCCTCGGTACACAACTTCATCATCAAGTGGTTACTTAGCTCAGCATCTCCCTTGGGTATTAGTGGCACCTGATGTGGTTTTTGAGAAGTCTTTGAAAAATATATTTTTTGTCTCCGTCGCCATGCATACACGTGTCCCTTTTTGTGTAGCAACTACTTTAGCATCCTATCTACTCCCACCCGCATAACCCTCATAGGAAGGTAGGGTCATGCACAATGCAAGTATCAACGAGGTAGTAACAAAGGCATCCCACCAAAGTGGTCGTCATCTCATCATGATTCTGATGCAACAAATATAAAGTGCTATATGGCATGCATAAAAAGGGTTTCATAGACATGGTCAAAGGGATGCTTGCCTGGCTCAGCAAAGTCTTCGGGGTCTTCAAAGTCTTTTGGCCCAACTCCTTCATCAACAATGCAATCTATCGTCGCAAAATAACAACGAGAAAAATAAGGCAATAGCAAAAAAGAAAAATAGAAGTGCCCGTAAATATGTCCACATATTTTTGTTAAATACTAGGATCAAAACTAAGAATTCAAAATTCTTAGTTTTGGATTTGGAGTTGTAGAACAGGAGAAATGGATTTTCAGAGGGGAATATAAATGCTCAATTTTGAATTTAAATTTGAATAGTGCATAAAAGTTTGATGGATATTTATGAAAGTTACACCATTAAATAGTTCGGATTTGTAGGGGAATATCGGAGTTGGAATTATTTCATTTGGACAATTATTTTATCTTGTAGAGTTATTAGAAAATTGACAGAAAAAGAAAAAGAAAGAGGGCACTGTGCCTTTGGGCCGAAAAAGCCACAGTGCAGCAGGCCCAGAGGGGATCCAGCCCGCGCGAGGCTGCCACGTCATAGGCGTAAAGGGAAAATACGCCTTCAACCGACGGGCGAATCGGTACGCACGCGCGTGTGTCTTTAAACCTGACGGGTGGGTCCCACCAGTCAGTTCGTGAGGCTGATGGACAGGGCCCACGGCCGTCGTCTTCTACCTCCGTCCAGAGGCGACAGTGAGATCGCCGGCGGTGATATAGGGTATGTATGGATGCATGGGTGGTACCGTTGTGTTTAGTGAGGTGCCGCAATTCGGATGGAGGTGCAGTTGGTCGCCGGGATGGCTGGTTCGCCGGTGACAAGGAGGTAGGGCAGTTGTGCGTCGGGAGGTGGATGGATTGCTCCGCTCGACCTGTAATCAATGCGTAAGAGAGAGGGGAATCGATCAGCATGGTCTTGCGGCTCCAGATCAAGCGAGAATGGGGGCGGAGAGGGCGTGTACCTCTGGATCGATGCCGACCTGAGGCGGTGGAGCTTGAGCTCGATCTCGAGCTCGGGCGCCTCTGTGAAAGGGTCGAGAAGAGGTGTCTAGAGGGGGTTGATTAGACCCTCAACAAGAAAAGATAGCGGTTTTTAGGTGAGGGAGTCCTGGATTAGGGGGTGTCCGGATGGCCGGACTATGACCTTTGGCCGGACTCCCGGACTATGAAGATACAAGACTGAAGACCTCGTCCCGTGTCCGGATAGGACTTTCCTTGGCGTGGAAGGCAAGCTTGGCGATACGATATGAAGATCTCCTCCCATTGTAACCAACTCCGTGTAACCCTAGCCCTCTCCGGTGTCTATATAAACCGGAGAGTTTTAGTCCATAGGACGAACAACAATCATACCATAGGCTAGCTTCTAGGGTTTAGCCTCTCTGATCTCGTGGTAGATCAACTCTTGTACTACCCATATCATCAATATTAATCAAGCAGGAGTAGGGTTTTACCTCCATCGAGAGGGCCCGAACCTGGGTAAAAACATCGTGTCCCTTGTCTCCAGTTACCATCCGCCTAGACGCACAGTTCGGGACCCCCTACCCGAGATCCGCCGGTTTTGGCACCGACATTGGTGCTTTCATTGAGAGTTCCTTTGTGTCATCACCTTTAGGCCCGATGGCTTCTTCGATCATCAACCACGACGCGGTCCAGGGTGAGACTTTTCTCCCCGGACAGATCTTCGTGTTCGGCGGCTTCGCACTGCGGGCCAATTCGCTTGGCCATCTGGAGCAGATCGAAAGCTACGCCCCTGGCCATCAGGTCAGATTTGGAAGTTTAAACTACACGGCTGACATCCGCGGGGACTTGATCTTCGATGGATACGAGCCACGGCCGAGCGCGCCGCACTGTCACGATGGGCATGACCTAGCTCTGCCGCCGGACAGCGCCTAGAGCGCCGCTCAGGTGTCCGCTTCGACCCTTAGCTCGGAGCCGACCGCGCCAGTCAGGGACAGACGGTTGGACGCCGCCCCGGGAGCTGCAATCTCTACGGCAATCGAGCCGAATACCAGCCTAGTCCTTTGTGAGGCTTGTGACTCCAAGATGCCGGACTCCTTTTCAGACTCCGAATCTTCCGCACCCCTTCCGATCGAACCCAATTGGGCTCTATCATGGAGTTCACCGCCGCGGACGTCTTTCAGCACTCGCCCTTTGGCGACATCCTGAGTTCACTAAAGTATCTCTCTTTATCAGGAGAGCCCTGGCCGGACTATGGTCAGCAAAGTTGGGATGCGGACGACGAAGAAATTCGAAACCCACACACCACCCACTTCGTAGCCACTGTCGATGATTTAACTGACAGGCTCGACTTCGACTCCGAAAACATCGACGGTATGGACGCCGATGAAGGACACGAACAAGAACCAGCACCTATAGGGCACTGGACAACCACCTCATCACACAATGTATGCATGGTGGACACACCTAAAAGAAACGACGAGGAGGATCAAAAGGGCACAACAAGGGATCGTTCCCTCGAAAATCAATCAAAGCGACGGCGTAAGCGCCGCGCCAAACCCCACCTCGACAGAGACCCAGCCATAGAGCAGGGCGAACCGGCGGACGACGAACATGCCGTCGAGCAACCGTCCGAACAGGGCAACTTGGATAAACAAACCGAACAACCCGTCCCCGGCGAAGATAATAGTCCGGACGACCTCACGTCGGACAAGTTGCTGGAGCAGAAGAACCTCCACCAAAGGCTCGTCGCCACTGCGCGTAGCCTGAAAAAGCAGAAGCGGAAGCTCAAAACAGCGGAAGATGCACTCAGAATCAGATGGGGCAAAGTACTCAACACCGCACACAAGTACGGCGACAGTCACCACACAAAGAGCTATCCGAAGCGAAAATTACTACCGGAATTTGATGAGGAGGCCTTAGAGTCCCCACAGTCAAAAAACAAGGAAGCCACCAGGTCAGATAGACGACCCCACGACCGACATCAAGCGAAAAAGGCGCCGCACTCAATCCGGCACGTGATCCGCACAAGGATTCGCATCAAAAATACGGCCCAACCAGATCTATCTACGGGCCAAGAAAGCAAGCTCTAGTAAGCAATGCAACGCAACAAATATCCGAACATCACGGCACACCCAAATACAGGGGCGCCGCACATCCCCTATGTTTCACCGATGAGGTGCTGGACCATGAATTTCCAGCGGGATTCAAGCCCGTAAACATAGAGGCATACGATGGAACAACAGACCCTGGAGTCTGGATTGAGGATTATATCCTCCACATACACATGGCTAGAGGAGATGACCTCCACGCCATAAAGTACTTACCCCTCAAGCTGAAAGGGCCAGCCCGGCATTGGCTTAAAAGCCTTCCCGAAAACACCATAGGAAGTTGGGAAGAGCTCGAGGATGATTTTCGGACAAATTTTCAAGGGACCTATGTCCGACCTCCGGATGCAGACGATCTAAGTCATATAACTCAACAACCTGGAGAGTCAGCCCGGAAACTCTGGAACAGATTTCTTACTAAAAAGAATCAGATAGTCGACTGTCCGGACGCCGAAGCCCTAGCAGCTTTCAAACATAGCGTCCGAGACGAATGGCTCGCCAGACACCTCGGCCAAGAAAAGCCAAGAACAATGGCCGCATTGACAAGCCTCATGACCCGCTTTTGCGCAGGAGAGGATAGCTGGTTGGCAAGAAGCAGCACCAGCGACCCAAGTACATCCGAACTCAGAGATGGAAACGGGAAACCGCGCCGTAGCAAGGAACAGCGCCGGATCAAGGATAATAGCCCGAAGAGCACAGCAGTCAACGCCGGATTCAAAAGCTCTCGGCAAAATCGGAAAAAGGCGCCCCCAAAGATGACAGTGACGAGCTATCTAACCTCAACAAAATCTTGGACAAAATATGTCAAATCCACAGTACCCCCGGGAGGCCGGCAAACCATACACACAGAGATTGTTGGGTCTTCAAGCAATCCGGCAAACTCAACGCCGAACACAAGGGGCTCGACCAAGAGAGGATGACGGCGAATCCCATAAGCAGAACACCGGAGAACAAAAGAAGTTCCCATAAGAAGTCAAAATAGTAAATTCACTTCATATGACAAAAGGGAAAAGCAGATTGGCGCCTACGGAGATACGCGCCATACGGCCTGTCCCAGAGGAATCCAGCCACTGGTTGTTACAACCAATTACCTTTGACCATCAGGATTACTCTAGAGGTATCCGGAACGCAGGCCGGACTGCCTTGGTCTTAGATCCGATAATTGACGGACTCCACTTTACACAAGTCCTAATGGACGACGACAGTGACCTAAACCTACTATATCAGGACACAATCCGTAAAATGGGGTTAAACCCAGCAATAATCCGCCATGGCAACACTTCCTTTAAAGGGGTCACGCCAGGCCCAGATACCCATTGTATGGGTTCCCTCTCGTTAGAAGTTATGTTCAGCCCCCCCGACAACTTCCGAAGCGAAATGCTAACCTTCCACATCGCCCCATTCATAAGTCGCTATCAAGCGCTACTGGGACGCGAAGCTTTCGCCCGCTTTAACGCAATACCGCATTATGCATCCCTTACACTCAAAATGCCCGGTCCACGAGGCATCATCTCATTAAAGGGAAATATCAAGTGTTCCCCGAGCACGTAGGATGGTGCGGCTGCCTCGACAGCCGCACACTTACCCAGCTTTACTACTCAGAGCACCTACAAAGGTCGTTAAAGACCCCGGACATGGCTCGACGAATCCAGCGTAAACATGCAAAGGCTTCATAGCCGCATAACCCTGTACAAGGGGCTCCGCGCGACAATAAAGCTCAATCCTACCCATGTTTTTGTATTATGCTTTGTTTATTTTAACATAGATTTCTCGCACGATTGATTTTCCACTAAGTTCCTCTCTTTTGCAGACGAACGCCGTGCTACACCCGTCCAGGATACGGCACAACGGAGACACAGGCGCAGACGTGCAGCAGGGACCCGTTTCAAGGATTCTTTTCAGATTAAGACCCTGCATAAACCTTTTTTACTGTCTCTTGTTGATAACATCCCCCGGTTTTGCTATAACCGAGGAGGAGGCTGGCGTCTTGGCATGTGGCCACGCCAGAATTTTGCGCGTACCTGGACACCAGGGGCTTTTTTACCAAGGGCTTTTGTTCGGCCCGTCTTCATAAAGACCGAATACCTTAGGGAGTGTTCGGCGTCGCGAGTTTGGCCTTATATGCATCAGCTCGAATCATGTCTTTGGTCAAATGTTGGGTTTGCCCGGCTCCTGTGTTTTGCTGCCTTACGTTCCGCTCTATCGGCTAAGGCGGCACCAGGAGAACTACTGCGATTGTGCCCCGGTTCGGCCAGGCGAGCACCTCAGTAGAGAAAGCCGAAAACTGACTGTCATGATCTAGCGAGAGACTGGTCAACCACTCGATGACTTGCCGGAATCTTTAGGATTCCTCCGCATTAACGAAGGGCCGTTTCCCGGTCAGGCACACACGCGCCCCGAATTCGGGCGAGCGCGGTGCCCCTAGGGGCTATTCAGTAGCCCCACTGTCAAACTCCTATGGCTAAGTGAAAGTGATAAAGCATTATAGTCCGGTTGCCTAGTTCGCTGCGCTATCACCTCCTTTATAGGACCAAGACGTTGGATCAAGTGTGAAAAGGCGCCTTTTGCGAACACCCCCGCATTATATGCGTGGGGGCTGAAGCCAACGACTGCCATCTTTCAGGTTATATACACATATACATTAACGGCCGCACAGGAGGCATTATAATTCTTGAAAGCACAAGTATAAAAAGCTTTTACATCCTATCAAAATATTGTTTTACAATAGCACATGTTATTCGAACACAACATCCTTCGAGCACTGCGTCTCTATTAAACGAGCGCCCTGAAGAACTTCCTCAAAGTAGTGCTTGGCAGGTACTCGGCTTTCGTCCGAATCCCGGGATGCAACAACACTGGCCTTCATATCCGCCCAGTATGTCTTGACACGGGCAAGAGCCATCTGTGCACCCTCTATGCACGCTGACCTCTTCATTGCATCAACATGCGGCACCGAACCAAGGAACTGCTGCACCAAGCTAAAATAACTCTTCGGCTCTGGCTCTTCCGGCCACAGACGACTCGCGACGTACCTCATAGCGAGTCCGGACAACCTGTTCAGCTCCGCCCAAGCGGCCAAACGGTCGGACACCGAAAGTGGGCGCTCTGGATTATGGAACTGCGACCAAAACAGTTCTTCCAATTTATGGTCATCCAGACCCCGGAAGTGTTCGTCGCGTCCGCGGCACTTGCCGCCAAATCCAGATAAGTGTTCGCCGCACTCCACTTCCGGTCCAACGGAGCATACTTAGGATCCCCGAACTTCATCCGCAGCATATAGGGCTTTCCAGCCGCGATATCTCCGGCCTGACGTAGCTCCTCCTTCATAGCTCTCATTGCAGAGCGAGTGTCCTTGGCCTCGACAGTGACCTTTTCTAGGTCCTTCTGTGCCACCCTATCTTCTTCTTCACGAAGCTTACAACGGTCGGCAGCATCCTTCAATTTTACAGCCATCTCGGCCATTTCCTTTCTTGCTCTGGCAGTGAGCAGCCTGTTCGGCTTTTAGCTCTTCAGCCGCTTTAACGGCAGCCGCATCACTCTTCCTCGCTTGCTCCTTGGCTCGGGCAAGTTCCGCCCGAAGGTTCTCCACGGCAGCGGCACCATCTGCATTAAGCACATATGTTATAAGGCACGAGCATCAAGCTCCTCTTATCAGATGTCTTTGGAGACATTACATACCTTGTGCCTCGTCTAGCCGCTCATTTACAAGCGCGATGTCGGCATCTGCTACGTCAAGTTGCCGCTTTAGCTCGGCAGATTCATCAGTCCGGCTAGCCACCGAACGCCTCGCCACCTACATAGGAAAGGCGACATATTATACCTGGGATTATGATCCTCTGTGCGCCGTCATTTTTGACAACACACAGAGTCTCAGGGGCTACTATTTATACAGGGCGCATTTTATATATGCGGCTCTGTCAAAAGGTACATCTTTTCGCGTACCTCAAAACCGGTCAGTAAACTCCTGGCAGCCTCGTACAATCCGCTTTCCGCGGATGAAATCCTTCTAATCACCATGTTCATCAACACACGGTGTTCTTCTGAGATAGACGCTCGCCCGAGCAGATCCTGCAGCCCCTCCGACCGTGCACCTAAAGGTGCCGGACTAGTCCGACGACCTTTTTCAAAGTCCGGATTTGGAGAAATCCTCCGAGACGACACCTCGGGGTCGCCAGCCTCGCAAGATGGTACAGCTGGGGGAGGCGTTTCGCTCTCCATCATCTCTGGACGGAGATCCCCGGAAGATGAGCTCTGCTGAGAAGGGTTGAGATCCGAACTGCAAGGTAAAATTTTGGTTATCTTCCTCAGAAAGAAAACAGGGATATCACTCATTTTAAAACCCCCCTCTTTACTTACGGCTCGTTGGAGAGCTGATCCCCTTGGGGGCACAATGCGGCCGGAGCACTCTCCGGCGCCGGACCCTCTGACGAAGATTTCTTCCCCCGCTTTGAGGCGATCGCCTCCGGGTTTTCACAGGCGTTCCTCTTCTATCCCTGGATAGAGGAGTTCTCGATTCCTCCCTTCCTGACAGCCTCCTTCACGGAGGTGGTAGCTTCCTTGTTCCCCTCTTCGCCTTCTTCAAAAGGCGCAATCTCCCGCATCCTGGTCAACACTGGATCCGGCGTGGTCTCAGGGAGGGGGCCGGACACCTGATAAGCCTTGCTTCCGCTATCCACTCTTGTTTAAAGGATAGCTCTTTTAAGGGCGGTTTTATGATAAATATACGGATGGCGTGTCCAGGTATGGGGCTACTTACTTGAGTATCCGGGCGACTGCAGCTCAGGCCTGCATCCTCGGACAAGTCCGGACACCTTGCTTGTGATCCGAAGAACAATTTGTACATCTCCATGGGCGTCGTGCCCATAAAGTGTTGGAGAGCTCGTGGCCCTTCCAGATTAAATTCCCATAGGTAGAGGGGGCGACGTTTGCAGGGCAGTATGCGGCGAATCAGCATAACCTGTGCCGCTACGGCCAAATTTATGTCCCTCTCTCGGAGATCTCGAATACGGCCCTGCAGCAAGGGCACGTCCTTGGACGCCCCCCAGTTAAGTCCTTTATTGACCCATGACGCTAGACGTGGTGGGGGACCCGAGCAAAAAGCAGGCGCGTCACCCATGTGGTGCCCCTGGGGGCTGTGATGTAGAACCACTCTCGTTGCCATAATCCGAACTCCTCTTGAAAAGAGCCCTCGGGCCATGGAGCATCGGCAATCTTGCTTATAATTGCACCTCCGCACTCAGCGTGCTACCCCTCGATCATCTTCGGTTCTACCTTGAAGGTTTTAAGCCACAGCCCGAAGTGAGGAGTAATGTGGAGGAAGGCCTCGCACACGACAATGAACGATGAAATTTGGAGGATGGACTCCGGAGCTAAGTCGTGAAATTCTAGCCCATAATAAAACATGAACCCCCTCATGAAGGGATCAATCGGGAAGCCTAGCCCCCGAAGGAAGTGAGATGTGAACACCACGCTCTCACCGGGCTGGGGAGTGGGAATAGCCTGCCCTTGAGCAGGCAGCCTATGCGGGATTTCGTCGGTCAGGTACCTGGCATCTCTCAGCTTTTGCACGTCTTCCTCCGTAACAGAGGAAGGCATCCACCAGCCTTGGAGGTCGGAGCCGGACATCATCGAAGGTCCGAGGCGCCTGGATCTGGAGCTTTGGGTGTTGGAACTCAAGGCAAGAGGCGGGCTTGATTGGATTGAAAAAGAGGAGGTGAGCCTTGGTCTCTTTATAAAGAAGTTGAATACCAAGAGCCCTCCCCGTGACCGTTTCGGACTTACCTTCGATTAAAGAAGTCGTACCGATGGCGCGGTTGGGTTATCCACACCCATATTGATGAGAATCCCGGAATAAGGGGACACGATCTCTGCTTTGACAAGACGTGCCAAAGAAACCGCCTCGCTAAACACGCTGAGGTGGGACAGTAAAACAATTCGAATAAAGGTTTGGCTGTGGCATGATGTCACGCTACGGAATACGTCAGCAGATTAGATTTGTGCAGATATTATTCTCTCTACGGTGGTGTGTAGAGCTTATTTTACAGAGCCGGACACTATCCTTGTGTTCAACATCTTCTATGAAGTATTCGGAGGAGGAACCCGCCTTGCAATGCCGAAGACAATTTGCGCGCCGGACTCGTCGTCATTGAAGCCTGGTTCAGGGGCTACTGAGGGAGTCCTGGATTAGGGGGTGTCCGGATGGCCGGACTATGACCTTTGGCCGGACTCCCGGACTATGAAGATACAAGATTGAAGACCTCGTCCCGTGTCCGGATAGGACTTTCCTTGGCGTGGAAGGCAAGCTTGGTGATACGATATGAAGATCTCCTCCCATTGTAACCGACTCTGTGTAACCCTAGCCCGCTCTGGTGTCTATATAAACCGGAGAGTTTTAGTCCATAGGACGAACAACAATCATACCATAGGCTAGCTTCTAGAGTTTAGCCTCTCTGATCTCGTGTTAGATCAACTCTTGTACTACCCATATCATCAATATTAATCAAGCAGGAGTAGAGTTTTACCTCCATCGAGAGGGCCCGAACCTGGGTAAAAACATCGTGTCCCTTGTCTCCTGTTACCATCCGCCTAGACGCACAGTTCGGGACCCCCTACCCGAGATCCGCCGGTTTTGACACCGACATTAGGTTTTTCAAGTTGAGTTAGGAAATTAGCGTAATTTCAAGCATTCACAATACGATTCAGGCAAGCATGCAAAGAGTATATGAGCAGCGGAAAGTAAAGCATGCAACTTGCAAGAAAGTAAAGGGATCGGATTGGAGTGTGCGAACACAATTGGAGACACGGAGATTTTTGGTGTGGTTCCGATAGGTGGTGCTAACGTACATCCACGTTGGTGGATACTTCAACCCACGAAGGGTAATGGTTGCGCGAGTCCACGGAGGGCTCCACCCACAAAGGGTCCACGAAGAAGCAACCCTGTCTATCCCACCATGGCCATCACCCACGAAGGACTTGCCTCACTAGGGTAGATCTTCACGAAGTAGGCGATCTCCTTGCCCTTACAAACTCCTTAGTTCAACTCCACAATCTTGATGGAGGCTCCCAAGTGACGCCTAACCAATCTAGGAGACACCACTCTCCAAAACCTAATAGATGGTGTGTTGATGATGAACTCCTTGCTCCTGTGATTCAAATGATAGTCTCCCCAACACTCAACTCTCTCTCACAGATTTGGCTATGGTGGAAATATGATTTGAGTGGAAAGCAACTTGGGGAAGGCTAGAGATCATGATTCTTGTGGTTGGATTGGAATGTCTTGGTATCAACACATGTGTAGGTGGTTCTCTCTTAGAAAATGAGTTGTGGAATTATAGGCACGTTCTGATGGCTCTCTCTCTCTGATGGAGAAGGGGGTGGAGGGGTATATATAGCCTCCACACAAAATCTATCCGTTACACACAATCTTCCAAACTCGATGGGACCGAATAGTGAAACTCGGTCAGGCCGATATGGTTGAAAATAAAAGCGTTAGTGTTTTCGGTGGGAGCGACAAGGTCAACTCGGTGGGAACGATGTGCTAGGGTTAGGGCAAAACCTCATCTCGGTGAGACCGATTGCGTGAACTGGGTGAGACCAGTTTCAGCAATAAGCAAACAGAGACTTGGTCAAGCAAACTCGGTTGGACCAACTGCTTATCTCGGTGAGACCAAAATAACTGCAATAGGTAACAGAGAGTTTGCAAGGCCATCTCGGTGAGATCGAGATCCCATCAGTGAGGTCGAACTCATTAGGGTTTGTGGCAGTGGCTATGTCAAGTGAACTTGGTGGCGCCGGATGAATCAAATCGGTGGGGCCGAGTTTAACTTTAGGTTCAGGACATATGTGGAAATGAGAAAGTGGTTGAGGGTTTTGGAGCATATCACTAAGCAGTTTGAGCAAGCAAGCCATTAAGCAACACCTCATCCCCTTTTAATAGTATTGGCTTTCCTATGGACTCAATGTGATCTTGGATCACTAAAATGAAAATGTAGAGTCTTGAGCTTTTGCCAATGTTTGTCCTTAGCATCTTGAAGGGGTTCCACATCCTCATGTCCTGCCACTCCAATGTTGAACTCATCTGAAATATACTAGATAGAAGTATTAGTCCAACAAGAGATACGTTGACATTCATTACCACAATCACCTAGGGAGCACTTGTGCTTTCAGTCTCCCCCTTTTTGGTACTTGACAACCTACATCAAAGCTTTATATAAAGATATGAAGTATAACAAGTAAAGATTTGGAAGAACATGCAACATGCATTAGCTCCCCCTACATGTATGCAATCATGTGAATATAGATCATAAGAGTATCTGAAATCATAAACATGTCAGAGCAAGCAATGAGTTACATGTATCTTGGCTATATGCATCACAGCAAATGATGTGAAATGCAGAAAATGTACCTACATGTTCATGAGTCCTTACAAACAATATGTACATCAGCAAGAGATCCTCATGCACATGAGTGTGATGCATATACTTACCTTGTGGTCTTGAGCTAACTTCGGAAGAGATGAACCTAAGAAAACAGGGTTAGACAACATAGGAACATCTACTAATCAAAGCAAGAACTAGAGACCACAAGAGTACCAAGACTGGGATGACATGTAGAGTGAATACTTAGTACTCTAGTTGGATATTGACATGTCCTCAAGAATAAAGATATGCAATGAATTCCAAAGATTTTCTTCCCTTAGATGTCTTTCTCGCCCTGAATCTAACATTGGATAATGGGAGAAGATAGGTTAATAGAAAATCAGAGCAAATGGAAAGCAAATAAAAAATAGAGGAAAGGCACAAATAAATATCTTCAACTAACATGTCTTTCCCCTCTAAAAGACATGTGGCTTCTCTCCTCTTTGTTTACCAAGAATCTGGGAAGATTAAGAAGTCTTTCTCTCCCATAGGGTCTCTTTGGGCTATAAGATAAGCTTTGATGTGATTTCTCTCTCCCCCTTTGACATCAATTTCCAAGAAGGGTTCTTCTGGAGTACAAGTCAAATAGGTTTGGTCCTTGAGTCACATGGAAAAGAAGTATGTAAAATGTGATGCATGTAGAGGAAAAGAATCATCGAGTGGAGCTGGATAGAAAAAGCAGGATGCAAATGGAAAAATGTTTCCACAGTGGTGAAATTGGAAACATCGAGCCCTTTTCTTCGGTGACACCGAATTGTTTCGGTCTGTTTGAAAAGAAAAGATTGGTGAGGCCGAGTTCATCACAGAGAAAGGATTTTTCATCTCAGCTCACTAGGAAAATACGTTCTCACAAAGATTTGTCTGGAATTAACTAAGAATTTGCAATGAATTAAATGTAGGGAAATGCAGAAAATAGCAGAGAAAAGAAATAAAATCTAGATCAAGTTTTTTTGAAAGGGGAAACAAACAAGTAAGAGATAAATGCAAGAACACAGAGAAACACTATAGAACTTCATCTAGAATTGGTTTGTGACAAGGTCACCTATGTTAGAGCATATTGACTTAGGAGTCAAGTGAAGAGACTTGACCATAGGTCATACTCATCGTTTAAGCTCAAATTGGGGTTGCCATTTTTCGTTTAAGCATTTTGACGTATTCACACCTTGTTGATTTGATCTGACCCATGTCTTGGGGTAAAGGTCCTCTAAGATGGTATGACATACCTTGGTGGTGGTGATCTTGATCATGTAGTTGAACTTGTGTAGGGTGCTCAAAGTTGATGTAGTTTATCTAGAGTTGGGAGCATCGCTTGTAGTCGGAGTTCATCTTCCTACATGGGTTAGTATATATATAGAGAGAGAGAAATTGTCAAAGAATATATTGAAAGAATTCATGCTTCCTTGTCTTCAACCACCATATTGTAGAGACTTGGAGATGTAGAGATTGCTTAGAATGTGATTGAGTTGCAATCCTATTGAGTGAAGCTTATCCAAGTACCTACAAGGGTTAGATAGCATACAAGGGTACAAGTATATCCAAGATATATGATCATCATCATAAGAGAAATAGCAAGGATTAGTCCTAGAAAAGCTCATGCCTTGCACGCATCCACCTGGAGTTTCTACTCCATGTTTGAGGCATCAATGATGTTCAGTTCACCTCTCAAATGGCAAAACACTTTCTCATCAAGCGGTTTGGTGAATATATCCGCCAATTGCTTATTGGTATGAACATGCTTAAGATTGATATCTCCCTTAGCAACATGATCTCGAATTAAAAGATGACGAACTTCAATATGCTTATTTTGAGAATGTTGCACGGGATTATGAGCAATCTTGATAGCAGTCTCATTGTCACAAAGCAACGGAAATGTTTCATATATATCCCATAATCTTTAAGAGTTTGGGTCATCCAAAGTAATTGAGCACAACATGAACCGGCGGCAATGTATTTCGCTTCGGCGGTAGATAAGGATGCCGAGTTTTGTTTCTTGGAGGACCAAGACACAATAGATCTACCAAGAAATTGACAAGTACCTGAACTGGACTTTCTATCAACCTTGTCACCGGCATAGTCCGAATCAGAGTAGCCAAAAAGACCAAAAGAAGACCTCTTAGGATACCAAATGCCAAAGTTTGGTGTGTGAATTTAGTATCTCACTATCCTTTTCACAGCCTTAAGATGACATTCTTTGGGGGCTGCTTGATATCGTGCACACATGCACACACTTAGCATAATATAGGGACGGGAGGCACATAGATATAATAATGAACCAATCATAGAGCGGTAAACCTTTTGGTCAAGCAGTTCGCCATCCTTTGTCAAGTCAAGATGTCCACTATAGGCACGGGGGTACTCATACATTTGCATTCTTGCATGTTGAACTTCTTGAATAAGTCCTCGTGTACTTTGTTTGAAAAACAAAGGTACCCTCCTTAGTTTTCTTGATTTGCAAACCAAGAAAGAACTTGAGTTCACTCATCATAGACATCTCAAACTTCTCCAACATTAGACTTCCAAACTTTTCACTAAAATGAGGGTTAGTCGAACCAAATATGATATCATCAACATAAATTTGGCACACAAATAATTACCATTAATCCTTTTAGTAAAAAGTGTAGAATCAATTTTACCAAGTTCAAAGCCTTTTCCAATAAGGAACTTAGTCAAGCATTTATACCATGATGTAGGAGCTTGTTTAAGAACATAAAGAGCTTTGTGAAGTTTATAAACATGATCATGTTTCTTGGGATTAACAAAGCTGAGAGGTTGTTTAACATAAACTTCCTCCTCAATTTCACCATTCAGAAAAGCACTTTTAATGTCCATCTGATATAAAGTGATATCATGATGCGAATGGACTCAAGTCTAGCAATGGGGGCATATGTCTCACCTAGTCCATACCTTCGACTTGAGTGTAGCCTTGAGCAACGAGACGAGCCTTGTTGTGAACAACTTGTCCATCTTCATCTTCCTTATTCTGAAACACCCATTTGGTTCCAATGACATTGTGCTTCTCATTGGGCTTTTCAACCAACGTCCATACTTGGTTCCTCTCGAAATTGTGTAGCTCTTCATGCATGGCGTTCACCCAATCCGGATCATAACAGCATCTTCAACCTTCATAGGTTCAATGCTAGAAATGAATGAGTAATGTTCACAAAAGTTAGCCAAACGAGTTTTAGAGCAAGTAATTCTCCCTGTTTGAATATCATCATAGATTTGTTCGACAGGGTGGTCTCTTGAGACTCTTGCTCGAACTCGTGAGAGCTTTTGTTTGGGTCGGGGTGGAACATCCTCTTCATTGTCTTGCTCTTCCTCTTGTCTTTCTTCGTTGTTGTTGGCGTTGTTGTTCTCTCATGGAGGTGGAGAAGGAGGTCGTCGATGTTCATCGTGTTGAACATCCTCGTTCTCATCGTCTTGATGTGTCCCACTTGTGGATGCCTCCAAGTCAACTTGTGGTTCACCTTGGCTTGAAGTTGAGGCTTCCACTTGGACATACGAGGTACTCTCCTTCACCTCCATTAGGCGAATCTTGCCAATAGACAAGTCTTGTATGGCTTCCAAAGGATCTTTGTCACCAACATCAATTGGCAATTGCTCTGCTTGCGAGACGCTATGATGAAGGGTGGAACCCTATGGGTCCGATCTTTCACGTTTGGAGTGGATCCTATGGGGAAACACGAAGAACGCGCAAAATAACACAAGGGAAATCATGGGGAGAAACGAGAGAAGCACTCAACCGACAAGTGATTGATCACACAAGGGCTAGATCACCAAAAGCATAAGGTAACACAAGATCCAAAGTCAACAAAGGGAAGATACATGAGTAACCGTTCTTCTCTGTGAGGAGATCTTGATTGTCTTCTCCGGATGGAGGCCTTGAATCCGAATGGATCTTATCCGAAGAGGCACGGACCCTCACCTGGAGTAGATCCGGTACGGATGAGCTATGCTCTATCTCAAAATGAGCTATCACAATGCTAACCCTAGCTAGGAGGTGGGAGAGACCTATTTATAGTCGTAGTGCATATGGGGGTCAAAGTGAAGGGGTACAAGGGCATCAGCCCGAGGCTGCGGTCTTTTAGGCATCGGACGTCCAGAGGACGTCGGTTGTCCAGAGCTTCGGGATGGTCCAGATGTCCGTAGATCGTCGGACTTCTGTAGATTTAGCTCGGGTGTTGGTCGTCCGGTGGCTTCGGTCTTCCGTTAATTTCCTCTCGAGTGCCCAGTTGTCGGTCGTCCAGAGGGTGTTGGTCGTCCGTGGCCTGGGAGTCATCAGACGTCCGGTCTGGGCCGGTCGTCGGTTGCCTAGAGCTTTGGTTGGTCTTCCTTCTCTCGGCTGTAGCAACCTTCAGGGGTCGGACGTCCGGGCCCGGCCGGTCGTCCGGTGCCTGTAGATTCCCAAGTAGCTCTTCTTCTTGATGTTCATGCTTGGTGTCCTTGCCACCTTGGCCATTGGGTGTAGCTGTCTCGTGGCTCTCATCCAAGTACCTGATCACACACAGAGTGTCCATATGAGGTAGTAGCCAAGTCTCGTGAGTAGACAGAGGGAGTTCGGAGAGGAGCGAGTTCACCTTATCTTCAATAGTCTATGCTCTAGCTCTTGTCCTGGGTCCAAGTGGTGTTGAGGGAGATGTAGGTACGTCCATGGGGATGAGCGAGGGATGCTCCGCATCATCTCCCCCCCTTGGGAAAGATCCGACCTCGGATCAAAAATTTCATCTCCATGGTATGGCGCGAGGTCCTTGACGTTGAAGATGTCGGTCACATTGTACTTGCCTCATGGGAGGTCTATCTTGTAGGCATTGTCGTTGAAGCGTGCTAGCACCTTGAAGGGCCCATCGGCTCGAGGGGGAAGTTTGGACTTGCGTTCGTTGGGGAAGCGGTCCTTGCGAAGGTGTAGCCACACAAGATCGCCAATGTTGAAGATCATGGGTTGCTTGTTGACGTTGAGCTTGGTCGCTAGTCGTTGTACTTGGCGCTCGATGGTGTGCCTTGTATCCTCATGCATCTTCTTGATGTAGCTTGCCCGTGCACTTGCATCCATGTTGGTGCGCTCTTGTAGAGGAAGAGGTAGAATGTCCAATGGTGACAACGGGTTGAAGCCGTAGACGACCTTGAACGGCGACTTGCCGGTAGTCGAATGTCTTGCACGGTTGTAGGCGTACTCGGCGATGGGCAGACATGCTTCCCACTCCTTGATGTTCTTCTTGATCAACACGCAAAGTACAGTGGGATTGTCCGGTTCGTCACCTCTGTTTGGCCGTCGGTTTGAGGATGGTATGCGGATGAGAACAAGAGCTTGATTCCGAGCTTGGCGCATAGGGTCTTCCAAAAGTAACTCAAGAACTTGACATCACGATCGGAGACGATTGTCTTTGGTACTCCATTGATTCGCAAGATTTCCCTACAAGAGATTTGCAATGTGTGAAGCATCGTCTATCTTGTTGCAAGGAATGAAATGTGCCATCTTAGAGAATCGGTGCACAACAACAAACACGGAATCCTTGCCATTTTGAGTTCTAGGCAAACCAAGTACAAAATCCATGCTAATGTCTTCCCAAGGTTTATAAGGAATAGGAAGAGGCATGTAAAGACCCAGGGATTGAGCTTTAGACTTAGCTTTGCGACATGTAGAGCATAGTTTGGTGAAGTGTGAGACGTCGCGGAACATCTTGGGCCAAAAGTAGTTCTTGGAGAGCGTGGTGAATGTCTTGTCGCGTCCAAAATGTCCCATGAGTCCACCTCCATGAGCCTCTTGCAAAAGGAGAAAACAAAGAGAAGACTTGGGAATGCATAGTTTGTTATCTCTCATAAGATAACTATCCTTGACGTAATATTGTTCCCAAGATGTATGCGTCAAACATTTAGCATAAGGAGTAGCAAAAGATGGATCATTAGCATACAAGTTTTTTATGTGCTCAAAGCCAATAACATTCAACTCAATTTTAGTGACAAGCGTGCATATGCGTGAAAGTGCATCCGCAACTACATTTTCCTTACCCTTAATGTACTTAATCACATATGGGAAAGATTCAATAAATTGACTCCATTTGGCATGACGCTTGTTCAACTTAGTTTGACCTTTTAAGTACTTAAGTGTTTCATGATTGGTATGGATGACAAACTCATGAGGTCTAAGATAATGTTCCCAAACATGTCGCACACGCACTAAAGCATATAATTCTTTATCATAGATGGGATAGTTAAGTTGAGCACCAGAGAGTTTTTCACTAAAATATGCAATGGCTCGTTTTTCTTGCATCAAAACTCCGCCAGTTCCGGTACCACTTGCATCACAATGAACCTCAAAAGTTTTGTCAAAATTGGGCAAAGCAAGAATCGGAGCATGAGTAAGCAAACATTTGAGCTCATCAAAACTGGTGGATTGCAAAGATCCCCAAACAAAAGGAGCATTCTTCTTACTCAAGGCATGCAAAGGAGCGGCAATAGTGCTAAAATCTTTCACAAAGCGACGATAAAAACCCGCGAGACCAAGAAAGCTACGCACTTGTTGCAAATTGGTGGGTTGGGGCCAAGTTTTAATTGCTTCAGTTTTAGATTCATCAACATGGACACCCTTGGAAGAGACAACAAAACCCAAGAAAACAAGTTTGTCGACACCAAACGTGCATTTTTTCAAGTTGGCATAAATACGTTCCTTGCGAAGTGTTTGCAAAACAGCCCAAACATGATTAAGATGCTCTTTCATGGTTTTGCTAAACACTAGAATATCATCGAAGTAAACCACAACAAAGACTCCAATATAAGGGCGAAGCACATAATGCATAAGACGCATGAAAGTACCGGGAGCTTCCGATAAACCCATAGGCATAACTAACCACTCATACAAGCCAAATTTGGTTTTGAAAGCAGTTTTCTATTCATCACCCTCTTGTATGCAGATTTGATAATAGCCACTTTTAAGATCAATTTTTGAGAAAAAGGCGGCTCCGCTAAGTTCATCAAGCATATCATCTAAGAGAGGAATGGGATGCCTATAACGAACGGTAATAGCATTTATAGGTCTACAATCAGAACACATGCGGAAACTTCCATCTTGCTTAGGCACAAGTATAACAGGAACGGCACAAGGACTTAAGCTTTGACGTACATGACCGTTGTCGATTAGTTGTTGTACTTGCTGTTGGATCTCCTTTGTTTCTTCGGGGTTGATGTGGTATGGAGCTTTGTTTGGAAGTGGCGCTCCGGGGATGAGGTCGATTCGATGTTCAATGCCTCGTAGAGGAGGTAGACCCGGAGGTAGCTCATCGGGGAAAACGTCTTGGAATTCCTGCAAAAGAGATTGAAACACTAAAGGTAGCTCGTGAGAGGTGTTAGTTTTTGGTTCTCCATCCTTGCACACAAGGACAAAGTTCATCACACTCGATGGGTTCTCACACACTTCTCTCATCTCACTTTTTGTGGCAAATAGGACTAGATTTTTCTCTCTAGGCGAAGAGCCGCTCAAGTTTGGCTTGTGGCTCTCACTCACTTTTTGGTGGATCACTTTCTCGCTCTTCTCTCCACGATGGGTGGCTTGCTTGTCGGCTATTACTTGACTAGGAGACATAGGTTGTAGCACATACTCCTTTCCTTTCATCTTGAAGCTATAGTGATTGGTACGCCCATTATGGATGACACCACGGTCGAATTGCCATGGTCGACCAAGAAGGAGGTGGCAAACGGTCATTAGGACCACATCACACTCCAAAGTGTCCTCATATGCACCAATTTTGAAGGAGACTTGGACCATATGCTCAACTCGTATAGTGTCGGAGTCACTTACCATTGAACCTTGTAGGGGTGCGGGTGCTTCTTCTTGACCAATTGAAGCTTGGAGCATAGTTCTTCACTTGCCAAGTTGTGGCAACTACCTCCATCAAGGATGACCTTGACGGACCTTCCATTGATGTCGGCCTTTGTGTGGAAGATGTGGCATCGTTGGTCCTCTTCTAGTTGATGTTGAAGAGTCAAGACTTTGGAGACAACGAGAGCGGGGCTCGAATCCTCATCACAAAAGACTTGATCATCTTCATCCTCGTTCACTCACCGGTGCATGGCCATTTCTCAAGGGCTTCCATCTCCTCATCACTCATGGAGTCGTAGGTGCCATCATTGTTGAGGATCATGGTGCGCTTGTTTGTGCATTCATAAGACTTGTGACCTCGGCCACCACAAGTGAAACACTTTAAGGAGCTTGTCTTGATGGTCTCATCAGTCGGAGTAGATGATGAAGCACACGGCTTGAAGTTGCTTGTAGTGGGAGGAAGATGACTTGAACTTGATGAAGTTTTCTTGTAACTTGGCTTGTCGTCGTTTCTTGGAGAAGGCTTGGTTGATGTAGAGGTTGGAGGAGTTGTTGAAGCTTGGTTGTTGGAGAAACCGTAGGTCTTGGATGAGTACTTGGCGTACTTGAAGTCATCTTGCACTTGACGTTTCGCCTTTGTAGCTTGATGTACGAGCTCAATGAGGTTGGAGTAGGGTTGGAAGTCTGCGACCTTCTTGATGGGATGATTGAGTCCATTCAAGAATCGTGTCATTGTTTGCTCATCATCTTCCGTGACATTGGCTCGAATCATGTCTATCTCCATTTCCTTGTAGTATTCTTCAACACTCTTTGTTCCTTGCTTGAGGAGTTGTAGCTTCTTGAAGAGATCTTGGTTGTAGTAGGTTGGCACAAAACGTGCTCGCATGACTTCCTTCATTTGAGCCCAAGTGGTGATTGGAGGTTCACCTCTCGCTTGTCGGCGCTCAAGGACTTGTTCCCACCATATGAGCACATAGTCTTGGAACTCAAGTGATGCCATAGAGATCTTCTTCTCTTCCTCATAGTTGTGCAAACGAAAGATTTTGTCGACCTTCAATGCCCATGAGAGGTATTCTTCGGGATCATTGCTTCCATTGAACTTGGGCATTGTGAATTTGAGCTTTCCATAGCGTTGCTCTTCATTGTGTTGTTGGCGATGGTGATGATGACGCCCTTGACGTGGTGGGTAATCATCCTCATGTTGCTCTTGGCGTGGAGTAAGTCCATGATGAACTTGCTCTTGTTGACCTTGAGGTTGAGGTGGGGCTTGACGAGCTTGTGAAGGAGCTTGAGGAACTTGACGTTGCACACACGGTTGATAGTTCCTCTCTTGGATTTCTTCTCAAAGGGCTTCCTATTGATTGCGCTGTTCGCGATTGTGGTTGGCGATGGCTCGACTTGATTCTTGAAGCGCACGTTGCGCCTCAAGAGCTTGCGCTTCATGTAGTTGTTGTTGAAGACGTTGGACCTCGGCATCTTGTTGCTCTTGGTGTAGACGCGCTCGTTCTTCCTCTTGGCGCCGTAGTCGTTGTTGTTCTTGAGGTTGAGCAAAAGCGACTTCGTTTGAGTGAGGACGAGGGACTTGCTCATCGACTTTCTCTTGTGAATGCTTGTCGTGTAGCGGGTTGCGAGATGCATGACGGTCTTGACACGTGGCTCGTCTAATTCGATGACGGTGTACTTGATCCGGAGAAGGAGTCGTTGTAGTGTCGACTTGAGTGGCTCCGTCTTGAGTATGAAGAAGTTAAAGGAGGCCGGTTCACCAACAAGGCACGGATCTCGTCCATTCTTGCATCGTTCTCTTGCTTGTGCGCGTCGAGCTTGTTGTCGAAGTAGTCCTTGGTACGTTGCTCGAAGAGTCGCAAGTCGGTGACGAGGTTGTCGATGCGTTCGTTCATAGCTTGTTGCTCTTGATGCAACGCTCATTGTGCACCAAAGAGGTGGCTCTTGGTGACATATGATGACATGTCGCCGTCTTGCTCGATGAAGAGTGGGTTGGTAGAAGTACTTGGCCTATCCATCATTCCAAACAAAATGTGAGTGGTAGAAAGAGAAGAACGTATACCAATGTAAACACACACGCAAATAGATAAGTGAGATTGTGCAAACCAAAAATGGTACACGGAAACACGCAGGCAAATAGATAAGTGGGATTGTGCAAACCAAAAATGAGCCAAAATGTGGAATCCACGAAAATGCTCTTGTTGCACAATACACGAGAGACGCTAGCACGATTGCACAATAGGCGGATATGGAACTTGTGCACAACCTACTAGGCAAAAATGCAACGATCTCTATCCCAAGTATGCTATATGTATGGTATTTTGGTGCTATGATCCAAGAAGATTGAGTATGACAATCTTAATGTAGTATGATGCTATGGTTCTTGCTTATAAGCTCTTTGCTTATCTTTCCTCTTTGCTTAAAAGCTTGGGTGGCTCTTTCACTTTTGAGCTCTTTTCTCATGCAAAACTTCATGAACCAAGATAGCAATTGTGTGTGCGATGACAACTTTATGACACACAAGTTGATGCCAAGATATGCACCATTATGGTATGGTATGTATGCTATGTAGTATGATCACTAATGTGCACAAGTCACGTTGCCGGCAATACTCAAAGGCTAGTCTCGATGGGTAAGCTACGCAAAAGTAAGGTAATGTGGATATCAATGCAATTTCAAGGTATGACAAAGATGTCGTCGAGGTTACCGTCCTTGGCGATGATGAGACCCTTGCGAAGATGAGTCGTGGTGATGATGATGTCAAACCGTACCTATATAGCCAAAACACAATAGGACACGGGAGCCTCAACTCAAAATCTCAAAGACCAAAACGTGTCAAAATCGTCATAGGAGGTATTGGGGATGATGGCGGTGTATGTGGGTTTGGAAGATGTGGTGGAAGGTGGGGATGTGGTGGTGGCCGAACTGAAAAAAATTCAGCTTCGTCAGAGTTGCACGAACGTCCGAGTGGTCATGGTCGTCCGGTCGTCGGACGTCCGGCAGGGTCCGGTCGTCCGTAACCTGGGCGAAAATCAGGCACGGGATGAACAACATGATTTCGGGGAGGAAGAAGATGGTGATGTCGAAATCGAGCGGATTTGTGGACGGAAAAGGGTGGGGAGGGTGGGGAAAGCTAGATCCACACGTGGCAAGACAAATCCATGGACCAAATCCAACAAAATTTCAACTCACCAACAAATCACAAAAAAAAATTGGGGCTATTTTTGGTAGGGAATTTTCGGATTTAGGAAGAAAACAACAAAATCAAGCTAGAAACACGGGGTAGGGGCTCCAAAAACATGATCAACATGGCTCATGGTACCAAGATGATGTAGGGCGGAACCCTATGGGGCCGATCTTTCACGTTTGGAGTGGATCCTACGGGGAAACACGAAGAAAGCGCGGAAGAACACAAGGGAAATCACGGGGAGAAACGAGAGAAGCACTCAACCAACAAGTGATTGATCACACAAGGGCTAGATCACCGAAAGCATAAGGTAACACAAGATCCAAAGTCAACAAAGGGAAGATACATGAGTAACCGTTCTTCTCCGTGAGGAGGTCTTGATTGTCTTCTCCGGATGAAGGCCTTGAATCTGAATGGATCTTCTCCGAAGAGGAACGGTCCCTCACGTGGAGTAGATCCGGTACGGATGAGCTATGCTCTATCTCACAATGAGCTATCACAATGCTAACCCTAGCTAGGAGGTGGGAGAGACCTATTTATTGTCGTAGTGCAAATGGGGGTCAAAGTGAAGGGGTACAAGGGCATCAGCCCGAGGCTGCGGTCTTTCAGGCGTCGGACGTCCGGAGGACGTCAGTCGTCTGGAGCTTCGGGACGGTCCGGACCTCCGTAGATCGTCAGACTTCCGTAGATTCGGCTCAGGTGCTGGTCGTCCGGTCGTTCGGTGGCTTCGGTCTTCCGTTAATTTCCTCTCGGGTGCCCAGTTGTCGGTCGTCCGGGGCCTGGGAGTTGTCGGACGTCCGGTCTGAGCTGGTCGTCCGTTGCCTGGAGCTTTGGCTGGCCTTCCTTCTCTCGGCTGTAGCAACCTTCAGGGGTCGGACGCCGGGCCCGGCCGGTCGTCCGGTGCCTGTAGCTTCCCAAGTAGCTCTTCTTCTTGATGTTCATGCTTGGTGTCCTTTCCACCTTGGCCATTGGGTGTAGCTATCCCGTGGCTCTCCTCCAAGTACCCGATCACACACAGAGTGTCCGTATGAGGTAGTAGCCAAGTCTCGTGAGTAGAGAGAGGGAGTTTGGAGAGGAGCGAGTTCACCTTATCTTCAATAGTCTTTCCTCTAGCTCTTGTCATGGGTCCAAGTGGTGTTGAGGGAGATGTAGGTATGTCCATGGGGATGAGCCAGGGATGCTCCGCATCACGTTAGATTCATCAAATTTCACATCTACCATCTCTTCAACCTTTCGAGTGAAATTGTTGTAGACACGGTATGTGCGAGAGTTTGAGCCATAACCGACTAAGAAACCTTCATGAGATTTAGGAGCAAATTTCGAACGACGATGCTTATCAAGAATGTAGCACTTTGAGCCGAATATCCGATAGTATCCAACTTGGGGTTTGTTATCAGCGAGAAGCTCGTATGTTGTCTTGCCGAGTATCTTGTGAAGATATAGACAATTGTTGCTTGGCAAGCTGTCTGTGACGCCCCTGATTCAATTGTACACTAATCATGCACGCAAATGTGTACGATCAAGATCAGGGACTCACGGGAAGTGATGCGAAGCATCCCTCGCTCAACCCCATGGACGTGCCTACATCTCCCTCAGCACCACTTGGACCCATGACAAGAGCCCGAGCTAAGGCTATCGAAGATAAGGTGAACTCGCTCCTCTCCAAACTCCCTCTTGCTACTCACGAGACATGGCTACTACCTTATTCGGAGACTCTATGTGTAATCAGGTACATGGGGGTGAGCCAAGGATCAACTACTTGCAAGAGCCAAGACGGCGAGGACCCCAAGCATGTTGAAGAAGAAGAGATGCTGCTGAAGCTACAGGCATCGGACGTCCGACTAAGCCCGGACGTCCGACGATTCCCAGGCCACGGACGACCGACGCCCTCCGGACATCCGACAGCTGGGCACCCGAACCGAATCTACGGACGACCGAGACCACCGGACGTCCGGCCGATGCACGCCCGAACCGAATCTACGGACGACCGACGACTTCCGGACGTCCGGACCGTCATGAAGCTCCGGACGACCGACCCCCTCCGGACGTCCGACGCGCCCACGACAGAGCTGATTCTACGGACGCCCGAGCCCGACCGGACGTCCGGACCGTCCCGAGCCTCCGGACGTCCGACGCCTTCCGGACGACCGACACCTCAGTGACCGCACCCTTGGGTTGGAGCCCTTGTATCCCTTCTCTTTGACTTCCATTTGCACTAAGACTATAAATAGGACGCCCCCACCTCCTGGTACGGGTAGCATAGGTTTAGCTCATATTTTGTGTGAGAGCCTTGCTCATCCACTTGGCTACTTCTCCTTGGAGCTCAGGACCTCTTGGGAGAAGATCCCCCAAGCGGATTCAAGACCCCTTTCTAGGGAAGACCATCAAGACCTCCGTACGGAGAAGAACTGTTCCTTTGTATCCTTACCTTGGTTGATTGTGGATCTTATGTCACTCTATGTTGTCGGTGATCTAGCACTCGTGTGATTGATTCTATGTCGGTTTAGTGATTCTCTCTCTCGTTTCCCCGTGTTTCCCCTTTGTGCTTCCGTGTGTTCTTCGTGATTCCCCGTAGGATCCACTCCAAACGTGAAAGATCGTCCACTTAGGTTTCCACCCTACATCATCTTGGTATCATGAGCCACGTTGATCATGTTTTTGGAGCCCCTACCCCGTGTTTTCTAGCTTGATTTTGTTGTTTTTGTCCTAAATCCGAAAATTCCCCACCAAAAAAATAGCCCCAAAATTTTTATGATTTGTTTGTGAGTTGAGATTTTGTTGGATGTGGTCCATGGATTTGTGTTGCTGCGTGTGGATCTAGCTTTCCCCACCCTCCCCACCCTTTTCCATCCACCAAATCACTCGATTTCGACCTCACAATTTCCTTCTTCCCCTAAATCTCGCAGTTCTTCCCAAGCCCGATTTTCGCCAGGCTCCGGACGACCGGAAAAGGTCAGATGTCTGACGAAGTCCGGATGACCGTAAAACCCCGGACGTCCATAAAACCCTGACGAAACTGATCTTTGTCAGTAAGCCACCACCACAACCCCCACTTTCCACCACATCTTCCAAACCAACATACACCAACATATCCCCCGCTACCTCCTATGTCGATTTTGACACATTTTGGTCTTTGAGAGTTTGGGTTGTGGTTTCCCGTATCCTTTTGTGTTTCGGCTATGTAGGTACGGTTTGACTTCATCACCACCACGACTCAACTTCTCGAGGGTCTCATCATCGCCAAGGACGGTAACTTCGACGACATCTTTGTCATAACTTGCAATTGCATTGATACCCACATTGTCCCTACTTTTGCGTAGCTTACCCATCGAGACTAGCCATTGAGTATTGCAGGCAACGTGACTTGTGCACATTAGTGATCATACTCCATAGCATACATACCATACAATAGTGGTGCATATCTTGAGATCAACTTGTGTGTCACAAAGTTGTCATAGCATACACAATTGCTACCTTGATTCGTGAGTTTTGCATGAGAAAAGAGCTCAAAAGTGAAAGAGCCACCCAAGCTTTTAAGCAAAGAGGAAAGATAAGCAAAGAGCTTATAAGCAAGAACCATAGCATCTTACAACATTAAGATTGTCATATCCGATCATCTTGGATCATAGCACCGAAATATCATACATATAGAATACTTGGGATAGAGTTCGTTGCATTTTTTACTAGTAGGTTGTGCACAAGTTTGCGTATCCGCCTATTTCGCAATCGTGCTAGCATCTCTCTAGTATTGTGCAACAAGAGCATTTTGTGGTTTCCACATTTTGGCTCAATTTTGGATTGCACAATCCCATTTATCTATTTGTGTGTGTGTTTCCGTGTACCCATACTTGCTTGGTCTACTTGTTGCATTTGCAAATTTGTGAATCTTTTCCAACATTATTGAAGCTCACTTACTTTTGCATCACATTTTATGCCACCATCCTAACCAAGCTCCACAATAAGCTTTTACGTGTGTAGGTGTGAGAACCGACAAGAATTGGTACCAACAGTGCTATTTCATTGTCCGCATTTGAGTGAACTTGATTCATCTTCAACTTCGGTCAAGGTACATTTGGTACACGTTCTTTTCCTTATACCACTTACATTTTGCTTGGTATGATGGATAGGCCAAGTTCTTCTACCACTCCACCTCTCATCGAGAACGACGACGACATGTCATCATTCGTCACCAAGAACCACCTATCTGGAGCTCAAAAGGCATTGCACCAAGAGCAACAAGCAATGAGGGACTACTTCGACAACAAATTCGACGCTCAAAAGCAAGAGAATGATGCAAGAATGGATGAGATCTGCGCCTTGATGAGGAACCGGCGTCCTTCCACTTCTTCATCTTCAAGACGGAGCCGCTCAAGTCGACACTCCGACGACACCTTCTCCGACACAAGTACACCGTCATCAAACACTCTTTGTTGAGCTGCGCGTCAAGACCGGCATGCATCTCGGAACCCGCTACATGACAAGCATTCACAAGAACAAGTCGACGAGCAAATCCCTCGTCCTCAATCAAACCAAGTTGTTTTTGCTCAAGCTCAAGAAAGGCAACGACTAAGGCGCCAAGAAGAAGAACGAGCACGTCTACACCAAGAGGAACAAGACGCCGAGGCTCAACGTCTTCAACAACAACAACATGAAGAGCAAGCTCTTGAGGCGCAACATGCCCTTCGAGATTCGAGCCGAGCCATTGCCAACCGCAATCACGAGCGGCGCAATCAAGAAGAAGCCCTTCGAGAAGAAATCCAAGAGAGGAACTACCAACCGCGTGTGCAACGTCAAGCTCCACAAGGTCCTCAACAAGCTCGTCAAGCTCCACCTCAACCTCAAGTTCAACAAGAGCAAGTTGATCATGGACTTCATCCGCGCCAAGAGCAACATGAGGAGGACTACCCTCCACGTCAAGGACATCACCATCACCATCGCCAACAATACAATGAAGAGCAACGCTATGGCAAGCTCAAGTTCACAATGCCCAAGTTCAATGGAAGCAATGATCCGGAAGAGTACCTCTCATGGGCATTGAAGGTCGACAAAATTTTCCGCTTGCACAACTATGAGGAAGAGAAGAAGATCGCTATGGCATCACTTGAGTTCCAAGATTATGTGCTCATATGGTGGGAACAAGTACTTGAACACCGTCAAGCAAGAGGTGAAGCACCAATCACCACTTGGGCTCAAATGAAGGATGTCATGTGAGCACGCTTTGTACCAACCTACTACAACCGCGATCTCTTCAAGAAGCTACAGCTCCTCAAGCAAGGAACAAAGAGTGTTGAAGAATACTACAAGGAAGTGGAGATAGCCATGATTCGAGCCAATGTCACGGAAGATGATGAGAAAACAATGGCACGTTTCTTGAATGGACTCAATCATCCCATCAAGAAGATTGCCGACTTCCAACCCAATTCCTACCTCATTGAGCTCGTACATCAAGCAACCAAGGCGGAACGTCAAGTGCAAGATGACTTCAAGTACGCCAAGTACTCATCCAAGACCTACGGTTTCTCCAACATCCAAGCTTCAACGACTCCTTCAACATCTACATCAACCAAACCTTCTCAAAGCAACGACGACAAGTCAAGTTACAAGAAAACTTTGGCAAGTTCAAGTCGTCTTCTTCCTACGACAAGCAACTTCAAGCCGCATGCTTCATCATCTACTCCAACCGATGAGACCGTCAAAACAAGCTCCTTCAAGTGTTTCACTTGCGGCGGCCGAGGCCACAAGTCCTACCAATGCACGAACAAGCGCACCATGATCCTCAACGACGACGGTACATATGACACAATGAGTGAAGAGGAGATGGAAGCCCTTGAGCAAGTGGCCATGCACCGGCGCGTGAACGAGGATGAAGATGATCAAGTCTTTTGTGATGAGGATTCGAGCCCCGCTCTCGTTGTCTCCAAAGTCTTGACACTTCAACATCAACAAGAAGAAGACCAACGATGCCACATCTTACACACTAAGGCCGGCATCAATGGAAGGTCTGTCAAGGTCATCATCGATGGAGGTAGTTGCCACAACTTGGCAAGTGAAGAACTATGTTCCAAGCTTCAATTGGTCAAGAGGAAGCACCCGCACCCCTACAAGGTTCAATGGCTAAGTGGCTCCGGCACTATACGAGTCGAGCATACGGTCCAAGTCTCCTTCAAAATTGGTGCTTATGAAGACACTTTGGAGTGTGATGTGGTCCCAATGATCGTTTGCCACCTACTTCTTGGTCGACCATGGCAATTCGACCGTGGTGTCATCCACAATGGGCGCACCAATCACTATAGCTTCAAAATGAAAGGGACGGAATATGTGCTACGACCTATGTCTCCTAGTCAAGTGATAGCCGACAAGCAAGCCACCAATCATGGAGAGAAGAGTGCAAAAGTGACACACACAATAGTGAGTGAGAGCCACAAGCCAAATTTGAGCGCCTCTTCGCCTAGAGAGAAAAACCTCATCCTATTTGCCACCAAAAGTGATATAAGAGAAGTGTGTGAGAACCCATCGAGTGTGATGCACTTCGTCCTTGTGTGCAAAGATGGAGAGCCAACAACTAACACATCTCACGAGCTACCTTTAGTGTTTCAATCTCTTTTGCAGGAATTCAAAGATGTTTTCCCCGATGAGCTACCTCCGGGTCTACCTCCTCTACGAGGCATTGAGCATCGAATCGACCTCATCCCCGGAGCGCCACTTCCAAACAAAGCTCCATACCGTGTCAATCCCGAAGAAACCAAGGAGATTCAACAACAAGTACAACAACTCATCGACAACGGTCATGTACGTGAAAGCTTAAGCCCTTGCGCCGTTCCCGTCATACTTGTGCCTAAACCCGATGGAAGTTTCCGATTGTAGACCCATAAACGCCATTACCGTTCGATATAGGCATCCCATTCCTCGCTTAGATGATATGCTTGATGAACTTAGCGGAGCCAACTTTTTCTCAAAAATAGATCTTAAAAGTGGCTATTGTCAAATCCGCATTCAAGAAGGTGATGAATGGAAAACCGCTTTCAAAGCAAAATTTGGCTTATATGAGTGGTTAGTGATGCCTATGGGTTTGTCGGAAGCACCCGGAACTTTCGTGCGTCTTATGCATCATGTGCTTAGACCTTACATTGGAGTCTTCGTTGTGGTTTACTTTGATGATATCCTTGTGTTTAGAAAAACCATGAAAGAGAACATTAATCATGTTAAATCTGTGTTGCAAACCCTCCGCAAGGAAAGCCTTTATGCGAACTTGAAAAAAATGCACTTTTGGCGTTGACAAAGTGATTTTCTTGGGTTTTGTTGTCTCTTCCAACGGTGTCCATGTTGATGAAACTAAGATTAAAGCAATTAAAACTTGGCCCCAACCCACCAATTTAAGTGCGTAGCTTTCTTGGTCTTGCGGGATTTTATCGCCGCTTTGTGAAAAACTTTAGCACAATTGCCGCTCCTTTACATGCTTTGAGTAAGAAGAATGCACCTTTTGTTTGGGGATCTTTGCAATCCACCGCTTTTGATGAGCTCAAGTCTTTGCTTACTAATGCTTCGATTCTTGCTTTGCCCAACTTTGAGAAAACTTTTGAGGTTCATTGTGATGCAAGTGGTACCGGAATTGGCGGAGTTTTGATGCAAGAAAAACGAGCCATTGCTTGCTTTAGTGAAAAACTCTCCGGTGCTCAACTTAACTATCTCATCTATGACAAAGAATTATATGCCTTAGTACGTGTGCTACATGTTTGGGAACATTATCTTAGACCTCATAAATTTGTCATCCATACCGATCATGAAACGCTTAAGTACTTAAAAGGTCAAACTAAGTTGAACAAGCGTCATGCCAAATGGAGTGAATTTATTGAATCTTTCCCATATGTCATCAAGTACATTAAGGTAAAGAAAATGTTGTTGCGGATGCACTTTCACACATATGCACTCTTGTCACTCAACTTGAGTTGAATGTTATTGGTTTTGAGCATATAAAAGACTTGTATGAGCATGATCCTTCTTTTGCTACTCCTTATGCTAAGTGTTTGACACACACCTCTTGGGAACGATACTACATAAAGGATGATTATCTTATGAGAGCTAACAAACTTTGCATTCCCGAGTCTTCTCTTTGTTTGTTACTTTTGCAAGAGGCTCATGGAGGCGGACTAATGGGACACTTTGGACGCGACAAGACTTTCGGCACGCTCTCTAAGAACTACTTTTGGCCCAAGATGTTTCATGATGTCTCACGCTTCACCAACCGTTGCTCTACATGTCGCAAAGCTAAGTCAAAAGCTCAATCCCATGGTCTTTACATGCCCCTTCCTATCCCTTATCAACCTTGGGAAGACATTAGCATGGATTTTGTACTTGGTTTGCCTAGAACTCAAAATGGCAAGGATTCCGTCTTTGTCGTCGTGGACCGATTTTCTAACATGGCACATTTCATTCCTTGCAACAAGATAGACGATGCTTCACATATTGTCAATCTCTTTTGTAGGGAAATCTTGCGACTTCATGGAGTACCAAAGACGATTGTCTCGGACCGCGACGTCAAGTTCTTGAGTTACTTTTGGAAGACCTTATGCGCCAAGCTCGGAATCAAGCTATTGTTCTCTTCGGCATATCATCCTCAAACCGACGGCCAAACGGAGGTGACGAACCGTACACTCTCCACTCTACTTCGCGTGTTGATCAAGAAGAACATCAAGGAGTGGGAGGCGTGTCTACCCATCGTCGAGTTCGCCTACAACCGTGCAAGACATTCCACGACCGGCAAGTCCCCCTTCGAGGTCGTCTACGGCTTCAACCCTTTGTCCCCATTGGACATTCTACCTCTTCCTCTACAAGAGCGAACCAACCTTTACGCAAGTGCCCGTGCAAGCTACATCAAGAAGATGCATGAATATACAAGGCACACCATCGAGCGCTAAGTACAACGACTAGCGACCAAGCTCAACATCAACAAGCAACCCATGGTATTCAACATTGGTGATCTAGTGTGGCTACATCTTCGCAAGGACCGCTTCACCAACGAACGCAAATCCAAGCTTCTACGTCGCGCCGATGGACCTTTCAAGGTTCTAGCACGATACAACGACAACGCCTACAAGATCGACCTACCACGAGGCAAGTACAATGTGAGCAACATCTTCAACGTCAAGGACCTCGCGCCTTTCCATGGAGATACACCTTTTGATCCAAGGTCGGATCTCTCCCAAGGGGGGGGGAGATGATGCGGAGCATCCCTCGCTCATCCCCATGGACGTGCCTACATCTCCCTCAACACCACTTGGACCCATGACAAGAGCCCGAGCTAAGGCTATCGAAGATAAGGTGAACTCGCTCCTCTCCGAACTCCCTCTTCCTACTCACGAGACATGGCTACTACCTCATTCGGAGACTATGTGTAATCAGGTACATGGGGGTGAGCCAAGGATCAACTACTTGCAAGAGCCAAGACGGCGAGGACCCCATGCATGTTGAAGAAGAAGAAGAGATGCTGCTGAAGCTACAGGCATCGGACGTCCGACCAAGCCCGGACGTCCGACGATTCCCAGGCCACGGACGACCGACGCCCTCCGGACATCCGACAGCTGGGCACCCGAACCGAATCTACGGACGACCGAGACCACCGGACGTCCGGCCGATGCACGCTCGAACCGAATCTACGGACGACCGACGACTTCCGGACGTCCGGACCGTCACGAAGCTCCGGACGACCGACCCCCTCCGGACATCCGACGCGCCCACGACAGAGCTGATTCTACGGACGCCCAAGCCCGACCGGACGTCCGGACCGCCCCGAGCCTCCGGACGTCCGACGCCTTTCGGACGACCGACACCTCAGTGACTGCACCCTCGGGCTGGAGCCCTTGTATCCCTTCTCTTTGACTTCCATTTGCACTAAGACTATAAATAGGACGCCCCCACCTCCTGGTACGGGTAGCATAGATTTAGCTCATATTTTGTGTGAGAGCCTTGCTCATCCACTTGGCTACTTCTCCTCGGAGCTCAGGACCTCTTCGGAGAAGATCCCCCAAGCGGTTCAAGACCCCTTTCTAGGGAAGACCATCAAGACCTCCATACGGAGAAGAACTGTTCCTTCGTATCCTTACCTTGGTTGATTGTGGATCTTATGTCACTCTATGTTGTTGGTGATCCAGCACTCGTGTGATTGATTCTATATCGGTTTAGTGATTCTCTCTCTCGTTTTCCCCGTGTTTCCCCTTTGTGCTTCCGCGTGTTCTTCGTGATTCCCCGTAGGATCCACTCCAAACGTGAAAGATCGTCCAGTTAGGGTTCCACCCTACATCAGGAAGATATCACAACACAACTCTAAAAGTAAAATAAGTCATACAAGCATCATAATACAAGCCAGGGGCCTCGAGGGCTCGAATACAAGTGCTCGATCATAGACGAGTCAGCGGAAGCAACAATATCTGAGTACAAACATAAGTTAAACAAGTTTGCCTTAAGAAGGCTAGCACAAACTGGGATACAGATCGAAAGAGGCGCAGGCCTCCTGCCTGGGATCCTCCTAAACTACTCCTGGTCATCGTAAGCGGCCTGCACACAGTAGTAGGCACCTCCAGTGTAGTAGGGGTCGTCGTCGACAGTGGCGTCTGGCTCCTGGGCTCCGGCATCTGGTTGCGACAACCAGGTAGAAGGGAAAGGGGGAAAAGAGGGAGAAAAGCAACCGTGAGTACTCATCCAAAGTACTCGCAAGCAAGGATCTACACTACATATGCATGTGTATATGTGTAAAGAGGCAATATCGGTGGACTGAACTGCAGAATGCCAGAATAAGAGGGGGATAGCTAGTCCTATCGAAGACTACGCTTCTGGCAGCCTCCGTCTTGCAGCATGTAGAAGAGAGTAGATTGAAGTCCTCCAAGTAGCATCGCATAGCATAATCCTACCCGGCGATCCTCCCCTCGTCGTCCTGTGGAAAAGCGATCACCGGGTTGTCTGTGGAACTTGTCTGGGTGTGTTTTATTAAGTATCCGGTTCTAGTTCTCATAAGGTCAAGGTACAACTCCGGGTCGTCCTTTTACCGAGGGACACGGCTATTCAAATAGATAAACTTCCCTGCAGGGGTGCACCACATTTCTCAACACGCTCGATCCCATTTGGCCGGACACACTTTCCTGGGTCATGCCCGGCCTTGGAAGATCAACACATCGCAGCCCCACCTAGGCACAACAGAGAGGTCAGCACGCCGGTCTAACTCCTATGCGCGCAGGGGTCTGGGCTCATCGCCCATTGCACACCTGCACGTTGCGAGGGCGGCCGAAAGCAGACCTAGCAACCTCCATTACAAAGGAAGTTGCGTTACGCAGTCCAACCCGGCGCGCGACGCTCCGTCGCTGACGTCAAGAAGGCTTCGGCTGATACCACGACGTCGATTGCCCATATCTTTCCCGCGTAGTTGGTTAGTGCGTATAGGCCAGTGGCCAGACTCAGATCAAATACCAAGATCTCGTTAAGCGTGTTATTATGAAGTAACCGCGGACGCCGACCAGGGCCAGGCCCACCTCTCGCCTAGGTGGTCTCAACCTGCCTTGTCGCTCCGTCACATAGTAACAGTCGGGGGCCATCGGGAACCCAGGCCCACCTCTACCGGGATGGAGCCACCTGTCCTTTCAGCCCCCACATTGGAATCACTTGCGGGTACTCAATGAGCCAACCCGACTTTAGTCACCATCTGTATAGTATGTATATATGTATAGTATATACCCGTGATCACCTCCCAAGTGATCACGGCCCAATAGTATAGCAAGGCAGACTGACAAGAATGTAGGGCCAATGATGATTAAATAGCATACTATACTAAGCATTTAGGATTGCGGGTAAGGTATCAACGACTGTAGCAACAATGACAGGCTATGCAACAGAATAGGAGTAACCGAACAGTAACATGCTACACTACTCTAATGCAAGCAGTATAGAGAAGAATAGGCGATATCTGGTGATCAAGGGGGGAGGGGGGGCTTGCCTGGTTGCTCTGGCAAGAAGGACGAGTCGTCAACACTGTAGTCGAGCAGGGGGTCGCCTGCAGTCTCCGGGTCTATCGGAAAGAAGTAACGGAGAGGGAACACAATAAATAACAGAGCAATCAAAGGATCACAAAGCGTAATAAGACAATACGTGGTGTTTGGGGTGCCCTAACGCGGTAGTAGGTGAACCGGTGAAGGGGGGAAACATCCGAGAAAGTATCCCCTGTGTTTCGCGTTTCCAGACAGATGAACCGAAGGTGAAATGTTGCACGTTCTGTATGCTAGGGATGTGTGGCGGATGAACGGGGTGCATATCCGGATTTGTCTCGTCGTTCTGAACAACTTTCATGTACAAAGTTTTTCCATCCGAGCTATGGATTATTTTATATTAATTTTTAAAGTTTTAATTTGTTTTCTAACATTACTATCTTTAATTAAATTTGAAATATTGAATAGCTATTTCATGAAGTGCACCCAGTATTACACCCAGTCAGAGACTGACTAGTGGGTCTAGTCAACTGCTGACTCAGTAGTCAAAGTGGACCAGGTCAATAGTAAACACACTGCAGGTGGGGCCATCTGCCATTGACTAGGTGATACATAGTCAACATGTCATAGATAATGGCAATATTAACAGAGCTTATTTGAACTAATAAACTTAATTAGTTAGGGTGGGGCCTAGTGGTCAGTGGGTCAACTTGCTAACAGATTATTATTATTTTTTAAGAGTACGCTAAAGACGTAACTTACTTTTATAGAGGAGAGCAAAAGATATACAAGAACCCATCAAATGATGCGAACATCAAACGATGGACACCACCACACACCCACTAGTCTAAGGCTAACTTCTCACAAAACCTAATCGCTACAGTTGCATGGCCCATCGTCAGTGGCTACCAGGATTAGCTCAATTAGTCTTTTAATTATGCCCATGATTAATTAGGTGTGGGTCCCGTTTATCAGGGACACATGGCTCCATTAGGAGCTAAGTTAATTGAGCCACGCAGCGCATCGGCGTTTAGCCGCCGATAGCCACAGTACACGGCGAAGGCTCGCCGGAGTTGCGTTCCGGCGACCATTTGGTCACCCACGAGCATCAATAGGACGAGCGCGTTGGCGCACATTCGAGTGGGGCTAGTGGTTTGTGCTGGAGGTGCCGGGATGGACGCCGGCGACGAGGTCTAGCGGCAGCCGAAACTGAGCTCGACGGATCCGGTGAAACAAGAGGAGAATGAGCGAGGAAAAGGGTCAGGCGACATCTGTACAGCTCCTGGAGCTCGCGCACGCTAACAAAAAGCAACGAGGAGCACGGCAGCGATGCGTTCATCGGCCATGGCGGACGACAACTTTGGGGCTCGCAGGGGACGATGCCTCTGTGGTTGATTCGAGCGAGATAGAGGGGAAGCAGGTGGGAGCTCACATTGAAGCTCATGGAGGACTCGGTGGAGCTGGAGCGGTTCAGGGCGATGCAGATCGCCGGTCAGCCATGGCGGATCCAGTCGGGGAGAAACGAAGAAGGCGACGGCGGTGCAGCGTCCCGGCTAGGTCCGGTGGTTGCGGTCGATGAAGATGGTCCCCGAAGAGCTCCTGAACGTGGAGAGGCGGCGATGGGCGCGCGCTGGTTGCGCGTGTGGCGGCGACGGGCGCTGGGCAGCGGCAGCTGGGTAGAAGTTAGCAGCGAGCAGAGGGGCAGTAGAGGCGGGAGGCGTGGGCAGTTGCCACCGAGCCGGCGCGGCCAACGCGGGCAGGGAGCGCGGCCATGGAGCGAGGTAGGGCGCTGACGACGTGGCCCGAGGTGAGGGCGCGTGCGAGGGACTGTGGGGGTTCTCGCTCCTCTATGTGTCTCTTCCTGGCAGCGCAAGGAGGGAGGATGGGATCGAACGGGAGTGGGGTGATTTAGGGTTTGGGGTCGGGGGAGTGGCCTTGTAGGCCAGAGAGAGTGGGGTGGGCCGTGGGCTGGCCTGGTGGCCCAAAGACCAGATGGGTCGAGGCCCAGGGGGGTTCCTTTTCTTTTCTTTTTTTTGTTTGTTTTGTCTTCTTTTACCTTTTCTTATTTTTCTTTTATGTTTTCTTTTAGTTCCTAATTATTTTAGTTTTAATAAAATACTAAAGTTGCACCTAAATTGATGTTACAACTTATGTCACAACCACAAAAAGTTCCATCCCAAATTAATATAGTTTAGTATTTTAAAAAATATAAAAGGCATTTAATTAATGGTTTTAGCTACTAATATAATTAGTTTAGTGCATTTAAACATTTTATAAAGACTTGGTTTCACCACTAATATATCTTATGAATTATTTGTCACAATAAGAACATTTTAGTTTTGACTTTTGAAAATTTAATTGTTTGACTTGTTTTTGAATTTGGATTTTGAATCGGTTTTTTGAACTAACGCAAGATTAGCAACAGTAATTGAGGTGACATGGCATCATTAGCAGAGGTTCACTGTAGCTTAATCATCCAGGCGTCACAAATCTCCTCCACTACAAGAAATCTCGTCCCGAGATTTAAGCGACGGAGTAAGGGGGAAAGGTGCTGGTAGAGGAAAAACTAATGAGTCTTCTTGGTCTTGGCTGCCCTTTCGAAGAGGTTGGTCCATTTCGTTGATGTCTTCATTGTGCTTCAAGTCACCATGATCAAGTCGTCATCCTTTCTTCGGGATCTCCATCGTCCTACGAACGCGACCAAGGGGAAAGACTCCGGAAGATCGCATCTCCACAAAGCTGGGCATTTGACGGTGAACTCAATGGAAAATACACAAGGTACCCCACGAGTTGCATTTCAGTGAATTGTTGAGTGCAATATACGATGGTACCAAAGTTTCAAACGGGTAGGCAATCATTTGATGACTAGACAGAAGCTGGAATGGGGGTTTGAACAATGAGACTAACATGGTATTTGATTCCAGGATGAATAATGATATAGCATTTAGCTCGTGAATCACATACAAAGCCAGGTGCAAAGGATACATTAGAATACGGGTTGTAAAGAAGAGTCAGGTTTCGATCATGTGGAACTGTGGGTTATGGGCCCACCATGTAGGTTAAAAGTAGAAATGGCGGTGATAGTTTGCACACTCATGATAACAAGGCATGTCAGAGGATAGCCTGCCAGTTTTGTCGGTAACAACATCGATACCAAGGGCGAGGGACAAAGAGAACCATTCTCCTTCTCGTTTGAACGAGGCGGACCAATCGGCAAGGTTCTCGTCCATCTGTGGCTACCAGAATGTCATCAACAATAGTAACACGGTCTTACTGACAGAGTTGTACACCGAGGTGTTTACATAAGCAGTGAATTATTACTGCTTAGATCATATAGATCACGAGAAAGATTAAACAAAACAATGGAAAGAAAAATGTGTTTAAACACATATTTCAGGGGGTATATCCTTCCCAAGGACAAGCGGAGCATGATATCCATGGCAAGATATAAACCCTTTAGATGAGGGGAGAGAAAATTTCATGACATTATCCATACAACGGTGTTTGGATAATTGATAAAGAGAATTTAGCATTATGCTTCAATTGCTCTTATCGATGACCGGAGTACCACAGACATGCTTCGAGATAGCATTGACATGGTCATCAGGTAAGGATCACGCTATGGATACACAAAGGATCCATCAGGAACAACTTATAGAATAAGTCTTACAATTTCCTCATCGAAGAATGGATAACCTTGCTAAAATGGAACTATGACAATAGGTCCTCCAGCCAGGTGCTGCTAGGCATGACATCACCTTACCGGGTCATTTAACACCAACATTATAAATCTTGGAAATATGTTCCAACCATCATATCTGATCGAGATTCATATCCAATTGGTGTTAGGATACCTCAGACTCGGGATGTCTGAGAAGAAAAGGTGCAACACAAATTGATGGGATGACAATATAAGATTCTCGGGAATGAACTATGGAAGCGAGTTCCGAAACAAGAGTTCATCAGTAGACCAAGGAGAGGATGAGGGGGTGGCTGGTGGACTCAGCGACAATTCCTCGAGATTTCCAAAAAGATGGATTTCCACAATCATGTGAACAAGGAGATAACAATTGTCAGATCAGATGATATAATGATGTATGTTCGAGGAAAACATCCACAATTAAACATTGGTTGACAGGTGCACCCGAAATATGGGATGGGTTGCACGATAGATGTTAGAACGACGACTTAATGAAACAGAATCAATCGACCATTCACTTCAAAGCAATAGGGTTGCTAGAAGTTTTGAATTCACACATCGTAGTTCAATTGCCGGTATTCCGGTTAGAAACAACACGGGGACCAAGAAGAATGATGATGGTGAGAAGTATCACTATACCAAGAATTCTTAAGAGGTGGAGTAATCCTCACGACATTCTTGACATAAAAGATGGTAATCCTCCAAGGTAAAGAAGAACAATTGCTGGATAGCAAGGAACTCAAGGTATAACACCAAACACGAACAAGCTTGTGTTGGTGGGAAGGCAATAAAGTAGTCGATGATAATAAAATTCATCAAGGGCAAGGATGGTATTTATCATCATGAATTCAATTGGAAACCTGGAAGGAGTCAAAATGTTGATGGTGATCACGACAAAATTTTGTCGAGAGGCTCCAGGAAGAAGTAATCGAACATCCACTACATCAAGTAAAAGGACTGATGCAGCAAAAGATTATTTGAACCACGGATACGACACCAACTCGGAATCAAGCTTGTTGTTCGAGGTGGAATGATAAGACGACGAAATCGACATAAGCTTAGCTCATCATCGAAAGTTGTGCTCTGCGATTAAGGAACATGTAGCATAGTTATATTAGCACGATAATGATGTAGCCGTTCAGGCTAGGAGTGACGTGATGGAGTATTAAACTTCTCACCAACAAGGTACTGAGAGTACTGAATCTCAGTGTTGATTTGATTCACAAATCGGTGTTCTCAGTTGACGACAACTCAGAACCCGTTGAGTGACTATAATGGGGAAAGGTACTACTTCATTAGAAATTCATAAGATGAAGTGCAACGGGTTGATATCCTCGAGATACCATGGGGTAATACTCGAAGGTAGAACAAAATAGAGGTTGGGAAGGCGTACTGGTCTGCAGAAGGCAAGTACTTTAACTGGTCCAAGAAATAGAGTCAAAGGAGAACAATCATGGCCGGAACCACGGTTGCAAAGGATCCATTCACAGATACCAGATGATATTTATCAAGGAAATAGTTATTATTACACAAAGTTTCCATGATAGGATCTACATCATGTCCATGGGCATGAACACAAAGTTCAAGGTCGACTCCCACTTCTCTAATGCATAACCTTTCATTCACTTCTCTCCTTCAACGAAGTTGTAGTGTTGAAGTTTTATCTGACATAACAACAATAGAGTATGACCAGTAGTAGTTTCCGGGTTCACACAGATTAGAGAAAGCATAGGTTCAACCCATCGAGGCTTCTTAGAACATATACCATGAACTTCAGGAGTAAATAACACAAGCTCAAAAGCAGAGCATGGTTGGTCAATCAGAGGATAGGATTTACCAATGGAGAAAGAACTTCCAAAGTGATTGAATATGAAGGACGCTATCGGTTAAAATCCAACAAAGGATCCGGTGGTCCTCAAGGGATCTGATGTGAGCATCGATACTCAACCAGAGGAAGAAACAATGCAAGGAGATCAGACTATAGAAACAACTTCCTAATTCAAAGCTCAATTGCAAAGGAATTTATGATTTCCAAATCAAGGGATCAAAAGTAGACGCTCTGATCAAGGATGGATAAGTTGAGTAGACTTAGGGGTACATTAGACGACAACTTGATTGGTCGAGGACCAACTCATGTTCAAAATGACGTCTGAGCCGGAAGGATGAATTCATCAGGATCAACTGATGATTGCGGGCATTCGCAACATTTCGAATCAACGGACCCAAAATGATAATGACAAAGGATGCCAACGAAGATTACTAGATATATGGAATTAACCATAATGCGGTAAGGTAAGAACTTCAGTAGCAATAAGGTGCTAAGGATTTTTAGAAGGTCGAATAGCATTTCGAAGATTTTTTTTGTGAATTACTTGGATCAATTAATGATGATCGGATACTCGGTAATTGCGAGAAATTATTTGTATGGTGTATTCCTGTGGTAAGAACGGCAAGGCAGTAAGCTCAAAGGATTCTCGGAGCAACGAAGAGCAGTTCAGGACATCTTGTAAAAGCAAGATCAATGGGATTGAATGTAATAATGGAAGGTGTGTACAGTTATCCACAAGGATATACCAGTGGTAGGGAGTTGTAAGGGCGGTGGGCACAAGTGTCTCGGGAGAACATCATAGAGTATCTTCGAAATCTTCTAGTGCACTAAGCAATCATTTGGAGTGAGGGCTCTTTGGGAGGAAGTAGTTACGAGAACCTAGAGTCGGTGTTAGTAAAATCATTTAACCCGAATAGAGGAAAGATCAGAGTCCCAGAGTAAAGGTCGAGGAGTAAAAGATCCAAATACCACCCAAATGGCAACGTGGGCCCATAAGACTCACAACCATGTTAGTAAAAAGTTTTTGTAATGTCTAGACTCGACTTCCACCAAAGAGTGTGGAAGGGGGATTCCTACAGGCAGTCGGCTCTGATACCAACTTGTGACGCCCCTAATTCAATCGTACACTTATCATGCACGTTGTGTACGATCAAGATCAGGGACTCACGGGAAGATATCACAACACAACTCTAAAAGTAAAATAAGTCATACAAGCATCATAATACAAGCCAGGGGCCTCGAGGGCTCGAATACAAGTGCTCGATCATAGATGAGTCAGCGGAAGCAACAATATCTGAGTACAGACATAAGTTAAACAAGTTTGCCTTAAGAAGGCTAGCACAAACTGGGATACAGATCGAAAGAGGCGCAGGTCTCCTGCCTGGGATCCTCGTAAACTACTCCTAGTCCATGTCAGCGGCTTGCACGCAGTAATAGGCACCTCCAGTGTAGTAGGGGTCATCGTCGATAGTGGCGTCCGGCTCCTAGGCTCCGACATCCGGTTGCGACAACCAGGTAGAAGGGAAAGGGGGGAAAGAGGGAGAAAAGCAACCGTGAGTACTCATCCAAAGTACTCGCAAGCAAGGATCTACACTACATATGCCTGTGTATATGTGTAAAGAGGCAATATCGGTGGGCTGAACTGCAGAATGCCAGAATAAGAGGGGGATAGCTAGTCCTATCAAAGACTACGCTTCTGGCAGCCTCCGTCTTGCAGCATGTAGAAGAGAGTAGATTGAAGTCCTCCAAGTAGCATCGCATAACATAATCCTACCCGGCGATCCTCCCCTCGTCGCCCTATGGAAAAGCGATCACCGGGTTGTCTGTGGAACTTGTCTGGGTGTGTTTTATTAAGTATCCGATTCTAGTTCTCATAAGGTCAAGGTACAACTCCGGGTCATCCTTTTATCGAGGGACACGGCTATTCGAATAGATAAACTTCCCTGCAGGGGTGCACCGCATTTCCCAACACGCTCGATCCCATTTGGCCGGACACACTTTCCTGGGTCATGCCCGGCCTTGGAAGATCAACACATCGCAGCCCCACCTAGGCACAACAGAGAGGTCAGCACGCCGGTCTAACTCCTATGCGCGCAGGGGTCTGGGCCCATCGCCCATTGCACACCTGCATGTTGCAAGGGCGACCGGAAGCAGACCTAGCAACCTCCATTACAAAGGAAGTTGCGTTACGCAGTCCAACACGGCGCGCGCCGCTCCATCGCTGACGTCAAGAAGGCTTCGGCTGATACCACGACGTCGATTGCCCATATCTTTCCCGTGTAGTTGGTTAGTGCGTATAGGCCAGTGGCCAGACTCAGATCAAATACCAAGATCTCGTTAAGCGTGTTATTATGAAGTAACCGCGGACGCCGACCAGGGCCAGGCCCACCTCTCGCCTAGGTGGTCTCAACCTGCCTTGTCGCTCCGTCACATAGTAACAGTCGGGGGCCGTCGGGAACCCAGGCCCACCTCTACCGGGATGGAGCCACCTGTCCTTTCAGCCCCCACATTGGAATCACTTGCGGGTACTCAATGAGCCAACCCTACTTTAGTCACCATCTGTATAGTATGTATATATGTATAGTATATACCCGTGATCACCTCCCAAGTGATCACGGCCCAATAGTATAGCAAGGCAGACTGACAAGAATGTAGGGCCAATGATGATAAACTAGCATCCTATACTAAGCATTTAGGATTGCGGGTAAGGTATCAACGACTGTAGCAACAATGACAGGCTATGCATATGAGTAACCGAACAGTAACATGCTACACTACTCTAATGCAAGCAGTATAGAGAAGAATATGTGATATCTGGTGATCAAGGGGGGGGGCTTGCCTGGTTGCTCTGGCAAGAAGGACGAGTCGTCAACACCGTAGTCGAATAGGGGGTTGCCGGCAGTCTCGGGGTCTATCAGAAAGAAGTAACGGAGAGGGAACACTATAAATAATAGAGCAATCAAAGCATCACAAAGCGTAACAAGACAATACGCGGTGTTTGGTGTGCCCTAACACGGTAGTAGGTGATACCGGTGAAGGGGGGAAACATCCGGGAAAGTATCCCCAATGTTTCCCGTTTCTAAATAGATGAACCGGAGGTGAAATGTTGCACGTTCGCTATGCTAGGGATGTGTGGCGGACGAACAGGGTGCATATCCGGATTCGTCTCGTCGTTCTGAGCAACTTTCATGTACAAAGTTTTTCCATCCGAGCTACGGATTATTTTATAGTAATTTTTAAAGTTTTAATTCGTTTTCTAACATTACTATCTTTAATTAAATTTGAAATATTGAATAGCTATTTCATGAAGTGCACCCAGTATTACACCCAGTCAAAGACTGACTGGTGGGTCCAGTCAACTGCTGACTCAGTAGTCAAAGTGGACCAGGTCAATAGTGAACACACTGCAGGTGGGGCCATCTGCCATTGGCTAGGTGATAGACAGTCAACACTTCGACTGGTCAAACTGGTCAAGGTGGGGCCACATGTCATAGATAGTGGCAATATTAACAGAGCCTATTTGAACTAATAAAGTTAATTAGTTAGGGTGGGGCCTAGTGGTCAGTGGGTCAACTTGCTAACAGATTTTATTTGAGTTAAACCTAATCGCTACAGTTGCATGGCCCACCGTCAGTGGCTATCAGGATTAGCTCAATTAGTGTGTTAATTATGCCCATGATTAATTAGGTGTGGGTCCCGTTTATCAGGGACACATGGCTCCATTAGGAGCTAAGTTAATGGAGCCACGCAGCGCATCGGCGTTTAGCCGCCGATAGCCACAGTACACGGCGAAGACTCGTCGGAGTTGCGTCCCGGCGACCATTTGGTCACCCACGAGCATCAGTAGGACGAGCGCGTTGGCGCGCATTCGAGTGGGGCTAGTGGTTTTTGCTGGAGGTGCCGGGATGGACGCCGGCAATGAGGTCTAGCGGCAGTCGAAACAAGAGCTCGACGGATCCGGTGAAACAAGAGAAGAATGAGCGAGGAAAAGGGTCAGGCGACATCTGTACAGCTCCTGGAGCTCGCGCACGCTAACAAAACGCAACAAGGAGCACGGCAATGATGCGTTCATTGGCCATGGCGGACGACAGCTTTGGGGCTCGCAGGGGACGATGCCTCTGTGGTTGATTCGAGCGAGATAGAGGGGAAGCAGTTGGGAGCTCACATTGAAGCTCGTGGAGGACTCGGTGGAGCTGGAGTGGTTCAGGGCGATGCAGATCGCCGATCAGCCATGGCGGATCCAGTCGGGGAGAAATGAAGAAGGCGACGGCGGTGCAGCGTCCCGGCTAGGTCCGGTGGTTGCGGTCGATGAAGATGGTCCCCGAAGAGCTCCTGAACATGGAGAGGCGGCGATGGGCGCGCACTGGTTGCGCATGTGGCGGCAACGGGCGCTGGGCAGCGGCAACTGGGTAGAAGTGAGCAGCGAGCAGAGGGGCAGTAGAGGCGGGCGGCGTGGGCAGTTGCCACCGAGCCGGCGCGGCCAACGCGGGCGGGGAGCGCGGCGATGGAGCGAGGTAGGGCACTGACGACGTGGCCCGAGGTGAGGGCGCGTGCGAGGGACTGTGGGGGTTCTCGCTCCTCTCTGTGTCTCTTCCTGGCGGCGCAAGGAGGGAGGATGGGATCGAACGGGAGTGGGGTGGTTTAGGGTTTGGGGTCGGGGGAGTGGCCTTGTAGGCCAGAGAGAGTGGGGTGGGCCGTGGGCTGTCCTGGTGGCCCAAAGACCAGATGGGTCGACGCTCGGGGGGGTTCCTTTTCTTTTCTTTTTTTGTTTGTTTTCTCTTCTTTTACCTTTTCTTATTTTTCTTTTATGTTTTCTTTTAGTTCCTAATTATTTTAGTTTTAATAAAATACCAAATTTGCACCTAAATTGATGTTACAACTTATGTCACAACCACAAAAAGTTCCATCCCAATTAATATAGTTTAGTATTTTACAAAATATAAAAGGCATTTAATTAATGGTTTTAGCTACTAATATAATTGGTTTAGTGCATTTAAACATTTTATAAACACTTGGTTTCTCCACTAATATATCTTATGAATTATTTATCACAATAAGAACATTTTAGTTTTGACTTTTGAAAACTTTAATTGTTTGACTTGTTTTTGAATTTGGATTTTGAATCGGTTTTTTAACTAACGCGAGATTAGCAACAGTAACTGAGGTGACGTGGCATCATTAGCATAGGTTCACTGTAGCTTAATTATCCAAGCGTCACACTGTCTCAACCGCTTCCGCACAAAAGTGTTTTGGCGTCTTGTACTCATCAAGCATCATTCTCGCCATTTCGATGAGCGCCCGGTTCTTCCTCTCAACAACTCCATTTTGCTGAGGCGTGTACGTAGCCGAGTACTCATGTGAAATCCCTTCTTCGTCAAGAAAGGTGTCCACATTGGCGTTCTTGAACTCCGTTCCGTTGTCGCTGCGAACCTTCTTGATCTTCACTTCAAATTGATTTTGGGCCTTCCTAGCGAAGTTTTTGAAGATCTTTTGGACCTGCGATTTATCATCAAGAAAGAACACCCAGGTAAATCTTGAAAAATCATCAATAATGACCAATCCAAATGAGTTACCACCGAGACTCTTGTAGGCGTTGGGACCGAAGAGATCCATGTGAAGTAGCTCAAGTGGTCTTCTCATGGTCATGATGTTCTTCACGGGATGACTTCCTCCGACTAGTTTTCCTGGTTGGCAAGCACTACAAAGTCTATCCTTGTCAAATATAACATCTTTAACACCAAGGATATGATCACCTTTAATAAGCTTCTCTAGATTTCGCATGCCCACATGACCTAACCGTCTATGCCACAACCAGCCTTTAGAGGATTTAGCAATTAAGCAAGTTCTAGGTTGAGCCTTTTTTAGTGAAATCAACAATGTAAAGATCACCTCTACGTATGCCGGTAAAGACCATATTATGATTATCTCTTCGAAACACTTGGCAATCTACTTTGGTAAATAGGACATTGAAACCGAAATCGGCTAGTCTAGATATAGAAAGTAAATTGTAGCCAAGAGATTCAATGAGCATAACATTTTGTATGGAGCTGTCATGTGAGATGGTCACCTTACCGAGGCCAACCACCTTACCATTTGAGTTATCACCAAAACTGGCATGCTTTCAAGGGCCGTTGTTTTCAGCCAGCTCACGAAACATATCCTTGTCTCCGGTCATGTGATCGGTACATCCACTATCAAGAACCCATTCCTTTCCTTCAGCCATGTAGCCGTGAAGGTTTGCCATAATACCAAAATGTCTCATAGAATCATCGAGATCATAGTCACTATCATCATCCTCATCATAATATCCATGTTCAACATCATCTTGTGATTGATCATTTTCTAGCGAGAGTGATTCATTAGTTTTGTGATCATGACAATGTGCATCTCTATGAATTCTAATGACTTCGGAAATGATATTGCTAATGATTCCAACATCTCCTTTGGCACACATAAGGTCACGAAGCTCAAATAGACAATCACCAAACTTAGGATCATTGGGATTCATCTTATACAAAGCAATAGACTTGTGAAGAATCTCATCTAAGTTTTTCAAGGAATAGTCTGGAAATCGTTCCTCAAGAAATCTCCATATAGTGTAAGCACATTCAAGAGTTGGAAAGCGAGCAAACAAAATTTTAGGTAAACCTCTAGTGATAAGATTGATAGTTCTAAGATTGCGAATCATATCAAGAGACTCATCAGGGGTAGGGTGCAAGGGGTCAATAAGGGGCGCACAAGGGATAGTAATGTACTTGTTCAAGTGATATTCATTGAAAATCTCAAGCATCTCTATTTTCCAAGCAATAAAGAACTCTCCATCAAGCATAGGCACTCTACGTCTAATACTCCCAATCGTAGACTCATCCATCTTCCTCCAATGGTGTTTAAACCAAAGCAATGGAGACCAAAGCTCTGATACTAATTGAAAGGATCGAGAAGAGGTGTCTAGAGGGGGGGTGATTAGACCCTCAACAAGTAAAGATAGAAATTTCTAGGGTTTTCAAGTTGTGGTAGGAAATTAGCACAATTTCAAGCATTCACAATACAATTTAAGCAAGCATGCAAAGAGTATATGAGCAACGGGAAGTAGAGCATGCAACTTGCAAGAAAGTAAAGGGATGGGATTGGAGTTTGCAAACGCAATTGGAGACACGGAGATTTTTGGCGTGGTTCCGATAGGTGGTGCTATCGTACATCCACGTTGGTGGGGACTTCAACCCATGAAGGGTAATGGTTGCGCGAGTCCATAGAGGGATCCACCCATGAAGGGTCCACGAAGAAGCAACCTTGTCTATCCCACCATGGTCATTGCCCACGAAGGACTGGCCTCACTAGGGTAGATCTTCACAAAGTAGGCGATCTCCTTTCCCTTACAAACTCCTTGGTTCAACTCCACAATCTTGACGGAGGCTCCCAAGTGACACCTAACCAATCTAGGAGACACCACTCTCCAAAAGGTAATAGATGGTGTGTTGATGATGAACTCCTTGCTCTTGTGCTTCAAATGATAGTCTCCTCAACACTCAACTCTCTCTCATAGATTTGGCTATGGTGGAAAGATGATTTGAGTGGAAAGCAACTTGGGGAAGGCTAGAGATCAAGATTCTTGTGGTTGGATTGGAATGTCTTGGTCTCAACACATGGGTAGGTGGTTCTCTCTCAGAAAATGAGTAGTGGAAGTGTAGGCACGTTCTGATGCCTCTCTCTCTGATGGAGAAGGGGGTGGAGGGGTATATATAGAATCCACAAAAAATATAGCCATTACACACAATCTTCCAAACTCGATGGCACCAAATAGTGAAACTCGGTCAGACCGATATGGTTGAAAATATGAACGTTAGAGTTTTCGGTGGTACCGACAAGGTCAACTCGGTGGGACCGATGTGCTAGGATTAGGGCAAAACCTCATCTCGGTGAGACCGATTGCGTGAACTAGGTGAGACCGGTTTCAGTAATAAGCAAACAGAGATTTGGTCAGGCAAACTCAGTGGGACCGACTGCGTAGCTCGGTGAGACCAAAATAACTGCAATAGGTAACAGAGAGTTTGCAAGGCCATCTCGGTGAGACCGAACTGATTAGGGTTTGTGGCAGTGGCTATGTCAAGTGAACTCGGTGGTGCCAGATGAATCACATTGGTGGAGCCAAGTTTGACTTTAGGTTTAGGACCTATGTGGAAATGAGAAAGTGGTTGAGGGTTTTGGAGCATATCACTAAGCACTTTGAGCAAGCAAGCCATTAAGTGACACCTCATCCCCTTTTAATAGTATTGGCTTTCCTATGGACTCAATGTGATCTTGGATCACTAAAATGAAAATGTAGAGTCTTTAGCTTTTGCCAATGTTTGTCCTTAGCATCTTGAAGGGGTTCCACATCCTCGTGTCTTGCCACACCAATGTTGAACTTGTCAGAAATATACTAGATAGAAGTATTAGTCCAACAAGAGATATGTTGACATTAATTGCCAAAATCACCCAGGGAGCACTTGTGCTTTCACTCTGGGGATGAACGGGAGGCGCAAGAGGAAGATTGGGAGTGGGAGAGAGCGAGTGGTGGTGAGGGAGAGGCTCGGGGAGGCCTTAGATAGCCGGCTCGGGGCTCACCATGGACAACGCCCACGGGTGCCCACCGCGATGGCTCTGGTGGCCATCGGAGTGAGAAGGGGAGGGTGTGCGGTGCTCATGGGGGTGGTGTAGGGTGCCGGGAAGGGAGAGAAGGAGCAAGGCGAGTTATAGGCGAGGCCCCCGGCGAGGGCAGTGAGTGGTGGAGTGGGGCGACGCTCTATTCACGCACGGGTCGGCCAGGAAAGAGAGAGGGAGGAGGGGGCTGACCGTGTGCTATGTATCGGACATCGAGGTGGTCCTCCTGGCGCGCGGGGGAGAGCCGAGGTGGTTGGAGGTGTTGTTCAGGGAGCCGCTACAATGCGGGAGCACACTATAGCGTGCTCTAGAGCGCGTGTGTGGCCGGCATGGCCATTTTTTAGCAATGTGGGTGCGGCCAAGTGTGTCTGGTAATGCTAGCGGGTAGTAAAGAAGTGGGGAGAGGCATTGGATGCCCTGGAGAGCCAGTAGGAGAGGAGAGAGGTTGAGGGAGAGAGAGAAAATGGCTGTCCAGAGAGTGACAGAGAGGTTTTTACCCCCCAATAATGGAACTGTGGACATGCAAATGTTACTGGAGGTAGAAGGGGACTAGGAGGAGCTGTGGTAAAAATTTGAACTCGAGGAGAATAGTGGAAGAGGTCAAAATGGTGATTTTGGAAATGTGGCAGAAGGTGTTTGATTCATGTTTAAGTCACTTGCACCCATCTCATTCTTGTGCCACTTGATGGGGGTGTTGAGCTTGACCATTTGGCAAGGTGGTAGAAATTTGAGCTCATTTGGACAAGGTTCACAATGTAACTTTTCTAAACCCTAGAAATCAACAGAAATGGACTTGCTTAGATCTAGCTAAGCTAAACTCTTCTCCTTGGTGCGCCACTTAGTGTAGTGTCATCATTTGGGTATTTGAGCACATCCACAAAGTTTGGGATCAAATAGAGAAAGTTGGCACTGTAAAATTGTTCAAACTTGGATCTGGACAGAGAGGGTTTTGGGGCACTTTTGTGAACCAAACAATATCGGTTGGGATAAAAATTTGCAGAATCATCACATTATGCATATGTGACTTGCTAGAATTTTCCTGGGTTTATTCGAAAATATTTGAAATGAAGAAAAATGTGTTTGGGGGATTTTGTCCAATATTTGAACATGACCATGTGTTGAAACTCATATATATGGAAAATATATGTCCACTAAGTTTCCCTAAATTTTCTCAAATATTTTGAAACATAAAAATAATTTTAACCTATTAAAGACCATTTCTGGCCTTAAGAAAAAGCCTTTAGATAAAATAGGAAAATAACTTTTAAAATCGTATTTTTGTGGTTTATGGGAGTCCTGTACCTAATAGGAGTCAAATATAATTTTTGAAATATTTTTCATACCCCAAATTAAGTACTTGTAGTGCAAGCTCAATTCAGGGGGTTTTGGAAAACCTAATTTAGAAAATACTTTTTGGCCAAATTATTTTTGTAAGAAAACACTATTCTGTCCTATACACATGGCATCATCATTGGGAAAAAGTTCGGATCAAGGAGATGAAGTATAGAAGGTGGAGCTATGTTGACCTTTATGAGCACTTGAAGTCACACACAAAAATCCAATTCGAATAAAAGCCAAATAATGCAAAACTTTTTGCCAAACCACATTTTATCATGATTTATTAGCTTAAGTGTTGAGGCATGAAAATCAGGGTGTGACATTTTCGTAACATGTCGGTCTCACCGAAATGAGCGATCGGTCCCACCGTGTTTGCTTGACCAAGTCTCTATTTGCTTATTGCTGAAATCGGTCTCACCGAGTTCATGTGATCGGTCCCACCCAGATGAGGTTTTTCCCTAGCCCTAGCACATCGGTCCCACCGAGTTGATCTCATCGGTCCCACTGAGATTCCTGACATTCACATTTTGAACTAAATCGGTCTCACCAAGTTTCTCTATTCGGTCTGACCGAGTTGGGTAAAAAGTGTGTACCGGTTATATTTTGTGTGGAGGCTATATATACCCCTCCACCCCCTTCTCCACTTGAGAGAGAGCCATCAAAACGTGCCTACACTTCCACTACTCATTTTCTGAGAGAGAACCACCTACTCATGTGTTGAGACCAGGACATTCCAATCCAACCACAAGAATCTTGATCCCTAGCATTCCCCAAGTTGCTTTCCACTCAAATCTTCTTTCCACCATAGCCAAATCTGTGAGAGAGAGTTGAGTGTTGGGGAGACTATCCTTTGAAGCACAAGAGAAAGGAGTTCATCATCAACACACCATCTATTACCTTTTAGAGAGTGGTGTCTCCTAGATTGGTTAGCTGTCACTTGGGAGCCTCCGTCAAGATTGTGGAGTTGAACAAAGGAGTTTGTAAGGGCAAGGAGATCACCTACTTCGTGAAGATCTACCAAAGTGAGGCAAGTCCTTCATGGGTGATGGCCATGGTGGGATAGACGAGGTTGCTTCTTCGTGGACCCTTGGTGGGTGGAGCCCTCCGTGGACTCACGCAACTGTTACCCTTCGTGGGTTGAAGTCTCCATCAACGTGGATGTAGAATAGCACCACCTATCGGAACCACGCCAAAAATCTCCCTGTCTACAATGCGTTTGCCTTCTCCAAACCCTTCCCTTTTACCTTCATATGCAATGTTTTACCTTCCGCTGCTACACTCTTAGAATTGCATGTGTAGGTTGATTGCTTGACTCATGCTATCTTGCTAAAATCTGCCAAGACGCAGACTAAGGTATAGCCTAGTGGCGGCAAGGGGTTGATGCCTTCCCACCCACCCAGGTTCAAGGCATGGTACTTGCAATTTGGGTTTGTTGCACCAATTATACTGTAGGGGGTTCCCTTACAGTCTTTCTGTCAAAAAAATCTGCCAAGACTTAAAATTTGGAAAAGGCTAGATTTATATTTGGTCACGTAGTCTAATCACCCACCCTCTAGACCTACTTTCGATCCTACAAGTGGTATCAAAGCTTTAGTCTCCATTTGCCTTGATTTCCGTAGCCTTTGGTGATCATAGCCTTGGTTTCACAACCTAGGAGAGTATGGCGTCTAGCGAGGGAAATTACCACTGTAGAGGTCCTTACTTTGATGGTACTAATTTTGCTAGTTGGGAGCATCAGATGAAAATGCATATTCTTGGACATAACCCGCCATTTGGGCTATTGTGTGTATTGGTTTGCAAGGTGAATTCTTTGATGGAAGAGAACCAAATCATGAAGTAACCGCGGAAGAATTGAAGATGCTGCAATACAATGCACAAGCTTGCGATATCCTCTTCAATGGATTGTGCCCCGAAGAATTCAACAAAATCAGTCGTCTTGAGAATGCAAAGGAAATTTGGGATACTTTGGTTGATATGCATGAAGGTACCGAGTCAGTCAGGGAATCCAAATTGGATGTGCTTCAGAGTCAACTTTACAAGTTCAAAATGAAGGATGTTGAAGGAGTCGCTGAAATGTACTCTAGGCTTGCTCTCATCACAGATGAGATTGCCGGCTTAGGAATTGAAGAGATGACCGACAGATTCATCATCAAGAAGATTCTAAGAGCCTTGGATGTAAAATATGATACCGTGTGCACTTTGATCCAAATGATGCTCCATTACAAAGATCTCAAGCCAATGGAAGTCATTGGAAGAATTGTTTCTCATGAGATATCACTCAAGTATAAAGAAGAGCTTCACAACAAGTCTAGTGGTGCTTATAGAGCTTCATGTGATGCTCCTGCTACATCAAGTGAAAAACAAGTCTTCAGTGAGGAATTGAGCTTAATGGTGAAGAACTTCAACAAATTCTACAAGAGTAGAAGCAAAGAGAGAAGCTCCAAGTCAAGGTCCTACAATGACAAAAGATCTTCTAGTCGTAATCGCAATTACTACATTTGTGGAAGACCCAGACACTACTACAATGAATGTACGACTCCCTACAAAAGAAAAGAAGACTCACCTAAAAGGAGAAGTAGAACAGATGAATCACCTAGTCGTGATCGCAATTACTACAATTGTGGAAGACCCGGACTTCGATGCCAACCTCTTCCCCGGGAAGTCTTGTCCCTTCAGCGCAAGCACACTTATCCTCCAGCGTGTAGAGTTTGCTGATGGTCTTGGGCAACCGTACATTCATCTTACCCCGCATTCTGCGGTTGCGCACATTCATATGGAATGTGGCAATCACAGCTGCCGGGTGTATCTTTGGAATGTTGTGGTGGACTCGGCTGAACCTCTAGAGATACTTGCGCAAACTTACTCCCTCCTTATGCAGAATGGTTTGCAGGTCACTAGGCTGTTCTGGTTCCTTGTGTCCACCCGTGAAGGAGCCCACGAACTCGTTGCACAGATCTGCCCAGGAGTAGATGTGATAGAGGCAAAGGTGTCCCGTCTTTTGATGAGATGCAGATTATCGTTTCGGAGGAGTAGCCTTTGACGATCTGACTACGAACGTGCGAGGACGTCATGCATTAGGAATCATAAACCAACTTCGAGAGGTTATTGACCATGTCGGAGCAAGATCAACCTGACCATGAAGGTCTATTTCGTGCAAGCAAACGAATAACAAGCAAGAAACTAAGATTGCAATCTGGATATTGCGAATATAAGATGAAAGGTTTATTGATCAAGGTGGGGTTCTGTGACGTCTTGCTTTGGTCGTTGAACACAAACGGAGTACGTGAAGTTGCAGCTATGGCAAACTTTTAATCTAAACAGAATCCAAAGCCTAAACGGCTCCCTAAGGGTTGTATATATGGAGGAAGAGGGGGTAATTTTGTGTCCCTTGGAGGAGGGGTCTGAAACCAACCCCAAATCTTGTTTCCCCGCACATACGGACTCTAAAAATAGCCTACACTCAAGTATTTTGAAATTAGATGGGCCTGGCCCAATAATAAGGTGATGCAACACTTATAATAGCCTCTGGACAAAATTTATGAAGTGGCATCTTCTATTTCGTCCAAGGCTTCATGCACTCATTATGGTGGCTTCAAAGTACTGAAATCATCACTTGTAACTCCGTTCTTGTTGCCCTTGTGCATGTCATCATCTCCATGCTTGATCTTGCTCCAATGTTCATCCCTCTTGTCCAGGCTAGGCCCTTCATTTGTAACCAAGATAAATGTATCCAATTTAGGTAGCATCACATTCTCATGAACATTAGAATCATTACCAAGAAATTAAAGTACCCGATAATTTAATTGGCGTGCGCGAGCTCTAGTAATTGGTCCAGTATATATAGCAGCACGGGTTGTGGGTGTAACAGTGGTATTGATGTCTTCATCAAAATGGAATCTTCTGGTAGGTGCATCAACCAAGACCTCACATTCGGCTTAAGTGCCAACGAGAAGTAGTTGGAGAGCACCTTTTCATCCCTTCCCCAGGCAGCTTGAGCATCGATTGTATAGATGCCCAAGAATTCTGTTGGGTTTAGTTTTTCGTCATACTTCTCTGGCGGGTTAGGCCCGAAGGTGTGAGATGGTGGCCACGGGACTTGCCGCAGCTCCCTTGTGAAGGCAGGGCCCCCTACCTTGTAAGGTAGGTACCCGCCAACACTGGGCACGGGTTCATCAACATCAGCCTCGTTGCGCCTATCGGATTGACGATGTCTCACAATGTCGCTCAATGGTGACGCGAGCATCTTCCTTCTTCCTCTCCCACAACACTTGATGTTGATCTCGACGGAGTTGCAAATCAGACAAGGCCATTCATGCCTTATAGTGGTCATCATCGTCTGGTGGCCGCTGAGTTACCGTGGTTCCCCTTGGGAGAGGTGCCGTGGCGGGGACTGCACTGTGGGTGTGGTCCTCCCGTCTTGGCCACTAGTGGGAGCCGCTGGTGTCGCCTATGGGTGTCGTGATGGTTCGGTGCATGGTGGCTTGTTGACCTCAGTGAACCCAAGGAGACTTTGATTGGTAGCTCTCCATTCATCCATCCTGTCTGCTACTATAGGGAAGTCCAACAACAGTTGAGCTCTCGCTACTGCTGCAGCCGCTGTTTCTGGCATGGCGTGGGAGGCAGAGCGCGACACCGCTTGACTACTGGATGAACCAGAGGGAGTGTCGTCGGGTGATACTTCTCCAACATAACTATAATTTTTGATTGTTCCATGCTGTTATATTATCATTCTTGGATGTTTTACAATCATTTTATATCATTTTTTGGTACTAACCTATTAACATAGTGCCCAATGCCAATTGTTGTTTTTTGCACGTTTTTTACATGCAGAAAATAAATACCAAACGGAGTCCAAACGCAGCAAAACTTTTTGTGGATTTTTTTGGGCCAAAAGACATTCAGTTGGCCAGGAACGCACCTGAGGGGAGCACAACCCACCAGGGCACACCTGGTGGCTTGTGCCCTCCTCGTTGGCCTCCCGCACTGCCTCTTTGCTCTATAAATACCCCAATATTCCAGAAACCCTAGGGGAGTCGACAAAAATCAATTCTAGCCGCTGCAGAGTCCAGAAACACGAGATGAAATCTAGACATCATCTCGGAGGGGTTCATCATGTCCATTGGTGCCTCTTCGATGATGCGTGAGTAGTTCTTTGTAGGCCTATGGGTCCGTAGTTAGTAGCTAGATGGCTTCCTCTCTCTCTCTCTCTCTCTCTCTCTCTCTTGATTATCAATACAATGGTCTCTTGGAGATCCATTTGATGTAAGTCTTTTTGCATGTGTTTGTTGGGATCTGATGAACTTTAAGTTTGTGACCAGATCTATGGCTTTATCCATGAGAGTTATTTGAGTATTTTTTGATCTCTTATATGCATGATTGATTATAGCTTCATATTTCTTCTCTGATATTTGGGTTTTGTTTGGCCAACTTGATATATTTATCTTGCAATGGGAAGAGGTGCTTTGTGATGGGTTCGATCTTACGGTGCTTGATCCCAGTGCCAGAAAGGGAAACGACACGTATGTATCATTGCTATTAAGGATAACAAGATGGGGTCTATTTCTACATAAATAGATCTTGTCTACATCATGGCATCGTTCATATTGCATAAATCAGTTTTTCCATGAACTTAATACACTAGATGCATGCTAGATAGCGGTCGATGTGTGGAGTAATAGTAGTAGATGCAGGCAGGAGTCAGTCTACTAATATTGGATGTGATGCCTATATAATGATCATTGCCTGGATATCGTCATGATTATTTGAAAAGTTCTATCAATTGCCCAACAGTAATTGTTTTCCACCGTTTGTTATTTTCCTCGAGAGAAGCCACTAGTGAAACCTACGCCCCCCGGCCTCTTTTCATCATATTTGCCTTTGCGATCTATTTTACTTTGTTTTATTTTCAGATCTATTAAACTAAAAATACAAAAATAACTTGTTGTAATTTATTTGTTCCACGATCTATTTATCCTATCTACCAGTTTTATCTCACGTTACTTTCCTTTCTTGAGGCGCCGTACCCGAAAGGGATTGACAACCCCTTTAACACGTCGGATTGCGAGTATTTGTTATTTGTGTGCATGTGTTGTTTACGTGGTGTTAGGATGTTCTCTTACTGGTTCGATAACCTTGGTCTAATCACTGAGGGAAATACCTACCATCGCTATACTGCATCATCCCTTCCTCTTTGGGGAAATACTGACGTAGTTCTAGCATACATCAAAAGGAATTTCTGGTGCCATTGCCAGGGAGGATCTTCAACATCAACCAGGTTCCTATTCACAAATCTCATCTCCTCGCAATTTACATTAGTTGGCATTTGCCTCTCATTTTCCTCTCCCCCACTTCACAAAAAATTGCCATTTTATTCGCCCTTTTTCCGTTCGTCTTTTCATTTGCCCTTTATGTCTTACTTGGCTTGTTTGCTTGCTTGCTTGGCACAATTGTGTGTTTATTGAAAATAAAGAACTACAAAGTTATGGATCCTCATCCACTTGCTAATATTTTTTAGAGATCTAGTTATGATGAACCAATTGCTAGTGAGTTGTGTGCACCAGATTATCTTTATGAGGTTTTGCTTGAAATTCGTGAATCTAAAATTGTGATGAAGTGTTGAAAGAAGAAAATTATAAAGTGATTCACGATAGCTCCTTGCATGAAAAGCATGATTACAATGATGTTATTATAAATTCTATTGATGTCAATTGTGTTAATGATATGCAAAACCCTAAGGTCGGGATGCTAATTTTACTATGTCTACTACTTGTTGCAATGATCATGATTGGGGTGATTCTTCTTATGATCTTGAAAATTTATTTAAGCCCCATGATGAATATGAGATTAAAAACAAGGTTTGCAATAATATTAAAAGTGGGTTTGGAAGAGTGTCAACTTTAGATCCCACATATTTGGAGAATGTTTAGTCTTATGAAATTTTTGATAAAGGTGGGTTTGGAGAGGTCATGACTTTAGTTAATGTTATTCTCACTATTTTGGAAGAGTGTCAACTTTGCATGCATGTGGATCATGTTGAGAATATGTTATGTGATAGATATTTTGTTGAATTTGCTTATAATCCTACATGTAGTTATTATGAGAGAGGAAAATATGGTTGTAGAAATATTAATGTTACTAAATTACCTCTCTTCATATCAAGATTGCTATCATCTCTTTCTTTTTCCTTGCATATGCTAGTTTTTGCTTGCCTTGATAATTTGTTTGCTTATAAAATGCCTATGCATCGGAAGTATGTTAGACTTAGATGTGTTTGTCACGTGCTTCATGATGCTCTCTTTGTGCTTCAATTCTTCTATTTTATGTGAGCATCATTGAAATCTCAATGCCTAGCTAAAAGGCTTTAAAGAAAAGCGCTTGTTGGGAGACAACCCAATATTTTTCCTTACTTTTTTGCAATAATAAATCAGCTAGCCTCTGGTCAGATGTGTTTTTGCGGTTTAAATTAGTGTTTGTGCCAATCAAGGCCTTTGGGATGATTTGGGTGAAAGTTGATTTGATCTTGCTGAAAAACAGAAACTTTTGCGCTCACGAAATTATTTTTCATTTTTATCAAAAGAGTGCTTTTGAGTCTATTCTTTTTCAGAAGATTAATAGACAAATTATTCATGTTGTCCTAATTTTTTAGAATTTTTGGAGTTACAGAAGTATTCGAAGTAGTCAGATTGCTACAGACTGTTCTGTTTTTGACAGATTCTATTTTCTTTGCGTTTTGTGCTTGTTTTGATGATTCTATGGTTTTCTTTGATGAGTTTTTGCCATAGAATAGTTGGACTACAGTAGATATAGTGCAAAAATTAAATATGAATAGGTTTGCAATAGTACTTATTGTAGTGGTTTGCTTTCTTATACTAATGGATCTCACAAAGGTTTTGTTGAGTTATGTGTGATTGAAGTTTTCAAGTTTTGGGTGATCTTACGATGGATGAAGAAATAAGGATTAGCAAAATTCTAAGCTCGGGGATGCCCGAGGAACCCCAAGATAATATTCAAAGAAGTATCAAGCAACTAAGCTTGGGGATGCCCCCGAGTGGCATCCCCGCTTTCTTCTAACAACCATCGGTATTTTACTTGAAACTATATTTTTATTCGTCACATATCATGAGTTTTGCTTGGAGTGTCTTGTATGATATGAGTCTTTGCTTGTTTTTCTTTGTGTTTTAAGTGTTGAATCTTTGTTGAACACACCTTTTTGAGAGAGCCAAAAATTATGCTATGCTTGCTCCTATGCTTCACTTAAATTTTTAGAGCCATGGATTTGTTCTAGTACTTCACTTATATCTTTTTGAGCACAGTGTGCATTGTTATTTTTGAAGAAATGCTCTCATGCTTCACTTAGATTTATTTGGGAGTTAGTAATTTTTTTAAGAAATTCTCTCTTGCTTCACTTAGATTATTTGATGAGGACATCAATACCATTGTTACACCCACAGCCCCTACTGCTACATATACTGGACCAATTACTAGAGCTCGCGCATGCCAATTAAATTATCAGGTACTTTCGTTTCTTGGTAATGATTCTAACGTTCATGAGAATATGATGCTGCCTAAATTGGATACATTTGATTTGCTTACAAATGAAGGGCCTGGCATGGATAAAAGGGATGAACACTGGAGCAAGACCAAGCATGGAGATGATGGCATGTGCAAGGGGAACAAGAAATCCTTGGACGAAATATACAAGGTGTCACCTCATAAATTTCGTCTAGGGGCTATTCTAGGTGCCGCGTCACCTTTTTATTGGGCCAGGCCCATGTAATTTCGAAATACATAAGTATAGGCTATTTTTAGAGTCCGTGTGTGTGGGGAAACAAGAGATAGGGTTGGTTTCGGACCCCTCCACCAAGGGGCATGAAATTCCCCCCTCTTCCTCCATATATACAACCCTTAGGGCACCGTTTAGACTTTGGGTTTTGTTTAGATTAAAAGTTCACCATAGCTGCAACTTCGCGTACTTCGTTTGTGTTCAACGACCAGACCAAGACGTCACAGAACCCCACCTTCATTAATAAAGCTTTCCTCTTATATTCGCAATATCTGGATTGCAATATCAGTTTCTTGCTTGTTCTTCATTGGCTCGCAGGAAACAGACCCTCATGGTCAGGTTGATCGTGCTCCGGCGTGGTCAATAACCCTCGGAAGTTGGTTTAGCGATTGCTAAGGCGCGACGTCTCGCATGTTCGTACTCCGATCGTCAAGGTCGACTCCCTTAGAAAACGATAGCCACCATCTCATCGAAACATCGGGACTATCATTATTTTGAGAGAAAGAAATATTATGCTCATGTTCTTCACTTAAATTTGTTTGAGCTTATCAAAAGCAACATATGAAAATAGTCCCAAAGTGATAGATATCCAAGGAGGATATAATAAAAACTTGCATGAAGATCATTGGACAAAATAAACTTGATTCTTAGTAATGGTTTTGAGATATGACGATATGATATGTGAGTCATTTTTATGAGTAATTATGCTTTAGTAAGAATATTGACGTTAAGGTTTGTGATTCTCTATGCAAGCACGAAAGTCACTAATTATGCAATGGAATTTATATCCTACTTGTGGTGCATTATTCGGTGTTACTTATGCTTAATGCTTGGGTATGAGATTTTTCGCTTTTTGGTTGGTCGTTTCTCAATATTTTTGCTAGCCTTCATTTTTCACTAAGTATGATCACTACTTGTGCATCCAAAACCCTTTAAACCATCTTGCCATATGAGTCTGCTATATCTTCCTATATGTCGTATTTCCATGCCGTTCTAAGCAAATTTGCATGTGCCATCTCTAATTCTCAAAATAAATTTCTCTTTTATGTGTTGTACCGCTTGTGATGCGGTGAGGGGTGGCCAATATTTTCCATGCTAGATTGTTATTCTCGCGATGAGTGTTTATTCACTAGTCATTGCACGAGAGTACGACAAAGGTATTAGGGATGACCAGTCCCGAAATGAAAAATGAATTTACTTTATGTTTAAATATAATAAATTCCTTGGAAAGTGTTGGTATGGAGGGCACCCGTGGATACGAACAAGCCATGGAAATTGAACATAATGGTGGAAAAAGGAATACACTTTATTTTCTGTTTGGGAACTGCATATGATGTATCTAGCATGGAAATTGTTGGGAGCTCTAAGTCGTTTTTGTTGGTGGGAAAAGTATGCCTCCAAAAATGTTTTTATCTCTCAATTTTCACTTTGAGCTCTGGCACCTCTACAAATCCCTACTTCCCTCTGTGAAGTGCCTTTCTTTTACTTATGCAATTTTTATTTTGAATTTGAGTCTCCATCTTGTCTTATAAAGCACCAACTAAGGAGCAATATGATCATATTTGAGCATTGGGTGTAGCTAATATTCAAGTGTTTTTCATGAATGGATCAATGATTGAGCATAATGGGCCAGGGATAACTTTCTTCAGTGTTGATATTTTGAAAGACATGGTTGCTTGTTGGTATGCTTGACTATTAAAGTCCTCATGTCAAAACTAGACTATTACTTTGAACCATATAAAAGTCCAAATGTCCATGCTATAAAGAAAAGAAATGTGATGAACATGTTAGGCAGCATTCCACATCAAAAATTCTATTTTTATCATTTATCTACTCGAGGATGAGCAGGAATTAAGCTTGGGGATGCTGATACGTCTCCAACATATCTATAATTTTTTCTTGTTCCATGTTGTTATATTATCATTGTTGGATGTTTTACAATCATTGTATAGTCATTTTCTATCATTTTTGGTACTAACCTATTGACATAGTGATGTAGGGTAGAATCCTAGAGCCCGATCTTTCACGTTTGGAGCGGATCCCTACGAAGAACACGAAGAACACAAAGAGGGGAACGAGGGAAAAACACGAGACAACACTCAACGAACAATAATAAAGTCACACATACGCTAGATCATCGAGGCACAAGGGGATACAAGATCCAAATCCAACAAGGGACGATACATAGGGTAACTGGTTCTTCTCCATGAGGAGGTCTTGAAGATGGTCTTCTTCGAGAGGAGGTCTTGAATCCAAGTGGATCTTCTCCGAAGAGGTGTCGGTCCCTCTCGAAGGAGTAGATCCGGATGGATGAGCGAAGCTCTATCTCACAAATGAGATAAATCAACGCTAACCCTAGCTAGGAGGTGGGAGAGTCTATTTATAGTCTAAGAGGACGAAAGGGTAAGTGGCTTTGGCCCAACACACGGGCAGGCGCACAGGCGTCGGACATCCGACGGTCACCGGTCGTCCCAAGGCTCACGAGGGTTCGGACGTCCGGTGTCGGTCGGGCGTCCGATGTTTTGGTTCTGGACAACAATTGTCGGTCGTCCAGTCGGGGTCGGTCGTCCGGAAGTCTCCGTTCTTCCGCTGTTTTGGCTCGGGAGTGGTTGTGTCGGTCGTCCGGAGAGGCTCGGTCATCCGAGCACTGGGAGGTGTTGGACATCCGGTTGGCGTTGGTCGTCCGGCTGCTGTAGCGTGCGAAGGCTGGAACTTGGCTGGTCATTTGGAGCTTCCAGGTGTCGGTCGTCCGGTCGGTGTCGGACGTCCGGTCGGTGTCGGACGTCTGGTCGGTGTCGGACGTCCGGTCGGTGTCGGTCGTCCAAGGCCTGGGAATTTCGAGCGGGCCTTCATCTTGTCCGTTGAACTTGGTGCCCTCACCGTCTTGTCCAATGGGTGTAGTTGATCCGCGGCTCCCCTCCAAACACCTGATCACACATAGAGTCTCCGCATGAGGTAGTAGCCATGTCTCATAAGTAGAGAGTGGGAGTTCGGAGAGGAGCGAGTTCACCTTATCTTCGATAACCTTTGCTCGAGCTCTTGTCATGGATCCAAGTGTTGTCGTGGGAAATGTAGACACGTCCATGGTGATGATCATGGGATGCTCCGCATCATCTCCCCTCCCTTGGGAAAGATCCGACCTCGGATTGAAATCCTCATCACCATGGTACGAGGAGAGATCTTTGATGTTGAAGATGTCGCTCATGTTGTACTTGTCTCGTGGGAGGTCAATCTTGTAAGCATTGTTGTTGTAGCATGCTAGCACCTTGAAGGGTCCATCGGCTTGAGGTAGAAGTTTGGACTTGCGTTTGTTGGGGAAGCGGTACTTGCGAAGGTGTAGCCACACAAGATCTCCAATGTTGAATATCATGGGTTGCTTGTTGACATTGAGCTTGGTCACGAGTCGTTGTACTTGGTGCTCGATGGTGTGCCTTGTATCTTCATGCATCTTCTTGAGGTAGCTTGCTCATGCACTCGCGTCCATGTTGGTGCGCTCTTGTAGTGGGAGAGGTAGAATGTCCAATGGGGACAATGGGTTGAAGCCGTAGAAGACCTAGAAGGGGGACTTGCCGGTAGTTGAATGTCTTGCGCGGTTGTAGGCGTACTCGGCGATGGGTTGGCACTCCTCCCACTCCTTGATGTTCCTCTTGATCAACACGCAAGTAGAGTGGAGAGTGTACGGTTCGTCACCTCCGTTTGGTCGTCGGTTTGAGGATGGTATGCCGAAGAGAACAAGAGCTTGATTCCGAGCTTGGCGCATAGCATCTTCCAAAAGTAACTCAAAAACTTGACATCGTGGTCCAAGACAATTGTCTTTGGTACTCCATGGAGTCGTAAGATTTCCCTACAAAAGGGATTGGCAATATGTGAAGCATCATCTATCTTGTTGCATGGAATGAAATGTGCCATCTTAGAAAATCGGTCCTCAACAACAAACACGCAATCCTTTCCATTTTGAGTTCTAGGCAAACCAAGTACAAAATCCATGATAATGTCTTCCCAAGGTTGATAAGGAATAGGAAGAGGCATGTAAAGACCATGGGATTGAGCTTTTGACTTAGCTTTGCGGCATGTAGAGCATCGGTTGGTGAAGCATGAGACATCGGGGAACATCTTGCGCCAAAAGTAGTTCTTGGAGAGCATGGCGAATGTCTTGTCACGTCCAAAGTGTCCCATGAGTCCGCCTCCATGAGCCTCTTGCAAAAGGAACAAATGAAGAGAAGACTCGGGAATGCAAAGTTTGTTAGCTCTCATAAGATAATCATCCTTGATGTAATATCGTTCCCAAGAAGTATGCGTCAAACACTTGGCGTAAGGAGTAGGAAAGGTAGGATCATTCGCATACAATTCTTTTATGTGCTCAATGCCAATAACATTCAACTCAAGTTTAGTGACAAGCGTGCATATGCGGGAAAGGGCATCCGCCACTACATTTTCCTTACCCTTGATGTACTTGATGATATAGGGAAAAGACTCTATGAATTCACTCCATTTGGCATGACGCTTGTTCAACTTAGTTTGGCCTTCTAAGTACTTAAGCGTTTCCTGATCGGTATGTATGACAAACTCATGAGGTCAAAGATAATGTTCCCAAACATGTAGCACACGTAATAAAGCATACAATTCTTTGTCATAGATGGGATAGTTAAGTTGAGCACCGGAGAGTTTTTCACTAAAATATGCAATGGCTCATTTTTCTTGCATCAAAACTCCGCCGATTCCGGTACCACTTGCATTGCAATGAACCTCAAAAGTTTTGTCAAAGTTGGGTAAAGAAAGAATTGGAGCATGAGTAAGCAAAGATTTGAGCTCATCAAAAGCGGTCGATTGCAAAGGTCCCCAAACAAAAGGAGCATTTTTCTTACTCAAAGCATGCAAAGGTGCGGCAATTGTGCTAAAGTCTTTCACAAAGCAACGATAGAAACCCGCAAGGCCAAGAAAGCTACGCACTTGTTGCAAATTGGTGGGTTGGGGCCAAGTTTTAATTGCTTCAATTTTAGATTCAGCAACATGGACACCCTTTGAAGAAACAACGAAACCCAAGAAATCAAGTTTGTCAACACCAAATATGCACTTTTTCATGTTGGCATAAAGATGTTCCTTGCGAAGAGTTTGCAAAACAGCCCTAAAATGCTTTAGATGATCTTTCTTGGATTTGCTAAAAACAAGAATGTCATCAAAGTAGACCACAACAAACACTCCTATGTAAGGATGAAGCACAAAATGCATAAGACGCATGAAAGTACCGGGAGCTTCCAATAAACCCATAGGCATAACCAACCACTCGTACAAGCCAAATTTGGTTTTGAAAGTGGTTTTCCATTCATCACCTTCTTGTATGCGGATTTGATAATAGCCACTTGTAAGATCAATTTTTGAGAAAATGGTGGCACTGCTAAGTTCATCTAGCATATCATCGAGGCGAGGAATGGGATGCCTATAACGAATGGTAATAGCTTTGATGAGTCTACAATACGAGCACATGCGAAAAGTACCATCTTGCTTGGGCACAAGTATAACTGGAATGGCACAAGGGCTTAAGCTTTCATGTACATGTCCGTTGTCATTGAGTTGTTGTACTTGCCGTTGGATCTCCTAAGTTTCTTCGGGGTTGACGCGATAGGGAGCTTTGTTAGGTACATGTGCTCCAGGGATGAGGTCGATTCGGTGCTCAATGCCTCGTAGTGGAGGTAGACCCGGAGGTAGCTCCTCGTGGAAAACATCTTGGAATTCCTGCAAAAGAGAATACAACACTAAAGGTAGATCATGAGAGGTGTTAGTTTTTGGTGCCTCGTCCTTGCACACAAGGACAAAGTGCATAACGCTCGATGGGTTCTCACACACTTCTCTCGTCTCGCTTTTGGTGGCAAATAGGATGAAGTTTTTCTTGTCGCTCATCGTGGAGGCACTCAGTTTTGGCTTGTGGCTCTCATCTCTTTTGGGTGGATCACTTTCTCACTCTTTTCTCCATGATGGGTGGCTTTCTTGTCGGCGATCACTTGACTAGGAGACATAGGTTGTAGCACATATTCCTTCCCTTTCATCTTGAAGCTATAGTGATTGGTATGCCCGTTGTAGATGACGTCGCGGTCAAATTGCAATGGTCGACCAAGAAGGAGGTGGCAAACAGACATCGGGACGACATAACACTCCAAAGTTTCTTCATATGCTCCAATTTTGAAGGAAACCTTGATCGTATGCTCAACTTTTATAGTGCTGCAATCGCTTAGCCATTGAACCTTGTATGGGTGCGAGTGCTTCATCTTGACCAATTGGAGCTTGGAGCATAGTTCTTCACTTGCCAAGTTATGACAACTACCTCCATCTATGATGACCTTAACGGACCTTCCATTCATGCCGACCTTTGTGTGGAAGATGTGGAATCTTTGGTCTTCGTCTTGTTGATGTTGGAGAGTCAAGACTTTGGAGACAACGAGAGCGGGGCTCGAATCCTCATCACAAAAGACTTGATCATCTTCATCGTTGTTCATGCGCCGGTGGATGACCACTTGCTCAAGGGCTTCCATTTCCTCTTCACTCATGGAGTCATAGGTTCCATCGTCATTGAGGATCATGGTGCACTTGCTAGTGCATTGAAAGGACTTGTGGCCTCGCCCGCCGCAAGTGAAACACTTGAAGGAGCTTGTCTTGGCGGTCTCATCGGTTGCAGTAGATGATGAAGCGCGCGGCTTGAAGTTGCTTGTAGTAGCAGGAGGACGACTTGAGGTTTTCGAAGTTTTCTTGTAACTTGACTTGTCGTCGTTGGTTGGAGATGGCTTGGTTGAGGTAGAAGTTGTTGGAGTCGCTGAAGCTTGGTTGTTGGAGAAGCCGTAGGTCTGGGATGAGTACTTGGCATACTTGAAGTCATCTTGCACTTGACGTTCCGCTTTGGTAGCTTGATGCATGATCTCAATGAGGTTGGAGTAGGGTTGGAAGTCGGCAATCTTCTTGATGGGATGATTGAGGCCGGTCAAGAAACGTGCCATGGTTTGCTCATCATCTTCCGTGACATTGGCTCGTATCATGGCTATGTCCATTTCCTTGTAGTATTCCTCAACACTCTTTGTTTCTTGCTTGAGTAGTTGGAGATTCTTGAAGAGATCGCGGTTGTAGTAGGTGGGCACAAAACGTGCTCGCATGACATCTTTCATTTGAGCCCAAGTGGTGATTGGTGGTTCACCTGTTGCTTCTCGGCGCTCAAGGACTCGTTCCCACCATATGAGCACATAGTCTTGGAACTCAAGTGATTCCATAGTGATCTTCTTCTCTTCCTCATAGTTGTGCAAACGAAAGATTTTGTCGACCTTCAATGCCCATGATAGGTACTCTTTGGGATCATTGCTTCCATTGAACTTGGGCATGGTGAACTTTAGCTTGCCATAGCGTTGCTCTTCATTGTGTTGTGGTCGAGGGTGATGATGAGGCCCTTGACGTGGAGGATAATCAACCTCATGTTGCTCTTGCCGTGGAGGATGTCCATAGTCAACTTGCTCTTGTTGTACTTGAGGTTGTGGAGCACACTCTGATTTTTTTTTTCACTTTTTTTTGCACTTTTTTCCTCTTTTTTTTGCTCCGCAACAAATATTTTTCAAAAAAAATCTACAAATGTCCTAAAAACTGCCTAGCCAGAATTTTCCAGACTTAGTTTTTTTTGAAACTGGAACTATTTTTCTTCTGCAGATGGCTCGAAAGTTGGGGAGTCCTACTCTGTCACGACTCGGAGTACCGCGTGATCTGGAAATCGAAAACAAAGTAACAATTACTGGACTCAGACTAGGACTGGTGGCAGAGATGAATCTGGTGGAAACTCGGACTGGTGGTGGATATATGCAGGGCGGTGGAACACGGACTGGTGGCGAATTTGTGATGGAGGTGGACTCGGATTAGCGTGATGGCGGTGGATATGTGGTATATGGGAGCGGGGATGAAGATGGTGGTATATGGCAGCGGTGATGACGATGGTGGTATATGGCAGCGGTGATGATGATGGTGGTATATGGCAGCGGTGATGATGATGGTGGTATATGGCAGCGATGATGACGATGGTGCGGCGGCGGCGTGACAACTTGTGAGCAGAACTCGACACTGTAAAGGACTAGACTCTAGGACCAGCAACTTGACACGATGATGCAACCGCAAATTCAACAAAGAAAATACCAAAAAGATTATGCAAAGGCTCAGATTGGTTCGGATAAGATGAACTAACCCTAATTTTTTTTGGCTTTTTCGTGGACTATAGGTATGAAGAACAGACTCGATCTAAACTACGAAAAACTGTAAAATCTCACCGAGCAACCTAGAAATCTGATACCACTTGATAGAGGCAAAGGTGTCCCGTCTTTCGATGAGATGGTGGCTATCGTTTTGGAGGAAGTCGACTTTGACGATCCGACTACGAATGTGCGAGGATGTCGCGCCTTAGCAATCGCTAAACCAACTCCGAGAGGTTATTGACCACGCCAGAGCAAGATCAACCTGACCACGAAGGTCTATTTCCTGCAGGCAAACAAAGGACAAGCAAGAAACTAAGATTGCAATCTGGATATTGCGAATAGAAGAGGAAAGCTTTATTTATCAAGGTGGGGTTTTGTGACACCTTTGTCTGGTCGTTGAACACAAACGAAGTACACGAAGTTGCAGCTATGGCGAACTTTAATCTAAACAAAACCCAAAGTCTAAACGGTGCCCTAAGGGCTGTATATATGGAGGAAGAGGGGGGGGGGGGGAATTTCGTGGCCCTTGGTGGAGGGGTACGAAATCAACCCTATCTCTTGTTTCCCCACACATACGGACTCTAAAAATAGCGTATACTTATGTATTTCGAAATTACATGTGCCTGGCCCAATAATAAGGTGACGCAGCACCTAGAATAGTCTCGGGATGAAATTTATGAAGTGGCATCTTGTATATTTCGTCCAAGGCTTCATGCACCCATTATGGAGGCTTCAAAGTCCTGAAATCACCACTTGGAACTCTGTTCTTGTTCCCCTTGCGCATGCCATCATCTCCATGCTTGTTCTTGCTCCAATGTTCATCCTTCTCCAAGCTAGGCCCTTCATTTGTAAGCAAAACAAATGTATCCAATTTAGGCAGCATCATATTCTCATGAACATTAGAATCATTACCAAGGAACGAAAGTACCTGATAGTTTAATTGGCGTGCGCGAGCTCTAGTAATTGGTCCAGTATATGTAGCAGTAGGGGTTGTGGGTGTAACAATGGTATTGATGTCCTCATCATTTATCCATGAAAGTTATTTGAGTCTTCTTTGATCTATTATATGCATGATTGATTATAGCCTCGTATTTGTTCTCCGATATTTGGGTTTTGTTTGCCCAACTTGATCTATTTATCTTGCAATGGGAAGAGGTGCTTTGTGATGGGTTCGATCTTACGGTGCTTGATCCGAGTGATAGAAAGGGAAACGACATGTATGTATCATTGCTATTAAGGATAACAAGATGGGGTCTATTTCTACATAAATAGATCTTGTCTACATCATGTCATCGTTCTTATTGCATTAATATGTTTTTCCATGAACTTAATACACTAGATGCATGCTGGATAGCAGTCGATGTGTGGAGTAATAATAGTAGATGCAGGCAGGAGTCGGTGATAGAGGCGAGGGTCCCGATCTTTCGATGAGATGATAACTATCGATTTGGTGGAGACGACTTTGACGATCCGACTACAAACGTGCAACGACGTTGTGCCTTAGCAATCGCTAAACCAACTCCGAGAGGTTATTGACCACGCCGGAGCACGATCAACCTGACCACGAAGGTCTATTCCTGCAAGCAATCGAAGAACAAGCAAGAATATGATAAAAGCAATCTGAATATCGCGAATATGTATGAAGTATTGATAATGGTGGGGATCCGAAAAGTGGTCTTGGTCTGGTCGTTGGACACAAACGAAGCACACGAAGTTGCAATGGCTAACTTTTAACTAAATAAATCCCAAGGAAAAGCTACTAGATGGATCTACTTATATAGGAGCAAGGGGTGGCGGCCAAGGAGGTGGGAGGACGTCCCAAGGCAGCCTAAAACTAAATCTAGGTCGTACAAGGCCAATGGGCCCAAGTGGAGGTGATGTAACACCTTTGGACTTGTAGTTTGACTCGGATTCTGCTGCAGCATCAGATTGTTTCGTCCACAACTCAACGCTCCAGACGAATTTGAAGGTGATTCCAATTGGGTTGGAAAGTGCACGAAATCTAGTTTCCAACAAAAAAAGAATCACCCAATTCGGAGTCCGTATGAAAAACTTGTGTGCGTTTTGAGTCAGGTATGTCTGTGCAGTCCGAATCTGAATCCAGAACGTGAGAGACTTGGACTCTATCTTCTCTTGGGCCAAAAGTGACGTGAGAGAACTTTTTAGACAGCAAATAAACATCTCTTTCTTCCTTATCTTCATATGTGGATTGTACAAATATCCCATACACCTGCAATTAGACAAAACACAAAAGTGTGTGAAGTATTGTTGTTCTAGATAACATAAATAGATTATTGAATAGTTTGCACTAGAAATCACCTGACAAATATGCATATATGCAATATTTTTGGTCATATCCAAGGTAGTCATGTCCTCATCATCCTCCCCTTCTTGAAAATAAAGCCGTCCTCGGCGTTGCTTAATCTGAAATGTGGCTAACAAAAGAGACAAGGTGTACATGTTGTATATGTATATGTCATCCATTTTTACTTCCCTTGATTTTTGCATATATGACACATGAATAGATGAGTAACTTGCATAGTTCATAAAATCTAAAGCCAAAAAATTAGCACAAGTAGTAGAAGGCATGAAAATATTGCAACTCAGTTTGCACATATAAGTGAAGCTCTTATTCATTTCAAAAGATTGACAATGTTCATCATTAAACCATCCCAACATTGGTGAATAAACCTTACTTGCATCAAATTTACATGCTACAACATGCTTAAATAAGCAAACATGCAATAAGTCATTCAACACAGAATCATCACCAAGATTAGAGGTCATATCAAAATGATTAAACATTGGTTCTTTTGCATCAATAGTTAATTCAATGGGTGCACTCAAAATTGTTGGTATTTCAGTTGTTTGATCACATGGCAAAGTCAAATTATCAACGTAGTCCTCTAAAATAGGTGGTGTGATCAAAGTAGTGGGTAGCTCATCAGATGGTGCATTCAAATTGACAAGGCATTCATCATTCTCATGTAGAGATGGAAGATCAGTACCTTTGTCATTACCTCTTATGATCAACTCAGATGATGTAGCCACTCTCAGGAGCGATGTGTCACATGGTGGAGGTGATGTAGTCCTGACAACAACGGATGTGGTTGTCATAGTATGCCTAGTAGTTGAAGGAACAATCATATCAACTCTTGGAATGTGCACCGTGCGCTTGTTCTCCTCGTGGCCAACACGTCGTTTTATTTCCTGTTCAGCTTTGCAAGCAAGATGAAACAAATGGTCCATAGGATAACACTCTTCATGAATTAGTATCTCTTGAATATCACGGTTTAATCCTCCCCAAAATCTATCCATAAAATCATCTTCACTTTCTTCTAAAGAGGAATGCAACAAGGTAGTTTGTAAATCATCATAATATTTTGTTACAGTTTCACTACCTTGTTTTAAGTGTTGCAACTTCTTAATCATGTCACGAGTATAATAAGCAGGGACGAAAGTATGTCGCATGGCAAGTTTCAAATCATCCCAAGTAGTAGGTATATAATCAGGGTGTAACCGACAATATTCACTCCACCAAACCAAAGCATAACCAGTGAAAGAACCAACCGCAACCTTAACCTTTTTATGTTCATTGAAATTATGGGAAGCAAATATATTTTTTATGTCGAACTCCCATTCAATATATAAAGCAGGTTTAAAACGGCCATGAAATGGTGGTATAGATACATTAACCTGATCATGTGCATTTGGATGTTTGTGCACCTCTCGTGACGGTTGTGGTATTTGCAAAGGTGGTGGCACGTCTCCCGCGATCGACAAAACCCATGAATTGACTCTGGATCCTGTCATGATTAGTAGAACAAGAAACAAAACCCAAAAATAATGTTCCTATAACTACTAGGATGTGGTGGTAAAACGCTCACAGTAAAGCAAATATCAATGTCTTACAAGTTCTTACCATGCAGCAGGCGGTGATCGGCAACCAGCGGTGTCAAGTAACTCCGAATATTGAGTAAAGCGATTGCCAGGGGAGCGTACGTATACACGGTGTAGAAATATGTGGAGCTGGGTGATAGAGGCAAAGGTGTCCCGTCTTTCGATGAGATGGTGGATTTCGCTTTGGTGGAAGTCGACTTTGACGATCCGACTACGAACGTGCGAGGACGTCGCGCCTTAGCAATCGCTAAACCAACTCCGAGAGGTTATTGACCACGCCGGAGCACGATCAACCTGACCACGAGGGTCTGTTTCCTGCGAGCAAACGAAGAACAAGCAAGAAACTAAGATTGCAATCTGGATATTGCGAATATAAGATGAAAGCTTTATTGATCAAGGTGGGGTTCTGTGACGCCTTTGTCTGGTCGTTGAACACAAACGAAGTACGCGAAGTTGCAGCTATGGCGAACTTTTAATCTAAACAAAACCCTAAGGAAAAGCTACTAGATGGATCTACTTATATAGGAGCAAGGGGTGGCGGCCAAGGAGGTGGGAGGACGTCCCAAGGCAGCCTAAAACTAAATCTAGGTCGTACAAGGCCAATGGGCCCAAGTGGAGGTGATGTAACACCTTTGGACTTGTAGTTTGACTCGGATTCTGCTGCAGCATCAGATTGTTTCGTCCACAACTCAACGCTCCAGACGAATTTGAAGGTGATTCCAATTGGGTTGGAAAGTGCACGAAATCTAGTTTCCAACAAAAAAAGAATCACCCAATTCGGAGTCCGTATGAAAAACTTGTGTGCGTTTTGAGTCAGGTATGTCTGTGCAGTCCGAATCTGAATCCAGAACGTGAGAGACTTGGACTCTATCTTCTCTTGGGCCAAAAGTGACGTGAGAGAACTTTTTGGACAGAAAATAAACATCTCTTTCTTCCTTATCTTCATATGTGGATTGTACAAATGTCCCATACACCTGCAATTAGACAAAACACAAAAGTGTGTGAAGTATTTTTGTTCTGGATAACATAAATAGATTATTGAATAGTTTGCACTAGAAATCACCTGACAAATATGCATATATGCAATATTTTTGGTCATATCCAAGGTAGTCATGTCCTCATCAGTCGGTCTACTAATCTGGGACGTGATGCCTATATAATGATCATTGCCTGGATATTGTCATGATTATTTGAAGTTCTATCAATTGCCCAACAGTAATTGTTTCCCCACTGTTTGTTATTTTTCTCGAGAGAAGCCACTAGTGAAACCTACGCCCCCCCCCGGGTCTCTTTTCATCATATTTGCCTTTGTGATCTATTTTTCTTTACTTTTATTGTCAGATCTATTAAACTAAAATACAAAAATACCTTGCTGCAATTTATTTGTTCCACGTTCTACTTATCCTACCTACCACTTTTAGCTCATGTTATTTGCCTATCTTGAGGCACCGTCCCCGAAAGGGATTGACAACCCCTTTAACACGTCGGGTTGCGAGTATTTGTTATTTGTGTGCAGGTGTTGTTTATGTGGTGTTAGGAGGTTCTCCTGCTGGTTCGATAACCTTGGTCTCATCACTGAGGGAAATACCTACCGACGCTATACTGCACCATCCCTTCCTCTTTGGGGAAATACCGACATAGTTCTAGTAGACATCATCGGGCTCTCGCCGCATTGGAGCAGTAGCCAGAGGGACTCGACGCGGTTGAGGCTGCTCTTGTGGACCAGGTTCTTGGTCCGCCGAGCCCTTCCCATGCGTGGCGCAAGCCCTTTCTCCGCCCCACCGGGCGACGTGACTAATGGATCTCAGCTCACACCGGAGTGGGCATCGACGTTGCGTTGGTTGGCCACGCCGGTGGGATGAGCAAGAGCAAGCTAAGCGCCTCCGTGACCCGCACTGGCGGGAGCTTAATCAATGACATGCTAAAGGGGTTGGGTCGCATCTGCGGCCCCTGCCCCAGCTGCAGCGGGAGTGTTGGCGGCACCACTCGCCTCGGCGGCCCCGTCCGCCATAGCCGCAGCTCCCGCAGCGCCCGCAGCCACGGTTAATGAGGCCTTTGAGGAGGAAGGATGCACTCCGGCTCCGCTCTTCTTCTTGGGATGCATGGATGACAACAGTCAACGAGGATCGTTGCGCTGGTCACTACTTCAGGTTCGCACAAGCGACGCCCCCTACCTGGCGCGCCAAAGATTTCGGCGTGGAAGCACGATCAATTATGGGGCAGGGGTGCCCCTTTGGGGTTCGGCATGGGGACGGCCGTGTTGCAGAAAGAGCAGAAGCAGTGAGGGATAGCATGGCGATGGACTCACTCTCTTTTACCCAGGTTTGGGACGCTTTGTAGCGTAAAAACCTACTCCTCCTTTGATGGATTGATTTGGATTTGGATGAAGGCTCGACGCGCTCTGGCCGACAATGGTGCCTTGGGGAGAGCAATGCGAACTTACAAGTGTAGGGGGTCGAGTTGTTCGAACCCTTTGCTAGGTTTCCACGGGCCTCCTTTTATAGGTTAAGGGGTGACCACAGTGGCAAAATAGTCATTTTGGGTGTGATTAGATAGCTAACAGTGCTATCATACCTAACTATAGCAGTTAGGACAAAGTGCAAAAAATGCACTGCTAGGTGTCGTGCCGAGGGCGAATCCCGGCAAGCCTGTCGTGCCGCTTATCTGCCTCTCTTATCAACTTGACACGCCTCCTGGATGGGTGTCAATAAAGCTAATCTCTTCGTCTTGACGCTGCCACGTGCTTGATAGAATTCACCTGATTTCTTAATACCTTGACACCATGCTGATTAATGACTTGGGTGTTGTGAGGTGGAGCGGCGGCGTCTTGGTGAAGGTTCCTTGTTGAAGGAGCTTGGCGGGGTTTGATCTTGGCGGCCCCGGCAAGCCTGTCGGGGCAATTCTGGACTCATTCTTGGGAATGGCCTCGACCATGCCAGGATCTCCTGCCATAGGTGGCCCACAGCTATCCTGCTCTCCTTAATGCACTCCTTGATCTCATGAAGAGCGGCTTTTCTGGCTTGACTTGATGCCATTCCTTGGTGTCTGAATATGTGACCGTCGATGCACCTATGCATGGGTTCGGTCAGCAAACATGAATGTTTGTTGCACCGACACTATGTCTCTAACTAAGACTTCTTGCTCTATAAATATGCCTTGAGTGTCGGCAATCATAGAAGACTATATGATGGTTGAGTATGTGAACTTGCTAAATAAAGCTCTGACATGGACTATTTCTGAAAATATGATGGATTGTGATTGTTTCGATGACTAAGAACACAATTTCTTAGTTTCCAATAAAGCTTATGTTCCATACTTTAGATTGTGAATGAATTGTTACTCTAGCATGAGAAGTTTTATGATGATATATTGTTGTTATGATAATTACCATGATGCTTCCATGTCCGTATTTTATTTTTGTCGACACCTCCCTCTCTAAACATGTGGTCATGATTACTGATTTCAGCTTTTGCTTGAGGACAAGCGAGGTCTAAGCTTGGGGGAGTTGAAACGTCCATTTTGCATCATGTTTTTATGTTAATATTTATTGCATTATGAACTATTACTTCACTTTATGATACAATTCTTTTGCCTTTTCTCTCTTATTTTGCAAGTATCACATAAAGATGGAGATCACCGATAGTTGGAATTTTGGACCAGAAAGGGCTATATCAGAGGCATTTTTTCTGAACATCTCCAAATGGGCTGAAAATTGTCAAAGAATTATTTTCAAATATATTAAAATTATAGGCGAAAGAAATACCAAAGGGGGACCCACCAGGCAGCCACATGCCTGGGGGCGCGCCCCACCCCCTAGGCATGCCCCCCGAGCTTGTGGTGGCCCTGGCATGCCTATAGGGCCCATTTTCTCCTATATGATGCCATTTCCCTAGAAAAAATCAGAAGGAAGGTTTCGGGACGAAGTACCACTGTCTCGAGGCAGAACCTAGACACGAGCACTTTTGCTCTCCGGCGGAGCGATTCCGTCGAGGAAACTTCCCTTCGGGAGGGGGAAATTGAAGCCATCATCATCACCAACGATCCTCTCACCATGGGAGGACTAATCTTCATGAACATTTTCAACAACACCATCTCATCTCAAACCCTAGTTCATCACTTGTATTCAACCATTGTCTCAACACCATTACATCTTGTAGTTGATGCTTGTTGGTTTATTCGGTGGAAGATTATATGTTCAGATCCATTATGCTATTCAATACCCCTTTGATCTTGAGCATGAATATTTTTTCTGAGTAATTACGTTTGTTCTTGAGGACATGGGAGAAGTCTTATCATAAGTAATCGTGTGAATTTCATATTCGTTCGATATTTTGATGATATGTATTGTCGCGCCCGGATAATTAGGCTACAGTAATCCCACGTTAATGATGCCACGTCACCATGGTTACTGTTGTTAATCTCGCGTTAGTTCAAACCCGATTCAAATTCAAATTCAAATTTAAGCCAAACAATAAAAGTTTCCAAACATTAAAACTAAAATGCTCTAGACGTGTTCAATAGTTCACGGGTAATAATGGTGGAGAAACCACATTTTTAAAAACTTGTTTAAATGCTCAAAAGTAATTAATGGAGTGTCTAAAACAATTAAATAAATGATTTTTGTATTTTATAAAATCCTAAACTAATTTACTTGGTAGTCAAACTTTTTATGGCAGTGGCATAATTTACAACAATAATTTAGGCACTAATTAATTATCTTAATAGAGTTAAAATAAATTGGAAGTTAAAAAGAAAACAGAAAAGAAAATAAATAAAAGGTGAAAGATAAAACAAAAAAAAAGGATTTCCCCAGCCCAACTGGGCCTCGGCCCACTAGGCCACCAGGCCACTAGGCCGGCTAACCCCGCACCCCCGCCTACTAACCCCCTGGTCCACCCGACTGAAACCCTAATTGCCCCACTTCTCCTCCCGATCCCCCACTCCCCCCACTCGTTCCACTCCTCCTCTGCCCCCTCCCCGATCCAGATCGGGATCGGGGGCGTTCGCTGCCGCCGTCGCCCGGAACCCTCGCTGAAGCCGCCCCGCCACCCGTCGTCGTTGGTGCTGCCTCCCCGTCTTCGTCGCTCGTCCTCGCCCTCTCCTCGTCGGACGCCGTCCACGCACGCCGCAGCCGCACACCGTCGTCGCCTCGTCCTGCCACTGCTTCGCCGGAGTCACCCACCGTTGCCGTCGCCTCCTCGTCCTCCTCCCCGAGCACGCCTCGCTCAACTACAGGGCCCTGTGGGCCCCACTTCCCTTTCCCTTTTCCTCTCTAGCAGATTAGCCACCGTGCCCGTCCGAGCCTTGCTCTCAACGTGCTCACTTGACGTGTTGCACGTCCGTCGCGCCCGTCATCGTTCGCATCCGCTTCGGCTGCTCTCCTGTTGTGTTACTGTTGCTGCCTCTTGCCACCGGTGCCGTTGCCGCCGGCTGCTGCTACTCGTGGCCGTGCCCAGTTCCTCACCGCGCTCCCCGTGTCGCTGGACCCTCAGCCCGCTCGCGCGCCCTCGCGCTCACCGCTGGCTCTGTCCATCACCATGACCATGGCCCTGCGCGTGCGTATGTGCACAGCCAAGAGGCCAGCTGGCTCTCTGGATATGGGCTTGGCCCTTGTTTAATTAGGGCTAATTAGCTTAGGTTAAATTGATTGTTTAATTGGTCTGAATGGGCAACTAACCTGGACCCCCACTATTAAGTTAGCAGATTAAAACAACTTAGAGTTTTCTAGGCCTATGACAAGGGGCCCCACCCCAAAACGTTTGTATAAATATATATAAATAAATAATATTTAAAATAATTAATTAATTAGTTAACTTGATTAATGCTGTTTAATTAACCTGATAATCTAGTTAAACTAATTAACCATGTTTAATTGACCTGAGACTATGACGAATGGGTCCCACCTGCCTGGGTTGACCTAGTCAACCTTTGACCCTGATGACATCATGATGACATCACATTGACATCATAATTACATTTTCTAATTAATTTAATTCTATTTGTTCTAAAAATAATTTAATACTTTTTAAATTAATTTAAAATAAACTGTAACTCGGATGAAAATACTTTCTACATGAAAGTTGCTCAGAACGACGAGACGAATCCGGATACACAGCCCGTTCGTCCGCCACACATCCCTAGCATAGCAAACACGCAACTTTCCCCCTCCAGTTCATCTGTCCGAAAACGCGAAACACCGGGAATACTTTCCCGGATGTTTTCCCCCTTCGTCGGTATCACCTACTACCGCGATTGGGCACACCTAGCATCGTTACTTGTCATGTCATGCATCGTTATGCATCTGTTTGCATGGTCTTCATTGTTTCTTCCCCCTTTTCTCTCCGGTAGACTACGAGACCGACACTGCTGCTGCCCAGTTCGACTACGGAGTTGACGACCCCTTCTTCTTGCAAGAGCAACCAGGCAAGCCCCCCCCCTTGATCACCAGATATCGCCTATTCTTATCTATACTGCTTGCATTAGAGTAGTGTACCATGTTACTGTTCGGTTACTCCTATTCTATTGCATAGCCTGTCATTGTTGCTACAGTCATTGATACCATACCCGCAATCCTAAATGCTTAGTATAGGATGCTAGTTTATCATCATTGGCCCTACATTCTTGTCAGTCTGCCTTGCTATACTATTGGGCTGTGATCACTCGGGAGGTGATCATGGGTATATACTATACATATATACATACTACAGATGGTGACTAAAGTCGGGTCGGCTCGAGGAGTACCCACGAGTGATTCACGGATTGGGGGCTGAAAGGACCTTTGTCTCGACGGCCCTCTGTGTGGATCTTTGTGGCGGAGCGACAGGGCAGGTTGAGACCGCCTAGGCGAGAGGTGGGCCTGGCCCTGGTCGACGTTCGCGGTTGCTTCATAATAACACGCTTAACGAGATCTTGGTATTTGATCTGAGTCTGCCACTGGCCTATATGCACTAACCAACTACGCGGGAAAGATATGGGCACTCGACATCGTGGTACCAGTCGAAGCCTTCGTGACGTCAGCGTCTGAGCGGCGCGCGCCGGATTGGACCGTAAGCCTGCTCTTGTATTAAGGGGGCTAGGTCTACTTCCAGCCGCGTATGCAATGTGCAAGTGTGCAATGGGCGACGGGCCCAGACCCCTGCGCGCGTAGGATTTAGAGCGGCGTGCTGACCTCTCTGTTGTGCCTAGGTGGGGCTGCGATGTGTTGATCTTTCGAGGCTGGGCATGACACAGGAAAGTGTGTCCGGCCAAATGGGATCGAGCGTGTTGGGAAATGTGGTGCACCCCTGCAGGGAAGTTGATCTATTCGAATAGCCGTGTCCCTCGGTAAAAGGACGACCCGGAGTTGTACCTTGACCTTATGACAACTAGAACTGGATACTTAATAAAACACACCCAGACAAGTTCCACAGACAACCCGGTGATCGCTTTTCCATAGGGTGACGAGGGGAGGATCGCCGGGTAGGATTATGCTAGGCGATGCTACTTGGAGGACTTCAATCTACTCTCTTCTACATGCTGCAAGACGGAGGCTGCGAGAAGCGTATTCTTCGATAGGACTAGCTATCCCCCTCTTATTCTGGCATTCTGCAGTTCAGTCCACTGATATGGCCTCCTTACACATATACCCATGCATATATAGTGTAGCTCCTTGCTTGTGAGTACTTTGGATGAGTACTCACGGTTGCTTTGCTCCCCCTTTTCCCCCGTTTTCCTCTTCTTCTCGGATGCCGCAACCAGACGTTGGAGCCCAGTAGCCAGACGCCACCGTCGACGACGACCACTACACTGGAGGTGCCTACTACTACGTGCAGGCTGCTGACGACGACCAGGAGTAGTTTAGGAGGATCCCAGGCAGGAGGCCTGCGCCTCTTTCGATCTGTATCCCAGTTTGTGCTAGCCTTCTTAAGGCAAACTTGTTTAACTTATGTCTGTACTCAGATATTGTTGCTCCCGCTGACTTGTCTGTGATCGAGCACTTGTATTCGAGCCCTCGAGGCCCCTGGCTTGTAATATGATGCTTGTATGACTTATTTATGTTTTTAGAGTTGTGTTGTGATATCTTCCGTGAGTCCCTAATCTTGATCATACATGTTTGCGTGCATGATTAGTGTACGATTGAATCGGGGGCGTCACAAGTTGGTATCAGAGCCGACTGCCTGTAGGAATCCCCCTTCCACACTCCTTGGCCGAAGTCGATTCTAGTCATTACAAAACTTTTACTAACTTGGATGTGCGGCCCATGGGCCCATGTTGCCATTTGGGTGGTATTAGGATCTTTTATTCCTCGACCTATACTCCGGGACTCTGTCATCTCTTCTATTCGGGTTAAATGATTTTTGCTAACTCTAACACTAGGTTCTCGTAACTACTTTCTCTCGGAGAGCCCGTCACTCCAGATGATTGCTTGGTGCACCGAAGGATTCCAAAGATACCCTCTGATGTTCTCTCGAGACTTTGTGCCTGTTGCTTTTGCAATTCCCTACCACCGAAATATCCCTATGGATAAATACATACACCTGTCGTTCTTACTTTTATCCCCAGTTGATCTTGCTCTCTATTGATACGAGAATACCTTGTGTCTACTGCTTTGCAGTTCTTTACCACATGAATACCCCTGCAAATAATTACTCGCACTTATCGAGTATTCATCCATCCCGAGTTGTTCATATGTTTCATATGATACTTTGAAATTCTATCCGATCATTCGAGAATCCTCTTTAAAACTATTGCTCTACATATACTTGTTTGCTTCCATTATGGATGCTTCCCATAGATCTAGTAACATTCATTAGTCTCCTTTAACATCGTCATTTTGATCCTATTGATTCAACATGAGTGCGAATGCACGCGGTCATCGGTTGATTCTTTTAAAATTATCTTTCCGGCTGAGATGTCATTTTGAAAATGATTTGTTGATCGACCAATCAAATTGTCATCGATTGTACCCCTAAGTCTATTCAGCTTACCCATCCTTAATCAGAGCATTTGCTTCTGATCCCTTGAATCAGAAATCATGATTCTTTACATTGAGCTTTGAATTAGTCAATTGCTTCTATAAATCAATGCCTTCGCATTGTTTCTTCCTTTGCTTGTGTACCGATACTCACATCAGCTCTGCTATGGACCGTCGGATTCTTGGTTGTAATATCATCCGACAGTGTCCTTTGTATACAAAACCCTCGAGAAGATCTTTCCCTGATACATAATGCATTTGGTAAATTGTATCCTCTCCTTTTGTCACCCATGCTCTACTATCGAGCTTGTGTTAATTACTATTGAAGTTTGTGGTATATGTTCCTAAGATGCCCTGATGGGTTGAACATATACCTTTCTTAATTTGTGTGACCCCAAAAGTTTTCATGGGTCATACTCCTCTGGTAATTCACCAGGTAGGTTTCCACAATCAATTCATTTTTAATAAGAGTGAGAAGTGATTGAAAGGTTATACATTGAAGAAGTGAGAGTCGACCTTGAACCTTGCCTTCATGCCCATGGACACGATGTATAACTTATCATGGAAGCTACTCGTAAAAATAGTTACCCCCTTGTTATAAGTTCATCCTGTATCCGTGGTTCGATCATTTATGATCGAGGTTTCCGACCTTGTTCTCCTTTAAATACCATTTCTCGTGCAAGTTTAAGGACTTGTCTTCTGTAGAGTAATACCCAGTCCAACCTCTACTTTGATTTGTCCTCGAGTATTACCCCCCTGGCATCTCAAGATTATCACGGAACTGCATAACTTCTTATGAGTTCTTCATCAAGTGCTACATTCTCATTGATTCCAATTTTTCACGGGCTCTGAGTTATTTAACACTCAAAGACACCGATAACTGACCCGAGTCCGCATCGCGATTAAGCAACTCTTGGTAACCTTCATTACTTACGAGCTTGAACTCAATCACGTCATTCCTAGCCTGTTTGGCTATATCCTTGTCGTGCCGATTTTAACTGTGCTACCTGGTCCTCTTCCCAGAGCATAATTTTTGACGATGAGCTAAGGTTACGTCGATCTTTCCTCATCATATCATTTCGCTTTGGACAGCAAGCTTGCTTTGGAGTTTGTGTCCTAACCGTGGTTCCAATAACCTTTCGCTTCATCATTCGTTTGACTTGATGTCATCGTCGATCAATTACATCTTCGTGTAACCTCTCGACAAATGTGTCATGATCATCATCAACCTTATGAGCTCTTCCAGGATATCAATCGGATTCATGATGAGAAATACCATCCTTGCCTCGATGATTTGTGTTATCATCAACCACTTTATTGCCTTCCCTCCAACACAAACTTGTTCGTGTTTTGTGTTATACCTTGAGTTCCTTGCTACCCAACATTGTTCTGATTTACCTTGGAATATTACCACCTTTTATGTCAAGAATGTCGTGGGAATTTCACCACCTCTTAAGAATTCTTGGTATGGTGATACTTCTCACCATCACCATTCTTTCTGGGGTCCTCGTGTTGATTCCAACCAGGGTACCAACAAGTGAGCGGTGCTGTTTGGATTCCGCCCTTCTAGCAACCCTATTGCTTTGAAGCTAATGGTTGGCCGTTCATTCTTAGACTATTGATTATTGAATCACCATTCCAATGTTAGCTGTGCAACCCAACCCATATTTTGGGTGCACCTTTCAACCAATGTTAAATTGTGTATGTTTTCCTCAAGCATACATCAATATATCATTTTGATCTGACAAATGTTATCTCCTTGTTCACATAATTGTGGAAATCCATCCTTTGGAAATTTTGATGAATTGTCGTTGAGTTCATCAGCCACCTCCTTGTCCTCTCCTTGGGTTAATGATGAACTCTTGTTAACGGAAATCACTTCATAGTTCATTTCCAGAGAATCTTACAATGTCATCCCGTCAATTTGTGTTGCACCTTTCTTCTCAGGCATCCTGAGTTTGAGGTATCTTGACACCAATCAGATCTGAATCTCGGTCAGATATGATGGTTGGAACATATTTCCAAGAGCTATAACATTGGTCTTTATATGACCCGGCAAGGTGATGTCATGCCTAGCACTCCTAACCGGAGGACCTATTGTTGTAGTTTCCTTTTTAACTAGGTTAACCATTTTTCAATGAGGAAATTGAATGCCTTGTTTAATAAGTTATCTTGATGGATCCTTTACAATCCAAAGTACGACCTTTGCTTGAAGACCATGTGAATGCTATCTCGAAGCATGTCTATAGTACTCCGTTTTTTCAACAAGAACATTTGAAGCCCAATGCTAAATGTTTCTTGCTCAATTATCCAAACACCGTTGTATGGGTAATGTCATGAAATTTGTCTCCCCTTACCTAAAAGGTTTTCTTCATTGTATCCTGCCACGGATATCATGCCCCGCTTGTCCTTGGGAAGGATATATCCCTGAAAGATGTGTTTAAACACATTTTCCTTTCCATTGTTCTGTTACTCTGATAATCATATTTTCCTTTCCATTGTTTGGTTTAACCTTTCTTGTGATCTATATGATCTAAGCAGTGATATTTTCCTGCTTATGAAAACACCTCGGTGTACCACCTTATCAGTCAGACCCTGTTATTATTGTTGATGACATTCCGGTAACCATCGATGGACGAGAACTTCGCCTATTGGTCCGCCTCGTTCAATGAGTAGGAAAATGGTTCTCTTCGTCCCTCGCACTTGGTATCGATGTTGTTGCCGACATAACTGACAGGCTACCCTCTGGCATGCCTTGCTATCGTGACCGTGCAAGATGTCGCCGCCCCTCCTGCCTTTCACCACATGGCGGGCCCATAACCCACAGTTCCACATGATCGAAACCTGACTCTCCTGTACACCCTATTGTCAAAGTTATTCCTCGCGCTTGACTTCGTATGTAGTTCACGGGCCACCTGCCTATTGATCTACTCTGGTATCAGACGCAATACTTATTCTTGTGCCATGAAACCCTTTCACCATCTAATTGGGCATCGAATGATTGCCTATACGCTTGATACTTCTTACTATACCTTCTTGCTTGGCTCTTGATGTGTTTTCATTTGACCAACTCGAGAGATACCCCTGTGTTCATTCATGGGATAACCCCTGACGGTTAACTTTTATAGCATTCTATCATTGTCGAACCGCCCCTTACCTATTCGTAAGTACGAGACATACCCCGAAGAAAGGATGCGACTTCGTCAAGCTGACCCGAAGTAGAGAAATGAAGACATCAACGACAGGGATCAACTTCTTCCCGAAGAGCAAACCAGGATGACAAGACCCGCTAGATTCGTTACCAAACCTTCCCCCCTTTCACTACCTCTTAAATCTCGGGACGAGATTTCTTGTAGTGGAGGAGAATTGTGACGCCCGAATAATTAGGCTACACTAATCCCATGTTAATGATGCCACATCACCATGGTTACTGTTGTTAATCTCGCGTTAGTTCAAACCCAATTCAAATTCAAATTCAAATTTAAGCCAAACAATAAAAGTTACCAAACATTAAAACTAAAATGCTCTAAACGTGTTCAATAGTTCAGGGGTAATAATGGTGGAGAAACCACATTTTTAAAAACTTGTTTAAATGCTGAAAAGTAATTAATGCAATGTCTAAAACAATTAAATAAATGATTTTTGTATTTTATAAAATCCTAAACTAATTTACTTGGTAGTCAAACTTTTTATGGCAGAGGCATAATTTACAACACTAATTTAGGCGCTAATTAATTATCTTAATAGAGTTAAAATAAATTGGAAGTTAAAAAGAAAACAGAAAAGAAAAGAAATAAAAGGTGAAAGATAAAACAAAAAAACAAAAGGATTCCCCCGGCCCAACTGGGCCTCGGCCCACTAGGCCACCAGGCCACCAGGCCGGCTAACCCCGCACCCCCGCCCACTAACCCCCTGGTCCACCCGACTGAAACCCTAATTGCCCCACTTCTCCTCCCGATCCCCCACTCCCCCCACTCGTTCCACTCCTCCTCTGCCCCCTCCCCGATCCAGATCGGGATCGGGGGCGTTCACCGCCGCCGTCGCCCGGAACCCCCGCTGAAGCCGCCCCACCACCCGCTATCGTTGGTGCTGCCTCCCCGTCTTCGTCGCTCGTCCTCGCCCTCTCCTCGCCGGACGTCGTCCACGCACGCCGCAGCCGCACACCATCGTCGCCTCGTCCTACCACTGCTTCGCCGGAGTCGCCCACCATTACCGTCGCCTCCTCGTCCTCCTCCCCGAGTACGCCTCACTCAACTACAGGGCCCTGTGAGCCCCACTTCCCTTTCCCTTTTCCTCTCTAGCAGATTAGCCTCCGTGCCCGTCCGAGCCTCGCTCTCAACATGCTCACTCCACGTGTTGCACGTCTGTCGCGCTCGTCGTCGTTCGCATCCGCTTCGGCTGCTCTCCTGCTGTGTTACTGTTGCTGCCTCTTGCCATCGGTGCCCTTGCCGCCGGCTGCTGCTGCTGCTCGTGGCCGTGCCCAGTTCCTCACCGCGCTCCCCGCGTCGCTGGACCCTTAGCCCGCTCGCGCGCCCTCGCTCTCACCGCTGGCTCTGTCCATCACGATGGCCATGGCCCTGCGCGTGCGTATGTGCACAGCCAAGAGGCCAGCCGGCTCTGTGGATATGGGCTTGGCCCTTGTTTAATTAGGGCTAATTAGCTTACGTTAAATTGATTGTTTAATTGGTCTGAATGGGCAACTAACCTGGACCCCCACTGTTAAGTTAGCATATTAAAACAACTTAGAGTTTTCTAGGCCTATGACAAGGGGCCCCACCCCAAAACGTTTGTATAAATATATATAAATAAATAATATTTAAAATAAATAATTAATTAGTTAACTTGATTAATGCTGTTTAATTAACCTGATAATCTAGTTAAACTAATTAACCATGTTTAATTGACCTGAGACTATGACGAATGGGTCCCACCTACCTAGGTTGACCTAGTCAACCTATGACCCTAATGACATCATGATGACATCACGTTGACATCATAATTAGATTTTCTAATTAATTTAATTCTATTTGTTCTAAAAATAATTTAATACTTTTTAAATTAACTTAAAATAAATTGTAACTCAGATGAAAATACTTTCTACATGAAAGTTGCTCAGAACCACGAGACGAATCCGGATACGCAGCCCGTTCGTCCGGTACACATCCCTAGCATAGCAAACACGCAAATTTCCCCCTCCGGTTCATCTGTCCGAAAACGCGGAACACCGGGAATACTTTCCCGATTGTTTTCCCCCTTCGTCGGTATCACCTACTACCGCGATTATGCATCTGTTTGCATGGTATTCATTGTTTCTTCCCCTTTTCTCTCCGGTAGACTACGAGACCGACGCTGGTGCTGCCCAGTTCGACTACGGAGTTGACGACCCCTTCTTCTTGCCAGAGCAACCAGGCAAGCCCCCCCCCTTGATCACCAGATATCGCCTATTCTTCTCTATACTGCTTGCAATAGAGTAGTGTAGCATGTTACTGTTCGGTTAGTCCTATTCTGTTGCATAGCCTGTCATTGTTGCTACAGTCATTGATACCATACCCGCAATCCTAAATGCTTAGTATAGGATGCTAGTTTATCATCATTGGCCCTACATTCTTGTCAGTCTGCCTTGCTATACTATTGGGCCGTGATCACTCGGGAGGTGATCACGGGTATATACTATACATATATACATACTACAGATGGTGACTAAAGTCGGGTCGGCTCGAAGAGTACCCGCGAGTGATTCACGGATTGGGGGCTGAAAGGACCTTTGTCCCGACGGCCCTCTGTGTGGATCTTTGTGGCGGAGCGACAGGGCAGGTTGAGACCTCCTAGGCGAGAGGTGGGCCTGGCCCTGGTCGACTTTCGCGGTTGCTTCATAATAACACGCTTAACGAGATCTTGGTATTTGATCTGAGTTTGGCCACTGGCCTATACGCACTAACCAACAACGCGAGAAAGATATGGGCACTCGACGTCGTGGTATCAGCCGAAGCCTTCGTGACATCAGCGACTGAGCGGCGCGCGCCAGATTGGACCGTAAGCCTGCTCTTGTATTAAGGGGGCTAGGTCTGCTTCCGGCCGCGTACGCAACATGAAGGTGTGCAATGGGTGATGGGCCCAGACCCCTGCGCACGTAGGATTTAGACCGGCGTGCTGACCTCTCTGTTGTGCCTAGGTGGGGCTGCGACGTGTTGATCTTCCGAGGCTGGGCATGACCCAGGAAAGTGTGTCCGGCCAAATGGGATCGAGCGTGTTGGGAAATGTGGTGCACCACTGCAAGGAAGTTGATCTATTCGAATGGTTGTGTCCCTCGGTAAAAGGACGACCCGGAGTTGTACCTTGACCTTATGACAACTAGAACCGGATACTTAATAAAACACACCCAGACAAGTTCCACAGACAACCCGGTGATCGCTTTTCCACAGGGCGACGAGGGGAGGATCGCCGGGTAGGATTATGCTAGGCGATGCTACTTGGAGGACTTCAATCTACTCTCTTCTACATGCTGCAAGACAGAGGCTGCCAGAAGCGTAGTCTTTGATAAGACTAGCTATCCCCCTGTTATTCTGGCATTCTGCAGTTCAGTCCACTGATATGGCCTCCTTACACATATACCCATGCATATGTAGTGTAGCTCCTTGCTTGCGAGTACTTTGGATGAGTACTCACGGTTGCTTTGCTCCCCCTTTTCCCCCGTTTTCCTCTTCTTCTCAGATGCCACAACCAGACGTTGGAGCCCAGGAGCCAGACGCCACCGTCGATGACGACCACTACACTGGAGGTGCCTACTACTACGTGCAGGATGCTGACGACGACCAGGAGTAGTTTAGGAGGATCCCAGGCAGGAGGCCTGCGCCTCTTTCGATCTATATCCCAGTTTGTGCTAGCCTTCTTAAGGCAAACTTGTTTAACTTATGTTTGTACTCAAATATTGTTGCTTCAGCTAACTTGTCTATGATCGAGCACTTATATTCGATCCCTCGAGGCCCCTGGCTTGTAATATGATGCTTGTATGACTTATTTATGTTTTTAGAGTTGTGTTGTGATATCTTTCCGTGAGTCCTTGATCTTGATCGTACATGTTTGCGTGCATGATTAGTGTACGATTGAATCGGGGGCGTCACATGTATGTTGTAGTTTCCCTTAGTGGTGTTATTCGAACGTCTACTACATGACACTTCACCATCTTTGGGCCTAAGGAAAAGCACTATGGAGTAGTTATTAGATGTTGGGTTGCTAGAGTGACAGAAGCTTAAACACTAGTTTATGCGCTATTCCATAAGGGTCTGATTTGGATCCTTATGTTTCATACTATGGTTTGATTTATCTTAATTCTTCTTTCGTAGTTGAGGATGCTTGCGAGAGGGGGTAATCATAAGTGGGAGGAGGCTTGTTCAAGTAAGAACAACACCCAAGCACTGGTCCACCCGCATATCAAATTATCAAAGTAACGAATGTGAATCAAACAAACATGATGAAAGTGACTAGGTGAACTTCCCGTGTGTCCTCAAGAATGTTTTGCTTATTATAAGAGACCTTTCCAGTCTGTCCTTTGCTATAAAAAGGATTGGGATACCTTTCTGCACCTTTGGTACCCTTACTATTATTTTTTCGTTACAAATTTCCTTGCTACCAAACTATTTGTTACCGAAAATTTTAGTGCCTGCAGAAAATACCTTGCTGAAAACCGCTTGTCATTTCTTTCTGCTCCTCGTTGGGTTCGACACTCTTACTTATTGAAAGGACTACGATTGATCACGTATACTTATGGGTCATCACCCAGCCGCTGGCCCAGCGCTCGCCTTGCCCGGCCTGCCTCGCCACCACCGAGCCTACCCAGGGGCACTCTGGTGAGCAATCTACCAATCCGCAACTTATTATCTTGTGCTTTGTAGTTTCAACCCGTGGAGTGTTTTTTTTCTGGGAATTTAGATAATTTCTAGAGTTTAATATTTTATAGAAAAACCCATGCATTTCATGCATATAATGTCTCACAAACTGTGCATCGGATTAAAATGTTTTGTATATGTAAAATGATTTGAATTTTGTGTAGCTTCATCATATGTAGCTTCATCCATGCTAAAAATGTTTAAAATTGTTTTTGCATTAATAAATGAGATGCTAAAATGATTTATTTCATAACTAATTGACTGTTATTAAATGAAATATATATGTAAATGCTCTAGAAGAATGTGTAGGTTAACATGGTGCACTTTACTTTGCTAGTTAATAACTTTAAAATTATGTTTTAAGAAGATTGGTAGCAAATTTGAAAATTACATATGAGGATTTTCAGGAATTATTATTTGTTATTTCTGTCCTCATTTGAACATGCGTATATGTGTTGGTTAATTTGCTTCACCTTTTCACATGCTTTAATCGTTTAAAATTGTTGTGTGCATAACAGGAGTAAACTAAACAATTTAATGTGGTGTTTCGTCAATACGCAACTCATTGCATATTGAGCTCCTCTTAATTTGTAGTATTTGATTGTTGCACTTTGCCATGCCATGACTCATTAAACCCGACATGTAGCATACTTGATTGTGCATCATGCCATTTTTATGTGGTGGTTGTTTACCATGTTGTTTGCTTCTATCTGGCTATGCTTCTTCTCGATAGTTCCTGCTATGTTGTGAATGTGAGGATTTGTTCTCCTATGTTTGCTTATCTAGTTGTCTCGTTGCTATCGCTATGTCACCTGCCTACCACTTGTTTGCCAGCCTCTCAATTGCCATGATAAGCCTCTAACCTTCCACCATCCCAGCAAACCGTTGTTTGGCTATGTTACTGCTTTGCTCAGCCCCTCTTATAGTGTTGCTAGTGGTAGGTGCAGTTGCAAGTTCCATGTTGGGACATGGATATCATGGGATACCACAATATTTGTTATTTAATTAATGGATCTATATACTTGGTTGTTGGTGGAAGGCTTGACCTTTTTCCTGGTGTTTTGTTCCACTCATGCCGCCTTAGTTTCCGTCATACCGGTGTTATGTTCCTTAGATGGTGGGGGTTTGTGGGGCCCCCTTGACAAATCGCTTTGAATAAAACTCTTCCAGGAAGGCCCAACTTTGGTTTTACCATTTGCCTAATAATAACTAAAACTTGCATAGAGGCCGGCTAGCACCCGGGGATAATCAATCAACAACCTGGGCTAGTGCTCCTCATGAGTGTTGGTCCAAAACACAGTCGTTTGCGGCTTCTCCCGGGGCAAATCGGGTCTCAGTTGTTGTACGTTGTGCTCATCCGATCATGGCCTGATTTCGAGATATGCGTGGCTCCAATTGGGGTGTCGATACGTCGGGAGGTCTTGCTGGTTTTGTTTTACCATTGTCAAAATGTCTTGTGCACCTGGATTCCGACGATACTTCATGTTGCCTCGAGATTGATCGGGTTATCTCGAGGTTGAGGTTTTTTCCATCGGTGATCGTGAGAGTTTATGATGGACTAAGTTGGGACACCCCTGTAGGGTTAAATCTTTTCGGAAGTCGTGCTTGCGGTCATGTGGCGACTTGGAAATTTTTAATATCCGGTTGTAGAGAACTTGACACTAAATTTCAAATAAAATACGCCAACCGCGTGCGTAACCGTGAGAGCCTCTTTTCGAGGGAGATCGGGAAGATAACATGGTGGGTTTATGATTGACTCATAAGTAGTTCAGGATCACATATTGATCATTACTAGTTTGCAACCATCATGTGTAGTTTACTCTTCTTACTCTTGTACTCGTAACCTAGCCACAATGCAAATGCTTAGTGGTTGCTGCAACCTCACCACTTATCCATTCCATATCCATTAAGCTTTGGTAGTCTTGATACCCATGGTAATGGGATTGCTGAGTCCTCGTGGCTCATAGAATACTACAACAATAGGTGCAGGTACCGGTAAAGCGATGCTTTGACGTGAGAGCGATGCATGTTTTCTTTTGGAGTTCTTCTTGTGCTTCTTCTTCGTTGATCATAGGATGGGTTCCAGGTCAGGAGCCTGGGTGTCCCAACTTAGCCCATCACAAGCTCTCACAATAAACGGAGGAAAATCCTCCTCCCGAAACAACCCAATCAGGCTCAGAATCCCGGTTCACAAGACATTTCGACAATGGTAAAACAAGTCCAGCAAGACCGCCTGTCGGTGTCAAAACCGGCGGATCTCGGGTAGGGGGTCCGGAACTATGCGTCTAGGCGGATGGTAACAGGAGACAAGGGACACGATGTTTTTACCCAGGTTCGGGCCCTCTCGATGGAGGTAAAACCCTACTCCTGCTCGATTAATATTGATGATATGGGTAGTACAAGAGGGGATCTACCACGAGATCAGAGAGGCTAAACCCTAGAAGCTAGCCTATGGTATGATTGTTGTTCGTCCTACAGACTAAACCTCTCTGGTTTATATAGACACCGGAGAGGGCTAGGGTTACACAGAGTCGGTTACAATGGGAGGAGATCTTCATATCGTATCGCCAAGCTTGCCTTCTACGCCAAGGAAAGTCCCATCCGGACACGGGACGGAGTCTTCAATCTTGTATCTTCATAGTCCGGGAGTCCAGCCGAAGGTCATAGTCCGGCCATCCGGACACCCCCTAATCCAGGACTCCCTCAGTAGCCCCTGAACCAGGCTTCAATGACGACGAGTAAGGTGCACAAGTTGTCTTCGGCATTGCAAGGCGGGTTCTCCTTCAAATTCCCTGTACCCGTCAAATAGTGTCCGGCTTCTAGTGTGTGCTGCCCTCCTCGACTTCTGTGCCCCATAATGACCATCTTCCACCTGTCAAGCGAATGCGAAAAGCCAGGGGATTTTTTCATTTACCCTCCCGGTTGTGTTCATGAACCGCCCATAAAAGAGACGGGGATTTAGATCCAATTCACACCATCTTCCCTCCGCGAGCCTTCATCAGAGTGCCTTCGACAGGGATCCATTCCACCATGGCCGGTCGGTGTAGCTCCTCCTCTCGCCTCTCCAGCCCTCGTCCCGGAGATTGGGGGCGGTGTTCGGCCCCGCATGGCGAGTTAGTAGTGCTTCAGTCCAAGGGGCTTCTCCCCCCAGCATATATGGTCCCAGTTCGAGCCGGGATTGCTACCTATAGCGGCGGAGAGCAGGCGGAGAGCGTCCCCAATCCTTCTCAAGGAGAGCGGGTATGTCGAGTCCCTTATTTGATGAGAGGACTCGGATTTCCAATTCATCCATTTCTCCGAGGGTTGCTGGAGTTCTACGGCCTCCAGCTACACAACCTCACGCCCGCCTCCATTCTGCACACTGCGGGCTTCGTGGCCCTCTGCGAGCTGTTCTTGGGCGTTGAGGCCCATTTCGCACTGTGGAAAAGGTTGTTTTGCCTTGTGCCTCGTTCTCAGGAGGGGTCTATTTATCAAGTGGGCGGAGCCGAACTATGGCGCATCGCCGGGACCGGATATCTATCCGGTACCCCAAAGAAGACGTCCGAAGACTGGTCCTCGGAGTGGTTCTATATAGATGATGTCCCCCTGCCGGATCCTGTACGGATCAGCCTCCCTGAGTTCAATAATGCTCCGTTGAAGAAGCGCCTGAGTTGGCGCGCGCGGAACCCTCAAAGGGAAACTGACAGGGACGTCCTTTACCTGATGAGCCGGATAAGGTTGTTGGCTCATTCCGGACTGACCATGATCAAGGTCATGGCCATATGCATTACGTGAGGGGTGTAGCCACTTCAATACAGAGGCCACCCCATGTGGTATTTCAACGGGGAAGACGACGCCACCTGGTGCGGTCGTAAGGGTCCAGATTCGGCCGCCACTTTAACGAGAATCTTATCCGCTTTGTACAAGGGAGAAGAAGAAGAATTCCTCCGTGCCAACCCGGAGGGCGGATTCCCCATGTACATTCCACCAAGTTGGGTGAGCAAACACTTTCACTTGCCTACCCGCTTTTGAAATTCCCGTAGTTGAGTACTTAGTCTAGCAATGTTAAACCCAGGAGCTGCGCCAGACTGTGAAGGAGATAAACAACCCTCCTCCACAACCCGAGGACCCGGAAGGGTCCCTCGATCCGGACTCCCAAGAGGACCCGGACTTATGTGTGGAGTTAATCGACGGGGTGTTTCATCAATTGAGCAAGGACAATGCCTTAGTGGCCATTACAGCCGACTATCCCGGACTACTTCCAGCCTCAAAGGTAACCGAGACCGAAGTCCCAGTATTCTCAAGGAGATCTATCCATGCTTTATCTTGCATGCCGTGAACTAATAGTGTTTTGTTTCGCAGGGTAAATCCTTGAGGCGAAAGGCCAGGCCCGCGGTGGGTAGCCAACAAGGGCCGCTGAAGCCAAGTGGGCCAAAAAGAAGTGCGGACCAGATCGAGATTCTGGCGCAATGGTACGGCGTGCAAATTTAACGCCTACGTTATGCCCTTGAGTCTTACTAATGCTCATGATTTTTCTTAGAAAGAAGAGAGCCCGCCAGACTATATCTGCCGGCCAAGGTTCAAGGCCGGGTCCGGAAGCGGAGACGGACACGGGGCGCGCCTCGGGCGTTCCTCCGACAGAGGACGCCGACGGGCTATCTGCCACCAATTCAGAGGTGGAGAGTGCCCTAAACCACAAGCGTCGCCGGACTGTTCTTCGTGATGCATGTTTTTCCCCAGAGGCGTTGGAGGCCTTTAATACAGGAGATGCGTATCTCCGTGCCGCTCAAAATGGTCTAGCTAGAGCCACAGAGCATTATGTAGAAGACATACAGGTGAGTAAAATTGAAGGTTATATATGTCAGTAGCCCCCGAGACTTGAAACAATGAAGATAACTGTTTTAAGGATCATGTGCTATGCAGTGTCTTACAAAGAAGAATACGCAACTGTCCCAGGAGCTTGAAGAGTGCAAGCCCCAACTCGAGGCCGCACTGGCCACTTCAGAAAATGCCAAGGGGACGCCCTCAGGTAATATATGCTTTGAAAGATAATTCCGTTATCAAGTGCGGCGGGTGCGCAACCCTGACAATAATAGTGCAGATGGGGCCGGAGTAAATCCGGACAAGCAACAACTCCTACGCCAACTAAAGGCTAGCGAGAGCGTGCTGACGAGGGTGAGGCAAGAGAAGAACAAACTTCAAGACGCCAATACCAAGCTGGGTGAGGAACTAAAGGATGTTCGTATTCAGCTGTCTTCTTCCGTAAAGGAGAATCGGCGAATTCGGAGCGACATTTTTAGTAAGTGCTTGAACGAATCTTCAAAAAAAGAATTCGGCGAAGAAGTCGATTGACAGAGCTATGTCTGTAGGTCTGCTGACAAGTCGTCATGCGGAGGAAATGCCCGGTTCAACGGGAGACCTTCTTCCCGAGCTGTTGCAACTGCACGAACGAGTTCGGCAGGCAATGCAGAGCATCATTTAGGCTATGTGGCCATCCCTCTCCATGCCCGAAGGCCTTGGGGATCTTACAAAGAAGCTGGAGGGAGTGCGGCAGCGCTTCCGGTTGTGGAAGATATCGGCCTGCCGTCAAGGTGCCAGGGAGGCCTGGTCCATGGTGAAGACTCGGTACACGAAGGCTGACCCAAACCACATGGCCGAGGTCGGCCCTATGGGTCCTGACGGAAAGGAGATCCCTGTCAGCTTAGTATATGGCTAGGTAGAGCTGGCTGCAAAGTATTCCCAACAGGACTGTAAATTAGACCGCCTGTTGGATGGTATTGAAGAAGAATATACCTAGTCGGATTGACTCTGTAATTTAAAATGACATGAAGAATGCCTTCTAGCCAGATTGTAGATCGTTTGTCATTGCGGACCTTTTCGCTTCGACTCTGGACCCTATAGTCCGGAGTGTGTCTGAATACCCTCTCGATTATGTAAGAACCGGGGCATGCATGGAGACAAGGCGTAGGGGTCATAATTGCTTTAGCAGACAAGTGCCCAACTAGTTATGTTATATTACATGGTTAGTAAGGAACATCTTCCAAGGAGAATAGTTCCGTTAGGGGTTCCTTTCCCTGGGAGGCATGCCCTAAAGTGCATGTCCGAACTGCTAAAAAGAGCAGAGAAGCATCTGGGGGCAGATAAATAAACATGAAAGATCATCTTTTAGTTCACCGACCGAATATTCCCTTAAGAACGCTAGCTTTCGGCTTCACCCAGTCTAAGGTACACATCCGGCTGACCCGGTAGTAACAATTGCAGAGGTGCTCCCTTTACCACCTAGCCGAACGAACGGGAACGTAGGGGTAAGCACAGGAGCCAGGCAACCCAGCTTGGCCAAAACTTAAGTCATATCGATGCATATAATGGTGTGTAAAAGGCTCATGCAGAAGTGTCACACATGTTTTGGGCATGAGGACCGTTTTATATAAACTTCTGATAAAGAAGCCCCCAGGTATGGTGAGCGCGGGTGGCGCGTCAGGTATGTGCGAACAACACACATGCAAGCCCCTAAGGGCTTGGGAGAAAAAGGTTAGGGAGAGGGAGCGAAATCCCGAACAGCTAATGTGAAAAAATAAAAATAAAAATAAAAAGGGGATGGAGGAAGTAGATGAACACGGAGTCCGGCGCTAGGCGTAGAATCTTCATAGGCGTGCTACGTTCCATGGGTTCGGCTTGAGTCGGTTGTCCGATGCATTGCGCAGACGGTATGCTCCACCAGTCAGTACTTGGTGGATTATGAAGGGACCCTCCCATTTGGGCTTTAGTTTGTCCTTTTTCCTGTCCGGCAGGCGCAGAACTAGTTCGCCAACGTTATAAGTTTTGGCCCGTACTTCTCTGCTTTGATATCTTCGAGCCTGCTGTTGGTAGAATGCGGAACGAGCTTTTGCCACGTCGTGCTCCTCCTCCAATGCGTCCAAGCTGTCCTGCCGATCGAGCTCGGCTTCTCTTTCTTCGTACATGCGCACTCGAGGTGAGTCATGAATTATGTCGCATGGCAGTACTGCCTCTGCGCCGTATACCATAAAAATGGTGTGAATCCGGTAGTGCGATTCGGCGTGGACCGCAGCCCCTAGAGTACGGAGTCGAGCTCCTCTACCCAGTGCGTGTTATATTTCTTGAGGGATCGCATTAGTCTGGGTTTGATGCCGCTCATAATGAGACCGTTAGCTCGCTCGACTTGACCATTGGTTTGAGGGTGATAGACTGAAGCGTAGTCAAGCTTAATGCCCATGTTTTTGCACCAGAGTTTAACTTCATCGGCCGTGAAGTTTGTGCCGTTGTCAGTTATGATGCTGTGGGGGACGCCGTAACGGTGTACGACCCCGGATATGAAGTCTATCACCGGTCCGGATTCGGCCGTCTTTACAGGCTTGGCCTCTATCCATTTGGTGAATTTGTCCACCATGACCAGTAGATATTTTTGCTTGTGGGTTCCTCCTTTAAGGGGTCCAACCATGTCAAGCCCCCAGAGAGCAAAAGGCCAGGTAATGGGTATAGTTTGTAGGGTGGTAGGCGGCATGTGGCTTTGGTTGGCGAATAACTGGCAACCAACGCATCGCTGCACTAAGTCCTGAGCGTCTGCCCGGGCCGTTGGCCAATAAAATCCGGTACGGAAGGCCTTGCTTACAAGGGCCCGGGCAGCGGCGTGGTGCCCGCCGAGTCCGGCATGAATTTCAGCCATAAGGTCTCACCCTTCCTCTTCGGAGATACATCTTTGAAGGACTCCGGTTGTGCTTTTCTTATAAAGCTCTCCCTCGTGGACTTTGTAGGCTTTAGATCGCCGCACTATGCAGCGGGCCCCATTTTGGTCCTCAGGGAGTTCCTGCCTAGTTAGGTAGGCTAGGAATGGTTCTGTCCACGGGGCAATGACTGCCATTATTGTGTGGGCTGACGGCGTTGTTTCGTTGGCGGAGCCACCAACTGTGTCAGAGTGTTCGGTGAGGGGCAGTGTGGTTGTGTCCGGGCTATTGTTTCCGGACTCTCCCTCCCATGATACGGATGGCTTGAATAGCCTCTCTAGGAAGATGTTGGGAGGGACGGCATCGCGCTTGGCTCTAATGCGTGCCAACACATCTACTGCCTGGTTATTCTCCTGGGCTATGTGATGAAATTCGAGCCCCTCAAACCGAGCTGACATCTTTAAGATGGCGTTGCGGTAAGCTGCCATTTTCGGATCCTTGGCGTCAAAGTCTCCATTTATTTGGGATATTGCGAGGTTTGAATCCCCGCGGACCTCTAGGCGCTGAATGCCCATGGAGACTACCATCCGGAGACCATGTAAAAGGGCCTCGTATTCGGCTGCGGTGTTGGAATCCGTGTACATTATCCGTTGCTGGTAGGCTGTTAAGCCAATGTCGAGCTGGTCCTTTAAGCTTGAGCGGGAGGTATTTGATGGCGTGTAGATCATCACCACGGGCCATGTGGATATGAAGGAGGTAATCCTCGATCCATACCGCAGGATCTGTTATGCCATCGTATGATTCGAAGTTTACGGGTTTAAAGCCCTCGGGGATTTGATGATCCATTACTTCGTCTGTGAAGCATAGTGGGTGTGCGGCACCCCTGTACTGGGCTATATCACGATGCAGCTCGGATGAGCTTGGTCTGTTGTATTCGGCCTGGCCGTACTTATCATGTCCGGCGTGACGGCTAGCGTCACGTGAAGCGGGGCACCCATGCGATCCGTAGATCGATCTTGTTTGCCTTGCCTTATTCTCCAATATGTCTCGCATGTCTGTTGCATCTCCCCGTACTCTGGTATGTTTTGAGCGGTGCCGGGGTGCGGCTTGGGTCGAGGGCCTGAAGGCCTCTCTATCGCGGCCACGGGGTGGCCGATCGGGCGCATCGTACGCTGGTGATGTAGGTTTAGTTGCTTCCTCCTCAAGTTGGGGTAGCAGCCTGCGCTTTGGGTAGCTCTTGGAGGGGCGTTTGAGTTTATACTCTTCGGCCGCCAGGACTTCGGTCCATCTGTCGGCTAGAAAGTCTTGGTCAGCTCTAAGCTGCTGCTGTTTTTCTTGAGGCTGCTTGCCATGGCCATAAGCCTGCGTTTGAAATGCTCTTGTTCGATGGGATCCTCTGGCACGACGAATTCGTTGTCGTCGAGGCTTGCTTCGTCTTCGGAGGGAGGCATATAGTTGTCGTCCTCAACCTCTCTGTCAGCCGCTCTCTCATGAGGGCTGGCTCCTTCGTCCTCCTGCACTGGATCCTGCTGGAGGGGGTTATCTTCGGCACTGTCCGACGTGTTGTCATCTCCAGTGCCGGAATCGCCGTTTTTGCTTTGGCGGGACTTAGAGCGGCGCCGCTGACGTCGGCGCTTGGGGTGCTTCTTGGAGGGGTCATCCTCTGTTTTTTCCTCACCATCCCCTGCTTTGGGGTTGTCCACCATGTATATGTCATATGACGAGGTGGTTTTCCAGTTCCCTATAGGTGTTGGTTCTTGGTCGTCTCCTTCATCGGCGTCCATACCGTCGATGTCTTCGGAGTCAAAGTCGAGCATGTCGGTTAAATCGTCGACAGTGGCTACGAGGTGGGTGGTGGGTGGGCCTCGAATTTCTTCGTCGTCCGCATCCCAACCATGCTGACCGTAATCCGGCCAGGGCTCCCCTGACAAAGAGAGAGACTTTAGTGAATTTAGGATATCGCCAAAGGGCGAGTGCTGAAAGACGTCCGCGGCAGTGAATTCCATGATCGGAGCCCAATCGGGTTCGATCGGAAGGGGTGCGGAAGATTTGGAGTCCGGAACGGAGTCCGGCACCTTGGAGTCACGGGCCTTGCAAAGGACTAGGCTGGTATTTGGCTCTATCGCCGTAGAGATTGCGGCTCCTGGGGTGGCGTCTAACCGTCCGTCCCTGGTAAGCGCAGTCGGCTCCAGGCTAATGGTCAGAGCGGACACCCGAGCGGCGCTCTGGGCGCTGTCTGGCGGCAGAGCTAGATCATGCCCATCGAGACAGTGCGGCACGCTCGGTCGTGGCTCGAATCCGTGGAAGATCAAGTCCCCGCGGATGTCGGCCGTGTAGTTTAAGCTTCCAAACCTGACCTGATGGCCAGGGGCGTAGCTTTCGATCTGCTCCAGATGGCCAAGCGAGTTGGCCCGCAGTGCGAAGCTGCCGAATACGAAGATCTGTCCGGGGAGGAAAGTCTCACCCTGGACCGCATCGTGATTGATGATCGAAGAAACCATCGGGCCTAAAGGTGACGACACAGAGGAACTCTCAATGAAAGCACCAATGTCGGTGTCAAAACCGGCGGATCTGGGGTAGGGGTCCCGAACTGTGCGTCTAGGCGGATGGTAACAGGAGACAAGGGACACGATGTTTTTACCCAGGTTCGGGCCCTCTCGATGGAGGTAAAACCCTACTCCTGCTCGATTAATATTGATGATATGGGTAGTACAAGAGTGGATCTACCACGAGATCAGAGAGGCTAAACCCTAGAAGCTAGCCTATGGTATGATTGTTGTTCGTCCTACGGACTAAACCTCTCTGGTTTATATAGACACCGGAGAGGGCTAGGGTTACACAGATTCGGTTACAATGGGAGGAGATCTTCATATCGTATCGCCAAGCTTGCCTTCCACGCCAAGGAAAGTCCCATCCGGACACGGGACGGAGTCTTCAATCTTGTATCTTCATAGTCCGGGAGTCCGGCCGAAGGTCATAGTCCGGCCATCCGGACACCCCCTAATCCAGGACTCCCTCACCGCCCGATGTGCCGACACCCCGATTGGAGCCACGCGTATCTCATCTCAGGCCATGATGGATGAGTTACGTGTACAGGTGCCAAAATACCCCAAGTTGCTAAGGGGCGGCCCCGCACAATGCTCTAGTTTGGGACCAACACCATCAGCACTGGCCCCCTGTATTATGTGGAAGTAAGGAACCTCGGGGACGCGCCCCCCTATGCCAATTAATTAATTAGTTCGATATTATTATGTTGGCAAATGTTAAAAATAATGTTGGGCCCTACTGGAGGAGTTTTATTCAAAGCGAACTGTCAAGGGGGACCCATAAACCCCAACCGTGTAAGGAACGCAAAATCAAGGAACATAACACTGGTATGACGGAAACTAGGGAGGCAAGAGTGGAACAAAACACTAGGCAAAAGGCCGAGCCTTCGACCCTTTACCAAGTATATATGTGCATTAATTAAATAAGAGATATTGTGATATCCCAAGATGTCCATATCCCAACATGGAACAACCTGCAACTGCACCTGCAACTAGCAACACTATAAGAGGGGTTGAGCAAAGCGGTAACATAGCCAAACAACGGTTTGCTAGGATGGTGGAAAAGGTTAGAGGCTGTTTCATGGCATATTGGGAGGCTTGATAAACAATTGGTAGGAAGCGTGACATAGTAATGACCCACAAGTATAGGGATCTATCGTTGTCCTTTCGATAAGTAAGAGTGTCTTACCCAACAAGGAGCAGAAGGAAATGACAAGCGGTCTTCAGCAAGGTATTCTCTACAAGCACTGAAATTATCGGTAAGAGATAATTTTGTGATAAGGTAATTCATAACGGGTAACAAGTAACAAAGGTAGCTAAGGTGCAGCAAGGTGGCCCAATCCTTTTTGTAGCAAAGGACAAGACTGGACAAACTCTTATATAAAGCAAAGCACTCCTGAGGACACATGGGGATTATCGTCAAGCTAGTTTTCATCATGCTCATATGATTTGCGTTCGTTAATTTGATAATTTGATATGTGAGTGGACCGGTGCTTTGGTACTGCCCTTCCTTGGACAAGCATCCCACTTATGATTAACCCCCCTCGCAAGCATCTACAACTACGAAAGAGGAATTAAGGTAATACTAACCATAGCATGAAACATATGGATCCAAATAAGCCCCTTAGGAAGAAACACATAAACTAGGGTTTAAGATTATGTCACTCTAGCAACCCATCATCTACTTATTACTTCCCAATGCCTTCCCCTAGGCCCAAACAATGGTGAAGTGTCATGTAGTCGACATTCACATAACACCAGTAGAGGAGAGACAACATACATCTCATCAAAATATCGAACGAATACCAAATTCACATGACTACTTATAACAAGACTTCTCCCATGTCCCCAGGAACAAACGTAATTACTCACAAATCATATTCATGTTCATAATCAGAGTGGTATTAATGTGCATAAAGGATCTGAACATATGATCTTCCACCGAATAAACCAACTAGCATCAACTACAAAGAGTAAGCAACACTACTAGCAACCCACAGGTACCGATCTGAGGTTTTGAGACAAAGATCGGATACAAGAGATGAACTAGGGTTTGAGAGGAGATGGTGCTGGTGAAGATGTTGATGGAGATTGACCCCCTCCCGATGAGAGGATCGATGGTGATGATGATGGCAACGATTTCCCCCTCTCGGAGGGATGTTTCCCTGGCAGAACAGCTCCGCCGGAGCCCTAGATTGGTTTCGCCTCGAGACGGCGGCGCTTCATCCCGAAAGCTTCCTTGTGATTTTTTCTAGGGCAACATATAGTAGAAGATGGGCATCGGGGGCCTGCCAGGTGGCCCACGAGGCAGGGGGCGTGCCCAGGGGGGTAGGGCGCGCCCTCCACCCTCGTGGTTGGTGGGTGGCCCTCCTCTGGTGCTTTCTTCGCCCAATATTTTTATATATTCCAAAACTGACTTTCGTGGAGTTTTAGGACTTTTGGAGTTGTGCATAATAGGTCTATAATATTTTCTCCTTTTCCAGCCCAGAATTCCAGCTGCCGGCATTCTCCCTCTTTAATGTAAACCTTCTAAAATAAGAGATAATAGGCATATGTATTGTGACATAATGTGTAGTAACAGCCCATAATGCAATAGATATTGATATAAAAGCATGATGGAAAATGGACGTATCAACTCCCCCAAGCTTAGACCTCGCTTGTCCTCAAGCAAAAGCCGATATTTTGAAAAATATGTCCACACGTTTAGAGATAGAGGTGTCGATAAAATAAAATACGGACATGAGGGCATCATGATCATTCTTAGAACAGCAACATATATATTGTCATATAATTTCTTATGCTAAAGTAACAATCTATTCACAATGTAAAGTATGAATCAGAAACTTCATTGAAAACTAACAAACTATGATCTCAGTTACTGAAGCAATTGCAATTTATCATAACATCGGAAAGAGTCAATATATTAGCTTTTCAGCAAGTCCACATACTCAACTTTAGTCTTTCACAATTGCTAACACTTATGGGTATGAAGTTTCAATCGGTCACAGAGAAAGATAGGGTCTTATAATTTCGCCTCCCAACCTTTTACCTCAAGTGTAATGTTAACAATAATACTTTATGAAAACCTACATCCGATTGGATATATATATATATATATATATATATATATATATATATATATATCAGGATCTTTTCAACACATAGTGCTTGCCAAAGGATAAAGTGTAAAAAAGGAAAGGTGAAGATCACCATGACTCTTGTATAAGGTAGAAGTTAAAGATAAAAGATAGGCCCTTTGCAGAGGGAAGCAGAGGTTGTCATGCACTTTTATGGTTGGATGCACTGTTCAAGAAATCTTCCGATTCAGCGATTTATCATTCGATTTATCGCTACTCTTCGCGTGATCGATAAGATTATGCCTTACCTTCACCATTTATCGTTTGGGCCGATTTATTGCTATGACAAGCGATTTATCAGGAATCTACCGATAAATCAAGCCTATTCATAGCACTATGTTTGCAAAAACTATGTTTATTTGCGTTTTGTGGACCTTGTTACACAATATGTACTGTTGTCCTGTTTTGTTCGTCATTATATAAGGATTCAAAGGCTAGGAGTCAAGGTAACACTTCTTTCCAATATTGTTTTGGTGTTGAATATAACATATTTTAGTGTTGGGAACATGAGATTTGCAAAAAATGGCTGATTAATGGTCGACCGATAAAGTCGATTAATCGACCGATTTCCGATTAATATCTAATCCACAGTTGTCCGAGACGATAACAATAAGCGATATCCTCAACATTGGTTGGACGCACAAAATCTTAATGCAAAAGAACGTCACTTTATATTGCCACTTGTGATAGGGACCTTTATTATGCAGTTCGTCACTTCTATTTCTTCCATATCACAATCTTGTATAAAGCTTATTTTCTTCACACTAATAAGTCATACATATTTAGGGAGAAATTTTTATTGCTTGCACCGATGACAACTTACTTGAAGGATCTTACTCAATCCATGGGTAGGTATGGTGGACTCTCATGGCAAAACTGGGTTTAGGGATATTTGGAAGCACAAGTAGTATCTCTACTTGGTGCAAAGAATTTGGCTAGCATGAGAGGGAAAGGCAAGCTCAACATGTTGGATGATGCATGACAATATAACTTTTCGGATATAAGCAAACATAACTCATTACGTTGTCTTCCTTGTCCAACATCAACTTTTTAGCATGTCATATTTTAATGAGTGCTCACAATCATATAAGATGTCTAAGATAGTATATCTATGTGTGAAAACCTCTCTTTCTTTGTTACTTCCTATTAATTGCAACAATGACTAAAACTATGTTTGTCAACTCTCAACAACTTTTTATTCATCATACTCCTTATATGTGAAGTCATTACTCTCCATAAGATCAATATGATCTTTTTAGTTCTTTTTGTTCTTTCTTTTATTCCCTCAAGATCATAGCAAGATAGCAAAAGCCCTCGACTCAAAAGTAATCTTTATTATATATAGCTCATGCACTTGATTACATAGATAGGGATCAGCACAAAACTCAAAGCTAGATCATACTAAAACTAAGGAGCGAACTAAGAAAAACGATAAAGATAGAAGTGTGATGGTGATACGATACTGGGCCACGTCCCCCAAGCTTGGGAGTTGCCAAGGGGAGTGCCCATACCCATGTGTTTATGTCTCTTTCTTCGGAGGTGGTGATGATGGAGTTGTTGATGATGTAGGCTTCTTCCTTAGTTTGCGCTTGAGGATAGAATTTTGCTCCTTTAAGTCATCGATCTCCTGCTCAAGGCTTAGTATCTTTTTGCATAGTTCCTATTTGTTTTCCTGCAAGAGACGAAAAGGGATAAACTCGATCTTAGGTTTCTTCGCTCTATCATGGAGGCTTGACCTTTTAAACTCCACGTGCATGTCCCCAGGTTGAGGTAGTGGGACTTTCATCTTCATCTGAGCTCGTCTCCTCCTCTCCCTTAAGGATCATAGTCTTCTTATTCCTCCGTGGTCCAACCACAATGCTCCAAGTCCCTATAGAACTTGGGGTCTGCAAGGTAATCAGCCACATAGCTTTCTCCCTCCGAATCCTGGGACGACATATTGCTCTAAATCTGCTGCAGAAACAGCTCAAAACAAAAACAGAGGATTTCGTCGTGGTACGGTGGTCAAAACCTCCGAGAGATTATATAATGAATTTTTACCGACCATAAGAAGTATCGTGCAAGAAAACAGAGTCCGGAGGGCACACGAGGTGTCCACGAGGCAGGGGGACGCGCCCAGGGGGATAGGGCGCGCCCTCCACCCTCGTGGATGCCTCGTGTCCCTTTCGGACTACTTATTTTCTAATTTTTTAAATATTCCAAAATGGAGAAATATTGCTATTTGAGCAGTTTTGGAGTCCGTTTACTTACCGTACCAGATACCTATTCCTTTTCGGAGTCTGAAACATTCTGGAAAGTGTCCCTTATGTACTCCTCCGGGGTTACGGTGTCAAAAACATTGGATTCAACATTTATGGGATTACCTAAGATATAATGTTTGATTCTTTGACCGTTCACCACCTTCGGATTTGTGCCTTCGGCGTTGTTGATTTTGATGGCACCCGAACGATAGACCTCGATAATGTAAGGACCTTCCCATTTTGTGAGAAGTTTTCCTGCAAAAAATCTTAAATGAGAGTTGTATAGCAAAACATAATCACCTACATTAAACTCACACTTTTGTATCCTTTTATCATGCCATCTTTTAACTTTTTCTTTAAACAGTTTGGCATTCTCATAGGCCTGGGTTCTCCATCCATTAAGTGAGCTAATGTCAAATAGCCTCTTCTAACCGGCAAGTTTGAAATCATAACTGAGCTCTTTAATGGCCCAATATGCCTTATGTTCTAGTTCGAAAGGTAAGTGACATGCTTTTCTATAAACCATTTTATACGGAGACATACCCATAGGATTTTTATATGCAGTTCTATAGGCCCATAATGCATCATCAAGTTTTTTGGACCAATTCTTTCTAGATCTATTAACAGTCTTTTGCAAAATTAATTTAATCTCTCTATTACTCAATTCTACTTGACCACTAGACTGTGGATGGTATGGAGATGCAATTCTATGATTAACATCATACTTAGCAAGCATTTTAGGAAAAGCACCATGAATAAAATGTGAACCACCATCAGTCATTAAATATCTAGGGACTCCAAACCTCAGAAAAATAACGTCTTTAAGCATCTTACTAGAAGTGTTATGATCGGCACTACTAGTTGGAATAGCTTCTACCCACTTAGTAACGTAATCAACAGCAACTAAAATATGTGTATACCCATTAGAGGAAGGAAAAGGTCCCATATAATCAAAGCCCCAAACATCAAATGGTTCAATAACAAGTGAATAGTTCATAGGCATTTCTTGACGTCTACTAATATTACCAACTCTTTGACATTCATCGCAAGACAAGACAAACTTACGGGCATCTTTGAAGAGAGTAAGTAGGCCAATAAAAACCAGATTGCAATAGCTTACGTGCAGTTCTATCTCCAGCATGGTATCCTCTGTAAGCCTCGGAGTGACACTTGCGTAGGATATGTTCCTGTTCATGCTTAGGCACACAACATCTATTAACACCATCTACTCCTTCTTTATAAAGGTGTGGGTCATCCCAAAAGTAATGTCTTGAATCATAGAAAAACCTTTTCTTTTGCTGGTATGTGAAACTAGGTGGTATGAATTTAGCAACAATGTAATTGGCATAGTCAGCATACCATGGAGCAGTAAGAGAAGCATTTATGATAGCTAATTGTTCATCAGGAAAACTATCATCAATAGGTAGTGGGTCATCAAGAACATTTTCTAACCTAGACAAGTTGTCTGCAATGGGGTTCTCAGATCCCTTTCTATGAATAATATGCAAATCAAACTCTTGTAGCAAGAGAACCCATCTAATAAGTCTAGGCTTAGCATCTTTCTTTTCCATAAGGTATTTAATAGCAGCATGATTAGTGTGAACAGTTACTTTGGAATCAACAATATAAGGTCTGAACTTATCACAAGCGAACACAATTGCTAAAAATTCTTTTTCAGTAGTAGCATAATTTCTCTGGGCACTGTCTAGCATTTTACTAGCATATTGGATAAAATTTAATTTCTTATCAACTCTTTGTCCTAAAGCAGCACCTACAACATAATCACTAGCATCGCACATGATTTCAAAGGGTAAATTCCAATCGGGTTGCTGAACTATGGGTGCAGAAATCAAGGCTTTCTTAAGTATTTCAAATGCTTCTACACAAGCATCATCAAAGACAAAAGGAACATCTTTTTTAAGAGATTAGTCAGGGGCCTAGAAATTTTAGAGAAGTCTTTAGTGAACCTCCTATAAAAACTGGCATGACCAAGGAAACTTCTTATACCTTTGATGTCCTTAGGACACGACATCTTTTCAATAGCATCAACTTTAGCTTTATCAACTTCAATACCTCTTTCAGAAATTTTATGCCCCAAGACAATACCTTCACTAACCATAAAGTGGCACTTCTCCCGATTCAAGACAAGATTAGTTTCTTCACATCTCTGCAAGACTCGATCAAGTTTGCTTAAGCAATCATCAAAAGAAGTTCCATACATGGAGAAATCATCCATGAAAACCTCAACAATATTTTCACAAAAGTCAGAGAATATAGCAGTCATACAGCTTTGAAAAGTAGCGGGTGCATTGCATAAACCAAAAGGCATACGTCTATAAGCAAAGGTATCGAAAGGGCAAGTAAAATTGGTCTTATCCTGATCCTCTTTTGACAAAGGTATTTGAGAGAAACCGGAATAACCATCTAGAAAGCAAAAATGTGTATGTTTAGATAGTCTTTCTAGCATTTTATAAATAAAAGGTAAAGGGGAATGATCTTTTCTAGTAGCTTTATTTAATTTGCGGAAATCAATTACCATTCTATAGCCTGTAACAATTCTTTGTGTGATCAATTCATCTTTATCATTAGGAACAACAGTAATACCTCCCTTCTTAGGGACACAATGGACATGACTTACCCACTGACTATCAACAATAGAATAAATTATACCTGCCTCAAGAAGCTTTAGTATTTCATTTCTTACCACTTCTTTCATTTTAGGATTTAACCGTCGTTGATGATCAACAACTGGTTTAGCATCTTTCTCCAATTTTATTTTATGCTGGCATAAAGTGGGACTAATTCCCTTAAGATCATCAAGAGTATACCCAATAGCAGCACGGTGCTTCTTCAGAGTTTTCAATAATTTCTCTTCTTCATGCTCTGAAAGGTTAGCACTAATAATAACAAGATATATAGTCTTTTCATCAAGATAAGCACATTCAAAGTATCAGGTAATTGTTTAAGCTCAAACACGGGATCTCCCTTAGGTGGAGGAGGATCCCCTAGGATTTCAACAGGCAAGTTGTGTTTCAAAATAAGTCCCTGTTTAAAGAATACTTCATCTATTTCCCTTATTTCACTCATAAACATATCATTTCATGTTCTAGCAAATATTGTTCTAAAGGATCATTAGGAGGCACGACAATAGAAGCAAGACCAATAATTTCATCTTTACTAGGAAATTCTTTTATCATGGGGTTGTCTATGAAAGTTAGCGAAATTAAAGTTATGAGACATATCCCCTAAACCAATAGTAACAATATCCTTTTCGCAATCTATCTTAGCATTAACAGTATTCAAGAAGGGTCTACCAAATATAATGGGACAAAAGTCATCTTGTGTGGAACCAAGAACAAGAAAATCAACAAGATATTTAACTTTCCCACACAAGACTTCAACATCTCTAACAATCCCAATTGGTGAAATAGTATCCCTATTGGCAAGCTTAATTGTAACATCAATATCTTCTATCTCAGCAGGTGCAATATCATGCATAATTTCTTTGCAGAATGAGGTATTGCACTCGCACTAGCACCCATATCACATAAGCCATGATAACAATGATCTCCTATTTTAATAGAAACAACAGGCATGCCAACAACAGGTCTATATTTATTTTTAGTATCGGGTCTAGCAATTCTAGCAGCTTCATCACAGAAGTAGATAACATGCCCATCAATATTATCGACCAAGAGATCTTTAACCTTAGCAATACTAGGTTCAACTTTAATTTGCTCAGGGGGTGTAGGTGTTCTAGCATTACTCTTACGAACCAGAGTTGAAGCTTTAGCATGATCCTTTATTCTAACAGGGAAATGTGGTTTCTCAATATAAGCAGTAGGAACAATAGGATCAACATCATAAGTGATAGTATTTTCTTCAACTTTAATAGGTTATACTACTTTTACTTCAATGGGAGGATGATATTTAAACCACTTCTCCTTAGGGAGATCAACATGAGTAGCAAATGATTCACGGAAAGAAGCTACTATCTCAGAGTCAAGTCCATATTTAGTGCTAAATTCACGAAAAGCATCGGTATCCATAAAAGATTTAACACAATCAAACTTAGGTGTTATACCTGACTCCTTACCTTCGTCGAGTTCCCAATCTTCAGAGTTGCGCTTAATTCTTTCCAATAAATCCCATCTGAATTCAATAGTCTTCATCATAACAGAACCAGTGCAAGAAGTATCGAGCATTGAGCGATTATTGAGAGAAAGTCGATCATAAATTTTTTGAATAATAATTTCTCTTGAGAGCTCATGATTGGGGCATGAATATAACATTGACTTAAGCCTCCACCAAGCTTGACTGATACTTTCTCCTTCATGAGGCCAAAAATTATATATATATAATTACGATCACGATGAACCAGATGCATAGGATAAAACTTCTGATGAAATTTCAATTTCAATCGGTTGTAGTTCCATGATCCAATATCATCACATAGTCTAAACCATGTCAATGCCTTTCCCTTCAAAGATAAAGGTAAGACCTTTTTCTTGATAACATCCTCGGGCATACCTGCAAGCTTAAATAATCCACAAACTTCATCCACATAGATTAGGTGCATATCGGGATGTAATGTTCCATCTCCTGTATAGGGATTAGCTAGCATTTTCTCTATCATACCTGAAGGAATTTCAAAATAAATATTTTCAGTAGGTTGAGGAGCAACTCTTTGCTCTTTCTCGGGGTGAAGATACCCCGAACAAGCCCCTCAAATGATTATTTTCCATAGTAACAAGTGACAGTAAATTTCAGCACACTATATAAATGTTTCCTTAACAAATTCCACCTACCAAAGGCACTTTACTCCCCGGCAATGGTGCCAGAAAATAGTCTTGATGACCCACAAGTATAGGGGATCTATCATAGTCCTTTCAATAAATAAGAGTGTTGAACCCAACGAGGAGCAGAAGAAAATGGTAAGCGGTTTTCAGTAAGGTGTTCTCTGCAAGCACTGAAATTATTGGTAACAGATAGTTTTGTGATAAGGTAATTCGTAATGGGTGACAAGTAACAAAGGTAGCTAAGGTGCAGCAAGGTGGCCCAATCCTTTTTGTAGCAAAGGACAAGCCTGGACAAACTCTTATATAAAGCAAAGCGCTCCCGAGGACACATGGGAATTATCGTCAAGCTAGTTCTCATCATGCTCATATGATTCGCGTTTGTTACTTTGATAATTTGATATGTGGCTGGACCGGTGCTTGGGTACCGCCCTTCCTTGGACAAGCATCCCACTTATGATTAACCCCCCTCGCAAGCATCTGTAACTACGAAAGAAGAAGTAAGGTAACCTAACCATAGCATGAAACATATGGATCCAAATCAGCCCCTTACGAAGCAACGCATAAACTAGGGTTTAAGCTTCTGTCACTCTAGCAACCCTTCATCTACTTATTACTTCCCAATGCCTCCCCCTAGGCCCAAACAATGGTGAAGTGTCATGTAGTCGATGTTCGCCTAACACCACTAGAAGAGAGACAACATACATCTCATCAAAATATCGAACAAATACCAAATTCACATGACTACTTATAACAAGACTTTTCCCATGTCCTCGGGAACAAACATAACTACTCACAAATCATATTCATGTTCATAATCAGAGGGGTATTAATGTGCATAAAGGATCTGAACATATGATCTTCCACCAAATAAACCAAGTAGCATCAACTACAAGGAGTAATCAACACTACTAGCAACCCACAGGTACCTATCTGAGGTTTTGAGACAAAGATCGGATACAAGAGATGAACTAGGGTTTGAGAGGAGATGGTGCTTGTGAAGATGTTGATGGAGATTGACCCCCTTTCGATGAGAGGATCGATGGTGATGACGATGGCGACGATTTCCCCCTCTTGGAGGGATGTTTCCCTGGCAGAACAGCTCCGCTGAAGACCTAAATTGGTTCTACCTCGAGACGGCGGCGCTTCGTCCCGAAAGCTTCCTTATGATTTTTTCCAGGGCAAAAGACACCATATAGCAGAAGATGGGCATCGGGGGCCTGCCAGGTGGCCCACGAGGCAGGGAGGCGTGCCCAGGGGGTAGGGCGCGCGCTCCACCCTCGTGGCTAGTTGGTGGCCCCCCTCTGGTGATTTTTTCACTCAATATTTTTAATATATTCCAAAACTGACTTTCGTGGAGTTTCAAGACTTTTGGAGTTGTGCAGAATAGGTCTCCAATATTTGCTCTTTTTCCAGCCTAGAATTCCAGCTACCAGCATTCGGCATCTTTATGTAAACCTTATAAAATAAGAGAGAATAAGCATAAGTATTGTAACATAATGTGTAGTAACAACCTATAATGCAATAAATATTGATATAAAAGCATGATGCAAAATGAACGTATCATATAGCGATAGCATCGAGACAACTAGCATAGCAAAGATAATAGTGAGATTCAGGGTGACGGTCACCTTGCATGTAATCCCGCTAGAAAGAAGACCGAATCCAATAAGTAGACAAACAGGCATCGACAAACGAGTCCTCACAATCACAACGTAACCGGAACTAGCAACAAGAAGTAACATCGGAAAGAAGCAAACAACATGGTAAACACACGTGAATAAACATGGCATAATGCTCAGCCAAATATGATGCATGTCCGATTTAATGGGGCATGGCTTGGCAAAGTGCAACAAAGGATACTACAAATTAAGTGGAGCTCAATATGCAACGAGTTGCATATTGACAAAACACCACATTCAAATATTTAATTAACTCTCATTTATGTACTCAACAATATTAAATTTTGGTTAACATGGCAAGAATGTGAGGCATTAGCAAACCACCTATTTAGGCAAGTTTAAATGAGGCCGAAAACACAAACAACAATTCCGTAAAACCCCAATATGTTATTTAGCAATTTAAAGTAAACAACAATTTTAAACAGTTTCAATGTTGTTATCATGATGCGGATGACATATACAAGTTTTATGCAATTTTTATGAAAATGTTGACATGAACATGTTATGAAGCATTTGTCACCGTGGCGGAACGAAAGGGGTGCCATGGCAACGACAACGAAAATGGTGCCATGGCAACACTCCAATGATCCGACAACTCGTCGAGATGTCGATGCAAAAGGAAGTGTGGATGTACGAAACATGTAAAAGATGGTGCAGTGATCCCAGCAACCGGGTTCCCACATGTCGACGGCAAGGCAACGAGGAACGTGCAAGGATCAACTCGAACACGGTGCAAACAAGAGTATCTCATACAACATATGCATTCGGTCCACGGGTGGTCGTCTCGAGGTTATACCTTCAAAGCGTGCGTTTTTGGGCGGAACGAGTTTGGTGCAATGTAGAGCAAGTAGACGTTCTCGCAGCGGTCATAGTGGAAGTAGTTGTACTCATGCCGTAGTGGAAGTCACACGACGGTAGTCGAACTTGCGCTCGTGGTACATGGGTCTTCGGGCGACGGTAGTCGTACAATGTCCGGGGACGTCGATAGCGGTAGTTTGCGCAATCCACGGAAATGGTGCTTGTTCGGGCATGCGTCTTGACGAAGGCGTACTTGGTGCAAGTGGTATTAGTCCAGGAATGTAGCCGATGGAGGTGGTCTTGGTGATTCGAAGATGGCTGTAGAGGTACATGGTCGAATGTAGTTGAACTTGGTGATCGGCGTCGGTTGTGCAAGGCGGCTTTACTAGTCTTGGCAGAAAACATAGCGTGCACAGGAGGCGAACGGCTCCATATCATCCATGGTTGTGCGTGGAGGTGGGAGAAGCAGGCATGGCACATGTGGGGGAAGGCGCTCTGCGTAGCAGGACGCGCAGCGTGCAAGGCAAGGGAGCAGAGGAGCAGCTGGACTACGGCGGCGGCTGCTGCCGGAAGCTAGGAGCTCTGCGGCTGCGGCCATGGCGAGCGGGCGAGGCAGTGCGCGGGGGGTAGGGGTACGGGCGCGAGCAGAGGAGCTCGGGGCCATGCACGTGGAGGAGAGGGACGACAAGGGGCTCGGGGATGAGTCAACCATGGCGATGCATCAGCGGTAGAGGCGCGACGCAGGTCGTGGTCGCCGTCAGCTACCGGACGCGGAGGTGGGACCGGACGACGGGCGGAAGGAGGCGCCGGATCGGGAGGTGAACTAGAGGAGGAGTGAGGCTGCGACCTTGTGGCGCTCGAGATGGAGGCAGGGCCAATCAGATGGAGGGTTGCTGGAGCGAGGTGGAAGGAGGGGATCGATGAGAGGGCGAGGGGATCAGGCGCTGGCAGCGATGGAGGGAGCGAGCGATCGAGGGGATCGGTCGGGAGGAGGCCAACGAGCGAGGAGAGCTCCTATTCGGCGCCTTATGCGCCCGAACAGCTCGTTGGCGCACACTTGCCGCACCTTGTTGGGCCGGCCCATGAAGGAGGATCGCAGCGAGGTCGAAAATTGCAAAAATGGGCGTTTCCTGGATTCGAACTCAGGTCGGTACCTTCACACTGAGTTTAACTAACCACTAGAACCAAGGGACATTCATGATAGAAAACAGCGACAACATTATAAGAACAACATGGCCGCGCTATTTATTTGCATAATACCGTCTGTTATACGAATTATTCTGAAAAATGTCCTGAATTAGAAAACACTCGTCATTTTTGAAAAAAAGTTCACAAACTCAAAAACATTCATCGATTTTGAAAAAAGTTTGTGAAAAAAATTCATCCATTAAAGACCATCAATTTGAAGAAAAGTTCATCAAATTGGGAAAAAACTTCATAGAATTTGAAAAAAAGTTCACTGGATTTTAAAAAAGTTCATCAAAGTTGAATAAGAGTTCATCAAATTAAAAAAGTTCATCAAATTTGAAAACAGATCATAGAATTTGAAAAAGTTCAGCGAGTCTGAAGCAAAAGTTCATCTATTTTGTGAGATGTAGAAAAAAAGTTCATCAAATTTGTAAAAAAGTTCATCAGATATGAAAAAAGTTCATTGGATATGAAAAAAGTTCATCAAATTTGAAGAAATTCATCAAATTTCAAAAAAGTTCATCGAAGTTGAAATAAAGTTCATCGGATTTGAAAAAAGTTCATCGTATTTGAAAAAAGTTCATAAAATTTTGTTCAAATTTGAGAAAAAGTTCATCTATTTTAAATTAAATCACGAATTTTCCGAAAGTTTGTAGAACCAGGAGGAAGAAAAATAAATACGAAAAATGGGGAAAAGAAAAAGGAAACAAAGACTACCGAGAAGAAAAGAGAGGAATAGAGCATAGTGGTCACGTGGGGTTGATTAGCAGAGTGGTTAGTGCGTAGCACCCTGAACCAGGACGTCTTTGGTTCGAGTCATGGAGGGGCGCCCTTTTTGCGTTTTGAAAACAAAGAAACAAATAGGCAGATGGGCTAGCCCAGCACGGAGGGTGGGTGTGCGCCCGTTTGCGAGAACACGTGTAACGGGCGCCGAATAGGAACCAGCGCGAGCGAGGGGATAAGGCAGATCGAGCTAGGGTTAGAAGGGGGTGGAAGGGCTGTGGGAACGGGACGGTCTAGCTGGGCCTAGGAGGTTAGATGGGCTGGTTCCCGCTTCAGAGCAAAAAGGCCAACCTTCTCGCTATTTCCCAAGTACAGAAAAATAGACAGAGGAAAAAGAGAAGGAAAGAAATAGCTAGGGGTTTTGGAAAATGCTGAAACTTATCCGACGGAGCCTAAGAATTATACTTAGCCCAAGAAAAGAAGTTTCACACGATATGGAAGAGTTGATTCAAACTCATTTGAATTTAACTTAAATGGTTTGAACTAGGACGAGGTTTAGGAGTGGCCAAAATGTTGAGATTTTTGGTGGAGCTCCGGAAAGTGATGAAAGAATTTATGGGCAAAGTTGGAGACCAAGAATTGAGATAACAAAGGCATGGGATATTTTGCAAGTATGTTATGGTGAATTCCAAATTAATGGAATTTTTATTATAGCTCCCTAAATATTGGGAGGATATGCTATAAAGAGAAATCACCATGTGAATTCCCTCGATTTAAATAGATCAATGATCTATGCAATTTATTTAGTTAAGTTTTTAAAAAGGTTGCATGATAACATGATGCAATGCAAATGATGTAATGCAACAAAGCAACTGAAACACACGGCAAAACATTAAAGGCATCTGGAGCGTCGTTCTCGGGTCGTTACAACTCTCCTTCACTTACAAGAAATCTCGCCCCGAAATCTAGGGATGGCACCAGAGAGAAACGAAAAAGAAAGAGGTACAACAAAGTTGCTTCTTTGGCAAACGAGTGAAACCACGAACCTTGAGAGGTTGAACAAATTGAAAGAAAGAATACAACGGAGATGAACGAGATTGCAAACACTCTCTTGGACAAGAGAATCAAGGAATACAATGATAACCAAGAGCTTACGTGACAAGATAGACATTGAAAACCACTCCGGTTACAATGAGATACATAAGGAATAAGAACGAAAGAATTCAGACAGCACTCCGACTGAAAAGCGGAGGAATTGAACAAGAACTTGACAAGATGGAATGATACTTGACGAGAGAAACAACACAATGCCTCCGGGACAAATGAAAGAATGGAATGAAAAGAACGGAGAAGAAAACAACATCTTCTACCGCAAATGAATTTGAAAAACATCCTTAGGAGAAAGGCTTGAACCAAGAATCAACAATCAAATGATATGCTCCTCGTGGGCTTATGGAAACATCTCAAAACTTGAGGTGAAATTCTGCCACTATCAAATGATTGATTAGTTGAGAGGAACGAAGAGATGCAACACTCCTTTCACCAAATTGACGAAGGGCTAACTTGGATCATTGATAAGCACCACAAATAGCAACACTCCCAATGGAAGGCTTTAGGTGAAATCTATATAAAGATACTCGAATGAAGAAATTATTATGGGTTGAAACTGTCGGCGTTCTGGGAACGGGGGTCCCCAGACTTGCCTGCCAGCGGCCAGCGGCGTGGCTCGAGTGGTGGCCCAGTACGGCCCATCTTCATCAACACAAGACCCAAGACCCTCGCGAGGGGCCAAGCCTCGCAGGGCGGACGACACGAGGCTTCTTCCGGAGAGGCCTCGTCAGGCAGGCTCACGAGGAGGCGGAGATCAAGGCAGGGGTACCTCACGAGGTGCTCGTGACGCAAGCCATGACGATCGAGACCAGGCGGGCGCCAAGCGGGCGCCAAGCGGGCGCCAGCCCGCACAGTGTCCTTGTTTCCTCCTTGGTGCAAAGGGGGCAAGCACAGGCGTGGAGTACCGAGGCATCAATCAAAGGTTGCCATTTGAGTGCAACGAGACCAAGACCAGCAGAGCGGCAGGATGGAGGTCATCGTGGAGCCCAAGACGGTGTCATAGCCGGTGCCTTTGGCAGCCGAAGACCAACTTTAGTCAGGATAACTTGTACTAGATGTTCTCCTTCAAAATGGCCGTTGTTGGCGCCCTTCCCGCTCAATATTTGGGGAGAGGACCAGGGCCTCTATAAATAGGGCTAGCCACCATAGAAGGGAGAGAGATTGAGTCCTCATCAGATCCATAGGCGATTGAGCTCATCCAAGTAGTTCATCGCACCAGCTCAAGAACACCTCTCGCGAGGCTGTTCATCCTTTGTACTGTTCATCATCAGCCCCTAAGGCAATCCACCACATCACACACTGGAGTAGGGTATTACACCACAACGGTGGCCCAAACCAGTATAAATCTTGTGTCGCTCATGTTGTTCATCGTTTTAGCTTGGATTCTCGCGAGGCGATCGGACGTGGTTTGGTAGGGGGAAGATCTTCGCACGCACCCCAGAGTTCGAATCTTAAGGGTCTACCGAAACCCAACATCCAACATTTGGCGCGCCAGGTAGGGGCGCGCCAGAAACTTTCTTCCGCTGTTCCGCATTCGATCACCTGTCGTGTCCATGGCTGACGCTCGCCTGGCTCGTGCCGAGCGCCGGGCCGCTCTCGCCGCCCGCGTCACCCAGACGGCTCCCGTCGGTGGGTGTCCTCGTCGTTCCTCGTCGCCTGCCGCCAACGCCGCCACCGGGCCGGCGGGGGACGAGCAACAGGCCTCATCGCTGCATCCTTTGGTGCGGTGGGAAGGCCGCACCGCCACCCCGTCGCTGACTCCAGCTAGTTTGTCGTCCCACGCCCATCGCGCCCCCACAGATGTGCATGCCGCGTTGCTCCTGGCGCGTGAGCTCCTGCACTACCATCCCGTCGACGACCTCTATGAGGAGTGGCTCGCTCGCATCACTGAGCTCGTCAGCGCCGCGGGAGGCTCCCCTGTGTCGTCCCTCTCGCTGCCTCACCCTCCGTCCTGCATGGGTGGTGCAGCCAAGGAGGTGCCTCCGCCACCTCCTCCCCAAGAAGGCGCCCTGGCTCCAATGCGTGCAGCCCCAGGACGAGATCCACCGCATCCGGCGCCTGCGCGACAAGAAAGGAGCTGCCAAGAAATCCGTCGTCCCCAAGAAGGTGCACGCATGCTCCCGGCACCGGTGTGCCATGACCGCATCCCTGCGCCAGCACGTCAAGACCCCGTGCTGCTCCAGGCAGCGGTGCGTGAGAATCCCCAGGAGCAAGCCCCCCATCAGCAGAGAGCTCCGGTGGCCACCGCAGGCTGTCGCGCCTTCACCACCGAGCTACGAAGTGTCGCTTGACCGGGCAAGTTCAAACCTGACCTACCCCCTCGCTATGACGGCACTGCCGACCCCGCGGAGTTCCTACAGCTCTACGAGCTGGGCATCGAAGCCACCAACGGGGACGAAAAGGTCATGGCGAACTTGTTTCCCATGGCACTCAAGGACGGTGCCCGCACCTAGCTCCTGAACCTGCCCCTGGCACGATCTCCTCCTGGGACGAGATGTGCACTCGCTTCATCGCCAACTTCCAGGGCACTCGCAACCGTCCGCCGGCCGTGGGTGACCTGCGCCGCATCAAGCAGCAGCCCGAAGAGACCTTGCAGAAGTACATCCAGCGCTTCAACATCGCTCGCCTCAAGATTCCCAAGGTGACCGAGGAGGCCATCATCTCGGCGTTCTCTGATGGCGTCCGCGACGTCAAGATGAAGGAGGAGCTGGCAATCCACGAAGATCTGTGTACGTCTCTGGAGTTGTTCAACCTGGCGACCAAGTGCGCAAGGGCTGAGGAGGGACGCCTTTCCCTTCTCGAGCTCCCGGCTGCAGATCCATAAGAGAAGAAAGCCAAGGCCAAGGATGTGAAGCGCTAGGGAGCAGCTGTGTTCACAGCAGAGCCGGACATGAAGCGCGGCAGGGATCAGCCGGAGTCGTCCAAGGGAAACCGGTACTATGTGTACCATGATCTCCATACCCACAACACCAACGAATGCCAAGAGCTTAGGGCCGTGTGAGAAGGCCGTGTCGATCGATGCCCCGAGCGCAACGATCGGGGCTACGGCCGAGGCGGAGGAAGAGGTGGAGGATGATGGGATGACCGTGGCCCTCGCCAAGGGTGGCGTGACCGGCCTCGCGAGGACCGCTAGCAGGATCAGCCTCGCGAGGGGGCTTGGAGGGATCAGCCTCGTGAGGATCGCCTGCAAGGCAACACAGGACTTCCTCCTCTGCCACCACCGCCAAGAAGGAATGACGACCATCATCAGGACGAGGGGGCTAGGGGCTTCCAGGAGCCGTGTGCAATCGCTTGCATCTTGGGCGGTGCCCAGGCCCCAGCCTCTCAGCGCATCTTCAAGCAGTTTGCTCGCGACGTGAATGCAGTCCTCCCCAAGCTTAAGGCCATGCGCCCCCTCAGGTGGTCTGCGTGTGCCATCACGTTCAGCTGATCAGCTCAAATGCGCGGCAACAGCCGGTGTCCTCCCGATGCTCTGTTCCCCAGTCATCAGCGGTGTGTAAGTTACCAGGACCCTCATCGACGGCGGGGCAGGGCTCAACATCCTGTCCGTCGAGACGTTCCACAATCTCCAAATGCCATATGATTAGCTTCAACCAACCAAGCCTTTCTCAGGAGTCACTGATAGTTCCACTGTCCCGATAGGGCAGGTCCGCCTCCCTGTCACCTTTGGACAACACAAGAACTACCGTACCGAGCTCATTGACTTCGACGTCGCCCGCATTCTCCTGCCATACAATGCCATCCTCGGATATCCCGCTCTGGCCAAGTTTACGGCAGTGACTCACCATGGCTACAACGTCCTCAAGATGCCAGGAAGTGGCGGAGTCATCACGGTCCCCTGTGAAGAGAAGGATGCGGTGTGCTCTCTCGAGCGTGCCTTCCAAGCCACGTCAATCGAGGACCCAAACAGCAAGAGTAGAAACCTTCCTGAAGCAGCCCCCAAGAAGAAGAAGACATCACCTGACTCAAGGCCTTAGGAGGCAGGCACCTCCGGAGGCGCCACATCCGGACATGCGCGCATACAAGGAGCGCCACCCTCCGTCGCATAGGAAGGCGCGCCCGGTGCCCTCCTCGGGCAAGGCTCGGGGCTCTCTCTTGGGGAGCCACTGACTTTGCCAAGATCACGAGGGAGGCGCTCGGGCACCACTTGGAGGCGTGCTTCGCAGCACGTTTCTCTCAAGAAGGCATAAGGCAAGGAGGGCCCAACCCTCAGGAGTTCAACACCAAGGTCGCTTAGGAGTTGTAGGAATCGAGAGTCATGTGCGGCAACCGCCGCCTGCCCAGTGTAGCTCCCCATCCAGGCGAGGATGGCGGGCTGCGCATCTTCATCGACTACCCAGGGCTCAATCGAGTCGCATCTCAGGAGCGCTTCTGGCCTTCGCGCGTGGGGCATTGCGAGGGTCCACCGCATAGCTACGTTCGCATGCCCTTCGACTTGACGAACGCGGCTACTGCTCACCAGCGCGTGATGAGAAGCATTCTAGAAGCTCAAGTGGCCAAGCACCATGCGCTCCTGGAGGAAATGGAGGTGCACCTCGCCGAGCCGCCCGGACCTCTAGAGCCTCCCGAGGCTCGGAGCCCCAAGGGCTCGTGAGGATTGGCTTCTTCACCACACACCGTCAGCTACTCCGACACTCGCTCTGCAATGGTATTAGGTGACTTCTCTCAAGTTTCGTTTCAGCTGGGAGCGCCCACAGGGCTGCATCATTCCCAGGTCGCGTGGGTCTGTCCCCGTGACATGTATCCGTTTTGCTTATGTCTTCAGCTTACCTTGTTGGGGGCGCCCCTTAGGCTGCATCATCCCCAAGCCGCTTGGGCCTGACCCAGTGGCGCGTGCCTTTCTCTACATCTATCTAAGTTGATTTGCTTCTTCATGCTTAACCTGCTTGAGATAATCGCCTGCTCAATTGACAGCTACCTTTGGAGCCGCTCGCTCTGGCACGACGCTTGCTCATGGGTCCGTCCCTGCAATGTTGACGAATCTGAGTGGTCGAGCTCTGACCGTGGCAGCCCCGCAAAGCGCTACCTCACCAGGCCCTCAGTGCCTCAATCACTCCCTCGGAGCAACCAATGGCTGGCTGGCAACCGTAATGGCAGTCCTTGTTTTCCTCGTGCTGGTGTACAGGATCCGCCTAAGGAATAGCGTGGGGGGCGTCGTGAGCTCCTTATCTCTCTCTATCTCTCTCTCTCTCTCTCTCTCTCTCTCTCTCTCTCTCCCGTACGACCCACTCACGCGTTAAAAGGGGGGCGACTGAGCATCACGACTCAGGGGCTCTTACTGGCTCTCCATCCCTCACCCCCTGGCCTTGACCCACGGCATCACGACCTGTCATACCAGCGGCGGCTGAGCTAGCTCGAGGGCCGGGACCTGAGGATGTAGAGCATGAAGGAAAGTGCGGGGAAGAGGGGATAAGATCACGAGGACCCAACCCAGCGACACCCCAGCTGCCGGCGCGCAGGCCCGGCACCTCGCCGAAGAACTACTCCAAGCTCATGAGATAAGTCACGCCCCTGTAAAAACTAAATCAACGCGACGCTAAACCCTCGCCTAGTGCGGCCCTGTCACAGCGACGTTGCCTTCCTTTCTTGCCCAACGGAGGCTACTTGAGCGCTAAAGGGGACCTCCCAAGCATCGCGCCTCGGGGGCTCTTACTGGACCTTGGGCTGGCATACCAGCGACGGCTGAAGCCTGCCTGGGGACCGGGACCTGTCAGCGTAGAGCACCAAGCCCTCGTGAGGATAGAAAGGAGGAGCCGAGCCGAGACAGGACAAGCATCTCGCATCGCTCGATGATAAGGATAGTATTCACAAAAGACATGGCAGACGCCTTACATACCCCCGCGGGGTGTTTCTTCGATTCCTCGCAGGGAACAAAAGGTGCCAATCCTAAGGAACGCTAACTACGCGTGCCTCCATAGGAGACGCCATCATCAATAGTGGGCCGCCAAGCGCCGGCGCCAACCCCATCCCGATCAGCTGCGTCGGCGGCCCGATGCAGCTGCCCCACTCCGAGCGCGACGCGAGCTCGGGGGCTTGTAGCTGTTGTCGCCCGTCTCCGGAGTCACGTGAAGCTCGGGAGAGTCGTTGGACCCTCCGGTTTCTCCGCTGCTACCATAGGAGCTGCTGGGGAAGCGGTTGGCGGGCCTGGCCCTCGCTGCTTCAATGCCCCGGCCGCCTTCCTTGGGGCAGCACTCCAGTCGGCGTCCTTCCGTGTCGAAGACCTTGAAGAACATCAAGGAGGCGCCATCGTATTCAAGATGAATTATGAGGGCACCCCCTGTCCGGCAGACCCGGGCGATCTCGCCCCAGCCCCGGGTCATGTAGACCTTGCCCGGAGCGACAACCTCAACCTCCGGTTCAGTCGCAAGGGTGCTGTAGTCAGCATGCTGCAGCTAGAGCTCCAGAGGCCCCCTCGGCGGCATCTCGAAGGCGAAGGAGGGAGGAAGGCAAATCCAAGAACGTGGAGGCATAGCGGCATGAAGCACAAGCTCGCAAGAAGAGCCCTTGGCATGGACCCCAGGGGCGACGACGCGCACCATCGTGACTCATCGGCATCGCCGGCGGTGCTGCTCGGCATCTTCTTCTCCAGGGCCCTCAGCTCGGGCATACAAGGGCAGCGGAAACCCAGGCGACAGCCGCACATACCATGGCCTCGACGTCTCCTGCCACGCAACCACGTCGCGACAGCTGGGGACCGGCCGTTTCTTCGGCGGAAGCGGGTCGGGACCCTCTCGGGGGACCTTCCCCTTCTCTTCCGCTGAAAACCGGCGGATCGGCGCCATTGGCGTAAAGTAAAGCAAGGGCGAGGAAGAAAGAGTGAAGCAAAAAGAGATGGACTGCGGGGGCTCTCGCCCGTCCGTACTTATAATCCAGATGAGGCCAACCGTCGGTCTCCACGATCACCGGTAATCATGACTCATTTCTGCATGCAGGGACTTGTCAAGTCGAGCAGTTGTCGAGGCAGCGTGGGGAAGCAGAGGCACCCACGTCCAATCAACCGCCACGCGGCGCCCAAGGCCGCAAGCTGATGGGGCCCGCGGCGCTCCGCACTTGCCCCTTCACTTCTCTGCTAAGCCAAGTCCGAGCGCGCCTTGGGACCTGGGGCTACTGTCGGCGTTCTGGGAACGGGGGTCCCCAAACTTGCCTGCCTGCGGCCTGCGGCGTGGCTCGAGTGGTGGCCCAGTACGACCCATCTTCATCAACGCAAGACCCAAGACCCTCGCGAGGGGCCAAGCCTTGCGGGGCAGACGACACGAGGCTTCTTCAGGAGAGGCCTCGCCAGGCAGGCTCGCGAGGTGCTCGTGACGCAAGCCGTGACGATCAATACCAGGCGGGCGCCGGCCCGCGCAGTGTCCTTGTTTCCTCTTTGGTGCAAAGGGGCAAGCACAGGCATGGAGTACCGAGGCATCAGGCAAAGGTTGCCATTTCAGTGCAACCAGACCAAGACCAGCAGAGCGGCAGGATGGAGGTCACCATGGAGCCCAAGACGGCGTCATCCCCAGTGCCTTTGGCAGCCGAAGACCAACTTTAGTCAGGATAACTTGTACTAGATGTTCCCCTTCAAAATGGCCATTGTTGGCGCCCTTCCTGCTCAATATTTGGGGAGAGGACCAGGGCTTTTATAAATAGGGCTAGCCACCACAGAAGGGACAGAGATCGAGTCCTCATCAGATCCATATGCGATCAAGCTCATCCAAGTAGTTCATCGCACCAGCTCAAGAACACCTCGCGAGGTTGTTCATCCTTTGTACTGTTCATCATCAGCCCCTGAGGCAATCCACCACACCACACACTGGAGTAGGGTATTACACCACAACGGTGGCCTAAACTAGTATAAATCTTGTGTCGCTCGTGTTGTTCATCGTTTTAGCTTAGATTCTCGCGACGCAATCGGACGTGGTTTGGTAGGGGGAAGATCTTCGCGCGCACCCCAGAGTTCGAACCTTAAGGGTCTGCCGAAACCCAACATCCGACAGAAACAACTCATGAACAAAGAGAAAATGATGGTTTTACAATATCTTATTCCTGACAACTTGTGAATCGTGAAACATGAAGGAAATTGTCAAGAATGACATAACACCACCTCAAAACATAAGGTAGAAAGAATTGCACTTCGAAGTGCAAGAAGAAGAATACTCAAACTCCTTCAACAAGAATCTTGACGAATACTTCGAGAACAAATGAAAACTTTTGATGAACCACCATGATGAACCATAGTGAGAACTCCGGTAAGAAAATAATTGATAGGAAGGAAGTGAAGGTTGAAAGAACAAGATGAAACACTGCGATGACTTAGATGGAACTTCGTGACACGATAATTGATAGCTTGGAGCTCCGGAAAAATAAAGATGGAGCACTTTGAACCGAGAGTTTATTCATCATGAGCAAATCCCAGAAGAAGGAATTAATCACTTGGATAAACAAGAATAAAAATTATGTTATGCGTATCCTTCACCAATTTAAATTGATGAGAAGCATTGCATTTGCATACTACTTATTCGCGCTGAAAATGATTAAAGAGAGATATAGCGCGAACTTGAGAAGGTCTTCACGAACCTCTGGTAGGAATTGGAAACAACGAGTAGATAGATTTGATAATATGGAAGTGGAATGTTGAGTGAAGCACCGTAACAATCTGAAAACAAACAAATAATAGGAACGCGTCACCGGGAAGAATTAGAAAATGAACGAAGATACTTGAGGTAATTTAGACACAAGAGAATGAATAGATGACCAACTGACTAGAGAATACTTGAACGATGCACCGGTAAGATTTGGAGAACGAAAGCTGAAAGCTGAGAATGAGTAATTCTAAAATGATGGGCTCCGAAGAATCAAACTGAAAAGACTCCTGAATTGCCCGAATGGGTGAAAAGAATTCTCACAATCGAAAACAATTATGAGAGGAAGGCGTAAAGCTAGAACCATGAATCTCCAAGAGAAAGGACCAAGATTTAAGAGAAACTCTTCTTCGGTCTTCAATTGTAGAGAATGACGACGAGGAACACCACCAAAATTGTAGAGATACTCCGGAAGAATGAAAAGAGGAAATGTTGAACCAATGATGAAAAGAATTTGAAAGCGGTCTTGGAGAAGGCATATGACTGATGGAATCCATTCTTAAGTCACACTTTGAAAAGAATTTTAGAATAACTACAAAAAATTAGAAGAGCCGGGTAAGATCCTGGGAAAAGACCTGTGGGTTAGGGCCCACTCGAAGATACACCATTGAAAAAGATTTCTTGAAAGAGAGATTTCCCCGGTTGATTTAAATAGCTTGAAAGGATTAAGAATGGAAACTGAATCTTCTGAGATATCTTCGGCACCTCGAATATGAATAGAGAGAGGTGAATAACTAAGGGAGACTTGGATAAGAAATTCCAACATGGAAAAACATGTGAAACAAAATGAAAAGATATGATTAACATCGAAGCTCGAATTGACTCCATCAGAAAAGGAAAGAGAACGAACAATGATAAACTTGAAGCTCCTAAGCATCTTCGTGAGGAAACACCGAATGAGAACATCGAAGGGGAAAAACTGTATAGACTTCTCATGAATAAAATGGACACCTGATTAATATATATGAGTCTTTGAAGTAAAGGGTGGGATGGTGGGAAAATAAATGCAACTTGGGACGGGCAAAACGAACACCCATGAGAAGAACTAATAATTGATCTTGCAAATGTTGAAGGGATCGAATTAACTTGAAGAGAAGCACGCCGGTTGAGAAGAATTTACATGACAATCTCAATGATCAAGAAGGATTAGCACTCCCATAGAAATATGAGAACACCATTCACGGAAGGTGTGGATCAACATTTGACATCGAAGCAACTCGAATACCACAACTCAAAACAAAACAAAGATTTGGCTTGCAGAATAAGCCAGAACAAACATATGATAGAGATTTCGTCCGAAATTTTCGTGGTGGGGCCCACACGGGCGATCGTACAACACCATCATGTACAAGGCAGTGCACATGACATACGATACGTTCCCAAGTTAGCATAGCTAAGGACTCTTTAAGACACAACGATACCACTGTAAAACCAACCGTGGATAGGCGGACCATTAGACATCAAACCCCAATCTCATATCATGCATCTGTTAGAAAGATATCCTAGGTAACTACTTGAATTCCCACCTAAAAACTTCTGAAACTTTCTGGTTATGCAATCCGGTGTTGGGGATACAGGAAGGCACAAATATCTCACACAACTAACAAATCCTACACTCCAACTGTATCCATCCATCAACACATAACCAAGAAAACCTCGGAAATCATGTACCTCAGACCTTTGAACACACAACGATACTAGTCATGGAGGATCATTCGTGCTATCTCCTCCAGTACTGGGGATAAGTCACGACACTATTTGCCACCATGAAAAGTATGGGAGCGTTTCGATGTCAGTGCCCTTTGGTATTTCGGAACTGAGACGATAGCTATGACGAAAACACCTTGGAGCTCAACTCCCCGGGTACAATCTATACAATCGGGAGGCACCAAGATAGAATTCCCGTCACATCAATATCGCAACGATTCTAACAATACCCGCGTGATCCTAAAAAAATTTGAGTGAGAAAGAGGAGAGTGAAGTCAAAACATCTATGTCAGGAGTCCTCACCAGAGCGACGAAGGGGCTGGGGAGTAAAAAGAATTCCTACTCTCCGATATAACTAGACTCAAAATAGTTTTCTTCTATACTCAACAACGGTAGCGGTTCAATCAATCAAGGGGGCTCCTAAGGTAGGTAAGGCTATGATACCAACTTTAGCACCTAAGATGCGATTCTATCCCAATCACGTGATCAATTCATGATTGTCGCATAACCGTATTTCGAGCGCATAGCAAGGTGGATATCATTACAACATACCATGTACTGAATAGATGAGGATACAAGGCATAGGCTTACACTCACCACAAGCTACAACATTCATACAACAATACATCAATACATAACATTCATCATGCAGAAGAGCAGGATCCGACTACGGGTGAAATCAAGTGAAAAAGAAGAACGACATCCACCCTGCTAACCCAGACTCCCGACCTGGAACCTAAATCCCTTGATCGAAGAAGAAGCAGAAGAAGAACTCCAAACAAGCAAGCATCACACTCGCTCCAGATCATCGCATTACCTGTACCTGCAACTGTTATTGTAATAATCTGTGAGCCACGAGGACTCAGCAATCCCATTACCATGGGTATCAAGACTAGCAAAGCTTAATGGGTATGGAATGGATAAGTGGTGAGGTTGCAGCAAGCGACTAAGCAACTGTATGGTGGCTAACTTACGAGTACAAGAATAAGATGAGAAACTATGCAAACGGTCGCAAGCTAGTAATGATCAAGAAGTGATCTCGAACTACTTACGTTCAAACATAATCCCACCATGTTCTCTTCTCGACTCACTCGAAAAGAGACAGTCACGGTTACACACGCGGTTGGTGTATTTTAATTCGGATCTGGTGTCAAGTTCTCTACAACCGAACATTAAAAATTCACATCTGCCACATAACCGCGGGCACGGCTCTTGAAAGTTTAAACCCTGCAGGGGTGTCCCAACTTAGCCCATCTTGCTCTCACGATCAACGGAGGAAAATCCTCCTCCCGGAACAACATGATCAAGCTCGCAATCCCGGTTCACAAGACATTTCGACAATGGTAAAACAAGTCCAGCAAGATCTCCCAACATGCCGACACCCTGATAGTAGCCGTGCGTTTCTCGTCTCAGGCCACGACGAATAAGCTACGCGTATAGGTGCCAAAGTACCCCAAGTTGCCAAGGGGCAGCCCCACACATTGCTCTAGTTTGGGACCAACACCATCAACACTGGCTCCCTTGTATTATGTGGAATTAAAGAACCTCGGGGATGCGACCCCCTACGCCAATTAATTAATTAGTTCAATATTATTATGTGGCAAATGTTAAAACCAATGTTGGGCCTTGCTGGAGGAGTTTTATTCAAAGCAAACTGTCAAGGGGGCCCCATAAACCCCAACCATGTAAGGAACGCAAAATCAAGGAACATAACACCTGTATGACAGAAACTAGGGCGGCAAGAGTGGAACAAAACACCAGGCAAAAGGCCGAGCCTTCCACCTTTTACCAAGTATATATGTTCATTAATTAAATAAGAGATATTGTGATATCCCAAGAAATCCATGTCCCAACATGTAACAACCTGCAACTAGCAACACTACAAGAGGGGTTGAGCAAAGCGGTAACATAGCCAAACAACGGTTTGCTAGGATGGTGGAAAAGGTTAGAGGCTATTTCATGTCATATTGGGAGGCTTGATAAACAAGTGGTAGGAAGCGCGACATAGCGATAGCATCAAGACAACTAGCATAGCAAAGAGAGTAGTGAGATCCAGGGTGACGGTCATCTTGCCTGTAATCTCGCTAGGAAGAAGACCAAATCCATGAAGTAGACGAACGGGCATCATCGAACGAATCCTCACAATCGCAACATATCCGGAACTAGAAAGAAGAAGTAACACCGGAAAGAAGCAAACAACATGGTAAACACACATGAATATACATGGCATAATGCTCAACCAAGTATGACGTATGTCCGGTTTAATTTGGCATGGCACGGCAAAGTGCAACAAAGGATACTACAAATTAAGTGGAGCTCAATATGCAACGAGTTGCATATTGACGAAACACCACATTCAAATATTTAGTTAACTCTCGTTTACGTACTCAACAATATTAAATTTTGGTTAACATGGCAAGAAGGTGAGGCATTACCAAAGGCAAGTTTAAATGAGGCCGGAAACACAAACAACAATTCCGGAAAACCCCAATATGTTATTTAGCAATTTAAAGCAAACAACAATTTTAAACATTTCAAATGTTGTTATCATGATGCGGATGACATATGCAAGTTTTATGCAATTTTTATGAAAATGTTGACATGAGCATGTTATGAAGCATTTTTCACCGTGGTGGAACGAAAGGGGTGCCATGGCAACGACAACGAAAATGGTTCCATGGCCACACTCCGATGATTCGATAACTCGTCGAGATGTCGATGCAAAAGAAAGTGTGGATGTACGAAACATGCAAAAGATGCTGAAGTGTTCCCGGCAACCGGGTTCCCACATGTCGACGGCAAGGGAACGAGGAACATGCAAGGATCAACTCGTACACGATGCAAACAATAGAATCTCATGCAACACATGCATTCAGTCCACGGGTGGTCGTCTCGGGGTTATACCTCCAAAGCGTGTGTTTTCGGGCGGAACGAGTTTGCTGCAATGTAGAGGAAGTAGACATTCTCGCAGCGGTTGCTATGTCTTCAGCTTGCGTTGGTTTTCTTTGAAGAGGAAAGGGAGATGCAACAATAGTAGCGTAAGTATTTCCCTCAGTTTTTGAGAACCAAGGTATCAATCCAGTAGGAGGCTCCTCAAAAGTCCCACGCACCTACACAAACAAACAAGAACTCGCAACCAACGCAATAAAGGGGTTGTCAATCCCTTCAAGGCCACTTGCGAAAGTGAGATCTGATAGAGATGATATGATAAGATAAATATATTTTTGATATTTTATGATATAGATTGGAAAAGTAAAGATGCAAATAAAAGTAGATTGAAAGCTTATATGATAAGAGATAGACCCGGGGGCCATAGGTTTCACTAGTGGCTTCTCTCAAGATAGCATAAGTATTACGATGGGTGAACAAATTACTGTCGAGCAATTGATAGAAAAGCGAATAATTATGAGATTATCTAGGCATGATCATGTATATAGGCATCACATCTGTGACAAGTAGATCGGATCCTGCCTGCATGTACTACTATTACTCCACACATCAACTGCTATCCAGCATGCATCTAGAGTATTAAGTTCATAAAGAACAGAGTAACGCTTTAAGAAAGATGACATGATGTAGAGGGATAAACTCATGCAATATGATATAAACCCCGTCTTTTTATCCTCGATGGAAACAATACAATACGTGTCTTTCTGCCCTTGCTGTCACTGGGAAAGGACACCGCAAGATTGAACCCAAAGCTAAGCACTTCTCCCATTGCAATAAAGATCAATCTAGTAGGCCAAACCAAACTGATAATTCGAAGAGACTTGCAAAGATAACTTAATCACACATAAAAGAATTCAGAGGAGATTCAAATATTTCTCATAGATAAACTTGATCATAAACCCACAATTCATCGAATCTCGAAAAACACACTGCAAAAAGAGTTACATCGAATAGATCTCCAAGAAGATCGAGGAGAACATGGTATTGAGATCCAAAGAGAGATAAGAAGCCATCTAGCTAATAACTATGGACCCGAAGGTCTGTGGTAAACTACTCACAACTCCTCGGAGAGGCCTTGGAGATGATGTAGAGGCCCTCCGTGATCGATTCCCCCTCCGGCGGAGCACCGACAAAGGCTCCAAGATGGGATCTCGCGGATACAGAAGGTTACGGTGGTGGCATTAGGTTTTCATGGTCGCTTATGATGTTTTCGGGGTACATGGGTATATATAGGAGGAAGAAGTAGGTCGATGGACTCCCGAGGGGCCCATGAGGGTGGGGGGCGCGCCCAGCCCGAGGGGGCGCGCTGGGCACCCTCATGGCCGCCTCCCTTGTTTCTTGACTTCCACTCCAAGTCCTCTGGATCACGTTTGTTCCAAAAATCACGCTCCCAAAGGTTTCGTTCGTTTGGACTCCATTTGATATTCCTTTTCTTCGAAACACTGAAATAGGCAAAAAAAAGTAATACGGGATGGGCCTACGGTTAGTAGGTTAGTCCCAAAAATGATATAAATGTGTAAAATAAAGCTCATAAACATCCAAAACGGGTAATATAATAGCATGGAACAATCAAAAATTATAGATACGTTGGAGATGTATCAGCGGTCATAGTGGAAGTAGTTGTACTCATGCCGTAGTTGAAGTCACGCGATGGTAGTCGAACTTGCCGCTCGTGGTACACGGGTCTTCAGTACAATGTTCGGGGACGTCGGTAGCGCAATCCACGGAAATGGTGCTTGTTCGGGCATGCGTCTTGATGAAGGCGTACTTGGTGCAAGTGGTACTAGTCCAGGGACGTAGCCGATGGAGGTGGTCTTGGTGATTCGAAGATGGTTGTAGAGGTACATGGTCGAATGTAATTGAACTTGGTGATCGGCGTCGGTTGAGCAAGGCGGCCTTACTAGTCTTGGCAGAAAACATAGCGTGCACAGGAGGCGAATGGCTCCATATCATCCATGGTTGTGCGTGGAGGTGGGAGAAGCAGGGCATGACGCAGGGAGGCGCAGGTGGTGGAAGGCGCTCTACGAAGCAGGAGGCACGGCGTGCGAGGCAACAGAGCAACGGAGTAGCTGGACTACGGCGGCGGCTGCGGCCATGGCGAGCGGGCGAGGCGGCATGCACGGGGTAGGGACGGCAAGGGGCTCGGGGATGAGTCAACCATGGTGATGCATCACAGGTGAGGTGTGATATGTCTCCGCCGTATCTATAATTTTTGATTGTTCCGTGCCAATACTATTCACTTTCATATACTATTTGGCAAGTTTTTATATTATTTTTGGGACTAACTTATTGATCCAGTGCCCATTGCCAGTTCCTGTCTGTTGCATGTTTTATGTTTCGCAGAATATCCATATCAAACGGAGTCCAAACGGGATAAAAATGGATGGGGCTTATTTTTGGAAAATATGGAAAATTCCGGAAGGAAAATCAACGCGAACGAGTACCCGAGGTGGTCACGAGGCAGGGAGGCGCGCCTGCCCCCTGGGTGCGCCCCCTACCCTCGTGAGCCCACCGTAAGGCGTTTTATGCTCTTCTTTTGCTGGAAGAAAGCTAATATTTGGAAAAAAGTCACGGCGAAGGTTTCAGGCCAATCGGAGTTACGGATCTCCATATATACACGAAACGGTGAAACAGAGCCAGAACAGAACACAGAAACAGAAAGATAGATCCAATCTCGGAGGGGCTCTCGCCCCTCCCAAGCCATGGGATCCAAGGACCAGAGGGGAAACCCTTCTCCCATCTAGGGAGGAGGTCAAGGAAGAAGAAGAAGAAGGGGGTCTCTCTCCCCCTTGCTTCCGGTGGCGCCAGAACGCCGCCGGAGGCCATCATCATCACCGCGATCTTCACCAACACCTCCCTCATCTTCACCAACATCTCCATCACCTTCCCCCATCTATATTCAGCGGTCCACTCTCCCGCAACCCGCTGTACCCTCTACTTGAACATGGTGCTTTATGCTTCATATTATTATCCAATGATGTGTTGTCATCCTATGATGTCTGAGTAGATTTCCGTTGTCCTATCGGTGATTGATGAATTGTTATGATTGGTTTGAGTTTCATGTTTTATTATTGGTGCTGTCCTATTGTGCCCTCCGTGTCGCGCAAGCGTGAGGGATTCCTGCTATAGGGTTTGCAATATGTTTATGATTTGCTTATGGTGGGTTGCGTGAGTGACTGAAACACAAACCCGAGTAAGTAGGTTGTTTGCGTATGGGATAAAAGGGGAGTTGATGCTTTAATGCTATGGTTGGGTTTTACCTTAATGAATCTTTAGTAGTTGCGGATGCTTGCTAGAGTTCCAATCATGAGTGCATATGACCAAGTAGAGAAAGTATGTTAGCTTATGCCTCTCCCTCAAATGGAATTGCAATAGTGATTACCGGTCTAGTAACATAGTCAATTGCTTAGGGACAATTCCACAACTCCTACCACCACTTTTCCACACTCGCTATACTTAATTTATCGCTTGTTTATCTAAACAACCCCTAGTTTATATTTACGTGCTCTTTATTATCTTGCAAACTTACCCTTTCACACCTACAAAGTACTTCTAGTTTCATACTTGTTCTAGGTAAAGCGAACGTCAAGCATGCGTAGAGTCGTATCAGTGGCCGATAGGACTTGAGAGAGTATTTGTTTTACCTTTAGCTCCTCGTTGGGTTCGACACTCTTACTTATCGAAAGAGGCTACAACTATCACGTATAATTGCGGGTTATCAAAACCTTTTTCTGGCGCCGTTGCCGTGGGGCAATAGCGTGGGGTGAATATTCTCGTGTGTGCTTGTTTGCTTTATCACTAAGTAATTTTTATTTGTTGTTCTTAGTTGTTTTGTATCTTTAGTTATGGGTAGGAAACGCAAAATACCAAAAAAATTAGTTGTACCTGCTGAACAAATGGTTGAAGAACCACTCAAAATCTATCACACTGCTGAAGCTTATTACTTGGATCATCTTCGATCCCTATGTGCTCGTGCTAAAACCCCAACTAGCTTAGTTGAGGGCAAATCTTTAGATGAGCATGCTTATTATGTGCGACACCGTATATCTGAAAAAGGGAAACTATTATGGGGTCAAATTCAAGGTTTGCAATGCTATGCTTGGAATTTATGTGAAATATATGATGTTACTTGTTGTTCTGAAAACCCTAAGAAACACCTACCCTATCAATGCTTGTTTAGTGATAATGGAATCATATCTTCATATGCTAAGGGTGTTTACAATTACTATGATGTTCAACAAATTGAATAATTTGTTGCTTTTAAGGGTGCTTATGAAATTGCTTCTTTGATTGAAACATATGATCCTACTTTTCACAAATCTGAAAATTTTGCCATACTTGAATATTGTTATGAGAATTATGCCTATGTTAAACAATTTATTGAGGAAGTCTCCGCTGTCGAAGAAGAGACTAATATTTTGCAGGAAGCTACGGAAGAAGAAATTGATGAAACTGTGAGCTCATTGGATGAAAAAGATGATGAGGAGAGCAAAGAACAAAAGGAGGAAGAGCGGATTGATCACCCGTGCCCACCTTCTAATGAGAGTAACTCTTCAACTCATACATTGTTTAAATCCCCTTCGTGCTTACCAAAGGATGATTGCTATGATGATTGCTATGATCCCGTTGATTCTCTTGAAATATCCCTTTTTGATGATGCTTGCTATGCTTGTGGCCAAGATGCCAATATGAATTATGCTTATGGAGGTGAACTTGCTATAGTTCCTTATGTTAAACATGAAATTGTTGCTATTGCACCCACGCATGATAGTCCTATTATCTTTTTGAATTCTCCCGACTACACTATATCGGAGAAGTTTGTGCTTATTAAGGATTATATTGATGGGTTGCCTTTTACCATTGCACTTGATGATTTTGATGAATATAATATGCATGTGCTTGCTGCTCCTACTTGCAATTATTATGAGATAGGAACTATTTCTCCACCTCCCTATGTTTCCCACACGATAAAATTGCAAGAAACTGTTTATACTATGCATTGGCCTTTACTATGTGTGCATGAATTGTTCTTTTATGACATGCCGATGCATAGGAAGAGAGTTAGACTTCGTCATTACATGATTTATGTTACTTTGTGCTCACTGCTAAATTACAAATCATTGTTAATTAAAATTGTCTTTGATATACCTTGGGATCCGGGTGGATTCACTACTTGAGCACTAAATGCCTAGCTTAATGGCTTTCAAGAAAGCGCTGCCAGGGAGACAACCCGGAAGTTTTAGAGAGTCATTTATTTCTGTTGAGTGCTTTCATATAGTTTAAAAAACAACAAAAATAAAGAGGGGAACCCAAAACTTTTCAAAAAGAGAAGTGAAAGTGAGAGAGACGAGCATTGTGAAAGTGGGGGACGTCCTTGAACTTTGTTCATGCCCATGGGAACTTTGTGAATCTTAATTACAGAAACTTTTCAATAAAAATAATTATCCCCTTGTACAATTCCATTGTATTATAAAAATAATGTGCTAAGGTTTGCCTTTAGGATGTTTACAATGCTTGTTGGTTTGTACTGTGCAGGACAGAAACTTTGGCTGTAGTGCGCGATTTTACATTTTTAACTGGAACGTCAAATGGTTCTGATTACTTTTGCACTGTCTTTCTGTACAAATTGTTTATTGTTCCTAATTTTGGTAGAATTTTTGGGGTATCATAAGTATTGTGATTGTTCAGATTGCTACAGACTGTTCTGTTTTTGATAGATTCTGTTTTTGATGCATAGTTTGCTTGTTTTGATGAAACTATCAATTTATATCAGTGGATTAAGCCATGAAGAAGTTATATTACAGTAGACACAATGCAAAAACAAAATATGAATTGGTTTTCAACAGTACTTAGAATGGTAATTTGCTTTATTATACTAATGGATCTTACCGAGTTTTCTGTTGAAGTTTTGTGTGGATGTAGTGTCTAATCGAGGATGTTTCGATGTGAGAAGAAGGAAGAGAGGCAAGAGCTCAAGCTTGGGGATGCCCGAGGCACCCCAAGTAAATATTCAAGGAGACTCAAGCATCTAAGCTTGGGGATGCTGGGGAGGCATCCCCTCTTTCTTCAACAAGTATCAGTATGTTTCGGATTCGTTTCGTTCATGCATTATGTGCAAGTCTTGGAGCGTCTTTTGCAATTAGGTTTTTATTTTTCTTTTATGCACCATGCTGGTATGAGATAGTCCTTGGTTGATTTATAGAATGCTCATTGCACTTCACTTAAATCTTTTGAGTGTGGCTTTATAGAATGCTTCGTGTGCTTCACTTATATCATTTGAAGTTTGGGTTGCCTGTTTCTCTTCACATAGAAAACCGCCATTTGTAGAATGCTCTTTTTCTTCACTTATATTTGTTAGAGCGTGGGCATATCTTTTGTAGAAAGAATTAAACTCTCTTGCTTCACTTATATCTATTTAGAGAGATGACAGGAATTGGTCATTCACATGGTTAGTCATAAAATCCTACATAAACCTGTAGATCGCTGAATATGATATGTTTGATTCCTTGCAATAGTTTTGCGATATAAAGGTGGTGATATTAGAGTCATGCTAGTGGGTGGTTGTTGATTAGTAGAGACACTTGTGTTGAGGTTTGTGATTCCCATAGCATGCACGTATGGTGAACTGCTTTGTGATGAAGTTGGAGCACAATTTTATTTATTGATTGTCTTCCTTATGAGTGGCGGTCGGGGACGAGCGATGGTCTTTTCCTACCAATCTATCCCCCTAGGAGCATGTGCGTAGTACTTTGTTTTCAATGGCTTGTAGATTTTTGCAATAAGTATATGAGTTCTTTATGACTAATGTTGAGTCCATGGATTATACGCACTCTCACCCTTCCATTATTGCTAGCCTCTTCGGTACCATGCATTGCCCTTTCTCACCTCGAGAGTCGGTGCAAACTTTGCCGGTGCATCCAAAACCCTGTGATATGATACGCTCTGTCACACATAAGCCTCCTTATATCTTCCTCAAAACAGCCACCATACCTACCTATCATGGCATTTCCATAGCCATTCTGAGATATATTGCCATGCAACTTTCATCATCATCATCATATACATGACTTGAGCATTCATTGTCATATTGCTTTGCATGATCGTAAGATAGCTAGCATGCTGTTTTCAAGGCTTGTCCATTTTTTGATGTCATTGCTATGCTAGATCATTGCACATCCTGGTACACCGCCGGAGGCATTCATATAGAGTCATATCTTTGTTCTTGATATCGGGTTGTAATATTGAGTTGTAAGTAAATAGAAGTGTGATGATCATCATTATTAGAGCATTACCCCAGTGAGGAAAGGATTTTGGAGACAATGATTCCCCCACAAGTCGGGATGAGACTCCGGACTTTACAAAAAAAAAAGAGGCCAAAGAAGCCCAAATAAAAAAAAGAGGCCAAAGAAGCCCACCAACAAAAATAAAAATAAAATAAAAAAAGAGAGAAAAAGAGAGAAGGGGCAATGTTACTATCCTTTTACCACACTTGTGTTTCAGAGTAGCACCAGGTTCTTCATAGAGAGAGCCTCCTATGCTTTCACTTTCATATACTAGTGGGAATTTTCATTATAGAACTTGGCTTGTCTATTCCTATGATGGGCTTCCTCAAATGCCCGAGGTCTTCATGAGCAAGCAAGTTGGATGCACACCCACTTAGTTTCAGTTTGAGCTTTCATACACTTATAGCTCTAGTGCATCCGTTGCATGGCAATCCCTACTCACTCACATTGATATCTATTGATGGGCATCTCCATAGCCCGTTGATACGCCTAGTTGATGTGAGACTTTCTCCCTTTTTGTCTTCTCCCCATAACCCCCACCATCATATTCTATTCCACCTATAGTGCTATGTCCATGGCTCACGCTCATATATTGCATGAAAGTTGAAAAAGTTTGAGATTATTAAAGTATGAAACAATTGCTTGGCTTGTCATCGGGGTTGTGCATGATTAAATACTTTGTGTGTTGAAGATAGAGCAACAACCAAACTATATGATTTTGTAGGGACAAGCTTGCTTTGGCCTTGTTGTTTTTAAAAGACATGATTGCTTTATTGGTACGCTCGAAGTATTATTGCTTTTATGTCAAATGATAGACTATTGCTTTGAATCACTCGTGTCTTAATATTCATGCCATGATTAGACATATGATCAAGATTATGCTAGGTAGCATTCCACATCAAAAATTATTCTTTTTTATCATTTACCTACTCGAGGACGAGCAGGAATTAAGCTTGGGGATGCTGATACGTCTTCGTCGTATCTATAATTTTTGATTGTTCCATGCCAATACTATTCACTTTCATATACTTTTTGGCAACTTTTTATATTATTTTTGGGACTAACTTATTGATCCAGTGCCCAGTGCCAGTTCCTGTCTGTTGCATGTTTTATGTTTCGCAGAATATCCATATCAAACGGAGTCCAAACGGGGTAAAAATGGACGGAGCTTATTTTTGGAAAATATGGAAAATTCCGGAAGGAAAATCAACGCAGACCAGTGCCCGAGGTGGTCACGAGGCAGGGGGTGCGCCTGCCCCCCTGGGCGCACCCCTACCTTCGTGAGCCCACCATAAGGCAGTTGATGCTCTTCTTTTGCCACAAGAAAGCTAATATTCGGAAAAAAATCATGGCAAAGGTTTCAGGCCAATCGGAGTTACGGATCTCCATATATACACGAAACGGTGAAACAGAGCCAAAACAGAACGCAGAAACAGAGAGATAGATACAATCTCGGAGGGGCTCTCGCCCCTCCCATGCCATGGGAGCCAATGACCAGAGGGAAAACCCTTCTCCCATCTAGGGAGGAGGTCAAGGAAGAAGAAGAAGAAGGGGGGCTCTCTCCCCCTTGCTTCCGGTGGCGCCGGAACGCCGCTGGAGGCCATCATCATCACCGCGATCTTCACCAACACCTCCATCATCTTCACCAACATCTCCATCACCTTCCCCCATCTATATTCAGCGGTCCACTCTCCCGCAACCCGCTGTACCCTCTACTTGAACATGGTGCTTTATGCTTCATATTATTATCCAATGATGTGTTGCCATCCTATGATGTCTTAGTAGATTTCCGTTGTCCTATCGGTGATTGATGAATTGCTATGATTGGTTTGAGTTGCATGTTTTATTATTGGTGCTGTCCTATTGTTCCCTCCGTGTCGCGCAAGCGTGAGGGATTCCCGCTATAGGGTTTGCAATATGTTTATGATTTGCTTATGCTGGGTTGCGTGAGTGACTAAAACACAAACCCGAGTAAGTAGGTTGTTTGCGTATGGGATAAAAGGGGACTTGATGCTTTAATGCTATGGTTGGGTTTTACCTTAATGAATCTTTAGTAGTTGCGGATGCTTGCTAGAGTTCCAATCATAAGTGCATATGATCCAAGTAGAGAAAGTATGTTAGCTTATGCCTCTCCCTCAAATAGAATTGCAATAGTGATTACCGGTCTAGTAATGTAGTCAATTGCTTAGGGACAATTCCACAACTCCTACCACCACTTTTCCACACTCGCTATACTTACTTTATCGCTTCTTTATCTAAACAGCCCTTAGTTTATATTTACGTGCTCTTTATTATCTTGCAAACTTACCCTTTCACACCTACAAAGTACTTCTAGTTTCATACTTGTTCTAGGTAAGGCGAACGTCAAGCGTGCGTAGAGTCGTATCAGTGGCCGATAGGACTTGAGAGAGTATTTGTTCTACCTTTAGCTCCTCGTTGGGTTCGACACACTTACTTATCTAAAGAGGCTACAACTATCCCGTATACTTGCGGGTTATCAAGGTGCGGCGCAGGTCGTGGTCACCGGCGGCGACCGGTCACGGAGGCGGGACCGGACGACCGGCGGAAGGAGGCGCCAGATCGGGAGCTGGACCAGAGGAGGAGTGAGGTGTCGACCCTGTGGCGCTCGAGATGGCGGCAGGGCCAGTCGGGCGGAGGGTGGCTGGAGTGAGGTGGAAGGAGGGGATCGATGAGAGGGTGAGGGGATCGGGCGCTGGCGTCGCTGGAGGGAGCGAGCGATCGAGGGGATCGATCGGGAGGAGGCCAGCTAGCGAGGGGATAAGGCCGATCGAGCTAGGGTTATGAGGGGAATGGAAGGGATGTGGGAACGGGCCGGTCTGACTTTGCCTAGGAGGTTAGATGGGCTGGTTGCAGCTTCGGAGCAAAAAGGCCAACCTTCTCGCTATTTCCCAACTACAGAAAAATAGACAGAAGGAAAAGAGAAGGAAAGAAATAGCTAGGGGTTTTGAAAATGCTGAAACTTATCCTGTGGAGTCTAAGAATAATACTTAGCCCAAGAAAAGAAGTTTCACACGACATGGAAGAGTTGAATTCAAACTCATTTGAATTTAACTCAAATGGTTTGAACTAGGACGAGGTTTAGGAGTGGCCAAAATGTTGAGATTTTTGGTGGAGCTCTCGAAAGTGATGAAAGAATTTATGGGAAAAGTTGGAGACCAAGAATTGAGATAACAAAGGCATGGAATATTTTGCAAGTGTGTTATGGTGAATTGCAAATTAATGGAATATTTATTATAGCTCCTTAAATATTGGGAGGATATTTTATAAAGAGAAATCACCATGTGAATTACCTCAATTTAAATAGATCAATGATCTATGCAATTTATTTAGCTGAGTTTTTAAAAAGGGTTGCATGATGACATGATGCAATGCAAATGATGTTATGCAACAAAGCAATTGAAACACATGGAGAAACTCGGAATACATGGAAGGCATCTAGAGCATCGATCTCGGGTCGTTACAGAGGCGGTGTACTCGACGCTCGATCATGAGACTTGTATCTTCATGCATATTCATGAGATAATTGGCTCTTGCACTTGTGTCCATGTTTGCACATTCTTGGTGTGGTAGAGGGAGGATGTCCAAGGGAGACATAGGGTTGAAGCCGTAGACGACCTCGAAGGGGGACTTGCCGGTAGTAGAGTGTCCTGTGCGATTATAGGCGTACTCGGTGATGGGTAACCACTCCTCCCACTCCTTGATGTTCTTCTTGAACAACACGCGTAGGAGAGTAGATAGCGTCCAGTTGCTGACTTCCATTTGACCATTAGTTTGTGGATGATAGACTGTCGAGAATAGTAACTTGATTCCGAGCTTGGCACATAGGGTCTTCCAAAAGTAGCTTAGGAACATGACGTCATGGTCCGACATAATGGTCCTTGGCACTCCATGTAACCTCAAGATTTCCCTACAAAAAAGATTTGCACCATGTGAAGCATCGTCCATCTTATTGCATGGGATGAAATATGCCATTTTAGAGAATCGGTCCACAAAAACAAATACCGAATCCTTTTTGTTTTGAGCCCCAGGTAATCCAGGCAAAAGGTCCATACTATTATCTTCCCATGGTTGATACATAATAGGAAGGGGCATATGTAAACCATGAGATTGAGCTTGTGACTTAGCTTGGCGGCATGTAGAGCCTCGATTGGTGAAGCGTGGAACATCGTGAAACATCTTTGGCCAAAACTACTTGAAGGAGAGTGTGGAAAAGGACTTGTCATGTCTGAAATGTCCCATAAGTCCTCTGTCGTGAGCCTCTTGCAAAAGTAACAAACAAATAGAAGCCTCGGGTGCACAAAGTTTGTTAGCACACATAAGATAACCGTCCTTAAGGTAATAGTGCTCCCAACAAGTGTTAGCAAGACATTTGGCATAAGGAACCACAAACGAAGGATCATGTGCATATAGATCTTTAACATGCTCAAAGCCAATAACATTCAATTCAAGTTGGGTTACTAACATGCAAAGGGCATCTGCACAACATTCTCTTTATCCTCAATGTACTTGATCACATAAGGAAAAGATTCAATAAATTCACTCCATTATCATGTCGTTTGTTCAACTTTGTTTGACCTTTAAGGTATTTAAGCGTCTCATGATCGGTATGTATGACAAATTCAAGTGGGGGAAGATAATGTTCCAAACATGGAATACTCGCACTAAAGTATATAATTCCTTGTCATAGATGCGATAGTTAAGATGGGTGCCGGAAAGTTTTCGCTAAAATATGCAATGTGTCGCTTTTATTGCATCAAAACCCCACCAATACCATCACCACTAGCATCACAATGCACTTCAAAAGTTTTGTCAAAACTAGGCAATGCAAGAAATGGCGCATGTGTACGCAAAGATTTAAGCTCGTCAAATGTGGTAGATTCAGAGGGTCCCCAAACAAAGGGTGCATTCTTGTTACTCAAGGCATGCAATGGTGCTAAAATCCTTAACAAAGTGATGGTAGAAGCTGGCGAGACCAAACAAACTACGCACTTGTTGCAAATTTGTGGGTTGTCGCCAAGTTTTAATTGCTTTGAGTTTAGACTCATCAACACGAACACCCTTAGAAGACAAAGCAAAGCCCAAGAAAACAAGCTTGTCAACACCAAAAATGCATTTCTCCATGTTAGCATAAAGACGCTCATTTCTAGGAACTTGCAAAACATCCCTAAGATGGGTGACATGATCTTTGAATGATTTGCTAGACATAAGTATATCGTCAAAGTAAGCCACAACATATATGCCAATGTATTTGCGAAGAACATAGTGCATCACACGCATAAAAGTGACGGGTGCTTCCGATGAGCCCGTAGGTATAACTAACCACTCATACAAGTCAAATTTAGTTTTAAAAGCAGTTTTCCATTCATCACCTTGTTGAATGCGAATTGGTAATAGCCACTTCTAAAATGAATTTTCAAGAAAATTATGGCACAGGTAAGCTCATCTAGCTTATCGTCAAGGCGTGGAATGGGATGCCTATAGCAAACGGTTATAGCATTTATGGGATGGCAATCGCAACACATGCAAAAACTACCATCTTTCTTAGGCACAAGAATAACCGAAACGACACAAGGACTTAAGCTTTCATGTACATGTCCATTTTCAATGAGGTGTTGTACTTGCCTTTGTATCTCCTTAGTTTCTTCGGGGTTGACGCAGTATTGAGCTTTGTTTTATAGGGGTGTGAGGGGGATGAGGTCGATGCGGTGCTCAATGCCGCAGAGAGGAGGAAGGCCGGGAGGTAGCTCATCAGGAAATACGTTCACAAACTCCTACATGAGATTGGAAAACACTAGAGTTAGATGATTAGAGGTGTTAGTCCTTGCCGCTTCGTCTTTGCACACTAGGAAATAGTGTATAACACTAGATGGGTTATCACACACTTCTCTCATGTCTCTTTTGGTAGCTAAAAGCACTAAGTTTTTCTTGTCGCTCATCGTGGAGGCACTCATTTTTGGCTTGTGGTGCTCACTCTCGTTATGGTGGTTCACTCTCTCACTATTCTTCTAGATGGGTGGATGCTTATTTGTCGGTGATCACTTGACTTGGCGACATAGGTTGAAGCATGTACTCCTTGACCTTCATCTTGTAACTATAGTGGTCAGTACGCCCATTGTGGATGATGTCGAATTGCCAAGGTCTTCCTAAGAGGAGATGTCACTTGGACATAGGAACCACATCACACTCCAAGGTGCCTTCCAATGCGCTGATCTTGAAGGAAACTTGCACAATGCACTCCACTTGAATGGTGTTGGAGTCTGTCGGTGCAACAAACCCCAAATGTGTTACCCGGACTGTACACAGGCACAAGAGCAAGGTTACAACATCCAAGATGAGACCAAGCAGAAGAGATAGCTCTTTGAAGAATCGAAGGGCAAATCAAGAAGACTAAGTCAAGCCAAAAGAGCAAGATACCACTAAGGAAAAACCTCCCTTGCCGGGCAGGCAAGCCTGGCGAGGTCGAGGTTGCCCCGAAGACAAGTCCCAAGACTGCCCTGGCAAGCTTGCCGAGGACGTCGAGGGTGGACTACCCCGCCAAGGCTCCACCGCTCCACCTCACAGCAACACAAGTCATTGATAGGTGCGGTGTCGAGCCCCCAAGTGACTAAGTGGTTGTTATTTGACACATGGTAGCCGCTTTTGGAGGAAATTACCTCAAAATGACAACCGTCCAGAGACGTGTCACATAGGCAGGCGAGAAGGTGGCTGAACTGCCTGGCAAGGCTTGCCGGGCTGCGCTACGATGTGACACTAAGTGGTGCATTTAATGCACTCTATCCTATCTACAGAGTGATGTATGATAGCACTATTTGCTATCAAATCAGTATGCAATGACTGATTTTCCATTATGGTGACCCCTTTATTTATAAAAGGCGGGTCGTGGCAACCTTAGAAAGGATTCGGACCCCTGTACACTCATACACGTGTAGCTGCTCTCATCCCGAGGCAACCCTGTCGGGCTAGAGCGCCGCTTCTCCACCATGGTCCTCTCATCAATTCATGATGCGGAGCATCCCGTGATCATCCCCATGGACGTGTCTACATCTCCCACGACACCACTTGGACCCATGACAAGAGCTCGAGCAAAGGCTATCGAAGATAAGGTGAACTCGCTCCTCTCTGAACTCCCACTCCCTACTTATGAGACATGGCTAGTACCTCATGCGGAGACTCTATGCGTGATTAGGTGTTAGGAGGAGAGCCACGGATCATCTACACCCCATGGACAAGACGGCGAGGATACCAAGTTCAACGGACAAGAAGAAGGCCCGCTCGAAACTCCCAGGCTTCGGACGACCGACGCCGACCGGATGACTAACACCTGGAAGCTCCAAACGACCTGCCAAGTCCCAGCCTTCGCACGCTACAGTGGCCAGACGGCCGACGCCGACCGGATGTCCGACACCTCCCAGCACAACCACTCCCGAGCCAAAACAATGGAAGAACGGAGACTTCCGGACGATCGGACGACCGAACGATCGACCCCGACCGGACGACCGGCAATTGCTGTCCAGAACCAAAACACCGGACGCCCGACCGACACCGGACGTCCGAACCCTCATGAGCCTTCGAACGACCGGTGACCGTTGGACGTCCGACGCCTGTGCGTCCGCCCGTGTGTGGGCTGAAGCCACATACCTTCTCGTCCTCTTAAACTACATATAGACTTCTCCCACGTCCTAGCTAGGGTTAGCGTTGATTTAGCTCATTTGTGAGATAGAGCCTCGCTCATCCATCCGGATCTACTCCTCGTGAGGGACCGACACCTCTTCGGAGAAGATCCACTTGGATTCAAGACCTCCTTCCAGAGAAGACCATCTTCAAGACCTCCTCACGGAGAAGAACCGGTTACCCTATGTATCGTCCCTTGTTGGATTTGGATCTGGTACCCTTTTGTGTTTCGATGATCTAGCACATGTGTGACTTTCTTCTTGTTGGTTGAGTGTTCTCTCGTGTTTTCCCCCGTTCTCCGCCTCGTGTTCTTCGTGTTCTTCATAGGGATCCACTCCAAACGTGAAAGATCGGCTTCGAGGGTTCTACCCTACATAATCTTGGTATCATGAGCCACGTTGATCACGTTTTTGGAGCCCCTACCCTTTGTTTTCTAGCTTGATTTTGTTGTTTTCGTCCTAAATCCAAAAATCCCCACCAAAAATAGCCCCAATTTTTTTTGTGATTTGTTGGTGTGATGAAGTTTTATTGGATTTGATCCATGGATTTGTGTTGCTATGTGTGGATCTAGCTTTCCCCATCCTCTCCACCCTTTTCCATCCACAAAATCGCTCAAATTTGACCTCTCCACCATCCTCCTCCACAAAATTGAGGTGTTCATCCCGTGCCAGAAATCGCCTAGGCACCGGACGTCCAACCGACGCTGGACGTGTGATACGTCTCCAACGTATCTATAATTTTTGATTGCTCCATGCTACTTTATCTATTGTTTTGGACTATAATGGGCTTTATTTTCCACTTTTATATTATTTTTGGGACTAACCTATTAACCGGAGGCCGAGCCCAAAATTGCTGTTTTTTTTGCCTATTTCAGTATTTCGAAGAAACAGAATATCAAACGGAGTCCAAACGGAATGAAACCTTCGGGATCGTGAGTTTCCAACCGAACGTGATCGAGGAGACTTGGACCCTACTCCAAGAAGCTTCCGAGGAGGTCACGAGGGTGGAGGGCGCGCCCCCTGGGCGCGCCCCCTACCTCGTGGGCCCCTCGGAGCTCCATCGACGTACTCCTTCCTCCTATATATACCTACGTACCCCCGAACGATCAGAACAGGAGCCAAAAACCTAATTCCACCGCCACAACCTTCTGTATCCACGAGATCCCATCTTGGGGCCTGTTCCGGAGCTCCGCCGGAGGGGGCATCCACCATGGAGGGCTTCTACATCATCACCATAGCCCCTCCGATGAAGTGTGAGTAGTTTACTTTAGACCTTCGGGTCCATAGCTAGTAGCTAGATGGTTTCTTCTCTCTTTTTGGATCTCAATACAATGTTCTCCCCCTCTCTCGTGGAGATCTATTCGATGTAATCTTCTTTTTGCGGCGTGTTTGTTGACACCGATGAATTGTGGGTTTATGATCTAGCTTATCTATGAATAATATTTGAATCTTCTCTGAATTCTTTTATGTGTGATTGAGTTATCTTTGCAAGTCTCTTCGAATTATCCATTTGGTTTGGCCAACTCGATTGGTAGTTCTTGCAATGGGAGAAGTGCATGGCTTTGGGTTCAATCTTGCGGTGTCCTTACCCAGTGATAGAAAGGGTTGCAAGGCACGTATTGTATTGTTGCCATCGAGGATAACAAGATGGGGTATTTATCATATTGCATGAATTTAATCCTCTACATCGTGTCATCTTGCTTAAGGCGTTACTCTGCTTTTAACTTAATACTCTAGATGCATGCTGGATAGCGGTCGATGAGTGGAGTAATAGTAGTAGATGCAGAATCGTTTCGATCTACTTGTCTCGGACGTGATGCCTATATACATGATCATACCTAGATAACTTCATAACTATGCTCAATTCTATCAAATGCTCAACAGTAATTTGTTCACCCACCTTAGAATACTTATGCTCTTGAGAGAAGCCACTAGTGAAACCTATGGCCCCCGGGTCTATTCTCATCATATCAATCTCCATCACTTTATTTACTTGCTTTGCTTTTACTTTTTACTTTTCATCTTTATACCAAAAATACCAAAAATATTATCTCTATCAGATCTCACTCTCGTAAGTGACCGTGAAGGGATTGACAACCCCTAATCGCGTTGGTTGCGAGTAGCTATCGATTTGTGTAGGTACGAGGGACTTGCGCGTGACCTCCTACTGGATTGATACCTTGGTTCTCAAAAACTGAGGGAAATACTTACACTACTGTGCTGCATCATCCTCTCCTCTTCGGGGAAAACCAACGCAAGCTCGAGACGTAGCAAGAAGGATTTCTGGCGCCGTTGCCGGGGAGGCTTACGCAAAAGTCAACATACCAAGTACCCATCACAATCCCTATCTCTCGCATTATATTATTTGCTATTTGCCTCTCGTTTTCCTCTCCCCCACTTCACCCTTGCCATTTTATTCGCCATCTCTTTTTCGTTCGCCTTTCTCTCGTATGTATCTTTTTTGTGTTTCCTTGTGCCTTCTATATGCTTGCATCTTCGCTCACTGAAAATCTATTGATATGGATCCACTTAAAGTGTTCTACTTGGATCATCTTCGATCCTTTTGCGCTCGTGCTGAAACCCCAACTAGCCTAGTTGATGGGAAATCTTTAGATGAGCATGCTCATTATGTGCGTCACCGTTTGTCTGAAAAAGGGAGACTCTTATGGAGTCAAATAAACAGATTGCTGTGTTATGCTTGGATTCTTTGTGAAATTTATGATATTACTTGTTGCTCTAAGAACCCTAAAAAACACCTTCCTTACCTATGTGAGTTTAATGAAAATGAAATCTTATCTTCTTATGCAAAGGGTGTTTACAGTTACTATGATATCGAACAAATTGAAGAATTTGTTGCTTTTAAGGGTGCTTATGAAGTTGCTTCTTTGATTGAAAAGTATGATATTACTCTCTACGAATCTGAAATTTTTTGACATACTTAAATATTGCTATGAAAACTATGCTCATAATGTCAATGTCAAAGAATTTATTGAGAGAATGATCGCTGCTTTGGAAGGAAATAATGATATGCATGAATCTATAGATAATGATGATTCCAATGATTTGATTGAAATATCCCTTGATGAACATGATGCTTGCTATCCTTGTGGCCATGATGCCGATATTTATGAAGATGAATTTGCTATAGTTCCTTATGTTAAACATGAGATCGTTGCTATTGCGCCCATACTTGATAGTTCCTTTGATGAAAAGCATGATTGCAATGATTTTACTATAAATTCTCTTGATGTCAATTGTGTTAATTATATGCAAAACCCTAAGCTTGGGGATGCTAGTTTTGCTATATCTACTACTTGTTGCAATGATCATGATTGGGGTGATTCTTCTTTTGATCTTGAAAATTTATTTAACCCTCATGATGAATATGAGATTGATAATAGTGTTTGCAATACTATTGAAAGTGGGTTTGGAAGAGTGTCAAGTTTAGATCCCACATATTTGGAGAATGTTCAATCTTATGGTATTTTTGATAAAAGTGGGTTTGGAGAGGTCATGACTTTAGTTAATGTTAATCCCACTATCTTGGAAGAGTGTCAACTTTGCATGCATGTGGATCGTGTTGAGAATATGTTATGTGATAGCTATTTTGTTGAATTTGCTTATGATCCTACATGTAATTATTATGAGAGAGGAAAATATGGTTGTAGAAATTTTTATGTTACTAAATTACCACTCGTCATGTTGAGATTGATATCGTCTCTTTCTTATTCCTTGCATATGCTAATTTTTGTTTGCCTTGCAAATTTGTTTGCTTATAATATGCCTATGCATAGGAAGTATGTTAGACTTAGATGTGTTTGTCACGTGTTTCATGATGCTCTCTTTGCGCTTCAATTCTTGTCTTTCTTGTGAGCATCATTAAAATTATCAATGCCTAGCTAGGGGCGTTAAACGATAGCGCTTGTTGGGAGGCAACCCAATTTTATTTTGTGTTTTTTGTTTTTTCTTCTGTTTAGGAATAAATAATCCATCTACCTTCTGTTTGGATGTGGTTTTACGTTTTAATTAGTGTTTGTGCCAAGTAGGACCTATAGGATAACCTACGACGATAGTTGATTTGATTCTGCTGAAAAACAGAAACTTTGTGCGCACGAATTTGGTTATGATAAATTACAGGAACATGATTTTGCGTTGATTCTTTTCGATGCTGATCAATAAACAAATTTTCCAGGACTTCCTATTTTGGTAGATTTTTTGGAGTTCCAGAAGTTTGCGTTAGTTACAGATTACTACAGACTGTTCTGTTTTTGACAGATTCTGTTTTGCGTGTGTTGTTTACTTATTTTGATGAATCTATGGCTAGTAAAATAGTTTATAAACCATAGAGAAGTTGGAATACAGTAGGTTTAACACCAATATAAGTAAAGAATGAGTTCATTACAGTATCTTGAAGTAGTCTTTTGTTTTGTTTCACTAACGGAGCTCACGAGATTTCTGTTGAGTTTTGTGTTGTGAAGTTTTCAAGTTTTGGGTGAATTCTTTTGATGGATTATGGAACAAGGAGTGGCAAGAGCCTAAGCTTGGGGATGCCCATGGCACCCCCAAGATAATCCAAGGACACCAAAAATTTAAAGCTTGGGGATGCCCCGGAAGGCATCCCATCTTTCGTCCACTTCCATCGGTAATTTACTTGGAGCTATATTTTTATTCACCAACATGATATGTGTTTTGCTTGGAGCGTCTTGTATTATTTGCGTCTTTGCTTGTTAGTTTACCACAATCATCCTTGCTGTACACACCTTTTGAGAGAGCCTTACATGAATTGAAATTTTATAGAATACTCTATGTGCTTCACTTATATCTTTTGAGCTTGATAGTTTGCTCATAGTGCTTCACTTATATCTTTTGAGCGTGATAATTTTTGCTCTAGTGCTTCACTTATATCTTTTAGAGCACGGTGGTGGATTTTTTTTAAAGAAACTTGATCTCTCATGCTTCACTTAGATTATTTTGAGAGTCGTTAATAGAATGGTAATTTGCTTAATGTTAATATACTTGGTAGTCAAGATATGTGAAACTTTCTTTTGAGTGCATTGAATACTAAGATAAGTTTGATGCTTGATAATTGTTTTGAGATATGAAGGTGATAATATTAGAGTCATGCTAGCTGATTAGTTGTGAATTTAAAGAATACTTGCGTTGAAGTTTGTGATTCCCGTAGCATGCACGTATGGTGAACCGTTATGTGATGAACTCGGAGCATGATTTATTTATTGATTGTCTTCCTTATGAGTGGCGGTCGGGGACGAGCGATGGTCTTTTCCTACCAATCTATCCCCCTAGGAGCATAAGCGTAATACTTTGCTTTGATAACTTCTAGATTTTTGCAATAAGTATATGAGTTCTTTATGACTAATGTTGAGTCCATGGATTATACACACTTTTTCCCATCCTTCCACCATTGCTAGCCTCTCTAGTACCGCGCACCTTTCACCGGTATCATACACCCACCATAAACCTTCCTAAAAACAGCCACCATACCTACCTATCATGGCATTTCCATAGCCATTCTGAGATATATTGCCATGCAACTTTCCACCGTTCCGTTTATTATGACACACTCCATCACTATCATATTGCTAGCATGATCATGTAGTTGACATTGTATTTGTGGCAAAGCCACCATTCATAATTCTTTCATACATGTCACTCATGATTCATTGCATATCCCGGTACACCACCGGAGGCATTCATATAGAGTCATATTTTTGTTCTAAGTATCGAGTTGTAATTGTTGAGTTGTAAGAAAAATAAAAGTGTGATGATCATCATTATTAGAGCATTGTCCTAAGTGAGGAAAGGATGATGGAGTCTATGATTCCCCCACAAGTCGGGATGAGACTCCGGACGAAAAAAAAGAGAGGCCATAAAAAAAGAAGAGAAAAGGCCTAAATAAAAAAATGAGAGAAAAAGAGAGAAGGGACAATGCTACTATCCTTTTACCACACTTGTGCTTCAAAGTAGCACCATGATCTTCATGATAGAGAGTCTCTCATTTCGTCACTTTCATATACTAGTGGAAATTTTTCATTATAGAACTTGGCTTGTATATTCCAATGATGGGCTTCCTCAAAATGCCCTAGGTCTTCATGAGCAAGCGAGTTGGATGCACACCCACTTAGTTTCTTTTGTTGAGCTTTCATATACTTATAGCTCTGATTGTGCATGATTTAAATACTTTGTGTGGGGAAGATGGAGCATAGCCAGACTATATGATTTTGTAGGGATAACTTTCTTTGGCCATGTTATTTTGAGAAGACATAATTGCTTTGTTAGTATGCTTGAAGTATTATTATTTTTATGTTAGCATGAACTTTTGTCTTGAATCTTTCGGATCTGAATATTCATACCATGATTAAGAAGATTTACATTGAAATTATGCCAAAGTATCACTCCGCATCAAAAATTCGTTTTTCCTGAGGATCCCGTCGAACAAGAGCGTTTCAAACGCAGGCTTATGGCCACGGCAAGCAGCCTCAAGAAAAAGTAGCAACAACTTAGAGCTGACCAAGACTTGCTAGCCGATAGATGGACTGAAGTCCTCGTGGCTGAAGAGTATGAACTCGAACGCCCCTCCAAGAGCCACCCAAAGCGCAGGCTGCCACCCCGATTAGAGGAGGAAGCACCTAAGCCTACATCACCAGCGCATGATACGGCCGACCGGCCACCTCGTGGCCGCGACAGAGAGGCCTCTCGGCCCTCCACTCAAGCCGCACCCCAGCGCCGCTCAAAAAATACCAAGGCACTGGGAAATGCGCCAGACCTGTGGGATATATTGGAGGACAAGGCAAGACAAACAAGATTGATCTACGGATCGCGTGGGCACCCCATGATACGTGATGATAACTGTCACGCCGGACATGGCAATTCCGGCCGGGCCGAACACAGTAGACAAAGCTCATTTGAGCTGCGTCGTGATATAGCCCAATACAGAGGCACCGCACACCCACTATGCTTCACAGATGAAGTGATGGATCATCAAATCCCTGAGGGTTTCAAACCCGTAAACATCGAATCATACGATGGCACAACAGATCCTGCGGTATGGATCGAGGACTACCTCCTTCATATCCACATGGCTCGCGGTGATGATCTACACACCACCAAATACCTCCCACTCAAGTTTAAAGGGCCAGCTCGGCATTGGCTTAACAGCTTGCCAGCAGAGTCAATTGGTTGTTGGGAAGACCTGGAAGCCGCATTCCTCGACAATTTCCAGGGAACTTATGTGCGACCACCAGACGCCGATGACTTAAGCCACATAATTCAGCAGCCAGAAGAATCGGCCAGACAATTCTGGACACGGTTCCTAACCAAGAAAAATCAAATCATCGACTGTCCGGATGCAGAGGCCCTTGCAGCCTTCAAACATAACATCCGCGACGAGTGGCTTGCCCGGCACCTAGGACAGGAAAAGCCGAAATCCATGGCAGCCGTCATAAAACTCATGACCCGCTTTTGCGTGGGAGAGGACAGCTGGCTAGCTCGTAGTAACAACATGACCAAGAGCCCTGGTAGTTCGGATACCAAGGACAGCAACGGTAGGTCGCGTCGCAACAAGCACAGGCGCCGCATTAATGGCGATAATGCTAAAGATACGGCAGCCAATGCCGGATTCAGTGGTTCTAGACCCAATCATTGACGGATTTCACCTCTAGAGTCCTAATGCACGGCGACAGCAGCCTGAACCTGCTTTATCAGGATACAGTGTGCAAGATGGGCATAGACCCCTCAGGGATTAAACCCACAAAGACGACCTTCAAAGGCATCATACCAGGTGTAGAGGCCAACTGTACAGGCTCAGTCACACTTGAAGTGGTCTTCGGATCACCGGATAACTTCCGAAGCTAGGAATTAATCTTCGACATAGTCCCGTTCCGCAACGGCTATCATGCACTGCTCGGACGAACCGCATTTGCAAAGTTCAATGCGGTGCCGCACTACGCTACCTCAAGCTCAAGATGCCAGGCCCTCGAGGAGTCATTACGGTCAACAGAAACACCAAACGCTCCCTCCGAATGGAGGAGCACACGGCGGCCCTCGCGGCAGAAGTACAAAGCAGCCTCTTAAGGCAATTCTCGAGTCCGGCTATTAAACGTCCAGACATCGTCAAGCGCGCCCGGAGTAACCTACAACAAGACCGCCTGGCAGGTTCCGAGCACGCGTAGCAATGCGGCCCCAACCCCAGCCCTCGCGAAATTGCGAAACCAAAACTACGCGTACATAACTACGCTCTGGAAATACCATGGGCATTTGGGGAGGGGCACGACCATGGCAGGCCCAGAATGCGGCTCAATCGCACCAGGGGCTCCCAATTGTTTCATTCTTCTTTTCTCTTACTTTCAGGACTCCTTTTTCAAGAAGACCTGTCCGGCAGTAGAATCACCGAACACATGATGCAACAGCCAGAGAAGCAGAAAGCTACGTCAAATGCCCAGGTGGTCTCCATAACAAGCAGTATACTTGTTTTACGTATCATTCCACAGCTCGCTCCTGGAGGGAGACATGTCAAATAGTCCTGTCCCTTGCTTATCGCACTATTTGTATCGTTCTGCTTTTACCACAGCTTTTTTGAATAAACAATGCATCGCTTTTGCCTATTATTGCATTCCTTTTTTTCTTTCTATACATGTTCACTTATGACATGTTGCATCCGTACACTTCGGTACGGCCAAATACACCAGGGGCTTAAGTACCCCAAAATATGGTGTGATAAGTCCGAACACTTTCACAAGTGCGGCACCCCGAACTTATAGCATTATATGCATCGGCTTCGAATCATGTCTTGGGTCAATAGTTGGGTTTGCCCGGATCCCATGTTTTGGTACCTTAGTTCCGTTATATCAGCTAAGGTAGCGTTGGGAGAACCACTGCGATTGTGCCCCGGTTGAGCTGGGTGGAGCACCTCAGTGGAGAAAGCTAAAACTGACTGTCATGATAGGGCGAGAGCCGGTCGCTGTTCGAGAGGTTTTTCGAGTCCCTAAAGACTTATGCTGCTTAGAGCGAGGAGTCGGCTCTGTCCGGCCCAGGCGTGGATAGCGCCCCAAACTCGGTCTTCCGAAAACTAGGGGCTTCGCCGAAATTTAAAATTATAGAATTCTATGGCTAAGTGAGAGTGTTCAAGCACTATAGTCCGGTTGCCTCGTTCGTTGTGTTGAGCGCCTCCCTCGAAGGACCCAAGAATGGGAAAAAGAGCACTCAAGTTTATCCCGAGCACCCCAGCACTCGCGGCATGGGGGCAGAAGCCGACGACTCGCCATCTCTCAGAATTAATAAACAGCCGCACAGAAGGTAATATTTTAAATTCACAAGCGTTGCTTAGCGCATATGAACAAGTTTTCAAGCGTACAGGATAACAAATGCGAGTTTACTCAAAAATTACATCTTTGGAGCATTCACCCGCTATAAGGCGGGCACCCTTCAGGACGCCCGCATAATACATCTCGGGCGTGCGATACTCCCTGCCCGACGGTGGAGCGTCCGTCAAAAGCTTCTCAGCGTCCATCTTGCCCCAGTGCACTTTAGCACGGGCAAGGGCCCTACGGGCACCTTCGATACAGACGGAGCGCTTGACGACTTCAATCCATGGACAGGCGTCCACCAGCCGCCTCACCAGCCTGAAGTAGCTTCCAGGCATGGCTTCCTTAGGCCACAGCCGAACTATGAGGCCCTTCATGGCCTGTTCGACCACCTTATGGAGCTCGACCAGCTGCTTCAGTTGGTCGCTCAAGGGCACCGGGTGTCCGGCCTCAGCATACTGAGACCAGAACACCTTCTCCGTCGAGCTCCCCTCCTCGGCCCGGTAGAATGCGGCAGCATCGGACACACTGCGGGGAAGATCTGCGAATGCTCCTGGAGAGCTCCGGATTCGGGTAATTAACAAGTAATTCACTTTCACGTGCTTGCTTTGCATGAAGAATGCCTTACCCGCAGCTATCTTCTTTATTGCCTCAATTTCCTGGAGAGCTTTTTGGGCTTCGGCCTTAGTGGCTTTGGCGCTCTCAAGAGCCGAGGCGAGCTCGGACTCTCGAGTCTTTGAGTCACGCTCCAAACTCTCGTGTTTTTCCACGAGAGCCTGGAGCTCTTGCCGCACCTCCACCACCCGCGCCTCCTGCTTCTCTCACTCGGTGCGTTCCGCGGCCGCATTGCTTTCGGCCTTGGACACCGCTTCCTTCAGGGTCGCCACTTTGTTCGTGGCCCCTGTAATTCTCACGTTATTCCTGTTATTTTTTGCAACCACATCTTTTATATACTTCAATAAGGTATTACTTACCCTCCTTGTCCTCGAGCTGCTTCTTGGCAAGGCCGAGCTCGTTCTCGGACCGCTCGAGGCTCTGCTTCAATGCATTGACCTCTGCAGTCAGTGCGGCAGAGGTCAGCAGCGCAGCCTGCATTCCCATATTGACACGCTTATGTTAGACTCCTGCTTATATCTTTTTAGATCCTCAGTTCGGCTTTTCTTTCCGAACACCAAACTGAGCATCATGGGCTACTGTCGGTAATATTTTTACACATCTTAAATACATACCTCAAAGCCTCTTAGAAGGCTGGCACAGGCTTCAGTCAGCCCGCTCTTGGCAGACTGAACTTTCTGGATCACCACACTCATAACAGTGCGGTGCTCCTCGTCAATGGAGGCGCCGTTGAGCGCCTCCAGCAAATTATCCGGTGCCTCCGGCTGGACGGAGGTCACCGGTGTCACAGTCTCGCCCTTCTTATGAAGGGGCCGCCTGCAGGACTCCGGAACCACTGAAGGTTCTGGTGCGGAGTCCGGCCCAGGGCCGGACTTAGAGCCCTTTGGGGTTTGACCCCCCTTATGCCCGGAGCCCGGGAGGTTGCCTTGCGGCACCTCCGGGACCTCCTCCTCCTGGCTGGGCCCCTTTTGGGATCCCACCTCAGCGTCATCAGCAGCGCGAGGAGAGGAGGTGGCCGGAAGTGAAGTGCTATTCACGTCCGACGGAGCCAGGGAGCCTCTCGTTGAAGTGTCGAGCCCGTCCTTGGGCGGGCTGCAGGGTTGTATTAGGCGTTAGGAGATTCTATGCGACAAACAAAATGCCATGAGTTATTCTGGTATCCGGACACTTACGAAGTCGCCAGGGGCTTAGTCCTCGGTGGCCACTCCTCTTCATCATCGTCGGCGTTGGTGGAGTAGTCCGGAGGGAGGGTCCTTCCCTTCTTGGACCCTTCAGCCTCCCCCGTTGGGGCGGCCTTCCTTTTCTTCTCCCCCCCCCGCTAGGGGAGAGGCCTCTTTCTCCTCCTCCTCGTCTTTGCGGGAGGAGTCCACCTCGGAGTCATCGGATGATGAGTCCGACAACACCTGGCTCCAGGAACTCCTTCGAGTTCCCATGGCCTTCTTCTTGGCCTTCTTCTCCGGCACCACGTGAAGTGCCGGAACCAGCAGCCCCGTCAATCGGGCGTCCGCTGGGTCTTCTGGCAAGGGAGCCGGACAGTGAACCTGCCCGGACATCTTTTGCCAGGCCTGTCAAAGGTAAGGGAGTTTTAGATCCCGCATAGAGTCAAACTATGGAAAACAAGAGTCCCGTAAAGGGCAAAGTAGCTTACCTCGCTGGCTTGACGCTGCGAGCTGTATCCGCGATCTTCGGTAGCGGATGTGGGAGCCTCGGCGCCCTTGAACAACACCTTCCAGGCATCTTCATACGTAGTGTCGAAGAGCCTGCTCAAGGTTTGGTGCTGTGCCGGATCAAACTCCCACAAGTTAAAGGCCCGTTGTTGGCACGGGAGGATCCGGCGGATGAGCATGACCTGGACTATGTTGACGAGCTTGAGCTTCTTGTTCACCAAGGTTTTGACGTAGGATTGGAGTCCGGTAAGCTCTTCCGAATTACCCCATGATAGGCCCGTCTCTTTGCAAGAGGTGAGCCGTGTAGGGAAGCCAGATCGGAATTCGGGGGCCGCTACCCATTTAGGGTCACGCGGCTCGGTGATGTAGAACCACCCCGATTGCCACCCCTTTATGGTCTCCACAAAGGAGCCCTCGAGCCAGAGGACGTTGGGCATCTTGCCCACCATGGCACCTCCGCACTCCGCTTGGCGGCCGCCCACAACCTTCGGCTTGACATTGAAGGTCTTCAGCCATAAGCCGAAGTGGGTCTGGATGCAGAGGAAGGCCTCGCACACGACGATGAACGCCGAGATGTTGAGGATGAAATTTGGGGCCAGATCGTGGAAATCCAGGCCGTAGTAGAACATGATCCCCCGGACAAATGGGTGAATTGGAAAACCTTGTCCGTGGAGGAAGTGGGTGAGGAACACCACCCTCTGATGGGGCCCGGGGGTGGGGATGAGCTGCCCCTTGTCGGGGAGCCGATGCGCGATGTCGCTGGACAAGTATCCGGACTTCCGCAGCCTCTTGATGTGCCCCTCCATGACGGAGGAGGCTATCCACTTGCCTCCCGCTCCGGACATGGCTGGGGAAGGTTGAGGCGAGATGTGCGGACTTGGGCGCTGGAGCTCGACTGCGCGGAAATGGATAAGCAAAGGAGGAAGAAGGCGTAGGTAAAAAGGTGGATTCTTATCCCCTTATATGGACGGACGAAACTATGCGTCCCCACCAGCCTGGTAAAACTCGCTTATCTCCCAAGCGCCGTAATCAATGGCGCGGTTGGGTTACCCACGCCCGTATTGATGAGAATCCCGGAATAAGGGGACACGATCTCTGCTTTGAAAAGACGTGCCAAGGAAACCGCCTCGCTAGACGCGCTGAGGTGGAATAGTCAAAACGATTCGAATAAAGGCTTGGCCGTGGTGTGATGTCACGCCACGAAATACGTCAACAGATTGAACTTGTGTAAATATTATTCTCTCTATGGTGGTATGTGGAACTTATTTTGCAGAGCCGGACACTATCCTTGTGTTCAAAATCTTCTATGAAGTATTCGAAGGAGGAACCCGCCTTGCAATGCCGAAGATAATATGCGTGCCGGACTCGTCGTCATTGAAGCCTGGTTCAGGGGCTACTGAGGGAGTCCCAGACTAGGGGTGTCCGGATAGCCGAACTATCATCTTTGGCCGGACTCCTGGACTATGAAGATACAAGATTGAAGACTTCGTTCCGTGTCCGGATTGGACTTTCTTTGGCGTGGAAGGCAAGCTTGGCGATATGGATATGTAGATCTCCTACCATTGTGACCGACTCTGTGTAACCCTAACCCTCTTCGGTGCCTATATAAACCGGAGGGTTTTAGTCCATAGGACGAACAACAATCATACCATAGGCTAGCTTCTAGGGTTTAGCCTCTCTGATCTCGTGGTAGATCTACTCTTGTACTACCCATATCATCAATATCAATCAAGCAGGAGTAGGGTTTTACCTCCATAGAGAGGGCCCGAACCTGGGTAAAAACATCGTGTCCCTTGTCTCCTGTTACCATCCGCCTAGACGTACAGTTCGGGACCCCCTACCCGAGATCCGCCGGTCTTGACACCGACACTAACCCTCTCTCTCTTCTTTAGTTGTGCGCCACATAAGCATATTTGCTAGTTCCAAGTGCATGTTACCGATTATGTTATCCCCACTATGGCCAGCCTAAGCTTTTACTTGTGTAGGTGTGAGAACCGACAAGAATTGGTACCAATTGTGCTATTTCATTGTCCGCATTTGAGTGATCTTTGATCCATCTTCAACATCGGTCAAGGTACATTTGGTATAAGTTCTTCTCTTTCTACCACTCACATTTTGCTTGGAATGATGGATAGGCCAAGTTCTTCTACCAACCCACTCTTCATTGAGCAATACGACGACATGTCATCATACGTCACCAAGAGCCACCTCTTTGGTGCACAACGAGCATTGCATCAAGAGCAACAAGCAATGAGCGACCGCATCGACAACCTTGCCACTGACTTGCGACTATCCAAGCAACGAACACGCGACTACTTAGAAAACAAGCTCGACGCTCACAAGCAAGAGAACGATGCAAGAATGGACGAGATCCGACAATTGTTGGTGAACCGCCATCCTTCCACTTCTTCATACTCAAGACGGAGCTGGTCAAGTCAACACTCCGACGACACCATCTCCGGCTCAAGTACACCGACATCAAACACTCTTCGATGAGCCGCGCGTCAAGACCATCAAGCATCTCGCTATCCTCTACACGACAATCATCCACAGAGCAAGTCGATGAGCAAGTACTTCGTCATCGTCCACACCAAGATCCTTATGCACAAGCTCAAGAACGACAATGTCAACATCACCAAGAGGAAGAGCGAGCGCGACAACATCAAGATGAACAAGACACCGAGGCTCAGTGTCTTCAACAACAACAACGTGAAGCACAAGCTCTTGAGGTGCAACGTGCCCTTCGATAATCAAGTCGAGCCATTGCCAAATGCAACCGTGATAGGCGTAATCAAGAGGAAGCACTTCGAGAAGAAATTCAAGAGCGGAACTACCAACCAAGAGTGCAACGTCATGTTCCTCAAGTTCCTCCACAAGCTTGACAAGCTCCTCCACAACCTCAAGTTCAACAAGAGCAAGATGACTATGGACATCCTCCACGCCAAGAGCAACATGAGGTTGATTATCCTCCACGTCAAGGGCATCATCATCACCCTCGACCCCAACACAATGAAGAGCAACGCTATGGCAAGCTAAAGTTCACCATACCCAAGTTCAATGGAAGCAATGATCCCGAAGAATACCTATCATGGGCATTGAAGGTCGACAAAATCTTTCGTTTGCACAACTATGAGGAAGAGAAGAAGATCGCTATGGCATCCCTTGAGTTCCAAGATTATGTGCTCATATGGTGGGAACAAGTCCTTGAGCACCGAGAAGCAAGAGGTGAACCACCAATCACCACTTGGGCTCAAATGAAAGATGTCATGCGAGCATGTTTTGTGCCCACCTACTACAACCGTGATCTCTTCAAGAAGCTCCAACTACTCAAGCAAGGAACAAAGAGTGTTGAGGAATACTACAAGGAAATGGGGATAGCCATGATACGGGCCAATGTCATGGAAGAGGATGAGCAAACTATGGCACGTTTCTTGAATGGCCTTAATCATCCCATCAAGAAGATTGCCGACTTCCAACCCTACTCCAACCTCATTGAGCTCGTGCATCAAGCTACTAAAGCGGAACGTCAAGTACAAGATGACTTCAAGTACGCCAAGTACTCATCCAAGACTTACGGCTTCTCCAACACCCAAGCTTCAACGACTCCTCCAACTTCTACCTCAACCAAGCCATCTACAAGCAATGACGACAAGTCAAGTTACAAGAAAACTTCGACAACCTCAAGTCGTCCTCCTCCTACTACAAGCAACTTCAAGCCACGTGCCTCATCATCTACTCTGACCATCTCCTTCAAGTGTTTCACTTGCGGTGGTCGAGGCCTCTAGTCCTTTCAATGTACAAACAAGCGCACCATGATCCTCAACAACGATGGAACCTATGATTCCATGAGTGAAGAGGAGATGGAAGCCCTTGAGCAAGTGGCCATGCACCGGTGCATGAACGAGGATGAAGATGATCAAGTCTTTTGTGATGAGGATTCAAGCTCCGCTCTCGTTGTCTCCAAAGTCTTGACTCTTCAACATCAACAAGACGAACACCAAAGATGCCACCTCTTTCACACAAAGGCCAACATCAATGGAAGGTCCGCCAAGGTCATCAACGATGGAGCTAGTTGTCACAACTTGGCAAGTGAAGAACTACGCTCCAAGCTCCAATTGGTCAAGATGAAGCACCCGCACCCATACAAGGTCCAATGGCTAAGCGATTCTGGCAATATACAAGTTCCCCTCCTTAGGGGCCTTCCCTTTCTCAGTAGCCGTGAACCTCCTCGCCGGTGCCATGAGCTTCGCAACTACGGCAAGGTGGAGAAGAAGAAGGAACGGGCAGCAAAAAGATGAAGATAGAGATGAGCGAGGAGGGCTCTGCCCCTCCCCACTCATTTATAGCCAGAGGGAGGCAATTCGCCGGCCTCCACGATACTGCGCAATGATGGTTCTCTCTGCATGCAGAAGTGACTCGTCAAGTCGGGCAGTTGCCGAGGCAGCGTTGGGAAGCGGGAACGCCCACGTCCCATCAATCGCCATGCGTCGCCCAAGGCCACAGGTGGTTTGGGCCCGCGGAGCTCCGCACTTGCCCGTTGGCTTCGCCTAGAAGCCAAGTCCGAGCGCGCCTTAGGCCCGAGGGATACTATCGGCATTCTGGATATGGGGGTACCCAGACTTGCCTACCTGCGGCCCGTGGTGTGGATCCATCGACAGCCTGGTACAGCCTAGTTTCAACACCAACAACCCAAGACCCTCGCGAGGGGCCAAGCCTCGCGAGGTGGACGACACCAAGACCTCCAAGGGGATCAGCCTCCTCAGGATGACTCCCGAGGAGCGGAGATTTCTATGCAAGGCTCACCTCATGAGGTTTAGATGACGTGAGCCATGACGATCGAGGCCAGGCAGGCACCAGGCGAGCGGCAGCAGGCGCAGTGTACCAGTTTCATCTTTGGTTCAAGGGAGGCAAGCAGCAGGCGCGGAGTTCTGAGGAAGCAACCAAAGGTTTCCATTCCCGTGCAACAAGACCAAGACCGCCAGGACGGCAGGACGGAGGTCATCGCCGAGCACACTACAATGTCATGACCGGAGGATTTTGTAGGCGAAGACCACTTTAGTCAGGATAAGATGTACTTGTTGTCTCCCTTCAAAATTGGCCGCTGTGGGATCCCTTCCCGCCTCCATTCGGGAAGAGGACCAAGGCCACTATAAATAGGACCTAGCCACCACCAAGGGAACGGGATCAAACGACATCGGCTCCACCCTCACCAGCTCACTTGAGCCCAAGAACACACCTCCTGATGTTCTTCTCCTCTGCACTAGTTCATCCCTAGCCCCTCGAGGGAAATCCACCACAAAGGAGGAGCAGGGTTTTACACCGCAAGGTGGCCCGAACCTGGGTAAATTGCCGTGTCCCATTTGCTTCGAGATCGACGCGCTAGGCTGTGACATTGGTGAGTTGGAAGACTGGGGAGAGTGAGATCTTTGCACGCACCCCAGAGTTCGAACCTCTGAAGGGTTTGCGGAACCCAAAATCTGACACGTGCCTGCCCTCCAGTTTCTTCCTCCTTGCTGGAGAACGGCGCCGTCCTGATCCTGGGGAGGCACCGGACTCCAGCTATGCTTGCCTCCTGCCTCTTCGACCTCGTCCTGTAGGAGATGGACAGGGGCAAAGGCATCACGGGCACTTTATCTTTTTTCAATCTTAAACTTGTAGGCATTCAGCAAATTTTAGTTCAAATAATGTAATCTCTCGAGTCCATGTTCGTGTTCTGTAATGCTTGTACTTGTATCAACATATTAATGAAAAAGGCAAACCTTGCCGGGAACCCATGCATGTATATGTCCATGCAGAGGTGATATGCCTCTTTAGTGTAAATAAATGAATTTTTTCCAGCAGGCTATCTTGCTGGTACACTTTTTGTCTGCCAGAGAGCCATATCTGTCAGGTTACAGACAAAGGGACCAGCCCCCCCGCCAAATTCCTTGTGCCAAAGGCCACTGCGACCATTCTGACCGAAGCAATGTTCGACTCAGGAACGGAAGCACCTATGTCAAAGAAAGAGTGGCGAGGTTTTCTAATGCGTAAGTTATAGCTTATAGAACACGAGCGGACAAGAGGTAGAACTTATCTGTTTGGCTTGTCGGGGATCGCAGTGTCGGGCAATCTTCTCAACTCCTTGTCGAAGCCAAGTTCACGACACGAACCTGCAGCTTCATGCAGATGAGAATGAATGATGCGATCCTATCTATATGCATATGCAGATGCTTATGAAATGCTTATGCAGTGATCTAGAATGCTCATCCATGCATGCAATCTAGGTTGGGGCCCCCTATAGTGCTTCTTTATTTTCTCTTGCACGGGGTCATCGCCCCGGCTTTGTACAAGGGGTTACATGCAACTGAGGCAAGGTCTGCACAAATGGCTGGCTGCCGGGCAGGGCCCGACAGCCTCGCGCCTTATGGGTAGAACTTGTGAAGATGCTCGATATTCCATGAGTTTTGCAACAGAGTGCCATCTCCGGTCTCCAGACGGACTGCGCCGTGTCTGGTGATTCGTACTACCCAGTAAGGGCCTTCCCACTTTGGTGATAACTTGTGTGTACCCTTGGCGGACTAAATGCGCCTAAGGACAAGGTCACCTTCCTCAAAACACCGGGCATGAACCCTGCGGCTATGATAGCGACACAGGGATTGCTGATAGCGTGCAACACGCGTAGCAACCCGAAGACGATTCTCCTGGAGTAGCACATCGTCGTCACACTAGTGCTGATCTTGCACGATTTCATCGTAAGAAAGCACTCCAGGCGACCCATAAATGAGTTCTATGGGGATAACTGCTTCCGCCCCGTAGACCAGAGAGAAGGGAGTCTGCCCAGTAGCTCGGTTTGGTGTTGTTCTGAGGGACCAGAGAACTACCGGCAGCTCCTCCATCCACCGCCTGCCGTGCTTTTGCAACATATCAAAGGTTCTTGTCTTGAGTCCGTGTAGCACTCCAGCATTCACCTCTCAGCTTGTGATGTGAAATGAACCTCGAGGCGAGGGTCGATCCGTTGTTGGCCCAATCTTTCATGGCACAAAACTCCATCGCAACAAGAACTAGATGCGGGTTTACAAAGATGTTCACAAACCTCGCAAAAACAACACGCCAACCCCTTGATATGAAGGAATAACATGGACGAACCGTATAGGTTCAGCTTGTAATCTCATACGCGTTGCGTCGCAGGAACTCACATGCCAGTAGAGACTTTTGACAAGATTTCTCAAAACTCGATAATGGCCGATGGCTGAAAACACACACGTGTCTAATTCATCTCAAAATAACCTCCATTACATAGATGCGACATGACTTTATATATAGCCAAGTCCTCCTAATTTTGTGTGACCAACAAACTGGCCGCACCATACCTATCTCTCTAATTTTCTTTAATCTAATTCAAAAGGAAACGATCTCGACATGCCAAACATAATAACGACTTAACTTAATCTAAGTATGAATGGGACTCTTTTATTTGTGCACCATGTCATTTAGTTTGCTCTGCTTGGTGGCCCCCATCCAGACTCCTTTCAACATAGCAGGTCCCACACGTTGCACCTCTGAAAGTGCAACTATCCCTAGGTGGTTTTGGTAATTCCTAACAACATATAGCTCATTGAGCTAACATTATTCCAAGATAAACATGTCAGGAAAAGCTCAATGAAAGTCATGGCATGGATGAAAAAAGTGGACCCCTCAAAATGCTAAGGACAAAAGGATTGGCTCAAGCTCAAAGCTCAAGACTCTACATTTTATATTTTCGTGATCCAAGATCACATTGAGTCTATAGGAAAAGCCAATACTATCAAGGAGGGATGAGGTGTTGCTTAATGAGGTTCTTGCTCCATAGTGCTTAGTGATATGCTCCAAAACCCTCAACTACTTTCCCACATCCACATATGACCTAAACCAAAAGTCAAACTCGGCCCCACCGATTCTTTCTATCCGGTGCCACCGAGTTCAGATGTCATAGCCACTGCCACAAACCCTAGGCAAATTGGTCTCACCGATAGGGATCTCGGTCTCACCAAGATGGGATTGTAATCTCTCTGTTTCCCTTCGTAACGTTTTGGTACCACCGAGATGAGCGGTTGGTCCCACCGAGATTGCAATGTAAACTCCCTGTTTCCTTTTCGTAACATTTTGGTCCCACCGAAATGAGCGAACCGGTCCCACCGAGTTTACTTGACCAACTCTCTGGTTAGCTTATTACCAAAATCGGTTCCACCGAGTTTGTGTAATCGGTCTCACCAAGATTATGTTATGCCCTAACACTAATCATATTGGTCCTACCGAGTTGCATGTCGGTCCCACCGAAAATCCTAACGGTCACTAGGTTTGCTGAATCGGTCTGACCGAGTTTACCAATTTGGTCCCACCGAGTTTGGCAAGTTGTGTGTAACGGTTAGATTTTGTGTGGAGGCTACATATACCCCTCCACCTCCTCTGCATTCGTGGAGAGAGCCATCAGAACGAACCTACACATCCAACTTGCATTTTCTGAGAGAGAACCACCTACACTTGTGTTGAGGCCAAGATATTCCATTCCTACCATATGAATCTTGATCTCTAGCCTTCCCCAAGTTGCTTTCCACTCAAATCTTCTTTCCACCAAATCCTAATCCTGTGAGAGAGAGTTGAGTGTTGGGGTGACTATCATTTGAAGCACAAGAGCAAGGAGTTCATCATCAACACACCATTTGTTACTTCTTGGAGAGTGGTGTCTCCTAGATTGGCTAGGTGTTACTTGGGAGCCTCCGACAAGATTGTGGAGTTGAACCAAGTAGATTGTAAGGGCAAGGAGATCACCTACTTCGTGATGATCTACCGCTAGTGAGGCAAGTCCTTCGTGGGCGACGACCATGGTGGGATAGACAAGGTTGCTTCTTCGTGGACCCTTCGTGGGTGGAGCCCTCCGTGGACTCGCGCCGTTAGCCTTCATGGGTTGAAGTCTCCATCAACGTGGATGTACGATAGCACCACCTATCGGAACCACGACAAAAACATCAGTGTCTCCAATTGCGTTTGAATTCTCCAAACCCTTCCCTTTACATTCTTGCAAGTTGCATGCTTTACTTTCCGCTGCTCATATACTCTTTGCATACTTGCTTGAATTGTGTTGAGATTTCTTGACTTGTGCTAAGATAGATAAAATCTGCCAGAGACTAAAATTTAGAAAAGGATAAGTTTTTATTTGGTCAAGTAGTCTAATCACCCCCCCCCTCTAGACATACTTTCGATCCTACAAGTGGTACAGAGCTTTGGTCTCCATTTGCTTTGATTTCCATGGCTTTTGGTGGTCATAGCCTTGGTTTCACAGCCTAGGAGAGTATGGCGTCTAGCGAGGGAAATTATCACCGTAGAGGTCGTTACTTTGATGGTACTAATTTTTCTAGTTGGAAGCATAAGATGAAAATGCATATTCTTGGACATAACCCCGCCATTTGGGCTATCGTGTGTATTGGCTTGCAAGGTGAATTCTTTGATGGGAGAGAATCAAACTGTGAAGCTAGCGTAGAAGTGTTGAAGATGCTGCAATACAACGCTCAAGCTTGTGATATCCTCTTCAACGGATTGTGCCCCAAAGAATTCAACAAAATCAGCCGTCTTGAGAATGCAAAGGAAAATTGGGATACTTTGATTGGTATGCATGAAGGTATCGACTCCGTCAAGGAATCCAAGTTGGATGTGCTTCAAAGTCAACTTGACAAGTTCAAAATGAAGGATGGTGAAGGTGTCGCTGAAATGTACTCTAGGCTTGCTCTTATCACAAATGAGATTGCCGGCTTAGGAAGTGAAGAGATGACCGACAAATTCACCATCAAGAATATCCTAAGAGATTTGGACGGAAAATATGATACCGTGTGCACATTGATCCAAATGATGCCCAATTACAAAGATCTCAAGCCAACGGAAGTCATTGGAAGAATTGTTGCTCATGAGATGTCACTCAAGGATAAGTAGGAACTTCACAACAAGTCAAGTGGTGCTTACAAAGCCTCATGTGAAGCCCCCACATCATCAAGTGAGAAACAAACCTTCAATGAAGAATTGAGCTTAATGGTGAAGAAATTCAAAAAGTTCTACAAAGAGTAGAAGCAAAGAGAGAAGCTCCAAGTCAAGGTCCTACAATGACAAAAGATCTTCTAGTTGAGAGCGCAATTGGTACAATTGTGGAAGACCCGAACACAATCTAGTTGAGAGCGCAAAAGAGAGTTTGTAAGGGCAAGGAGATCGCCTACTTCGTGAAGATCTACCGCTAATGAGGCAAGTCGTTCGTGGGTGACGGCCATGGTGGGATAGACAAGGTTGCTTTTTCGTGGACCCTTCGTGGGTGGAGCCCTCCGTGGACTCGCGCAACCGTTACCCTTCGTGGGTTGAAGTCTACACCAACGTGGATGTACGATAGCACCACCTATCGGAACCACGACAAAAACATCCGTGTCTCCAATTGCGTTTGAATTCTCCAAATCCTTCCCTTTACATTCTTGCAAGTTGCATGCTTTACTTTCCGCTGCTCATATACTCTTTGCATACTTGCTTGAATTGTGTTGAGATTTCTTGACTTGTGCTAAGATAGCTAAAATGTGCCGAAGACTAAAATTGAGAAAAGGATAAGTTTTTATTTGGTCAAGTAGTCTAATCACCCCCTCTAGACATACTTTGGATCCTACAACCTCCTATTTGCACTTGCCGGATATTTCTTGAGCGGCAGGAATAAAAACAACATGCTAAGCTTGACCCTGACCCTGTAATTTTTAAATGTATCTAATCTCTGTGTACAGTTCGAGACACCAATATCCTTCACGCGTGCACATATACTCAAGAATCAAACATCCATGTGCATGGTCACGCTTGTTGCATGCATACGTACAACATCAAGTAGTACTTATGGTGGACGTGGCCTTCCAATGCAAATATTAGCTTCTATGGTGTACTCTTTCCTTCTTGCATTATATGATTGCATACAATCTGGTGGCCGTGGCTTGTCAAAGTAGCAACCAGGTAAATCCTGGTGCGCCTGCCTGTGCTCCACAGGGGCGACAGCCACGAGGTCTTTTCCATCGTAGAACTGAAAGTAATGTAGCATGTAAATATTTTGAACCTCTGACTGAACAATATCAATAACAGATATAGCTGATATTTGGGTCATATCATCCTCCCCCTCTTCAAGTGAAACCATCCTCGATTTCGGGTCAGTCTCACTAGTAACATCTTTGTAGCATGTTGAATGTGTGCCAGAAAAAAATTAGCGACCTCAAACTCCTTTTCCTTTGCTTTCTCTGGCTTGTTCATTTTTTGTAGTCGTTCTTTCCTCCAGGTCTTGAACGCCTTCTTCTCCAAAGCCACAAGAACATATTTTGTACCGCATTCGACCGTGTACATGTTGGCGAGATAGTCATGCATAGTATAGTTTTTCTTGTACCATAGACGTCCCAACAACATATGACACGAAACCATCGACACCGGAATTACGTTGCACAAAACCTCACAACAAAATTTTCCGACTAAAAACAGTACCATAGTTTGGTGCGTGATGTCGAGCTTGTCGTTGCACCACTTCAGCATGTATGGTCATCGATGTGGTGTCGTTGATAGATCCGACTTCTCTACCATGTCGATGCCGACCGCGTTGACTGAGGTATCATGGTCAATCGTCATGGTGCAAATTTTCTCTCCCACTTTACAGTAGGTGTGAAAAAGTTCAGCACCATAATCTTTCTCATCCAACAAAAAATCGCCGGAGAGCCCCCAGTAGCTCCTTGGTGACGGCGCGCCGGCCGTCTCCTCCGAAGTGCCGTGAGAAATGCCGGTCTCTGATACCACTTGATGAGGAGCGAACCTCGAGGCGAGGATCGATCTGTTATTGGCCCGGTCTTTCACGGCACAAAACTCCATCACAACAAGAACTAGATGCGGGTTTACAAAGATGTTCACAAACCTAGCAAAAACAACACGCCAACCCCTCGATCTGAAGGAATAACATGGACGAACCATATAGGTTCAACTTGTAATCTCTTACGCGTCGTGTCGCAGGAACTCACATGCCAGTAGAGACTTTTGACAAGATTTCTCAAAACTCAATAATGGCGACGGCCGAAAAACACACACGTGTCTAATTCATCTCAAAATAACCTCCATTACATAGACGCGACATGACTTTATATATAGCCAAGTCCTCCTAATTTTGCGTGACCAACAAACTGGCCGCACCACACCTATCTCTCCGGAATTACATTGCACAAAACCTCACAACAAAATTTTCCGACTGAAAACAGTACCATAGTTTGGTGCGTGATGTCGAGCTTGTCGTTGCACCACTTCAGCATGTATGGTCGTCGATGTGGTGTAGTTGATAGATCCAACTTCTCTACCATGTCGATGCCGACCACGTTGACTGAGCTATCATGGTCAATCGTCATCACGCAAATTTTCTCTTCCACTTTACAGTAGGTGTGAAAAAGTTCAGCACCATAATCTTTCTCCTCCAACAAAAAATCGCCAGACAGCCCCCAATAGCTCCTTGGTGACGGCGTGCCGGCCGTCTCCTCCGAAGTGCCGTGAGAAATGCCGGTCTCTGATACCACTTGATGAGGAGCGAACCTCGAGGCGAGGGTCAATCCGTTGTTGGCCCGATCTTTCACAACACAGAACTCCATCACAACAAAAACTAGATGCGGGTTTACAAAGATGTTCACAAACCTAGCAAAAACAACACGCCAACCCCTCGATCTGAAGGAATAACATGGACGAACCATATATGTTCAACTTGTAATCTCCTACGCGTCGTGTCGCAGGAACTCACATGCCAGTAGAGACTTTTGACAAGATTTCTCAAAACTCAATAATGGCCGACGGCCGAAAAACACACACGTGTCTAATTCATCTCAAAATAACCTCCATTACATAGATGCGACATGACTTTATATATAGCCAAGTCCTCATAATTTTGCGTGACCAACAAACTGGCCGCACCACACCTATCTCTCTAATCTTCTTTAATCTAATTCAAAAGGAAACGATCTGGACATGCCAAACATAATAACGACTTAACTTAATCTAAGTAGGCATAGGACTCTTTTATTTGTGCACCATGTTATTTAGTTTGCTCAGCTTGGTGGCCCCCATCCAGACTCCTTTAAACATAGCAGGACCCACAGTTGCACCTCCTATTTGCACTTGCCTGATATTTCTTGAGCGGCAGTAATAAAAATAGCAGGCTAAGCTTGACCTTGAACCTGTACTTTTTAAATGGATCTAATCTCTTTGTACAGTTCGAGACACCAATATCCTTCACGTGTGCACATATACCCAAGAATCCAACATCCATGTGCATGGTCACACTTGTTGCATGCATACGTACAACATCAAGTAGTACTTGTGGTGGACGTGGCCTTCCAAAGCAAATATTAGCTTCTATGGTGTACTCTTTCCTACTTGCATTATATGATTGCATACAATCTGGTGGCCATGGCTTGTCAAAGTAGCAACCAGGTAAATCCTGGTGCGCCTGCCTGTGCTCATAGGGCGATGGCCATGAGGTCTTTTCCATCGTAGAACTGAAAGTAATGTAGCACGTAAATATTTTGGAGCTCTGACTGAACAATGTCCATAACTGATATAGCTGATATTTGGTTCATATCAGCTTGTCCATTGCTCCGGGGGTGTGCCACAGAGGCGAATGAGATCTTGCATCTGAGGGCATGAACATATTGCATGAAGGCATGACTCGTGAACTGGGTGTCGTTGTCGGTGATGATCCTTACCGGAACTCCAAAACGACACACCAGATATTTGAAGAACTTGATAGCCGACTGAGCAGTCACCTTTCTCAAGGCAATCACTTCCGGCCACTTTGTAAACTTGTCGATGGCAACGAACAAGAATTCAAAGCCCCCGATTTCTTGGGGGAAGGGGCCGAGGATATCGAGCCCCCAGACCGAAAATGGCCATGATAGAGGGATTGCGTGAAGCGCTTGGGCAGGCAGGTGGGTTTTCTTGGAATGGAACTGGCAGGCTTCACACTTAGTGACTAGCTCAACTTCATCTTGGAGGGCTGTGGGCCAATAGAATCCTTGCCGGAATACTTTCCCAACTAGTGCCCATGATCCAATGTGGGAGCCGCACATTCCTTTGTGTATCTCAGCCAGTAGTTCCTTTCCTACTTCCTAGTAGACGCACTTCAATTTCACATCGTTGGGCCTCCTTATGTAGAGAGTGTCATCGACAAACTGATACATACTGGCCCTCCGGGCTACTATTTCATCTTCGTCTTAATTGCCGGGCAGCTCTCTGGTCTTGAGGAGGCGGACAATGTGCCCTGCCCAAGTTGGAGGCTGGGGCTCGGCAACGAGGACTAGCGGCACCTCCTCTATTGCGGGAGCACCAGCCTCGTACGCAAGGTCCATGGGCCCGGCTGGAGGGGGCGGCCCGGCAGGCCGGCCCCTCCAGCCTGCAAGGAGTTGTTTCTGGCAGGGTCTGCCAGGAGCGGACGGCTCTACCGGGAGAGGCTCACCGGTGTCCAAATTTCTCCTTTTCCGGGCCATTGTCGCTGGGGATACGGAGGGATGAGTAAGATAGAGAACAAAGGTTCCTAGTTCCACAGGAAGCTTATGCGCATCACACTTTGACAGATGATCATCTATGCTATTTTCTACATGGGGTATGTGTTTTGTTTATAATCCATCAAAGTGTTCTTCCAATCTTCTCACTTCCTTGACGTATGCCTCCATCAATGGACTTTTAAAATCCTTGTTGACTGGTGTCACCACCAGCTATGAATCTCCTCAAATGATCAGCTTCTTAATTCCCAATTCTGCTGCAATCCTGAGCCCGACAAGGAGCACTTCATACTCTGATGTATTGTTGGTTGCTTCTTCCCGGGCAAAATTCATTTGGATGACGTACTTCAAGTGCTCCCCAAAGGGAGCAACGAGAAGCATGCCTGCCCCTGCACCTTGCAGGGAAAAGGCACCATCAAAATACATAATCCATTCTTGGGGTGATTCCTTGCTGGGGATAACTGTCTCTCTCACTTCCTCATTAGGGGTTGGCGTCCATTCCGCAATAAACTCTACCAATGCCCTGCTCTGGATAGTTGATGTGCTCTCAAGCTTCAAACTGAAGCTGTATAGCTCCAAATCCCTCTCCACTATCCTGCCGGTGGCCTCTGGGTTTCGGAGTATCCGTTGCAACGGGAAGCGAGTAACAATCCCGATCTCATGGGCTTGGAAATAGTGGCGCAGTTTCCTTGAGGCCATGATGAGACCAAAAATCAACTTTTGCACGCCATAGTACCTCGATCTAGCCCCCTGTAACAAGGAGCTAATGAAGTACACTAGGCGCTGCCCCACTTTCTTCCTTGCCACGTCCTTGGGGTTGCCCTTGTTGCCGTGCTCATTGTTGTCCTGAACCTTATCTGACTCTACCGGTCTCTGTTCACTCTCTGCTTCATCTACTTCTCGCTGCGCCACCAAGACTGTACTGACCACTTGGTTGGTTGACGCTAGGTATAGCAGGAGCGACTCCTGGGGTTTAGGAGCAACCAAGGTAGGCACAGAAGATAGGTAGGCCTTCAACTCTTGCAAAGCTGCGTCTGCTTCGGGGGTCCACTTCATAGGACTTGCCTTCTTCAAAATTTTGAAGAACGACAGGGCAACTCGAGAAACTTGGAGACGAATCCGCTCAGCACGGCAACACATCCCGTCAGGCGCCTCACATCTTTAACTGTCCTTGGCGCTTGGATCTGCTCAATGGCCTTGATCTTGTCGGGATTAGCTTCGATCCCCCCGTGGGACACAAAGTACCCAAGCAGCTTGCCGGAGGGAACACCAAACACACACTTCTCTGGGTTGAGCTTCAAGTTGATCTTGCACAGATTTGCAAATGTCTCCTCCAAATCCTGGATAAGGGTTGCTCTGTCCTTGGTTTTGACCACAATATCATCCATATACGCTTCAATGTTTCTATGTAGCTGACGTTCAAATCCAATCTGGACTGCCCTTGCAAAAGTGGACCCGACATTCCTTAGTTTGAGTGGCATGGGGATAAAGCAGTACGTACCACATGGAGTGATGAACAACGTCTTCTCCTGATCTTCCTTGGACATGAAGATCTGGTGATATCCAAAATAGGCATCCAGAAATGAGAGCAAATCACAGCCTGAAGTGGAATTCACAATCTGATCAATACACGGCAAGGTAAACGGGTCCTTCCGGCAAGCCTTGTTGACATCTATGAAATCAACGCACAACCTCCACTTCCCTTTTGCCTTCCGGACCACCACTGGGTTCGCTAGCCAAGTGGGATGTAGCACTCCTCTGACCAAACCAGCTGCCTCAAGCTTCTTGATCTTTTCTGCAAGAAACTGTTGCCTCGCCAAGGCCTGCTTTCGGGCTTTCTGTTTAACGGGTCTGGCGTGTGGGCAGACAACAAGGTGGTGCTCGATTACCTCCCTAGGAACATCGGGGATATCAGATGGTTTCCATGCAAACACATCGATATTCGCCCGCAGGAAGGCAACGAGCGCGCTTTCCTATTTGTCATCAAGGGTGGCGCTAATAGTGAAAGTACCATCAACACCAGCCAGCCCTGTCGGGACCCTTTTCACTTGTGGAGCAGCAACCTTGGATCTCTTGCTATGGGAGCACTTCGGCACGTCGTCAACGGGTGTCGTGCACTCGGTGGGGGCACACTTCCCGGACTCTTTGCTGGAGGTCCTACAATCCTTCTTCTTTCCTTTACTTTCCTTGGCAGGAACTGCTGCCGCCGCTGGCTCTGCCGCGACTGTGTCCTGGTACATCTTGTCCACACAAATGATGGCATCTTTCTCATCTGATGGGATGGTGACAACTCCTAGTGGCCGAGGCATCTTCAGGGTCTTGTAGGCATAGTGGAATGCCGCCATGAATTTAGCGAGAGCCGGGCATCCAAGAATCCTAGTGTATGGCAGGGGGAGATCAACTACGTCAAACATAATCTTCTCAGTCTGGTAGTTCAGTGGTCCCCCAAATGTTACCGAAAATGTGATCTTCCCCTTAGGATGACTCTTGCCGGGATTAACTCCTTGAAATGTGTCAGTAACCTCTAGCTCTTCCTCTGCTATCTGAAGCTTGTTGATAACTACCGGGGAAATCAGATTCAGTCTGGCCCCACCTCCCATCAGCATCTTTGTGACCTTGAGGTTGCGAATTGTTGGAGAAACCAACAATGGCAAGCACCCTACCACAGTGGTACGGCTAGGATGATCCTTCTCGTCGAAGATTACGGTCATACGGGACCATTTAAGCGGCTTCGGGGCCTCTGGCACTGGTTCCACGATATTGACTTCTCGTGCCCACCGCTTGAGCTGGCGGTGAGAGGTGTGCAGAAATGCACCCCCGTCAACGCATAGGGCATCAGTGGACTTCTGAAACTCTTGCTCACTGATTTCCTCTTCATCCCCTCTATCACTCTCATCATCACAAGCTTCTTTCTCTCGACCCCTAGCGGGTTTTCGTTGATTCCGAAAGGGCTTGCCGGGGAGATTTACTTCACCACCTCGTCCCTTAACACCAGCAGTATTCTGACCCTTTTCCTTATCACATTTCTCATACTCTGCTCTCTGTCTATTGACTAACTGCTCAACCTGATAGCATTCTTGGAGGTTGTGGCCCTTGGTCTGATGGATCTTGCAGTATGGCCCATCGCCCTTTCCGGCCTTCTCGGCAGCCCCAGCTTCCTGGCAATCAGCACACACGGCAACCTCTTGCCGGGGGCCTTAGCCTTAGTGATCTTGCCGGTACTTGGGGTGCCCGATCCTTCAATAGTCAACACTGCCTTATCCCTCTGCTTCTTACTCCGCTTCTTGCTCTTTTCCGAACTGGTGGACTCATCATCATCCTCCGAATCAACATTGATCCAATCTTCCTCTCCGGGCAACTTCCTTCCCTCCTCCATCCGAGCACACTTATCCACTAGGGTATACAACTCCTTCACGGTCTTGGGCAACCGCATGTTCATCATAGAATGGATCTGGCGTATGCGCACATTGGACTGGAAGGCAGCTATCACAGCTGCTGGATGGATATTTGGAATATTTCTACGAACTTTGTTGAATCTCTGTAAATACTTACAGATGGTTTCTCCTTCCTTCTATTGGAGAAGTTGCAGATCACTGGGTCGGCCCGGCTCCTGGTGGCCACTGGTGAAGGCATCGATGAACTCGTGGCACATGTGTGCCCATGACGAAATGGATTTCTCTAGCAGGTGCATCAGCCAAGACCTCACATTGGACTTGAGGGCCAAAGGGAAGTAGTTGGCAAACACCTTCTCATCTTTTCCTCCGGCAGCCTGAAAAGCGATAGTGTAGATGCTTAGGAACTCTATCGGGTTCAGCCTCCCGTCGTATTTCTCAGGAATCTCTGGCTTGAACGCCGAACGGACGACCAATGGACTTGCCATAGCTCATGGGTGGAGGCAGGGCAGCCAAACTTGAAAGGTAGGGACCCGCTAAGACCGAGCATGAGCTCGTCGACGTTGAGGCCGTCACACCCGTCGGTCCGGTGGTGGTCGCCGTGGAGCTACGCGACGATGCACACGTCTCCTCTCTGCCTCTCCTCCGGGGTTCATCGTTGGCCTGGACGTGCTTGAGGGTCAGAGGAGGCCATCAAGACGTCATCGGGGTCTTGATTTGGGTGCGCTCGACCTGGCTGCCGTGGCGGGGATTGCACTGTGGGGACGGCTCCCTCCGTATGGGCAGTAGCTTGAGCCGTCGCCGTCGCCTGGGGAGGCTGTGGTGGGCCAGCTAGTCGTGATCCCTCGGCTTCGGCAAAACCGAGCATACTTTGGATGGTGGCACGCCACTCGTCCGTCTACTCGGCCGCTGGCGGAAACCTCAGCAGCAGCTAAGCATGCGCCATGGCCTCCGAAGCTGTGCTTGGCATAGACGATGATGAAGTCGATCCTGCCGTCTCTCGGCTCCATATGGAGCCAGTGGCGGCAGCACTGCGCCCCCGCTATTGCGGTGCAACCACCTGTATGATAGGGTGGTGAGGCGGAGGCGCTCGAGGGCTATTGGCTCCATTGTGCACAGTGGCTTGGTCGACCCATCCAGGGGAAAGTGCACATGTAGCAGTCGCGCGTGCGACCGGGGCGGCCGGAGGGTGGCGGTTCGCCCCAGACCGAGTGCCGTCACTATGACTGTGCCCATCAGCGAGCGGAGCATGGCCGTTGAGGTGTTGCTGGTATTGCTCTCCTCTGGTGCCTCCTACTCCTATGTCAGCCGCGGGGGAAGGGATGGTGGTGCCGCCTGCTCTGACCACATCCCCAACAACGTTCACGTCCTCGCGCATCTCCTTGGCCCCCGCAGCATTGGAGGCTGCGGGCGGCGGAGCCTGCGAGGTGGATGGGTGAGCTGAAGAAGCTGGTTTCTTCTTGGGCGCCATGGTCGATGGCGCCACCGAAGATGCAGATGGCGATGAAGGTGACGCGCTACTCACGCCACTAGGTTCACACAAGCAATCCCCTACCTAGTGCCAAAAATGTCGCGAGAAACCATGGCCACCTATGAGGCCAGGGGCAGCCCCTTGCTAGTTCGGCAGGGGGATGTCGTGTTGCACAAAGAGCAGACCAACATGGGGCGGCGCTTCAGAAATCAGACAGGAAGTCTTACCCAGGTTCGGGTCACCGCGAGGCGTAAAACCCTACTCCTGCTTTGGTGGATTGGTGGTGGAAAAGTGGTGGTGAAGCATAGTACACTTGTCCGGCAAGGGTTGCCTCAGGGTGGTAGCGACTACACGCGTATGAGGGTGCGAGTTATCTAAGTTTCCAACCTCTCGAACCATTGCCATGGGCCTCCTTCTATAGGTTAAGGGGTCACCACAGTGGCAAATTAGTCATTAGACATTGATAAAATAGCAAATAGTGCTATCATACCTAACTCTGTAGGCTGACAGTGCACATTTAATGCACCGCTTAACGTCATGTCGTTGGTTGCCCGACAAGGCTTGTCGGGCTATCTTGCCAGCTCCACGCCTGCTCGCATGACATGTCATAGGACGGGTGTCATCTGTGGGTTTTGTTGGTAGAAATAGGCTACCATGTGGCGAATGGCTGCCACTTAATCCTTTTGTGGCTTGATACTGCATTGATCGACAACGTGAGTCGTGGTGGAGTGGTCGGTGAGGTGATTTGGCCTTCACAAGTCCCGGCAGGCCCTACCGGGACGCCTAGGTCATCTTCTTCTGGGGGTGGCCTTGCCCCTTGCCGGGCTCGCCTACCCGGCAACGGAGGCCTCTCTCCTGATGATGTCTTGCTTCTCGGGCTTGGCCTTTGTCCCTTTGATCTGCTGGTTGGTTCTTCGAATCTCTTGGTTTCTTGTCCTTTGTCTTGGATTGGTGTTTCAGTCTTGATCTTGTGCCTGTGCACAGTCAGGGCAACGGACCCAGGGTTTGTTGCACCGACAGGGGTGGAGGGGTTTATATAGCCTCCACATAAAATCTAACCGGTACACACAATTTACCATACTTGGTGGGACCGAATAGTGAAACTTGGTGGGATCGACCTGGTTCAAAACGTGAACGTTAGGCTTTTCGGTGGGACCGACAATACCAACTCGGTGAGACCGATGTGCAAGGGTTAGGGAAAAACCTTATCTCGGTGAGACCGGTTGCATGAATTTGGTGAAACCGATTTCAGCAACAAGCAAACAGAGACTTGGTCAAGCAAACTCGGTGGGACTGACTGCACATTTTGGTGAGACCGAAATAATTGCAATAGGCAGCAGAGAGTTTGCAGGGCCATCTCAGTGAGACCGAGATCCCATTAGTGAGATCGAACTGATTAGGGTTTCTGGCAGCGGCTATGTCAAGAGAACTCGGTGGCGCTAGATGAATCAAATTGGTGGGGCCGATTTTGACTTTAGGTTTTGGACATATGTGGAAATGATAAAGTGGTTGAGGGCTTTGGAGCATATCACTAAGCACTTTGAGCAAGCAAGCCATTAAGAAACACCTCATCCCCTTTTAATAGTATTGGCTTTTCCTATGGACTCAATGTGATCTTGGATCACTAAAAATAGAAATAAAGAGTCTTGAGCTTTTGCCAATGTTTGTCCTTATTATCTTGAAGGGGTTCCACATCCTCTTGTCCTGCCACTCCAATGTTGAACTCATCTAAAATATACTAGATGAAAGTATTAGTCCAACAAGAGATATGTTGACATTAATTTCCAAAATCACCCAGGGAGCACTTGTGCTTTCAGTCTCCCCCTTTTTGGTAATTTATGACAACATACATCAAAGCTTTAAATAAAGATATGAAGAGTAACAAGTAGATCTTTGGAAGGACATGTAACATGCATTGGCTCCCCCTACATGTATGGAATCATGTGAAGATAGATTAGAAGGCATGTGAATGCGTATGCATGTCACAACAAGCAATGAGTTACATGTATCTTAGCTATATGCATCAGAGCAAATGATGTAAAATGCAGAGAATGTACCTTCATGTTCATGAGTCCTTCTTGCAAACAATATGTACATTAGCAAGAGATCCTCATGCAATGAGTGTGATGCATATACTTACCTTGTGGTCTTGAGCTGACTTTGGAAGAGATGAACCTGAAAAAACAGGGTTAGATAACACAGGAACATCTACTAATCAGAGCAAGAACAAGAAACCACAATAGTACCAAGACTAGGATGACATGTAGTGAGTGAGTACTTAGTACTCTATTTGGATATAGACATGTCCCCAAGGAATTAAGATATGCAATGAATTCCAAAGATTTTCTTGCCTTAGACAAGAACTCTTTCTCCCGCTGAATCTGATATTGGATAATGGGAGAAGATAGGGTCAGAGAAAATCAGAGCAAAGAAAATCAGAGCAACAGACACAAAGAAACATCTACTAACATGTCTTTCCCCTCTTAAAGACATGTGACTTCTCTCCTCTTTGTATACCAAGCATCAGGGAAAGCTAAGAAGTCTTTCTCTCCCATAGGGTCTCTCTCTCCCTTTGATGTAATTAAGCTTTGATGTGATCTCTCTCCCCCCTTTGACATCAATTTCCAAGAAGGGATCTTTTGGATCATAAGTCAAATAGGTTTGGTCCTTGAGTCACATGACAAAGCAGCATGTAGCTTGTGATGCGGGTAGAGGATAAGAATCATCGAGTGGAGATGGAACAGATATGCAGGATGCAAATGGCAAAAAGTTTTCTCGGTAGTGAAATCGGTAACACCAAATCTTTTACATCGGTGACACCGAGTTGGTTTGGTCTAGCCGATAAGAAAAGATCGGTGAGGCCGAGTTCAACGCAGAGGAATTTTTTTTTGTCATCTCAGCTCACTAGGCAAATAGGATCTCACAAAGATTTGCAGGGAATAAACTGAAGGATTTGCAATGAATTAAATGCAGGGAATGCACAAAATAACAGAGAAAAGAAAGGAAATCCGGATGAAGTTTTTTCTTTGAAAGGGGAAACAAGCATGCAAGAGACAAATGCAAAAACACAGAGAAACACTAGAGAACTTTATCTATAATTGGTCGGCGACAAAGTCACCTGTGTTAGAGTATATTGACTTAGGAGTCAAATGAAGTCACTTGATCATAGGTCATACTCATTGTTTAAGCTCAAAATGGGGTTGCCATTTTTCGTTTAAGCATTTTCATGTATTCACATCTTGTTGAGCTACTTTTACCCATGTCTTGGGGTAAAGCTTCTCTAAAATGGAATGACATACCTTAGTGGTGGTGTTGATCTTGACCATGTAGTTGAACTTGTAGGATTCTCAAGGTTGATGTAGTTCATGAAGAGTTTGGAGCACGGCTTGTAGTTTGAGTTCATCTTCCTACATAGGTTAGTTTTGCAAGGAAGAGCACTTGTGTATCCAAAATGCCAATCATGAAATTTGAGTGCTAATAAAATTTGATATATAGAATTGTCAAAGGATATATTGAAAGGATTCATGCTTCCTTGTCTTCAACCATCATCTTGTAGAGACTTGGTGATGTGGAGATTGCTTAGGATGTGAGTGAGTTGCAATCTCATAGAAATGAGATTATCCAAGTACCTACAAGGGTTAGATAACATGCAAGGGTACAAATATAGATCCAAGACATATAATCATCATCATGAGAGAAATATCAAGGATTAGTCATATAAAGGCTCATGCCTTGCAAGCATCCAAATTGAGTTTCTGCTCCAAGTTTGAGGCATCAATGATGTTCAATTCACCTCTCAAACGGCAAAATAATTTCTCATCAAGCGGTTTGGTGAATATATCCGCCAATTGCTTATCGGTACGAACATGTTTGAGATCGATATCTCCTTTAGCAACATGATCTCGAATGAAATGATGACGAACTTCAATGTGCTTAGTTCGAGAATGTTGCACGGGATTATGAGCAATCTTAATAGCACTTTCATTGTCACAAAGCAATGGAACATGTTTCACATGTATCCCATAATCTTTAAGAGTTTGGGTTATCCAAAGTAATTGAGCACAACATGAACCGGTGGCAATGTATTCTGCTTCGGCGGTGGATAAGGATACCGAGTTTTGTTTCTTGGAGGACCAAGACACAAGGGATCTACCAAGAAATTGACAAGTACCCGAAGTGGACTTTCTATCAACCATGTCACTGGTATAGTCCTGTAACATCCCAAATTTTCAATTTGGAATCTTATATATTAGATCATCATTGCATATCATATTTTATTTGCATTTTGGCTTGATCCTAGAAATTTCACGCAACTCAAGGACCCAAGGAGAGAGCCGAAACTTAAATATATCCGGGAACCAAGCCGGACTCCAGCAGGAGTCCGGGAGCCGCCCGCTGCCGCCCTGGCCCCCTCCCCGAGCCGAGCCGCCCCTCCCCTTTAAATACCGCCCACCCCGCTGCCACTACCCCGTCCAGCCCCGCAGAAGCAGCAGCAGTAGCCGCCACCGCCCGCTCGTGCGCCGCCCTTCGCTGCCGCCGCCGACGCCACCCAGCCCCGCCGGAGCCCCGAGCCTCGTCAGATCTGACGAGGTAGCTGCCGCCGCCGCCGGTTTTCTTTAGAAAACCGATCCGGATTTTAGAAACCCTAGGTTTTATTGTTTTAGTTTGGTTTATTTTTTTCGGTTCATTTACTTAGCGAGCGTCCGCTCGTTCATTCGTTTTAATGAACGAGTTTTCACCGTTTAGCCGCAGACAGCGAACGTCCGTTCGTTAGCTTGTTCGTCAGTTTTCTTTTTCCAGGGTTTTTCCGTGATTATTTTTTACCGCGATTTCTGCCCTGATTTTCGTTTTAGTTTAATCTTTTCGCTTGTTTATCGGAATCAGGTGATTCAAGCGCCTAGAGTTTCGTCTCGAAACCCTCTTTCTTCTAACCAACTCAAACAAGTTTTGCTACTGTAAAATTTGACTTAGGTCCAGATTTGTAAATGAAGCTTGTTTCTTTCGCTGTTTGAGTTTCGTTGCTTCGTTGGATTTGATTCTTTTTGCAAACTGGAGTTCTTAAGTTGAACTTTCTGGTTAGATCTCTTATTTGAGTTTTACCCGTGCTTCTAGTTGAGTGCTTATTGTTTGTTTGCTTGTTTGTGTTAGAGTACCCGAAGTGCGAAGCATGCTACTACGAGTCTCTAGCTTTCACGGATCATCAGCAAGGCAAGTAACACTTTGATCATACCTTTTTACTATCCAGTTTTATTGCATTAGACCAATCCTCAAACAATTGCATGGTTAGGATCTGATTTAATATGTGGGTTTCGAGAAGTAGATGAGGTAGTACCTATTGCCCTATTTATTATCAAACCTTTGGGAGTTACTTCTACGTTTGCTTATATTGTTGTGCTATGCTTGTAGACGTGGATTGGGTGAGTGTATCCATGATAGATGTGAGTATTGATGTTTAATGGTTAACTTAAGGTGGCAACTTTAATACACATCTGGGTGGATTGAGGCACCTGGGGAACCGAGTGTTGCCTGTATTTTTGGAAATCCCGGGGTACCGTGTGATTCTCCTATGGACCGCCGCCCAGGCTCAAAGGGATCATAAGATTATTCATGCTAGAAACTTCCGTGTGCAGCCACAAGCTACTATGGGCTCTAGCATAGTTGATTAAGTCGTGTGAACTCTTACAGTGGTAGACTATCAGATGTAGGGGAAAGTAGGTGTAACTGTCTACCCATCATAAGGTGCTAACGCTTCTGAAAGATTGTGTCTCGGTCATCTGTTTCTCAAACACCATGTAGTGTGAGAAATCCAACGGAAGAGATCGAGTCTTGTGGGTAAAAGTGCGCAAACCTCTGCAGAGTGTACAAAACTAATCATGGTTAGCCGTGTCCCCGGTTATGGACGTTTTGAGTATCTAGTTCTTGGATTATCATGTGAATCTCAACATGTTACTTAATTTAATTATGATTGGGTTTAATGATGATGCTTAATTTGGGATTGAGTTGGGTGAACCTTCTCAATGTTTAACAACCACCATGATAGTTAAGTAAAATTTATTCCTTTGTTGTAGGAAAAATTGGCTTTATGCAAAACTGTAACCATAGAGCTTTCCACTAGCCATATATGCATGTAGTGATAGCATTATTAGGTACATTACTCTCTATGTGTTACATTGCCATCATATTCCATGTGTTGACCCATTTTCGGGCTGCAACGTTCATGTTGCAGACTTTTCAGACGACGAGTAAGGTGCCTTAGGTCGTGATCTTTCACTCAGTGATGCCGTTGGAGTTGATGGACTCGCTTTATCTTCCAAGCCTTCCGCTGTTATCGTTTTAGATGGCCTTATGCCATATTTATTGTAATAAGTTCTCTTTTGAGTCATTCAATGTAATAAGTGTGTGATTGCTACTCTGTTATAAATCCTTGAAGTACTGTGCGTGTCAGCATTACCGATCCAGGGATGACACTGATGCACAGAGATCAGACTGCTTGAGGTCTGGTCACTACAAGATGGTATCAGAGCCCACGCTGACTGTAGGACACGACCACTAAGCTAAAGCCCTAGATCACTACTCTCTTCTCATTTCTGACTCCTCTGCTTTTTCTACTCTTTTAGGATGGAGGATGCAAGCAACAAGTTCACGCAACCGGATGAAGATACCCCTTTTGGACGCCACTTGAAGGAAGTTACTAGATACCTAAACATCGGAGTACCAAGCTTCACCGGGACCTACATCGCCACTTTGCCAGAGGAAGAGCGTTGGATGATTCGAGTTCAAGTTCCAGGAAGGACGTCCATGCCCGTCACTGAGCCCATAGAGTTTTCCTTTGATGCACCAACCTGGCGTCTACGAAAGAGCATGGCAGCCCACATCACCATGGGACGCATTGGAGAAGTTTACCATAAGGATCTCAAGGATACTATCTACCAGATTTGTGAGCGCCGAGATGAGCAATGGGAGATGATTAGCACTCGGATGGATACATGTATTGCATCTTTCATCCAGGAATTAAACCAGCACATTCGACGCCAGGAGAACCAAATGTGCGCAGGCATGATAGATCTGAAGAAGGCTATTACCAGGATCACAGAACTGGAAGAAGAACTCAAGACTACACGCGATGGATATGAGGAGGAAATGATTACACTCGTGGAGAAGAATGGTGACGTGAAGAAGATGCTGAAAGTATTCATGGGATACCCTGTGCCAGGAGGAGAAGACGACAATCCCACTTGCCCGGAGAACTACATCATCATTGACGACACCGACTCAGACCTTGACGATAGTGATGATGACTATGTTGATGAAGCTGGAGCAGATATCATGGAATCTTCGACCGATCAATTTTTCTAGTCGACCACCATAGTATTCTTCCATGTATATAGCATAGTCTGAGCACTTTTGTAACGATAGTTAGACAAATGTATGCCCTTGTTTGAATTGATTGACATGATATTGTTTGTGTTTGTCTCATGTGCATATGGGTAGTGTTTTCCCTCTAGACCTCATTTCTATTCTGTATTCTCATCCTTTCTAAACCCTCAGATGCCTCCGAGACACAACAATGGATTTGCTTTCCTACCAGAGCTCACTCAGTTGATCCAACAGCAGAATGCATTGATGCAGATACTAGTCCAGAATCAGAATCAGGGGAACAACAATAACAACAACCCACCACCACTGAGGGAGTCCTGGATTAGGGGGTATCGGGACAGCCGGACTATGTACAACGTTCGGACTATTGAAACGTGAAGATACAAGACTCAAGACTTCGGCCCGTGTCCGGATGGGACTTTCCTTGGCGTGGAAGGCAAGCTTGGCGATCCGGATATTATATTTCCTTCCTTGTAACAGACTTCATGTAAACCCTAGCCCTCTCCGGTGTCTATATAAACCGGAGAGGTTGTGTCACACCCTAGCTAGTCCTGCATTAGAGTGTTGCATCATGTTTATTCTTTCATCAGAAACCTGAAATGGGGATGACAGAACCCCCAGCCCCCTCTGAAACCAACTAGGGTTTACTAAAAACTTTTTCAATGCACCTGACATGCCCTTCTAAAATGCCCATCATTTTTGTCTTGGTTCAGAACCTCTGCCAGAAGTGATGCTCATTTTCCTAGGTCATCTTAGGGTCTTTGAATTAAATCATAGATATTTGAATTTGGGCATTTAAAATTATATAAAATATTCAGATGCTCAAATATCTCCAAACTAAAATGTTTCATGTTGGAAATAATCCAACTATGGACCAGGAGTAGTTTGGTGATTTTAGGAGTTGCCTAAGTATTTTTAATAAATCAACAAAGTTGCAGAAGTATTAAAAAAACAGAAAATAGAGAAAAATAGAAAAACTTACCTGGCGCCAGCACCCGGCCCACCTGCCGGCCCAGCCCAGCGCCGCTCCAGCGAGCTGCTTGCCGGCCAGGCAGGCAGGCAGGTGCCCGACGGCGACCGTAGCGCGCGCCACGCACCTGCTCGCCGCCTCGCCGCTCCCCTCGCCCGGTGACGTCGTGGATCGCTCTCCCTCTCTCCCCCGAACCCCCCAGACACCCCCTCTCCTCTCCAGCTCCTCCCCCTCGCGCCCCCCAGCCATGGCCGGCGCTACCGCCGCCGTGCCTACGTCGTAGCCGCGCTCCCCGCCGCCCGTGCGTCCTCTCGTCGTGTCCAGGAGCTCCGCCGCTGTCCACTTCATCGAGCAAGCCGAGCCCCGAGCGCTCGCAACGCGCAAGTCCACCGCACCGACCTCGCCCGGGTCCGCCGTCGCCGGAGATCCCCTTCAACGCCGTCGTCGCTCCGGTCCGTCCCCGGCCGCACCAAGGGCTTCGTCGTACTCCCCGTGAGCTTAGCCATCTTCCCCTCCCTTCTTTTCTTGCTCCCGAGCCGTGTAGCGACCTCCCGGAGCTCAACCGCACCCACCACCGTGGAGCTTGTCGCCGACGTGCTCCCGGTCACCCTCCGGCCACTCCACGGTGTCCATCATGCTCACCGCGTCACATAGCACCTAACTAGCTACTCCCCGCACCTCACCGACCCCTCTAACGTCAAGTTCGTCTTCGACCGAACTCCGGTGGCCGCCAAAGTCGTCGTCGGCGCCAACTCCGGCCACCCCGACCCCAACGGACTCCACCAAGAGCTGCGGCTCGTCCTCAGCTCCTCTCCGGTGGCCTCCGCGGCTCGTTTGGTTGCCGGAACGGCAAAAACCACTTCTGCGCCGCGTCGGGCTCGTCGGCGGCTAAACGCCGGTGCAGCCGACCCGGGTTTGACCACGGGTGGGCCCTGGTTGACTCCCCTGAGTCTATGACAGGTGGGGCCCAGCCCTGTTAACTAATTAGGATTAGTTTTAATTAATTTTAATTTAGCTAATTACCCTGACACGCGGGACCCACTGTCAGGTTTGACCCGGACCGTGTCCCGTTGACCTGCTGATGTCACACTGACGTCAGGCTGACGCAGTAATTGATTTTCTGGATTTATTTTAATATAGAAAATTCCAGAATATAGTTTAAATTTCAAAAATTCATAACTTTTATTCTGTAACTCCAAATCAGACAAATTATATATGAAAAATGATCAGAAAAATCCAATCTATCCATCTGTACTATTCTCATGCATGATTAAACAAGTTAACTTGATGATTATTGCAGAACAAGGTAAAACACTTTAAAGGGCCATGTATGAGTTTGAAATTTGAATCTTTGGTTCAAATTGGTTCAAACCCTTCTGGTCTTAGTTGCATTAGCCCAACACACTCATATTGCCATGTTTCATGCATGCATCATATTGTCGCACATTGTTTGGTGATGGTTGTGTATCGGTGTTCTTTGCGGTAGGTTCTGCCTCCGAGGAGTACCGTGATTACCCTAACGAAGAACCGTATCAGTGCATCGAATCATCAGGCAAGCAACCAACCATTTGATCATATCGATACAATCCCATGTTCTCGCTCCTGCTCTCTTTTACTGCATTAAGACAACGCGTTTCAAACTGCTGTGTGTTACGGTAGTTGAACCCATTTCCTCTGCATGACATGTCATTGCCACAGTAACTAGATGAAACCCACTAGCATGTGTAGGAGTTGATTGAGCCATATGTATGTGTTGTTCCTACCTTGCTATGCCTGCTATGCTTAGAGTCGTGTCAGGTCTGGTTCATCTGGGTGATGGGCTAGAGTGAAATGATTATGTCAGTAATGAGAGTGGTGTGGTGAACACGATTTGGTAAAGGTATCGATGAGAGGCCATGTAGGAGTACATGGTGGGTTGTTTCATTGAAGCCGACCTTAAGCACTGAGATCTGTATGTGTGATTTAAGATACAGCTACTACCATGCATTGGGCCCTGAAATATGACCCCGCTCGACTTCTTATTCACCCTAGCTCTCTGTCCAGGAGTTGCAAGTAGTTTCTGGTGTTTGTAGCCTACTGGAGGCCGTGGACAGCGCTGACCATAGGGGTGGGCTATGATGCGGTAGGTACGTGGCCGGGTGTACCGAATACCCGTTAGGTATCTCGGGAACCCTGTTCACATCGTTCGGGGCCGTATGGGAAACCTCGGCTGGACTCCCTGCGGATGGAACCTGGATAGGCGATAAACCTGGACTAGAGACTTAGGTGTTTAGGTAGGTCGTGGTCTACACCCACGTCGGCTTTCGCTTGAAGTCTGCCGAGCACATGTCATGTGCAGACGCTAAGTGGTGGAAACATGTATGAAGAAGTACACCCCTGCAGGGTTAACATGATCTATTCGAATAGCCGCGTCCGCGGTAAAGGACTACTTGGTTGCCTATACAGTTCATAGACAAGTAAATGGAAACTACTAAAAGCCTCAAGATAAGCGTGAGTGCCGAGGATGGCTCTTCCATAGGAAGATGGAGGTGGATCCTCCGTAGTGTATTGAAGTGGTGAGTAGTGGACTCGTGTGTGAAAAACCATTTCAAGTTGGAGTCTCGTAGGATAGTCTAGCCAAGAGTCAAAGCTGGCTTGCTGCAACAACTCCACCAACCCTTCTTGATAATGTGCATGTATGTAGGATCTAATGTAAATCTTGCTGAGTACCTTTGTACTCATGTTGCTATAATTTACATTTTTACAGAAGACGCTGCAACCCCTTCTGAGGGGTTCTACGTAGACGTTGACATCAATGAGTAGGCTAAGGCCCAGGTGGTGATCCTGAGCTTGTGAAGGACCACGTAGTATAGCTAGGCTTTCCAAGCCTCTTTTATTTTACTAGTTGTCTGTACTCAGACAAGTTACTTCCGCTGCTGGTTTGTATGACTGTATGACTTGAATGCTGGGTCGTGTGACCCGTACCTATGTGTATGTTATGTATGGCTCCCTGAGCCTTAAATAAAGTACTTGTGTCGTAGAGTCATGTTGTGATGCCATGTTGTATCTGCACATATCGAGCATATCGTGTGTATGTTATTGAAATGCTTGGTATGTGTGGGATGTGACTATCTAGTTGTTTATCTTTAGTAGCCTCTCTTACCAGGAAATGTCTCCTAGTGTCTCCACTGAGCCGTGGCAGCTTGCTACTGCTCCGGAACACTTAGGCTGGCCGGCATGTGTCCTTCTTCGTTCCTGTGTCTGTCCCTTCGGGGAAATGTCACGCATTGAGTACCGGAGTCCTGTTAGCCCGCTACAGCCCGGTTTACCGGAGTCCTGCTAGCCCAGTGCTACAGCCCGGACCCACTTGCTGATGACCGACACGTTCGAAGCTGGGTCATTGATGCCTGTCCCTGTAAGCCTGTGCCACTTTGGATTTACGACTAGTCATGTCAGCCCGGGCTCCTTATCATATGGATGCTAGCGACACTTTCATATACGTGAGCCAAAAGGCGCAAACGGTCCCGGGCAAAGGTAAGGCGACTCCCGTGGGGATACCGTGCGTGAGGCCGCAAAGTGATATGAGGTGTTACAAGCTAGATCGATGTGACATCGAGTCGGGGTCCTGACAGCGTTGGTATCAGAGCCGGACTGCATGTAGGTTCTCCAAGCCAAACTGGTCGATGTTGAGTCTAGAAATTCTTTAGTTATATGTAGGGGAATTGTTTGTGGGTTGGAACATAATGCTCTTTTTACTTCTTTATCTTATGACATTTTGATCTGAGTCAGTCTATTCTTCCACCGGGGGTTAAGGAATTAGGATCTTTTCTCTCTATCAGGATCACGTGTTACTAATCAGTAGTACCTTATAGGTTTGATGGATACAAGCCTAGATCAGTTCTACTACCACATTATGTTGCCAGGATGGACTTAGAACCTTGATATGATGTTGTTGAGTGTGTATGAAATCCTTTGTCAAATGTCTCAAAATCCTTTTTGAGCATTTACAGCTGTTATGCTGCCGAAATTTTGCTAGAAATTCTAATGCCTTTGCATTATGGTTGTGCTTTCAGATGGCCACTCGCAACCTCAATCAAGTGGTTCGCCTGACTCGATGCCTAGATGTACCCGGCCATACCGCCATGTTGGTCAGAGTAATGACTGAGGCTAGATACCGTTGGTATCCTGAGTACACGGTCGAAGAGCAATTTCGAGACTTTAATCAAAGCCAGTACCTCTTCACTGTCAGGATATTTCCATCTTATCCTGGATCCACCGAGCCCCTTCACTGTTCCTATGGACTCGGGGTTACTATTGAGATGGCTGTGCAGGACGCCGCCTACTCTATGATGACCATCATGCGAGTCAGGTCTGGCCTATTTCGGGACTCTGATTTCCGGTATATGCCAGGATCACTTCCGGGAGCACAAGGGTATCTCCAGGCTATCTATGCTGACCCCACTCAGGAGGATTCACGGACTCGCACCACTGCTGAGATGCTCGAGGATAAGGACCGTGAAAACCGGGCCTTGAGGTTAGAGCTCTTCAATACCCGTGCTGACCATTGGGCCACATTGACTCGGTTTGCACCGGCGGTGCAAGCTGGATATTCGGATATGCGCGATCTCTATCCTGTGAGATCTGCTTTGCCAGACGTGATGGGTTGGCGTGATGTAGGAGGCATCACCCCACCTCGCGGTCCCCGCAGGCCACCGTCTGTTGGTCCAAGACCTCATCCTAGCCCGTATGGTCCACAAGCTCCGCGAGATCGTCTGTTTCCGGATGATCATGTTGAGCTTCCAGGCTATGGAGGTAACTTCTACGAGGACTACTACGGATCGGTCTGAGTTAGTGGTGGTATCACTAGTTCATACTAGCTGTGTCGTCTATCATCCTGCGTGACTCGTGGGATATGACCTAGTTTGTACCACTTCCGGAGGTGTAGAAAAATAATGTATAGGAGCTTGGGATGCCTGCGATGTGATGTAATCTTCCTTTCACCGTAATAGTACCTTGTTTGGTCTTGTACTAAACCTTGTATGGTGTGTATGACGATGGAATAAAGAAGCAGTTTCTGTATCTACCATGTCATACGGATGATCATCTTGCATTCCGAGTTATTCCTTACATTCTGTATCCTATGTCGGAATCTTATCATTCTGACTAAATCATTGTCTTGTTTACCTAGGATGGTCAACACGCGCAATAACCCTGCTCCTCAAGAGCCGGCCGAAGGCAGTGAAGTCAGGAATGCAAATCTGCCTCATCCTCCTTCCCTAGCCGAGGTTATGCTGGAAGCCGAGAGAAACAAGCGGGAGACCAACCGTTTGTTGGAGCATATTGAACAGAACACAGCACACCATCAGAGAGATAACGTGGTGTCACTCAGTGATTTCATCAAGTTACATCCACCCACGTTCCACCACTCCGTCGAGCCTCTCGACGCTGATGATTGGCTTCGCAGTATTTCTCACAAACTGCGTTCCGCGCTTGTAGCTGAGGCTGACAAGGTCACTTTTGCTGCATATCATCTTGAAGGCCCCGCCAGTCTATGGTGGGAGAATTATGGAGCTATGCGCCCAGCGGGCCATGTCACTACTTGGGCTGAATTCAGCGAGGCTTTCCGTGAACATCACATCCCGGAGGGTCTCATGGACCGTAAACGTGAGGAATTTTGCAGTTTCACCCAGGGCCGACTCTCTGTGGATGCTTACAGCAGGGAGTTCGGTAACCTCGCACGATATGCCACTGAGGAAGTTTCTACTGATGCCAAGAAGCAAGCAAGGTTCCGTAAGGGACTTAGTCCTGAGCTTCGCCGCGACCTCCGTCTGCATGAGTGCACATCTTTTCAGAAGCTTGTTAACAAGGCCATCAGTGCTGAGACTGGTCAGACTGATTATGACGCAACACGCAAGCATGGCCGTGACGTGGGTTCCTCATCCGGTGCTGGTCCTCAAAAGCACCGCGTGTGGGTGCCCAACACTGCCCTGCCACCCAGGTTCACACCGAGGCCATCCTTCTAGGTGCCTCGTCCCGTTCAACAGTCTGCACCAGCCAAACTCTATGGTGGTCCAACCAACAGTGCTCCTCCACGTACCAGTTCCGTGACTTGCTTTAAGTGTGGGGAATCTGGCCACTATATGCGTGAGTGTCCCCAAACCAACCCCAACCAATCTGCTAAAGCTGTTGGCCGTGGCAAGCCGACAGGTAAAGTGTTCCACGCCAAGCCGGCCACCGCTGCACGTGGCCATGTCAACTGTATCTCTGCCGAAGAAGCTCAAGAAGATCCCAACGTCGTTCTCGGTACGCTCCTTGTTGATTGCCACCCGGCATCTGTTCTTTTCGATACAGGAGCATCTCATTCATTTATATCCGAGAACTATGCTCGTCTGCATAACACCACATTCTGTGACATGCCATCCACTATGGAAATTTCTACTCCCGGTTCTAGATGGCAAACCTCCAGGGTAAGTTATGGAAATGAAATCCAAGTCGACAGACTTGTTTTCCTTGCATCTTTGATAGCTCTCAAATCTTCAGATATTAATATCATCTTGGGTATGGACTGGATGTCAGCTCATCATGGCAAAATTGATTGCTTCTCTAGGACTGTTCAACTCACCCATCCTTCGGGGAAGATAGTCAATGTCTTGACCCGAATAGCTAAGCGACAGTTATATTCTCTTAACGCCAGCCCTTTGCCAGACCTTGAGGACGTCCCGGTAGTCCGTGACTTCCCGGATGTCTTCCCAGAGGAATTGCCAGGTGTTCCACCTGACAGGGATGTTGAGTTCATAATAGACCTTATTCCAGGAACCGTCCCGATTGCTAGAAGACCCTATAAGATGGCACCACTAGAACTAGCCGAGCTTAAGAAACAACTCGATGAGTCCTTGAAAAAGGGTTTCATCCGACCTAGTTCATCTCCGTGGGCTTGCCCCGTCCTCTTCGTCAAGAAGAAGGATGGTACGGACCGGATGGTTGTAGATTATCGACCTGTCAATTTGGTCACAATCAAGAACAAATATCCGCTCCCCAGGATCAACGACCTGTATGATCAGCTCGCTGGATCCTCAATCTTCTCCAAAATGGATTTGAGGTTGGGCTACCATCAAATCAAAATCAGGAACGGGGACATTCCTAAAACGGCCTTTGTTACTCGTTATGGCCAATACGAGTACACCGTCATGTCCTTCGGTTTAACCAACGCTCCAGCCACCTTTTCTTGGTTAATGAACTCAATCTTCATGGAGTATTCGGATAAATTCGTCGTTGTTTACCTTGATGATATACTCATCTACTCCAAGAACGAGGAAGAACATGCCGAACATCTAAGGCTAGTGTTGAAGAAACTTCGAGAGCATCGCCTTTATGCCAAATTTTCTAAATGTGAATTCTGGTTGTCAAAAGTGACCTATCTGGGTCAAGTAATATCTGGTAAAGGTATTGCTGTTAACCCTGAGCGAGTTCAAGCCGTCCTTAATTGGACTCCACCTGAATCGGTCAAGCAAGTTCGGAGTTTTCTGGGCTTAGCGAGCTATTGCCGTCGCTTTGTCGAGAACTTCTCCAAAGTTGCTAAACCTCTAACTGAACTCCTCAAGAAAGATAAAAAGTTCGAATGGACTCCACAATGTGAGCACAGCTTTCAGGAACTGAAAAGACGCCTGACTTCTGCTCCCGTACTGGTACCGCCAGACTTCTCTAAGGACTTTGTTATCTACTGCGACGCCTCGCGACAAGGACTAGGTTGCATTCTCATGCAAGATCGACACGTAATTGCTTACGCTTCACGGCAATTGCACCCACATGAGGAGAATTATCCTACTCATGATCTAGAGCTTGCAGCCGTAGTCTATGCACTTAAGACCTGGCGACATTACCTCCTCGGTAATCGTTGCGAAATATTCACTGATCACCAAAGTCTGAAGTATATCTTCACCCAACCGGATTTGAATCTCAGGCAAAGACATTGGGTTGAGTTGATCACAGATTTCGACTTAGGAATAACTTACACCCCAGGGAAAGCCAACGTCATGGCTGATGCGCTAAGTCGTAAATCTTATTGTAACAACCTGATGTTACAACAAAGTCAACCACTTCTCCTTGAGGAATTTCGGAAGCTTAACCTTCACATTGTTCCTCAAGGATTTCTTTCCACCTTGGTGGCGAAACCTACTCTTACGGATCAAATCGTCGCTGCCCAGAAGCGAGATAAGGGAATATGTCAGGACCCCGACTCAATGCCACATCGATCTAGCATGTAACACCTCATATCACTTTGCGGCCTCACGCACGGTATTCCCACGGGTGTCGCCTTACCTTTGCCCGGGACCGTTTGCGTCTTTTGGCACACGTATATGATAGTGTCGCTAGCATCCATATGATAAGGAGCCCGGGCTGACATGGCTAGTCGTAAACCCAAAGTGGCACAGACTTACAGGGACAGGCATCCATGACCCAGCATCGAACGTGTCGGTCATCAGCGAGTGAATCCAGGCTGTAGCACTGGGCTAGCAGGACTCCGGTGAACCGAGCTGTAGCAGGCTAACAGGACTCCAGTATTTATCGCGTGACATTTCCCCGAAGGGACAGACACAGGAACGAAGAAGGACACATGCCGACCAGCCTAAGTGTTCCGGAGCAGTAGCAAGCTACCATGGCTCGGTGGAAACACTAGGAGACATTTCCCGGTAAGAGAGGCTACTAAGAATAAACAACTAGGTTTTCAGATCCCACACATACCAAGCATTTCAATAACATACACACGATATGCTCGATATGTGCAAATACAACATGGCATTACAACATGACTCTACAACTCAAGTATTTTATTAAATAGGCTCCGAGGAGCGAGATATTACAAACATGGGTCTCATGACCCAACAATCAGAGCATACAAGTCAAAGCACAAGCGGAAGCTATCATGTCTGAGTACAGACATCTATAAATGAAAAAGGCTGAGAAGCCTGACTATCTACCAAATCCTGCCGAGGGCACAAGATCGTAGCTGAGGTAACAAGCTAAACGTCGAAGACCATACGGAACTACTAGCGAGACTGAGGTCTCTCTGCAAAAAACATAAATTAAGCAACGTGAGTACAAATGTACCCAGCAAGACTTACATCAGAACTAACTACATATGCATCATTATCAACAAAGGGATGGTGGGGTTTAACTGCAGCAAGCCAGCTTTGACTCGGTGGCTATCCTGAACTACGACTGCAAGTAACTCTTTTGAGGTGGCGCACATGAGTCCACATATTCACCATATCAATACACCACTATGGATCCGCTCCCGTCTCCCTACGAGAACGCCATCCATAGCACTCACGCTTATCTTGCGTATTTTAGGGTATCCACTTTCACTTGTCTATGAACTGATATAAGCAACCCAGAAGTCCTTTTCCGGGGACACGGCTATTCGAATAGATGATGTTAACCCTGCAGGGGTGTACTTCTTCACACACGCTCTCACCACTTACCGCCGTTTACACGACATGTACTCGGCAACCTTCAAGCGGAAGCCCGACGTGGGTGTCGGCCACGGCCTGCCTAAACACTCAAGTCTCTAGTCCAGGTTTATCGCCTATTCGGGTTCCATCCATGAGGAGATCCGGCCGGAGTTTCGCTCACAGCCCCAAACGATGTGAACAGGGTTCCGTGACACCAAACGGGCGCCCGGTATACCCGGCCACGTGCCTACCGCATCACAGCCCACCCCTCCGGTCAGCGCTGCGCACGGCCTCCAGCATACTACAAACACCAGAAACTACTTGCAACTCCTGGACAGAGGACAAGGGTGATTAAGAAGCCGAGAGGGTCCATTGGTTTCGGGCCCAATGCGTGGTAGTAGCTGAATCATGGATCACAAACACAGAACTCAGTTCCTGAGGACGGCTGCAATGAGACAACCCACCATGTACTCCTACATGGCCTCTCACCGCTACCTTTACCAAATCGTGTTCACACGCTTAGCTCACACACTGCAGGACATGTTCAAACACCTCTGATTCATCCCGGATGAATCAGACCTGACTCAACTCTAAGCAGTAGCAGGCATGATAAACAAGCATGAATGAGTAGGCACATCAGGGCTCAAACAACTCCTACTCATGCTAGTGGGTTTCATCTAATTACTGTGGAATGACAGGTCATGCAGAGGATAAAGGGGTTCAGCTACCGCAGCGGGTAACAGATGAATCGATGTTGTCCTAATGCAGTAAAAGAGAGCAGGAGCGAGAGAGTGGGATTGTATCGGAATGAACAAGGGGGTTTTGCTTGCCTGGCACTTCTGAAGATAACATTGAGTCTTCATCAGTGTCAACGATCACAACGTCGGAACATCCTCTACCGGGAGGGAACAGATACCGGCAACAAAGAAGAAATACAATCAATGCAATGCGCAATATGATGCATGCTCATGACATGGCAATATGAATGTGTTTTGAGCTATTGCAACTAGCAACAGATTAAATGAAGTTGGTTTGAATATAAGATTCAAATTCAAACTCCATATGTGATTATTCAGATGCCATTTATATGATTTGTGCTAAACAGCACCTATAAGTTGTTCTATCATGCATGAAAATAGTACAGACGGATAGATTGGATTTTTCTGATCATTTTTCATATATAAATTATTTAATTTGGAGTTACGGTTGAATTTCTATGATTTATTGAAGTTTTAATCATTTTCTAAAATTTCCTGAATATTTAGAATTAAAATAATTCCAGAAAATGATTTAGCCGCGTCAGCCTGACGCCAGCATGACATCAGCGAGTCAACGGCCAGGTCCAGGTCAAACCTGACGTGCGGGGTCCACACGTCAATGACACAGGACCTAATCCCGGTCAAACCCAGCCCTGACTGGGGTTTGACCAGGGGTGGGGCCCACAGTCAGTGGCCTAGGGGGTTGGTTAGTGCGTCATTAGTGGCTAATGACAGCGCCACGTCACTGGCCACCGGAGTTCGGCCGGCGGCGACCCGAAACGCGGCGGATGTTCACCGGGGTTGCGCTACGGGCGGCGGCTGGACGCGCGAAGGCCACCAGAAGGTAGCCCGTACACGGCCACACCTAGCTAGCTGCACGAGGGGCCACGGGGTGGCCGGAGACGACGGCGGCGAGCACTTCTGCGGTGGCCGGAGTTCGGTCTGGGGCAGGGACGCGGCTGCAGCGCTCGAGCGAGCAAGCGGAGTGGAGAGGCATCCTCCTAGAGGCGCCAGGAGCGTGTCAGTGCCCCTAGAGCGAGCAGGAGAGGCTCGGGAACGCGGGCTCGCCGACCATGGCGGACGGCGGCCTCGGGTGACCTCGGGGCTACGGCTAGAGGGTGGGAGCAAGCAGGGGGGCAGAGGGGAAATGCTCAGGGGCTCACGGTGAGTTCGAAGAGAGGGTCGGCGTGCTCGGGGAGGCGGCGGAGACGGCGAATCGGGCCGGCGATCTTCGATGCCCGTCGGTGAAGATGGCGGCGATGGCGTCACTGCAGGGCTCCTGGTGTTGCTTGGAGCGGTGGGGAGGAAGAGTAGGTCGAGGCAGAGCTTTGGGAGGCGTCGGGGAGGCGAGGCGGTGGTTGTGGCCGCGGCGAACGGCGTCGGTGGCGACGGGGCTCCGCTCGGTGGAAGAGAGAGGGAGCCAGAGAAGGGGGGAGAAGGCACAGGGAGAGTGCGAGGCCTGGGAGGGTGCATGGCATCGCGGACGGGGTCCAGGGCGACGAGAGGAAGCAGGAGGTGGCCAGGGGAAGCAGGAGGTGGCCGAGGCCTCTCGGGCGCGCGCCACTTCTCGGTCCTTCTGGCGAGGAGGAAGACGACAGGGGGAGTGGAGATGGGCTGGGCCGTGCTGGGCCAGGTAAGTGGGCGCCAGGTAACTTCCTTCTCTCTCTCTCTTTTATTTCTTTTCTATTTCTGTTATTTTGTTTTTGATTTGATTTAAAATACCAAATCATTTAATAAAATCCTGGAAACAATTATGGGTGCTTTCTGAATTATTTCAGTGACCCTTAACAATTTCCAACATTTATTTGAACATTTAAATTATTTATAGTGTTTAAATGCCCAAAGTCAAATACAATATGATTTAATTCAAAAATCCAAAAATGACCTAAGAATATATTCATCATTTTTGGCAGAGGTTTCCACCTTAACCAGAAATCATGAACTTTTCTTAGGAACTTTTTGGGTTTATTGAAAAGATTTTAATTCACCCTAGTTGAGTTGATTTAATGCTAGGGTTTGAACATCCCCATTCCAATTTTAGGCAAAATTTAAACATGATGCAACACATGACTAGCTAGCTCAGAGCAAACCAGAAGTTAGGGATGTGACAGAATAGCTAAGATCAAGGAGAACATTGCTAGCGGAAGTGCTAGTTGTTTCTCCACAAATGATCATGGTGTTGTGTACTTTGAGAACCGTTTAGTGGTTCCCAAGAACCAGCATCTATGGCAGTTGATCCTTAAGGAGGTTCATGAATCTCCTCTCACCATTCATCCCGGTAGTACCAAGATGTATCAGGACCTACGCTAGAGGTTCTGGTGGACTAGGATGAAGAGAGAAATTGCTCAGTATATTGCTAACTGCGACGTCTGCCGTCGTGTAAAAGCAGAGCATCAACGTCCTGCTGGCACCCTTCAACCCCTAGCTATTCCTGAATGGAAATGGGATAAAATTGGTATGGATTTCATTACCGGTTTTCCCAGGACCAAGAGAGGGAATAATGCTATCTTCATCATTGTCGATCGTCTTTCCAAAGTGGCCCATTTCTTACCTATTCATGAGAGTATAACTGCTAGTCAGTTAGCAGACCTGTACATCTCCCGAATAGTGTCTCTCCATGGTGTTCCTTTGGAAATTAACTCGGATCGAGGAAGTCTTTTCACCTCTCGATTTTGGGAAAGCTTCCAAAATGCTATGGGAACCCGCCTTTCCTTTAGCACCGCTTTTCACCCTCAATCGAGTGGTCAGGTAGAACGCGTCAACCAGATCCTAGAAGACATGCTTCGAGCCTCTGTTATCTCATTCAGAATGGAGTGGGAGAAATGCCTTCCATTTGCCGAATTTGCTTATAACAACAGCTATCAATCTAGCTTGGGTAAAGCCCCTTTTGAAGTTCTCTATGGACGACGGTGTCGAACACCCCTTAACTGGCCAGAGACCGGGGAAAGACAATTCTTTGGCCCGGATATGATTCAGGAAGCAGAAGAGCAAGTTCGCATCGTTCGTGAAAAGTTGAAAACAGCCCAATCTCGTCAGAAGAGTCAATATGACCGAAAATATAAGGCTATGACTTTCGAGATTGACGAGAAGGCTTACCTTCGGGTTACTCCTCTGAAGGGAACCCATTGTTTCGGTATCAAAGGCAAATTGGCTCCTCGTTACATTGGACCTTTTCCAATTCTCGCCAAACGAGGAGAAGTTGCCTACCAGTTGGAACTACCTCCGCATCTCTCCAGATTCCACGATGTCTTCCACGTTTCCCAACTCAGGCGTTGCTTCTCGGATCCTATCCGTGGAGTGGACCACGAAACGCTTGATCTTCAAGATAATCTCACGTATCGAGAGTACCCCATTCGTATCCTCGACCAGGCCGAGCGTACCACTCGACGTCGTAATATCAAGTTTCTCAAAGTTCAATGGTCGCACCATTCTGAGGATGAAGCAACTTGGGAAAGGGAGGATCGTCTTCGACTCGAGTATCCCGCCTTCTTCCCGGAGGAACCCAAATCTCGGGACGAGATTCTTTTGAGTGGGGGTGAGTTGTCACACCCTAGCTAGTCATGCATTAGAGTGTTGCATCATGTTTATTCTGTCATCAGAAACCTGAAATGGGGATGACAGAACCCCTAGCCCCCTCTGAAACCAACTAGGGTTTACTAAAAACTTTTTCAATGAACCTGAAATGCCCTTCTAAAATGCCCATCATTTTTGTCTTGGTTCAGAACCTCTGCCAGAAGTGATGCTCATTTTCCTAGGTCATCTTAGGGTCTTTGAATTAAATCATAGATATTTGAATTTGGGCATTTAAAATTATATAAAATATTCAGATGCTCAAATATCTCCAAACTAAAATGTTTCATGTTGGAAATAATCCAACTATGGACCAGGAGTAGTTTGGTGATTTTAGGAGTTGCCTAAGTATTTTTAATAAATCAACAAAGTTGCAGAAGTATTAAAAAAACAGAAAATAGAGAAAAATAGAAAAACTTACCTGGCGCCAGCACCCGGCCCACCTGCCGGCCCAGCCCAGTGCCGCTCCAGCGAGCTGCTTGCCGGCCAGGCAGGCAGGCAGGTGCCCGACGGCGACCGCAGCGCGCGCCACGCACCTTCTCGCCGCCTCGCCGCTCCCCTCGCCCGGTAACGTCGTGGATCGCTCTCCCTCTCTCCCCCGAACCCCCCAGACACCCCCTCTCCTCTCCAGCTCCTCCCCCTCGCGCCCCCCAGCCATGGCCGACGCTACCGCCGCCGTGCCTACGTCGTAGCCGCGCTCCCCGCCGCCCGTGCGTCCTCTCGTCGTGTCCAGGAGCTCCGCCGCTGTCCACTTCATCGAGCAAGCCGAGCCCCGAGTGCTCGGAACGCCCAAGTCCACCGCACCGACCTCGCCCGAGTCCGCCGTCGCTGGAGATCCCCTTCAACGCGGTCGTCGCTCCGGTCCGTCCCTGGCCGCACCAAGGGCTTCGTCGTACTCCCCGTGAGCTTAGCCATCTTCCCCTCCCTTCTTTTCTTGCTCCCGAGCCGTGTAGCGACCTCCCGGAGCTCAACCGCACCCACCACCGTGGAGCTCGTCGCCGACGTGCTCCCGGTCACCCTCCGGCCACTCCACGGTGTCCATCATGCTCACCGCGTCACATAGCACCTAACTAGCTACTCCCCGCACCTCACCGACCCCTCTAACGTCAAGTTCGTCTTCGACCGAACTCCGGTGGCCGCCAAAGTCGTCGCCGGCGCCAACTCTGGCCACCCCGACCCCAACGGACTCCACCAAGAGCTGCGGCTCGTCCTCAGCTCCTCTCCGGTGGCCTCCGCGGCTCGTTTGGTTGCCGGAACGGCAAAAACCACTTCCGCCGCCGCGTCAGGCTCGCCGGCGGCTAAACGCCGGTGCAGCCGACCCGGGTTTGACCACAGGTGGGCCCTGGTTGACTCTCCTGAGTCTATGACAGGTGGGGCCCAGCCCTGTTAACTAATTAGGATTAGTTTTAATTAATTTTAGTTTAGCTAATTACCCTGACACGCGGGACCCACTGTCAGGTTTGACCCGGACCGTGTCCCGTTGACCTGCTGATGTCACATTAACGTCAGGCTGACGCAGTAATTGATTTTCTGGATTTATTTTAATATTGAAAATTCCAGAATATAGTTTAAATTTCAAAAATTCATAACTTTTATTCTGTAACTCCAAATCAGACAAATTATATATGAAAAATGATCAGAAAAATCCAATCTATCCATCTGTACTATTCTCATGCATGATTAAACAAGTTAACTTGATGATTATTGCAGAACAAGGTAAAACACTTTAAAGGGCCATGTATGAGTTTGAAATTTGAATCTTTGGTTCAAATTGGTTCAAACCCTTCTGGTCTTAGTTGCATTAGCCCAACACACTCATATTGCCATGTTTCATGCATGCATCATATTGTCGCACATTGTTTGGTGATGGTTGTGTATCGGTGTTCTTTGCGGCAGGTTCTGCCTCCGAGGAGTACCGTGATTACCCTAACAAAGAACCGTATCAGTGCATCAAATCATCAGGCAAGCAACCAACCATTTGATCATATCGATACAATCCCATGTTCTCGCTCCTGCTCTCTTTTACTGCATTAAGACAACGCGTTTGAAACTGCTGTGTGTTACGGTAGTTGAACCCATTTCCTCTGCATGACCTGTCATTGCCACAGTAACTAGATGAAACCCACTAGCATGTGTAGGAGTTGATTGAGCCATATGTATGTGTTGTTCCTACCTTGCTATGCCTGCTATGCTTAGAGTCGTGTCAGGTCTGGTTCATCTGGGTGATGGGCTAGAGTGAAATGATTATGTCGGTAATGAGAGTGGTGTGGTGAACACGATTTGGTAAAGGTATCGATGAGAGGCCATGTAGGAGTACATGGTGGGTTGTTTCATTGAAGCCGACCTTAAGCACTGAGATCTGTATGTGTGATTTAAGATACAGCTACTACCATGCATTGGGCCCTGAAATATGACCCCGCTCGACTTCTTATTCACCCTAGCTCTCTATCCAGGAGTTGCAAGTAGTTTCTGGTGTTTGTAGCCTACTGGAGGCCGTGGACAGCGCTGACCATAGGGGTGGGCTGTGATGCGGTAGGTACGTGGCCGGGTGTACCGAATACCCGTTAGGTATCTCGGGAACCCTGTTCACATCGTTCGGGGCCGTATGGGAAACCTCGGCTGGACTCCCTGCGGATGGAACCTGGATAGGCGATAAACCTGGACTAGAGACTTAGGTGTTTAGGTAGGTCGTGGTCTACACCCACGTCGGCTTTCGCTTGAAGTCTGCCGAGCACATGTCGTGTGCAGACGCTAAGTGGTGGAAACATGTATGAAGAAGTACACCCCTGCAGGGTTAACATGATCTATTCGAATAGCCGCGTCCGCGGTAAAGGACTACTTGGTTGCCTATACAGTTCATAGACAAGTAAATGGAAACTACTAAAAGCCTCAAGATAAGCGTGAGTGCCGAGGATGGCTCTTCCATAGGAAGGCGGAGGTGGATCCTCGGTAGTGTATTGAAGTGGTGAGTAGTGGACTCGTGTGTGAAAAACCATTTCAAGTTGGAGTCTCGTAGGATAGTCTAGCCAAGAGTCAAAGCTGGCTTGCTGCAACAACTCCACCAACCCTTCTTGATAATGTGCATGTATGTAGGATCTGATGTAAGTCCTGCTGAGTACCTTTGTACTCATGTTGCTATAATTTACATTTTTACAGAAGACGCTGCAACCCCTTCTGATGGGTTCTACGTAGACGTTGACATCAATGAGTAGGCTAAGGCCCAGGTGGTGATCCTGAGCTTGTGAAGGACCACGTAGTATAGCTAGGCTTTCCAAGCCTCTTTTATTTTACTAGTTGTCTGTACTCAGACAAGTTACTTCCGCTGCTGGTTTGTATGACTGTATGACTTGAATGCTGGGTCGTGTGACCCATACCTATGTGTATGTTATGTATGGCTCCCTGAGCCTTAAATAAAGTACTTGTGTCGTAGAGTCATGTTGTGATGCCATGTTGTATCTGCACATATCGAGCATATTGTGTGTATGTTATTGAAATGCTTGGTATGTGTGGGATCTGACTATCTAGTTGTTTATCTTTAGTAGCCTCTCTTACCGGGAAATGTCTCCTAGTGTCTCCACTGAGCCGTGGTAGCTTGCTACTGCTCCGGAACACTTAGGCTGGCCGGCATGTGTCCTTCTTCGTTCCTGTGTCTGTCCCTTCGAGGAAATGTCACGCATTGAGTACCGGAGTCCTGTTAGCCCGCTACAGCCCGGTTTACCGGAGTCCTGCTAGCCCAGTGCTACAGCCCGGACCCACTTGCTGATGACCGACACGTTCGAAGCTGGGTCATGGATGCCTGTCCATGTAAGCCTGTGCCACTTTGGATTTACGACTAGTCATGTCAGCCCGGGCTCCTTATCATATGGATGCTAGCGACACTTTCATATACGTGAGCCAAAAGGCGCAAACGGTCCCGGGCAAAGGTAAGGCGACTCCCATGGGGATACCGTGCGTGAGGCCGCAAAGTGATATGAGGTGTTACAAGCTAGATCGATGTGACATCGAGTCGGGGTCCTGACAGGTTGGTCCTTAGAAGGCCGATCACAATTACATTCATACCATCATAGGCTAGCTCTTAGGGTTTAGCCTCTACGATCTCAGGGTAGATCTACTCTTGTACTACCCATATCATCAATATTAATCAAGCAGGAAGTAGGGTTTTACCTCCATCGAGAGGGCCCGAACCAGGGTAAACATCTGTGTCCCTTACTTCTTGTTACCATCAGCCTTGACGCACAGATCGGGACCCCCTACTCGAGATCCACTGGTTTTGACACCGACATTGGTGCTTTCATTGAGAGTTCCTCTGTGACGTCACCGTCAGGCTCGATGACTCCTTCAATCGTCATTAACGACGCGGTCCAGGGTGAGACTTTCCTCCCCGGACAGATCTTCGTGTTCGGTGGCTTCGCGCTGTGGGCCAATTCGCTTGGCCCCCGACCATCAAATAAGGTTCGGAAAGCTGAACTACACGGCGGATATCCGCGGAGACCTGATCTTCGACAGATTCAGGCCAGCGCCGAACAGTCACGACGAGCACGGCTTAGACCTGCTGCCAGACGTTGCTCGGGATATCGTCCCCGCAGAAGCCTCAGATATAAATCCAGGACAGGTTGCTTTGCCTAAGGACGGAGGGATGGACCCAGCCCCGTAGGCTGTACCTTCATCGGCGATGGAGCCGAACACAGGTTTCACCTCTGAGGGAACCTGTGACTCCGGACCCTCGGATTCATATCCGGACGCAGGTTCCAGTCCGCACGCCCTCGAGCCCGCCGATCCTGGTTGGGCTCCGGTGATGGAGTTCACCGCGGCGGACGTTTTTCAGCACTCGCCCTTTGGCGACATGCTGGACTTATTGAAGTCTCTCTCCTTGTTAGGAGATTCCGGGCCGAACTATGTCCGGCTCGAGTGGGAAGCAGACAACGACAGAATTGGTTGCCCACCCACCACCCACTTCATTGCCACGATCAATGATCTAACTGACGTGCTTGACTTCGACTCCGAAGACATCGACGGTATGGATGACGATGTAGGAGAATCACAGGAGCCATCGCTCACCGGGCGATGGACGACCACCTCCTCATATGATATATATATGGTGGACACTCCGAAGGAAACAAATGGCGACGAGGCAATGGAGGACAACCCCTCGGGAAGAAAACCAAAGAATGGGCGTCGTCAGTGCCGCTCCAAGCCCCGCCATAGCAGCACCGGCCCTGGAGGCGAAAATAATCCGGATGGCGCCGAAGAAGAATATGACCCTGATCAACCCGCCTTTGAGCAGGCCGAACAGGAAGACGAGCAGGTCATCCCAGAAGAACAGGTGACAAACGCATACCCGGAGGAGGACAACTACATGCCCCCCTCCAAAGACGAGATCAGCCTCGGCGATGACGAGTTCGGCGTAGCCGAGGATCCCATGGAGCAGGAGCTCTTCAAGCGTAGGCTTATAGCCACTGCAAGGAGCATGAAGAAGAAGCAACAGCAACTACAAGCCGATCAAGACCTGCTCACAGATAGATGGACTGAAGTCCTGGCAGCCGAGGAATATGGACTCGAACGCCAAACGGCTGACCGGCCACCCCGTGGCCGGGACAAAATGGGATGCCAACCCGGATACCAGTCCGCTCCCCCACGCTGATACACTATGGCTCAGGACAACATGCATAACCTACAAGATATTCTGGACAATAAAGCAGGACATCCAAGATCGATCTACGGATCGAGGGGGCGCGCCCCAGCGCGCGACGATGACCGTCACGCCAGATACATCATCAATAAATCCGGCCGGGCTGAACATAGCAACCCAGACCAATCCAACCTGCATAGCCACATAGCCCGGCATAGAGGCGCCGCACACCCCCTCTGATTCACGGACGAAGTAATGGATCATGAATTCCCAGAAGGGTTCAAACCCGTAAACATCGAATCATACGATGGCACAACAGACCCCGCAGTATGGATCGAAGATTTCCTTCTCCACATTCACATGGCCTGCGGAGATGATCTACATGCCATCAAGTATCTCCCCCTTAAGCTCAAAGGACCAGCCCGGCACTGGTTAAACAGCCTACCAGCAAATTCCGTTGGCAGTTGGGAAAACCTGGAAGATGCATTCCTTGACAATTTCCAGGGCACATATGTGCGACCACAAGACGCTGATGACCTGAGCCACATTACTCAACAGCCCGGAGAGTCAGCCCGGAAATTCTGGACTCGGTTCCTCACTAAAAAGAACCAAATAGTTGACTGTCCGGACGCCGAAGCCCTGGCGGCTTTTAACCATAATATCTGTGACAAGTGGCTCGCTCGACACCTCGGCCAGGAAAAACCCAAGTCTATGGCAGCTCTCACAACCCTAATGACCCGTTTTTGTGCGGGTGAGGATAGCTGGTTGGCTTGTAGTGGCGCCACGCCACATTCCGGCACTTCGGACGGCCGCGATGCCTACAGCAAGCCACGGCACAATAGACATAAGAGATGGAACAACGGCGACAGCACGGAAGACACGGCAGTCAACGCCGGACTCAGCGGACCTAAATCCGGACAGTGGAAAAGGCCGTTCAAAATAAATAATCAGGGACCGTCCAGTCTGGACTGCATACTAGAGCGCTCGTGCCAAATTCATGGCACACCGGACAAACCAGCCAACCACACCAATAGAGACTGCTGGGTGTTCAAATAGGCCGACAAGATAAACGCCGAAAACAAGGACAAGGGGCTGCACAGCAATGATGACGATGAGCCCCGGCGTCTGAATATGGGGGGGGGGCAAAAGAAATTTCCCCCCAGGTGAAAACGGTCAATATGATCTACGCCACCCACATCCCCAAGCGGGAACGGAAGCGGGCCCTACGGGGCGTCTATGCGATGGAGCCTGTCACCCCCAAGTTTAACCCATGGTCGGCTTGTCCGATCACCTTTGATCGTAGGGATCACCCTACCAGCATCTGTCACGGCGGCTCAGCCGCATTGGTCTTAGACCCAATCATCGATGGGTTCCACCTCATGCGGGTCCTTATGGATGGCGGCAGCATCCTGAACCTTCTTTATCAGGACACCATGCGCAAGATGGGCATTGACCCTTCAAGGATCAAGCCCACCAAAACCACCTTTAAAGGTGTTATTCCTGGAGTAGAGGACCGCTGCACGGGTTCTATAACATTGGAAGTGGTCTTCGGATCCCCAGACAACTTCAGGAGCAAAGAGCTGATCTTTGACATCGTCCCTTTCCGTAGTGGCTACCACGCACTGCTCGGACGAACCGCATTCGCAAGATTCAATGCGGTGCCACACTATGCATATCTCAAGCTCAAGATGCCGGGACCACGCGGGTTCATCACTATCAACGGAAATATGGACCGCTCCCTTCGAACAAAAGAGCATACGGCAGCCCTCGCGGCAGAAGTACAATGCGGCCTCCTCCGACGAACCAATCCGGCGACGACTTCGAGCACTGTCAAACGAGTCTGGAGCACCCCGCAGCAGGATCAACACGAATGTAAAGATCGTGATTAGCAGTTCGGCCTCCGCTTAAGCCCCTCCAAAGTAGCATTCGTGCCACGCGTACACAATTACGCACTCAAGATACCTTGGGCAAAGGCGGAGGCGCATCAATGACTCGGTCGATAATGCGGGTAACCGCTAAAAACCTTCATACTCTTTCCCTTTTACCTTTCAGGACACCACATTAGTGCAGCATCCTCAGAAGAGCCGAATTGCCGGACTCATATGGAAGAAACACCCATGGAGGCAACAGACGTTGTGCGCAGAAGGAAATACCCAGGTGGAATCTATTTATGATCATTATACCTGCTTCATCTATCTGCACACGGCTTGCCCCTGGATAGGACATGTCAAATAGTCCTATTTTTATCTCTGCCTAATGCATCCATTGTAAACATACGCTTAAACGTATTTTTCGTCAAATGGAGATTATATATAGCGTCAGCTTGTTATCCTTATTTGAGTATTTTTTCTCTTATAAATGTTTATTTTGTATTGCATCCGTACACATTGGTACGGCCAGTTTGCCAGGGGCTTCTTACGACGCCCCGTAATATGGCAACTAAAAGTCCGAACACTTTCAATAGTGCGGCACCGCGAACTTATAGAACTATATGCATCAGCTCCGAATCATGTCTTGGGTCTATAGTTGGGATAGCCCGGCTCCCTTGTTTTGGTGCCTTACGTTCCATTATATCGGCTAAGGTAGCGCAGGGAGAACTACTGCGATTGTGTCCCGGTTCTTCCGGACGAGCACCTTAGTAGAGAAAGCTAAAAACTGACCGGCATGATGTGGCGAGAGCTGGTCGCTGTTTGAGAGGTACTAAAATCCTTAAAGATTTTCCACTTTAGGCGATAAATCGGCTTTGTCCGATCAAGGCGTATATAGCGCCCCAATTCGGCCTTCCGGATTCTAGTGGCTTCGCCAAAATTTAAAATTGTAGACTTCTATGGCTAACTGAAAGTTATAAAGCCGCATAGTCCGATTGCCTCGTTCGCTGCGCTAGACACCTCCTTAAGGGACCAAATATTTGGATAAAGAGTGTCTGGGTTTTCCACGAACACCCCAGTGCTAGTCGCGTGGGGGCGGAAGCCGACGACTGGCCTACTTTCAGGATTTTATGAACAGCCGCACAGAAGGTAATATTTTAAATAACAAAAGCGCTACATAGCGCAAGTAACTTCGTCCTTAAAATACAACCATGACAGAAGCGAATTCATTCAAAAATGGTGTCCTTGGTACATTCTTTAGCTACAAGGCGAGCACCCTTCGTAACGCCATCATAGTACAGCTCGGGATGGCGATGCGCCTTGCCCTCCGGCGGTCCGTCCTTGACCAGCTTCTCCGCATCCATCTTGCCCCAATGCACTTTGACACGGGCAAGGGCCCGGCGGGCACCCTCGATGCACACGGATCACTTGATCATCTCAAGCCGCGGGCAGGCATCCATCATCCGCTTGATCAGGCCGAAGTAGCTACTGGGCATGAGCTCACCAGGCCACATCCGGACTATGAACCCCTTCATAGCCAGTTCGGCCGCCCTGTGGAGTTCGACCAACTACTTCAGTTGGTCACTCAGAGGCATCGGGTGTTCGGCCCCAGGATACTGGGACCAGAACAACTTCTCCATTGAGTTCCCCTCCTACGCATGGTAGAACTCCACAGCGTCTGATACGCTGCATGGCAAATCTGCGAATGCCCCTGGAGAGCTCTGAATTCGAGTAAGTAATATAAACGCCTCCTCGACATGTTTGCTTTGCATAAAGAACTTCTTACCCGCTGCTATCTTCTTGGCCTCCTGGATCTCCTGCTGTGCTTTCTCGGCTTCGGCCTTGGCGTCTTTTAAGCTCATAAGGGCCTTCGCAAGCTCGTCCTCTTTGGCCTTCAGATCATGCTCCACGGACTCGCATTTCTTGTCGAGGTCCTGGAGCTCCTGCTGTACCTCACCTACCCTAGCACTTTGCTTTTCGCGCTCCTCACACTCCAAGGCTGCCTTGTCTTCGGCCTCGGACAGCGCCTTCTTCAGGGCCGCCACTTCGGTGGGGTCCCCTATTACACGGTCACGAAACTTAGTTGTTAGACCCACCAATTCTGCCTATCCTTAAATACATCAGAACGGGAATTACTTACGCTTGTTCTCTTCGAGCTGCCTCTTCGTGAGGTCGAGCTCTCCCTGTGCCTACTCCAGGTCCCGCTTCAGATCGGCAACCTCGGCAGTACGGGCAACAGCAGCAAGCAGTACAACCTGCTTATTCAAAATAATACTCATGATTAGACTCCTGCGGATTTTAATTGACCCTCTGCTCGGCTTTTCCTTCCGAACGCCAAACAGAGTATCAGGGGCTACTACCTATCGGGTGGTATTTTTGCACATATTTATTACTTACATCGAAGCCTGTTAGGAGGCTGGTGCAAGCTTCGGTTAGTCCGCTCTTGGCGGACAAAACCTTCTAAATCACCGTACTCATAAGAGTACGGTGCCCTTCGTCCAGGGAAGCGCCGCAAAGCGCTTCCAGCAGAACGTCTGGCGCCTCATGTGCAACAGAAGTCCGCGACACAGGCGACTCGCCCTCCTTAGCGAGGGGTCGCCTACCTGAGTCCGGAACCATCAAAGGTTCCGGAATTGTGTTCGGCTGAGAGCCTGGTTGGTCCTGGCTCTCGTCGACACGATCTGCGGGGATCTTGAACCCCGCGTGTCCGACGACTGGGACCCCGCCTCGGGGCATCTCTAGGGTCACCTCCCCTGCTCTGGGAGCCTTTGGGACAACACCTCCGTGTCGTCCGCGGGTTGAGGAGTGGTGGCCGTCGGAAGCGAATTCATCTCCGAATTGCTCAGAGACCCAGAGGAGGATACCTCGGGGTGATCCCTCGCCGGACTGCACATATGTTCGGCATTGTAAATACAAAAACTGTGAAGTGAAGTCATGATAGAGTGCAAACACTTACGATCGCGCTAGGGGCTTCCCCCTGGGCAGCCACCCCTCCTCGCTGAGAGCGGCTGTAGCGGAGTAGTCCGGAAGGGGCCTCTTCCCCTTCTTTGACGCCCCAGCCTCCCCTCCTGGGGCGGCTTTTCTCTTCTTCTCCCCGCCGGTGGGGGAAGGTAGGATCTCTTCCTTATTCCCCCTGCCTCCACGGGAGGAATCCGGCTCGTCATCGTCGAACGACAGGGGAATGACGGCCCTGCGCCGAGGACCTTTTCCGGCCCCCGGGTCCGCCTCCCCGGACCCCTCATCCTTTCCGGATGGGGCATCTTCTTCTTCTTCCTCCTTCCCTTCGTGGGAGGAGTCCACCTCGTCGTCCTCGGATGAGGCTTCCGGCACAACCTTGCATCGGAGACCCTTTCGGATCCCCGGGGCCTTCTTCTCTGGCACCTTGTACGGTGCCGGGACCAGCATCTCCGTCAGGAGAACATCTGCTGGGTCTTCTGGCAGTGGAGCCGGGCAGTAAACCCGCTCCGTTGTCTCCACGTAATCCTGAAACAAATATGCACAACCACTTAAGGCACTCCCGTGAATATATCGGGAAGAACTGGGTCCGATGTCGGTCTAAGAACTCACCGGCCTAGGAGCCCGCGCGACGTGAAGCCTGCGGTCCTCGGATGTCGGAGGAGGCACTTCGGAGGCCTTGAACAGCTCCTTCCATGTGCCTTTGTGCGTCATGTCGTAGAGCCTCTGGAGTGTCCGGTGCTCGGTGGAGACGAACTCCCATAGATTGACTGCCCGCTTCTGGAAGGGCAAGATTCGGCAAACGAGCATGACCTGGATCACGTTGAAAAGCTTGATGTTCTTGTCCTTCATGCTTTTGACACATGTTTGGAGTCCGGCCAGCTCCACGGAATCCCCCAGGACATGCCCTTCCTCTCCCAGGAGGTGAGCCGCGTGGGGGCTCCAGATCGAAACTCGGGGGCCGCCGCCCAGTTGGCGCCGCGCGGCTCGGTGATGTAGAACCACCCCGATTGCCATCCTTTTACGGTCTCTGCAAAGGAGCCGTCGAGCCATGTGACGTTGGGCATTCGGTCCACCATGGCCCCTCCGCACTCCGCCTGTTGGCCTCTTACCACCTTCGGCTTCACGCAGAAAGTTTGCAGCCATAGGCCGAAGTAAGGACGGATGCGGAGGAAGGCCTCCCACACGACGATGAACGTCGAGATGTTGAGGACGAAATTTGGGGCTAGATCATGGAAATCTAGCCCGTAGTAGAACATAAGCCCGCAGACGAAGGGATGGAGTGGGAATCCTAGTCCACGGACGAAGTGGGCGATGAATACGACCCTCTCGTGGGGTCCTGGGGTCGGAATGACCTGCCCGACGTCTGGTAGACGGTGCGCTATGTCCGCGGCCAAGTATGCGGCCGCCTGAAGATTGGTGATGTGCTTCTCGTTGATGGTGGAAGCCACCCACTTGCCTCCTGCTCCGGACATGTTTAGTTGTGCGGGGAAGACTTGGGCTTGTGTGCTGGAGCTCGAGGGGGCAAGAGTGGGCAAAGGAGTAAGAAGGCGTGGGTGAAAATGGGAGAATCTTATCCCTTTATAGAGGCGCCGGAAGTGGTGCGCCTCCCCACTTGCCCGTTGGGAATCGCTTGTTTCCCAAGCGCCACGATTAATGGCATGGTGAGATTACCCATACCCGTATTGATGAGAATCCTGTAATAAGGGGACACCATCTCTGCATTGACAAGACATGTCACAGAAACCGCCTCGTGATATGTGTTGTAGCTGGTTGTGTGGAAACGGTTCGAATAATGGATCCGATCGTAATAATGTGTCACGTCATCAGGAAAGGTTGTTAGCAGATTGCATTTGTGAAATATCCTCCTTTCTACGGTGGTATGCGAAGATCATTTTTCAGATCCGGACATGATTTGAGTGTTCTGTGATTACTTTGGAGTATTCGGTGGAGGAACCCACCTTGCAATGCCGAAGACAATACTGCGTGCCGGACTCATCGTCATGAAGCCTGGTTCAGGGGCTACTCAGGGAGTCCTGGATTAGGGGGTATCCGAATAGCCGGACTGTGTACAACGTCCGGACTATTGGAACGTGAAGATACAAGACTCAAGACTTCGGCCTGTGTCCGGATGGGACTTTCCTTGGCGTGGAAGGCAAGCTTGGCGATCCGGATATTATATTTCCTTCCTTTTAACCAACTTCATGTAAAACCTAGCCCTCTCCGTTGTCTATATAAACCAGAGAGGTTGGTCCTTAGAAGGCCGATCACAATTACATTCATACCATCATAGGCTAGCTCTTAGGGTTTAGCCTCTATGATCTCGTGGTAGATCTACTCTTGTACTACCCATATCATCAATATTAATCAAGCAGGAAGTAGGGTTTTACCTCCATCGAGAGGGCCCGAACCTGGGTAAACATCTGTGTCCCTTACTTCTTGTTACCATCAGCCTTGACGCACATATCGGGACCCCCTACCCGAGATCCGCCGGTTTTGACACCGACAACCACCACCTCCTGTTGATCACTTAGCCCGTTTCTTGAGGCTCAATCCCCCGGTGTTCTCTAGTAGCACCGAGCTGATAGTTGCAGATGATTGGCTCCGCAAGATTGGAAGGGAGTTGACCACTGCAGGATGCACAGATGCGGAGAGAGTGCATTTTGCCGCACATCAGCTTGATGGACCCGCAACATCATGGTGGGAGAATTTCACAGCCACTTACCCCATCGACACTGTCACATGAGACCAGTTTCAACAGGCTTTCCGTACTGCCCATGTTTCAGCAGGAGCTATAGCCATGAAGAAGCGTGAGTTTCGCAACTTATGTCAAGGAGGACGTACTGTTGGCCAGTATGTGGAGGATTTTAGTAAATTAGCATGTTATGCCCCAGATGACGTTGCTACAGATGCAGCTAAGCAGGAGAAGTTTCTGGAAGGACTGAATGATGAGCTGAGCATGCAGTTGATGGTGGCAACCTTCAACAACTACCAGGAGTTGGTAGACAGAGCTCTCATGATTGAAGGGAAGCAGCAGCAGATTGACAACCGCAAGAGGATGTATGGACAAGGGAAGTACAATTCTGGAGCTCATCAGAAGCCCTGTTTTACCCCTGACTCAGGAGGACACCTTCAACATAACCATGGGGCCACAACCATAATGGAAGAAGTTTGCACAACCATAGTGGCCCTGGGAATGGAAATGGTAATGGAGGAAACAACAGCCAGAACCGTTCCAACCCAGCAACCACAACCAAGAAGGATTTGAGCCACGTGACTTGCTACAAGTGCCAGAAGACTGGACACTATGCCAATGAATGTCCTGAAGCTAAGAACGGAAATGGCAATGGAAGCTCTGGGAAGAAGTCGAACCCCTTCAACAGAGGACAGGTGAACCACGTTAACATGGAGGAGGTTGAAGCCCAGCCAGATGCAGTAATAGGTAAGTTTTGGTTAAGTCATTTACTGCAATCGTTCTTTTTGATATTGGTGCATCGCATTCATACATATCAAAGGGATTTGTGGATAAGTATAAACTGCCCACCAAAGTTCTTAGAACACCTATGTTAGTAATCTCACCAGGAGCGGAATATATGGCAAGTCAAGGATGTTTTCAGATGCCGTTGACCATAGAAGGCATGTTTTCACCTCAGACCTGATAATTTTGGAGTCACAAGGTTTGGATGTGATTCTGGGTATGGATTGGCTATCGATGTATGGAGGAAACATCGATTGCGCCAGTAAGTCGATTTTGCTCACCACCCGAGAAGGAAGGAGGATTAAGTATGTATCCCGGCATGAGCCGAAGAGGACTCAAGTGAATTCCTTATCAGGAGTCGTACATGAGGGAGTACCAATGGTGAAGGATTTCCCCGATGTATTTCCAGATGAGTTGCCAGGCATGCCACCGGAGAGAGACATTGAGTTTTGATTGAGCTTTTGCCAGGCACAGGGCCAATATCAAAGAGACCATACAGGATGCCCGCAAAGGGTTTGGAGGAAATTAAGAAGCAAATTAAGGAGTTACTGGATAAATGCTATATTCGCCCAAGTTCGTCACCTTGGGGATCGCCAGTGCTTCTAGTGGAGAAAAAGGATGGATCGTTGAGGATGGTTGTTGATTATCGAGGATTGAATGAAGTGACAATCAAGAACAAGTACCCACTGCCGATGATCAATGATTTTTTTGACCAGTTGCAAGGAGCTAAAGTATTTTCCAAGATCGATCTGCGATCAGGATACCACTAGCTGAAGATTCGAGAGCAGGATATACCTAAGACATCTTTTACCACAAGGTACGGGCTATATGAGTATACCGTTATGTCATTTTGTCTGACTAATGCACCTACCTTTTTCATGAACATGATGAACAAGGTGTTTATGGAGTTTTTGGATAAGTTCGTCATGGTGTTCATTGATGATATTCTGGTCTACTCGAAGAATGAAGAGGAGCATAAGGAGCATTTGCGTTTGGTACTTGGAAAGCTCAGAGAACATTAGTTGTATGCCAAATTCAACAAGTGTGAGTTTTGGTTGAAGGAAGTTGGATTCCTCGGACATGTGATATCCGGAGAAGAAATAGCAGTAGACCCCACCAAAGTTGTCACTGTGACAAATTGGGAAGCACCCACGTCAGTTGGAGAGATCCATAGTTTTCTTGGACTCGTAGGATACTACCGGAGGTTCATTTATAATTTCTCGAAGATTGCAAAGCCCATGACGGAGTTGTTGAAGAAGGACACCAAGTTCAAATGGACTGAGGAATGTGAGGCCAGTTTTCAGGAATTGAAGAAACGCTTGGTTACATCACCCGTGTTGATTCTGCCAGATCAGTGCAAAGATTATGAAGTATATTGCGATGCTTCTCGATGAGGACTTGGAGCAGTGCTTATGCAGGAGGGAAGAGTTGTTTCTTACGCCTCACGAAAGCTTAAACCCCATGAGTTGAATTATGCTACACATGATTTGGAGTTAGCAGCTGTAGTGCATGCGTTGAAGACATGGATACATTTTCTTATCGGAAACCACTGTGAGGTGTACACGGATCACAAAGTTTGAAGTATATTTTCACGCAGAAGGAGTTAAATCTTAGGCAAAGGAGATGGTTGGAGCTCATTAAGGATTATGATATGAGGTTGCATTATCATCCAGGAAAGGCTAACGTAGTAGCCGATGCGTTGAGCCGCAAGAGTCATGTCAACACCCTCATGACCGGAGAGTTACCCAAGGAGTTAGCCGAGGATCTTCGCGAGCTATGTTTGGAGATAGTTCTGAGAGGCTATGTAGCAGCATTGGAGATTAAGTCTACTTTGATGGATAAGAAGAGAGAAGCTCAGAAGACAGACAAGGAAATTGTCGAGATAAAGGAAAAGCTAAGGGATTTCGTGAGGATGAGCACGATACCTTATGGTTTGACGACCGCATTTCTGTGCCTAATGACCCGGAGATCAGGAAGCTGATTCTGCAAGAGGCCCATGATTCGCCGTATTCGATTCACCCAGGAAATACCAAGATGTATCTGGATTTGAAGGACAGTTTCTGGTGGACCGGAATGAAGAAGGATATTGCAGAGTATGTAGCAGTTTGTGATGTATGTCAGAGAGTGAAGGCAGGGCATCAGAAGCCAGCAGGATTGCTATAGCCATTGCCGATAACCGAATGGAAGTGGGATAAGCTAGGCATGTATTTTATCACAGGATTGCCCAGGACTCGATCAGGCTATGACTCGATATGGGTTGTAGTCAATCATTTGACGAAGGTAGCACATTTCATCCCAGTGAAGACCACTTATACCAGTGCTAAGTTGGCAAAGATATACATGACCAGGATCGTATGTCTGCATGGAGTTCCGAGGACCATTGTATCAGATAGAGGAACCCAGTTTACCTCAAAGTTGTGGAATTAGTTGCACGAAACATTGAGTACCAGGCTAGAGTTCAGTACAACCTTTCATCCACGGACAGATGGACAGACTGGGAGAGTCAATCAGATTCCGGAGGAGATGTTGAGACCTTGTGCGCTAGACTATGGATCTAGTTGGGACGACAATTTGCCATATGCAGAGTTCTCTTACAACAACAGTTATCAATCCAGTTTGAAGATGGCCCCTTTCGAATCTTTTTACGGAAGGAGGTGCAGAACACCATTGTTATGGGATGAAGTTGGAGACTGTCAGTTGTTTGGACCAGATTTGATTAAAGAGTCTGAAGAGAAGGTTAAGCGGACTCGCGATAGACTCAAGGTAGCCCAGTCCAGGCAAAATAGCTATGCGGATTCTAAACGCAAGAATACAGTTTACAAAGTCAGAGACAGAGTTTATCTTTGAGTATCCCCACTTCAAGGAGTGAAGCGTTTTGTAGTTAAGGGAAAGTTAGCACCACGTTTTGTGGGACCATAAAAGGTTTTGGAACGTATGGGAGAAGTTGCTTACAAGTTGGAATTGCCTGAAGGACTTTCAGGAGTTCACGATGTGTTCCATGTTTCCCAGCTGAAGAAGTTCCACGCAGAGATGGCCGATATCCCTCTGAGAGATACGGTGCCACTGGAAGCAATTCAGTTGGATAGCGATTTGACCTATGAAGAGAAACCAGTCAATATTCTCGAGTTTGCCAGCTGACTCATGCGCAGCAAGGTTATCAAGTTCTGCAAAGTTCAGTGGAGTCACCATACCGAAGGTGAAGCCACTTGGGAACGAGAAGAAGACCTACGAAAGGACCACCCTCACCTATTTTCTAGCCAACCCGAATCTCGAGGGCGAGATTCATCTTAAGGGGGTAGGTTTGTAACATCCCAAATTTTCAATTTGGAATGTTATATATTAGATTATCATTGCATATCATATTTTATTTGCATTTTGGCTTGATCCTAGAAATTTCACGCAACTCAAGGACCCACGGAGAGAGTTGGGAATTTCGTTATTTTCATATTTGAGTTTTTCTCAAATTTTGAAAAAAAGGATCAATTGGTTTTGACTATTTTCTTCCTAATATTTCTAAAATCAAAATATATGAGAGGGGATAAAATGACTTCTCCAAAAATAAATGAAATATTAGAGGAAAAATGTTAAAACAAATTTATTTATTTTATTTGGTTTTATTGCAATTTTATTTGAATTAGAAAAATTGCACATTTTCAAAATTGCATTTTAGGGTCAAGAAAATGTTCATCTTGTTCTAAATATTTTATTTAGACAGCGAAAATTTGTTTTGACATTTTTAGATTTTTATTTTATTTTCTAGGATTTATTTAATTTTCGGCGGATTTTTTTAAATCTGTTCGGACCGACCAGGCCGAAGGCCCAGCCGGCCCAGCCGCCCCGCCGCCTCGCTTGCACCGCCGTGGCCGAGCCCGACTCCGGCAGGAGTCCGGGAGCCGCCCGCCGCCGCCCTGGCCCCCTCCCCAAGCCGAGCCGCCCCCTCCCCCTTTAAATACCGCCCCACCCCACCGCCACCACCCCGTCTAGCCCCGCAGCAGCAGCAGCAGTAGCCGCCGCCACTGCTTGCCGCCGCCGCCGACGCCACCCAGCCCCGCCGGAGCCCCGAGCCTCGCCGGATCCGATGAGGTAGTCGCCGCCGCCGCCGGTTTTCTTTAGAAAACCGAGCCGGTTTTTTTAGAAACCCTAGGTTTTATTTTTTTAGTTCGATTTATTTTTTTGGTTTATTAATTTAGTGAGCGTCCGCTCGTTCATTCGTTTTAACGAACGAGTTTTCACCGTTTAGCCGCAGACAATGAACCTTCGTTCGTTAGCCTTTTCGTCATAAGATAATTCATGCTAGACACTTCCATGTGCAGCCACAAGCTACTATGGGCTCTAGCATAGTTGATTAAGTCGTGTGAACTCTTACAGTGGTAGACTATCAGGTGTAGGGGAAAGTAGGTGTAACTGTCTACCCATCGTAAGGTGCTAACGCTTCTAAAAGATTGTGTCTCGGTCATCCGTTACTGAAACACCATGTAGTGCGAGAAATCCAACGGAGGAGATCGAGTCTTGTGGGGAAAAGTGCGCAAACCTCTGCAGAGTGTACAAAACTAATCATGGTTAGCCGTGTCCCTGGTTATGGTCGTTTTGAGTATCTAGTTCTTGGATTATCATGTGGATCTCAACATGTTACTTAATTTAATTTTGATTGGGTTTAATGATGATGCTTAATTTGGGATTGAGTTGGGTGAACCTTCTCAATGTTTAACAACCACCATGATAGTTAAGTAAAACTTATTGCTTTGTTGTAGGGAAAAATTGGCTTTATGCAAAACTGTAACCATAGAGCTTTCCACCAGCCATATATGCATGTAGTGATAGCATTATTCTATACATTACTCTCTATGTGTTACATTGCCAGCATATTCCATGTGCTGACCCGTTTTCGGGCTACAACGTTCATGTTCTAGAGTTTTCAGACGACGAGCAAGGTGCCTTAGGTCGTGATCTTTCACTCAGTGATGCCGTTGGAGCTGATGGACTCGCTTTATCTTCCAAGCCTTCCGCTGTTATCATTTTTAGATGGCCTTAAGCCATATTTATTGTAATAGGTTCTCTTTTGAGACATTCGATGTAATATGTGTGTGATTGCTACTCCATTATAAATCCTTCAAGTACTATACGTGTCAGCATTACCGATCCAGGGATGACACTGATGCACGGAGATCAGACTGTTTGAGGTCTGGTCGCTACAAGTCCGAATCGGAGTAGCTAACAAGATCAAAAGAAGACCTCTTAGGGTACCAAATGCCAAAGTTTGGTGTATGAATTAAGTATCTCACTATCCTTTTCACATCCTTAACATGACATTCTTTGTAGGTCGCTTGATGTCGTGCACACATGCACACACTTAGCATAATATCGAGATGGGAGGCAAACAGATATAACAATGAACCAATCATAGAATGGTAAACCTTTTGGTCAACCGGTTCGCCATCCTTAGTCAAGTCAAGATGTCCACTAGTAGGCCTAGGTGTATTCAAGCATTTGCATTCTTGCATGTTGAACTTCTGGAATAAGTACTTGGTGTACTTTGTTTGGGAGACAAAGATACCTTCCTTAGTTTTCTTGATTTGTAAACCAAGAAATAACTTGAGTTCACTCATCATAGACATCTCAAACTTCTCCGGCATAAGCCTTCCAAACTTCTCACTAAAATGAGGGTTAGTCGAACCAAATATGATATCATCCACATAAATTTGGCACACAAATAATTCACCATTAACCCTTTTAGTAAAAAGGGTAGAATCAGTTTTTCCAATGTCAAAGCCTTTTTCAATAAGGGACTTAGTCAAGCATTTATACCACGCTCTAGGAGCTTGTTTAAGACCATAAAGAGCTTTGTGAAGTTTGTAAACAAGATCGGCTTTCTTGGGATTAACAAAGTTGGGAGGTTGTTTAAGATAAACTTCCTTCTTAATTTCACCATTAAGAAAAGCACATTTAATGTCCATTTGATATAAAGTGATATCATGATGATTGACATAAGCAAGTAAGATGCGAATGGATTCAAGTCTAGCAACGAGGGCATATTCCTCACCATAGTCCATACATTCGTCTTGAGTGTAGCCTTGAGCAACAAGACGAGCCTTGTTGCACACATCTTGTCCATCTTCATCTTGCTTATTCCGAAACACCCATTTGGTTCCAATGACATTGTTCTTCTCATCGGGCTTTTCAACCAACGTCCACACTTGGTTCCTCTCGAAATTGTGTAGCTATTCATGCATGGCGTTCACCCAATCCAGATCATCAAGAGCATCTTCAACCTTCATAGGTTCAATACTAGAAATGAATGAGTAATGCTCACAAAAGTTAGCCAAACGAGTTTTAGAGCAAGTAATTCTCCCAGTTTGAATATCATCAAAGATTTGTTTGACGGGATGATCTCTTGAGACTCTTGCTCGAACTCATGAGAGCTTTTGTTTGGGTCGGGGTGGAACATCCGCTTCATTGTATTGTTCTTCTTCTTGTCTCCTTCATTGTCGTTGGCGTTGTTTTTCTCTTGTGATGGTGGAGAAGGAGGTCGATGAGGTTCATGTTGTTGTACATCCTCGTTTCCATCATCTTGATGTGTTCCGCTTGTGGATGCCTCCAAGTCGACTTGTGGCTCACCTTCGCGTGAAGTTGAGGATTCCACATGGACAGACAAGGTACTCTCCTTCACCTTCGTTGGGCGAATCTTGCCAATACAAAAGTGTTGTATTGCTTCCGAAGGATCTTTGTCACCTACATCAATTGGCAATTGCTCTACTTGTGAGTCGTTAGATTCATCAAACTTCACATCTACCGTCTCTTTAACCTTTCGGGTGAAATTGTTGTAGATACGGTAAGTGTGAGAGTTTGAGCCATAACCGAGTAGGAAACCTTCATGAGATTTAGGAGCAAACTTTGAACGATGATGTTTATCAAGAATATAGCACTTTGAGTCAAATACCCGAAAGTATCCAACATGAGGTTTGTTACCGGCGAGAAGCACATATGCCGTCTTGCCGGGTAGCTTGTGAGGATATAGACGATTCGTTGCATGACAAGCTGTCTCAACCGCTTCCGCCCAAATGTGTTTTGGCATCTTGTACTCATCAAGCATCATTCTCGCCATTTCAATGAGCGTCCGATTCTTCCTCTCAACCACTCCATTTTGTTGAGGCGTGTACGTAGCCGAGAACTCATGTGAAATCCCTTCTTCATCAAGAAAGGTGTCCAGATTGGCATTCTTGAACTCCGTTCCATTATCGCTGCGAACCTTCTTGATCTTCACTTCAAATTGATTTTGGGCCTTCCTAGCGAAGTTCTTGAAGATCTTTTGGACCTGCGATTTATCATCAAGAAAGAACACCCACGTAAATCTTGAAAAGTCATCAACTATGACCAATCCGAATGAGTTACCACCAAGACTCTTGTAGGCACTGCGACCGAAAAGATCCATATGAACTAGCTCGAGTGGTCTTCTCGTGGTCATGATGTTCTTCACGGGATGACTTCCTCCAACTTGTTTTACTGCTTGGCAAGCACTACAAAGTCTATCCTTGTCAAAAATAACATCCTTAAAACCAAGGATATGATCACCTTTAATAAGCTTGTCAAGATTTCACATGCCCACATGACCTAACCATGTTGCCACAACCAACCTTTATAAAATTTAGAAATTAAACAAGTTCTAGGTTGAGCCTTTTTAGTGAAATCAACAATGTATAGATCACCTCTACGTATGACGGTAAAGACCATATTATGATTATCTCTTCAAAACACTTGGCAATCTACTTCAGTAAATAGGACATTGAAACCGAAATCGACTAGTCTAGATACAGAAAGTAAATTATATCCAAGAGATTCAACGAGCATATCATTTTCCATGGAGCTGTCATGTGAGATGGCCACCTTACCAAGGCCAACCACCTTAACCTTTGAGTTGTCACCAAAAGTGACATACTTTCGAGGGCCATCGTTTGCAGCAAGCTCACGAAACATTTCCTTGTCTCTGGTCATGTGATCGGTACATCCACTATCAAGAATGCATTCCTTTCCTCCAGCCACGTAGCCGCGAAGGTTAGCCATAAGACCAAAGTGTCTCATAGACTCATCGAGATCATGGTCACTATCCTCATCCTCGTCATAGTATCCATGTTCAACATCATCTTGTGATTGATCATTTCCTAGAGAGAGTGATTCATTACTTTTGTGATCATGACAATGTGCATCTCTATGAATTCTAATGACTTCAGAAATGATGTTGCTAATGATTCAAACATCTCCTTTGGCACGCATAAGGTCATGAAGCTCAAATAGACAATCACCAAACTTAGGATCATCAGGACTCATCTTATTTAAAGCAATGGACTTGTGAAGAATCTCATCTAAGTTTTTCAAGGAGTAGTTTGGAAATCGTTCCTCAAGAAATCTCCATATGGTGTAAGCACATTCAAGAGTGATAGTTCTAAGATTGCGAATCATGTCAAGAGACTCATTGGGGGTAGAATGCAATGGGTCAACAAGGGTTGCATAAGGGCTAGTAATGTACTTGTTTAAGTGATATTCATTGAATATCTCAAGCATCTCATTTTTCCAAGCATTATAGAACTCTCCATCAAGCATGGGCACTCTACGTCTAATACTCCCAATCGAAGACTCATCCATGTTCCTCCAATGGTGATTAAACCAAAGCAATGGAGACCAAAGCTCTGATACCAATTAAAAGGATCGAGAAGAGGTGTTTAGAGGGGGGGGTGATTAGACCCTCAACAAGTAAAGGTAACAATTTTTAAGTTTTCAAGTTGAGGTTGGAGATTAGCACCATTTCAAACATTCACAATACAATTCAAGCAAGCATGGCAAGAGTATATGGGTAGCGGAAAGCAAAGCATGCAACTTGCAAGAAAGTAAAGGGATAGGATTGGAGTGTGCAAATGCAATTGGAGACACAGAGATTTTTGGCGTGGTTCCGATAGGTGGTGCTATTGTACATCCACGTTGATGGAGACTTCAACCCACGAAGGGTAACTGTTGCGCTAGTCCACGGAGGGCTCCACCCATTAAGGGTCCACGAAGAAGCAACCTTTTCTGTCCCACCATGGCCATCGCCCACGAAGGACTTGCCTCACTTGGATAGATCTTCACGAAGTAGGTGATCTCCTTGCCTTTACAAACTCCTTGGTTCAACTCCACAATCTTGATGGAGGCTCCCAAGTGACACCTAACCAATCTAGGAGACACCACTCTCCAAAAGGTAATAGATGGTGTGTTGACGATGTACTCCTAGCTCTTGTGCTTCAAATGATAGTCTCCCCAACACTCAACTCTCTCACACAGATTTGGATATGGTGGAAAGATGATTTGAGTGGAAAGCAACTTGGGGAAGGCTAGAGATCAAGATTCTTGTTGTTGGATTGGAATATCTTGGTCTCAACACATGAGTAGGTGGTTCTCTCTCAGAAAATGAGTAGTGGAAGTGTAGGCATGTTCTGATGGCTCTCTCTCAAATGGAGAAGGGGGTGGAGGGGTATATATAACCTCCACACAAAATCTAACTGTTACACACAATTTACCATACTCGGTGGGACCGAATAGTGAAGCTCGGTGGGACCGACCTGGTTCAAAATGTGAACGTTAGGCTTTTCGGTGGGACCGACAATAGCAACTCGGTGAGACCGATGTGCTAGGGTTAGGGCAAAACCTCATCTTGGTGACACCGATTGCATGAACTCGATGAAACCGATTTCAGCAACAAGCAAATAGAGACTTGGTCAAGCAAACTCGGTGGGACCGACTGCACATTTCTGTGAGACCAAAATAATTGCAGTAGACAACAAAGAGTTTGCAGGGCTATCTCAGTGAGACCAGCTGATTAGGGTTTTTGGCAGTGGCTATGTCAAGAGGACTCAATAGCGTCGGATGAATGAAATCGATGGGGCCGAGTTTGACTTTAGGTTTCGGACATATGTGGAAATGAGAAAGTGGTTGAGGGCACTGGAGCATATCACTAAGCACTTTGAGCAAGCAAGCCATTAAGCAACACCTCATCCTGTTTTAATAGTATTGGCTTTTCCTATGGACTCAATGTGTTCTTGGATCACTAAAAATAGAAATGAAGAGTCTTGAGATTTTGCCAATGTTTGTCCTTAGCATCTTGAAGGGGTTCCACATCCTCTTGTCCTGCCACTCCAATGTTGACCTCATCTGAAATATACTTGATGAAAGTATTAGTCCAACAAGAGATATGTTGACATTAATTACCAAAATCACCCAGGGAGCACTTGTGCTTTCACAGCCCCTGCACCTTGCAGGTAGAAAGCACCATCAAAATACATGATCCATTCTTGGGGTGCTTCCTTGCCGAGAATAACTTTTTACATCACTTTTTCGTCAGGGGTTGGCATCCGTTCTGCAATAAACTCTGTCAATGCCCTGCTCTGGATTGTTGAGGTGCTCTCAAACTTCAGGCCAAAGCTGAATAACTCCAAAGCCCACTCCACTATTCTGCTGGTAGCCTCAGAGTTCCGGAGTATCCTTTGCAACAAAAAGCGTGTGACAACTATAATCTCATGGGCTTGGAAGTAGTTGCGCAGTTTCCTTGAGGCCATGATGAGGCCAACAATCAACTTTTGCAAGCCACAGTACCTTGATCTAGCCCCCTCTAGCAAGGAGCTGACGAAGTACACTGGGCGCTGCACCACTTTCTTCCTTGCCGCGTCCTTTGGGTCGCCCTGCTGCCGTGGTCCACTCTATCTTGATCCTCATCCGGTCCTGCCGGGCTTTGCTTATCCTCTGTTTCCTCTACTTCCCGCTGTGCTAGTAGGGCTGCACTAACCACTTGATTGGTTGCCGCCAAGTATAGCAGCAACGACTCTTGTGGTTTAGGGGCTACCAAAGTGGGCACAGAGGACAAGTAGGTCTTCAACTCCTGCAGTGCTACATCTGCCTCTCGGGTCCATTTCATGGGTCCCGCCTTCTTCAAAATTTTGAAGAACGGCAGGCCGAGCTCGGCAGACTAGGAGATGAATCTGCTAAGCGCGGCAACACACTGTGTCAAACGCCTCACATTTTTAACTGTCCTGGGTGCCCGGATCTGCTCTATAGCCTTGATATTATCCAGATTAGCCTCGATCATGCGACGGGACACAAAGAAACCAAGTAGCTTGCCGGACGGAACTCCAAACACACACTTCTCTGGGTTTAGCTTCAAGTTGATCTTGCGCAGATTAGCAAATATCTCTTCCAAATCCTGGATGAGGGTGGATTTCTCCTTGGTCTTGACCACAAATATCATCCATATAAGCCTCAATATCTCTGTGCAACTGTGGTTCAAAACCAATTTGGACTGCCCTTGCAAAAGTAGACCCGGCACTTTTTAACCCAAAAGGCATGCGCAGAAAGCAGTACATAGCTCATGGAGCGATGAAGGAGGTTTTCTCTTCGTCTTCCTTGGGCATGAAGGTCTGATGATATCCAGAGTATGCATCCATAAAATAAAGCAAATCACAACCTGAAGTGGAATCCACAATCTGGTCGATGCGCGGCATGGGAGTGGATCCTTTGGGCAAGCCTTGTTGAGGTTCATGAAATCGATGCACAACCTCCATTTCCCATTGGCCTTGCGTACAACCACTGGGTTTGCTAACCATGTTGGGTGTAATACTCCTCTGACCAAACCAGCTACTTCAAGTTTCTTGATCTCCTCGGGAATGAATTATTGCCGTTCTGTCGGCGTTCTGGGAAGAGGGGTCCCCACACTTGCCTGCCTGCGGCCTGCGGCGTGGCTCAAGTTGGGGCCCAGTGCAGCCCAGCTTCATCAGCTCAAGCTTAGGACCCTCGCGAGGGGCCAAGCCTCGTCGGGCGGATGACAGGAAGCTTCCTCAGGAGAAGCCTCATCAGGCAGGCTCGTGAGGAGGCGGAGAGATCAAGGCAGGGTACCTCGCGAGGTGCTCGTGACGCAAGCCATGACGATCGAGACCAGGCGCGTGCCAGGCGGGCGCCGGCCCGTGCAGTGTCCTTGTTTCCCCTTCGGTGCAAAGGGGGCAAGCACTGGCCAAGGCATTAGGCAAAGGTTACCGTTTCGGTGCAACAAGACCGAAACCAGCAGAACGGCAGGATGGAGGTCATCGTGGAGCCTAGGACGGCATCATCGTCAGAGCCTTTGGCAGCCGTAGACCAACTTTAGTCAGGATAAGTGTACTAGATGTTCCCCTTCAAAATGGCCAATTGTTGGCACACTTCCCGCTCATTATTCGGGAAGAGGCCCAGGGCCTCCATCTATAAATAGGACTAGCCACCACAGTAGAGGGAGAGGACCCAGATTGCGCATAGACTAGAGAGAGGCGACTGAACTTACCCAAACAGTTCATTGCACCAGCTCAAGAAAAGCCCCTCGCGAGGCTGTTCTCCCTTTGTATTGTTCATCATCAGCCCCTGAGGCAATCCACCACACCACACACTTGAGTAGGGTATTACACACAATGGTGGCCTAAACCAGTATAAACCTCGTGTCCCTTGTGTGTTCTTCTCTCTAGCCTAGATTCCTTGCGAGCCTTCGAGACGCGAGTTGGTAGGGGAAAGATCTTCGTGCGCACCCCAGAGTTCGAACCTCAAGGGTCTACCGGAACCCTAAATCCGACACGTTCCAAGGCCAGCTTCCGGGCTTTCTACTTGATGGGTCAGGCATGTGGACAGATAGGAAGGTGTTGTTCAATTACCTCCCTGGGAACACCAGGGATAACAGATGGTTGCCATGCAAACATATCGATATTCGCCCGCAGGAAGGCAACGAGCGTGCTTTCCTATTTGTCATCAAGGGTGGCGCTGACTGTAAAGGTACCATCAACACCAGCCAACTCTGTCGGGACCTTCTTCACATGGGGTGCAGCAGCCTTGGCCCTCTTGCTATTGGAACACTCCGGCACGTCATCAATGGGTGTCGTGCACTCGGTAGGGGTACGCTTCCCGGATTCCTTGCTAGAGTCCCTACAATCCTTCTTCTTTCCTTTACTTTCCTTGGTGGGCACTGGTACTTGGGCGGCCTCTGCCACGACAGTGTCTTGATACATCTTATCCACGCATATCATCACGTCTTTCTTATTTGATGGTATGGAAATGACGCCCATTGGGCGGCATCTTCAAGGTGTTGTAGGCATAGTGGCATGCCGCCATGAACTTGGCTAGGGAAGCGCGCCCAAGAATTCCATTGTACGGTAGGGGGAGGTCGACCACATCAAACACAATCTTATCAGTCCGGTAGTTCAACTCACCCCCAAACGTCACCTGGAACATGATCTTTCTCTTAGGACGGCTCCTGCCGGGATTAACTCCTTGGAAGGTGCCACTGGCCTTAAGTTGTTCCTCTGCTATCTGGACCTTGCTGAGAACATGTGGGGAGATCAGATTCAACCCAACCCCGCCATCAACCATCATATTTGAGACCTTGAGGTTGCGGATTATTGGGGCGACGAATAACGACAGGCACCCTACCACAGTGGTGCGTTCAGGGTGATCCTCCTCATCAAAGATGATCGACATGCGTGACTGAGGGAGTCCTGTATTAGGGGGTCCTCAGGTGTCCGGCCTACTTGATATGGACCGGATTAATGGGCCATGAAGATAAAGCATAAGACCATCCCTTGTGTCCGGGTGGGACTCCTATATGCATGGACGGCAAGATTGGTGTCTGGATGTACTATTTTCTTCCCTTGTAAACTGACTCTATACAACCCTAGGCCCCTCCGGTGTATATATAAACCGGAGGGTTTAGTCCATATAGGCTATCGGAATAATCATAGGCTAGACAGCTAGGGTTTAGCCCTTATGATCTCGAGGTAGATCAACTCTTGTAACCCCTACTCATCGAATACAATCAAGCAGGACGTAGGGTTTTACCTCATTTAAGAGGGCCCAAAACTGGGTAAGCATCATGTCCCCATTGTCCCTTGTTACCATTGATCCTTAGACTCATAGCTTACCCCCCACCCATGATCTTCCGGTTTTGACACCGACATTGCTGCTTTCATTGAGAGCTCAGTTGTGTTGTCAATAGAAGAATCGATGGCTTGCCTCGTCATCAACGACGATGCTGTTTCCAAGGAGACCTTTCTCCCTGGTCAGCTCTTTGTGTTCGGCGGCTTCGTGCTACGTGCCAACTCGGCCGGTCACCTTGAGCAGGTCAATAGCTACGCCCCTGGTCACCAGATCAGGTTTGGAAGCTTGAACTACATTGCAGATATCCGAGGAGACCTAATCTTCGAAGGGTTCGCAGCTTCGTCCGCCGCTCCCCATCCATACGAAGGTGGCACTTCGGTTCCACAATCAGATCCCGTCCAGGGGTCGACGCTCGTATCTGCCTCTGCCTTAGATCCGGGTCGAACCACACTGTCCAAAGACGGGAGGATGAACACCGCCGGACTCTTTCCTGTCACAGAGCTTCCAGCCAGAAACCCAAATGCGACCATGTCGTCTGCGAACCCGAAGTTAATGGGGGATCTCCTCGTTATTGGGAAGCCGGATTCTCCTCTGGATGTCAACTCCAAACTATCAAGGTCTGCGTTCATCAGGCCCAATCAAGTTGTTATCACCGAGCCTGGCTCCGCAGATCCGCAGACTCCTATCCAGCTTTCTTTCTTAAGTGGAACACTGGACTTAATACAATCTCTCGCCATCACGAAAGTTTCACCTCTGAACTACACCCAGCTCGGGTTAGGGGCTGACAACAGGGAATTTTACGTCCCACCCACCACCCACTTAATAGCCACTATCGAGATTTAACCGACATGCTAGACTACGCCTCCGAATACATCGATGGCATGGATGATGATGTCAACGCCAAACCAGGTCCAAACCCGACCATCACTGGGCGTTGGACGACCACTTCTACCTATGACGTATAAATGGTGGATACACCTAAGAAGAAGGACGATGTTGGCATTCAAGATCAAGACTAGGACAAGCCCGTCGATGAACCACCAAAGCACCAACGTCAGCGGCACCGCTCACGATCACATCGGGCAAGGGAAAGCGACAGAGGCAACGGAGATAATGACACTCCGGACAACACCGAAGACCCTGATCACCTCGTCCAACCTGCGTTCGAGAAGGATGAAAGGGAAGAGGGTCAACATAGCCACGAACACGCCGATCACAAGGATTCGGAAGATAGTAACTACTTACCTGTCTTGGAAGATGATGTTAGCCCCGAACTTGCCCCTTCGCTTCTCTGTTAAGCCAAGTCCGGGCGCACCTTGGGCCCGGGGGCTACTGTCGATGTTCTGGGAACGGGGGTCCCAAGACTTGCCTACCTGCGGCCTGCGACGTGGCTCAAGTGGGGGCCCAGTGCAGCCCAGCTTCATCAGCTCAAGCTCAAGACCCTTGCGAGGGGCCAAGCCTCGCGGGGCGGACGACAGGAAGCTTCCTCAGGAGCATCCTCATCAGGCAGGCTCATGAGGAGGCGGAGAGATCAAGGAAGGGTACCTCGCGAGGTTCCCGTGACGCAAGCCATGACGACCGAGACCAGGCGGGCGCCGGCCCGCGCAGTTTCCTTGTTTCCCCTTTGGTGCAAAGGGGGCAAGCACAGGCCAAGGCATTAGGCAAAGGTTACCGTTTCGGTGCAACAAGACCGAGGCCAGCAAAACGGCAGGATGGAGGTCATCGTGGAGGCCAGGACGGCATCATCGTCAGAGCCTTTGGCAGCCGTAGACCAACTTTAGTCAGGATAAGTGTACTAGATGTTCCCCTTCAAAATGGCCAATTGTTGGCGCCCTTCCCGCTCATTATTTGGGAAGAGGCCCAAGGCCTCCATCTATAAATAGGAGTAGCCACCATAGTAGAGGGAGAGGACCCAGATTGCGCATAGACTAGAGAGTGGTGACTGAACTTACCCAAGCAGTTCATCGCACCAGCTCAAGAACAGCCCCTTGCGAGGTTGTTCTCCCTTTGTATTGTTCATCATCAGCCCCTAAGGCAATCCACCACACCACACACTGGAGTAGGGTATTACACCACAATGGTGGCCGAACCAGTATAAACCTCGTGTCCCTTGTGTGTTCTTCTCTCTAGCCTAGATTCCTTGCGAGCCTTCGAGACGCGAGTTGGTAGGGGTAAGATCTTCGTGCGCACCCCAGAGTTCGAACCTCAAGGGTCTGCCGGAACCCGAAATCCGACATTTGGCGCGCTAGGTAGGGGTGCGCCAGAATCTTTCTTCCATTGGTCGCATCTGATCTTCCATCGTATCCATGGCTGACGCTCGCCGGGCTCGCACCGACCGTCGGGCTGCTCTCGCCACCCGCGTCGCCCAAACGACACCCATCGGCGGATGCCCCCGTCGTTCCCCATCGCCTGCCGCCAACGCCGCCACCGGCCCAGCGGGGAACGAGCAGCAGGCCTCGTCCCTGCATCATTCGGTGCGGCGGGAAGGCCGCACCGCCACCCCGTCGCTGACTCCAGCCGGTTCGTCGTCCCACGCCCGTCGCGCCCCCACGGATGCGCATGCTGCGCTGCTCCTTGCGCGTGAGCTCCTGCACTACCGTCCCATCGACGACTTCTACAAGTGTCAGCATTCTGGGAACAGGGGTACCCAGACTTGCCTGCCTGCGGCCTGCGGCGTGGCTCAAGGAGTGGCCCAGTATGGCCCATCTTCATCAACACTTGCTCAAGACCCTAGAGAGGGGCCAAGCCTCGCGGAGCGAACGACAGGAGGCTTCCTTGGACACAGCCTCGTCAGGCTGGCTCGCGAGGAGGCGGAGAGATCAAGGCAGGGTACCTCGCGAGGTTCCCATGACTCAAGCCATGACAACCAAGGCCAAGCGGGCGCCAGGCGGGCGCCGGCCTACGCAGAGTCCTTGTTTCCTCTTTGGTGCAAAGGGGGCAACGCAGGCGAGAGTATCAAGCAAAGGCAACCATTTCGGTGCAACAAGACCAAGACCAGCAGGACGGCAGAACGAAGGTCATCATGGAGCCCAAGACGGCGTCATTGTCAGGGTCATTGGCAGGCGAGGACCAACTTTAGTCAGGATAAGTGTACCAGATGTTCCCCTTCAAAATGGCCAATTGTTGGCGCCCTTCCGGCTCAATATTTGGGGAGAGGCCCAGGGCCTCTACCTATAAATAGGACTAGCCACCCACAGGGTAGGGGGATCCGCATCTGTAGACGGAGGAGACTAGAGGCATCTGATACACAGAGAGAGAGAGATAAGCGACTGAACTCCCCTAGCAGTTCATCGCACCAACCAAGAACAGACCCTCGCGAGGCTGTTCTTCCTTGTACTGTTCATCATCAGCCCCAGAGGCAATCCACCACACCACACACTGGAGTAGGGTATTACACCACAATGGTGGCCTGAACCAGTATAAACCTTGTGTCCTATGTGTTGTTCTTCGTGTAGTTTTAGATCCTTGCGAGGCGGCGAGACATGGGTAGGCAGGGGGTGTGATCTCCGCGTGCACCCCAGACTTTGAACCTTGAGGGTCTGCCGGAACTCCAAATCCGACATTTGGCGCGCCAGGTAGGGGTGCGCCGGAATCCGCCTTTCGTCGCCTCGTGTTTCGCCGCCCGTTGCATCCATGTCAGACGCTCGTCGAGCCCGTGCCGAGCGTCGGGCCGCTCTCGCCACTCGCATCGCCCAGACGGCCCCTGTTGGCGGTCGCCCCCGCCGTTCCCCGTCGCCTGCCGTCAACGCCGCCACCAGCCCGGTGGGGAACAAGCAGCAGGCGTCGTCCCTGCATCCTTCGGTGCAGCGAGAAGGCCGCACCGCCACCCCGTCGCTGACCCCAGCCGGCTCCTCGTCGCGCCCCTACGGACGTGCACGCCGCGCTGCTCCTGGCGTGGGAACTCCTGCACTACCATCCCGTCGACGACCTCTACGACAAATGGCTCGCCTGCATCACCGACCTCGTCAACGCCGCTGGGGGCTCCCCTGCGCCATCCCTCTCACTGCACCGTGCCCCGCCCTGTGCGGGCGACGAAGGTCCGGGGGCGCCTCAGCCGCCTCCCCCTCAAGAAGGCGCCTTGGCCCCAAGCCGCGTGGCCCATGGGCGGAACCCACTCCGTCCGGCACCGGCACAGCAAGAGAAGAGCTGCCAAGAGATCCCTCGTCCCCAAGAAGCCGCCCGTGTGCTTCCCGCACCGGCCCGGCACGAACGCGCTCCTGCTCCAGCACATCAAGACCCCGCGCTGCACCTGGCAGCAGTGCACATGGACTTCCAAGATCAAGCTCTCCGTCACCCAAGGCCTCTCGTGGCCACTGCAGGCTGCCATGCCTTCACCGCCGAGCTGCGCAGCGTGGCCTGGTCGGGCAAGTTCAAGCCAGACCTGCCTCCACGCTACGATGGCACGGCTGACCCTGCGGAGTTCCTCCAGCACAATGAGCTGGGCATCGAAGCCGCCAACGGGGACGAGAAGGTCATGGCAAACTGGTTCCCCATGGCGCTCAAGGACGGCGCCCGCACCTGGCTCCTGAACCTGGCTCCTCGCACGATATCCTCCTGGGATGAGATGCGCACCCGATTCATCGCCAACTTCCAGGGCACCCGCTACCGGCCCCCGGCCATGAGTGACTTGCGCCACATCAAGCAGCAGCAGGGACAGACCCTGCAGAAGTTCATCCAGCGTTTCAACAGCGCTCGCCTTAAGATCCCCAAGGTGTCTGAGGAGGCCATCATCTTAGCCTTCTCCGACGGCGTGCATGACGTCAAGATGAAGGAGGAGATTGCGATCCATGAGGACATGTGCACCTCCCTGGAGCTGTTCTACCTGGTGACCAAGTGCGCTAGGGCTGAGCAAGGGCGGCTATCCCTCCTCGAGCTGCCAGCTGCTAACCCAGAAGAGAAGAAGCCCATGGCCAAAGACATGAAGCGCAAGGGGGCTGTCGTGCTTGCAGCAGAGCCGGACACCAAGCGCGGCAGGGATTAGCCTGAGTCATCCAAGGGCAGCCGGTACTGCGTGTACCACGACCTCCACACCCACAACACCAACGAATGCCAAGAGCTCAGGGCCGTGCGAGACGTGCGTGTCGGCTGACGCCCCGAGCGCAGCGACCGGGGCTACGACCGAGGAGGAGGAAGAGGTGGAGGATGATGGGAAGACCGTGGCCCTCGCCAAGGGTGGCGTGACCGACCTCGCGAGGACCGCTGGCAGGACCAGCCTCGCGAGGGAGGTTGGAGGGACCCACCTCGCGAGGGGGGTTGGAGGGATCAGCCTCGCGAGGATCACCCACAAGGCAATGTGGGCCTCCCTCCTCTGCCACCGCAGCCGAGGAGGAATGAGACCATCATCAGGACGAGGGGGCTGGAGGCTTCCAGGAGCCACGCGCAATCGCTTGCATTTTGGGCGGCGCCCAAGCCCCGGCCTCTCAGCGCATCTTCAAGAAGTTTGCTCGCGAAGTGAATGCAGTCCTCCCCAAGCTTGAGGCCACACGCCCTCTAAGGTGGTCAGAGTGCGCCATCACATTCAGCTCAGCGGATCAGCTAAAGTGCGCGGCCACAGCCGGAGTCCTCCCGATGCTTTGGTCTCCAATCATCAGCAATGTGCAAGTCACCAGGACCCTCATTCATGGCAGAGCAGGGCTCAATGTCCTATTCGTCGAGACGTTCAACAATCTCCAAGTGCCCTACAATCAGCTACAGCCAACCAAGCCTTTCTCAGGAGTCACTGATGGTTCCACGGTTCCGATAGGGCAGGTCCGCCTTCCCGTTACCTTCGGGAAGCGCGACAACTACCGCACCGAGCTCATTGACTTCGATGTCGCTCACATCCGCCTGCCGTACAATGCCATCCTTGCGTACCCAGCCCTGGCCAAGTTCATGGCCGTGACCCATCACGGCTACAATTTCCTCAAGATGCCAGGGAGCGGTGGAGTCATCACGATGCCTTGTGAAGAGAGAAACGTTGTGTGTTCTCTGGAGCGTGATTTCCAAGCCGCATCAATTGAAGACCCAGATCACAGGAGCGGGAGGCTCCCAGAGGCCGCTCCTAAGAAGAAGAAGACATCACCTGGTCTGACCCCTTTGGAGGCATACCCCTCAGGGGCCTGTTCAGGGGGCGCCTCCTTCTGTCGCATAGGAAGGCGCGCCCGGCGCCCTCCTCGAGCAAGGCTCGAGGGCTCTCTCCTGGAGGGCCATCGACTTTGCTAGGATCACGAGGGAGGTGCTCGGGCACCACTTGGAGGCATGCTTCAATGCACGTTTCTCTCAGGAGGAGCAAGGCAAGGAGGGCCAAACCCTCGGGAGTTCGTCAGCGAGATCATTCAGGAGCTGCAGGAGTCAAGAGTCATGAGTGGCAGCCGCCGCTTGCTCGCCGTAGCTCCCCATCCAGGTGAGGATGGTGGGCTGCACGTCTGCATCGACATACCAGGTCTCAACCGAGCCGCCTCTCAGGAGCGCCTCTGGCCCTCACGCGCGGGACGCTGTGAAGGTCCACCCCACAGCTATGTTCACATGCCTTACGGCCTGCCGAACGCGGCTGCTGTGCGTCAGCGCCTCATGAGGATCGTCTTGGAGGCTCAAGCGGTCAGGCATTCCGCAGTCCTGGAGGAGATGGAGATGGTCCGCGAGGAGCCGCGAGCGCCTCCGGAGCCTCCCGAGGCCCCTGGGCCTGGTGGCTCGTGAAGATCGGCTTCCGCAGCGCATGCCGTCCGCTACTTCAGCATCCCTTCATCTTCAACATCATCAGGTGACATCCTTCGAGTTTCATTTTCAGATGGGAGCGCCCCCCCAGGGCTGCATCATTCCCAGGCCGCATGGGTCCGTCCCTGCGGCATGTATCCCTTTGATTCATGTTCTTTAGCTTACTTTATTGGGGGTGCCCCTCGGGCTGCATCATCCCCAAAGTCGCTCGGGCCCGACCCAGTGGTGATCGTCTTTTTCTGCGCCTATCTAAATGGATTTGCTCCTTCATGATTAACGTGCTTGACTTAATCGCCCGCTCGATTGACACCAACTGATGGAGCTGCTCGCTAACGGCACGACGCTTGCGCATGGGTCTGTCCCTGCAACATTGACAAACCTGTATTGCTGAGCTCTGGCACGGGAACCCCGCAGGGTGCCACCTCACCAAGCCTTCAGTGCCTCGTCACCTTCCCAGAGCAACCAGCAGCTGGCCGACAATTGTAACGGCAAACCCTCGCTTTTCTCATGATGAACTCGCAGGATCGCTTTAAGGAGCAGCATCGGGCGAGGCATCTGTAGCGCCTCTTTCGCTCTCGTCCGCGCGAACCGCTTGCACGTTAAAGGAAGGTACCTGAGCATCGCGACTCATGGACTCTTACTGGCTCTCCAGCCCTCACCTCCTAGCCTTGACCACGACATCGCGACCTGGCATACCAGCGACGTCTGAGCTCGCTCGAGGGCCGGGACCTGAAAACGTAGAGCACGAGGGGGAGCAAAGGCGAGAGGGAAGATGCACGTGGGGACCTCGCCAGGCAACTCCTCAGCTGTGAGTGCGCGGGCCCGGCGCTGCGCCAAGGAGTGAATTCTGACCCCCGAGATAAGTCACCCCCCAGAAATACTAGCTATCGCAACACCAACCTCGCACCTAATGCGGTTCCATTTTGGCAACGTCGCGCTCCTTTCTCACCAAACGATGACTGCTTGAGCGCTAAAGGGGACCTCCTGAGAATCGAGACTCAGGGGCTCTTACTGGACCCCGGGCCGCTCACCTCTTGGCCTTGACCACGGCATCGCGACCTGGCATACCAGAGACGGCTGAAGCCTGCCTTGGGACCAGGACCTATCAGCACAGAGCGTCGAGTTCTCGCGAGGTTCGAAAGGAGGAACTAAGCTAAGACGGGACGAGCATCCATCACTGCTTCACGATAAGGATCATATTAACAAATGGAACTACAAGCACCTTACAAACCCCCACGGGGTGTGTTCTTCGATTCCTCACAGGGAACAAAAGGGGAAAATCCTAAAGAGTGCTAACTACGCGCACCTCCACAAGAGACGCCATCATCAAAATGGGCCGTCAGCCACCGGCGCCAACCCCATACAGATCAGTGGCGGCGACGGCCTGACGAGCCCGCCCTGCTCCGAGAGCGACGCAAGCTCCGGGGCTCGTAGCTGTCGTCGCTCGTCTCCAGAGTCGCGAGGATCTCGGCGGAGTCGTTGGATCCTTCGACACCTCCGTATCCTAAGGAGCTGTTGGGGAAGCGATTGGTGAGCCTAGTCCTCGCCGAGGCAGGGCCCCGGCCGCCTTTCTCGGGGAAACACTCCAGCCGGCGTCCCTCTGTGTTGAAAACCTTGAAGAACATCAGGGAGGCGCCATCGTACTCGAGGTGGATTGTGAGGGCGCCACCCGTCCTGCAGACCCGGGCGATCTCGCCCCAGCCACGGATAAGGTAGACCCTGCCCGGAGCGACGACCTCGACCGCCGTTTCGATCACAGGGGTACTGCAGTCAGCATGCTGCAGCCAAAGCTCGATAGGCCCCCTCGGCGGGATCTCGAAGGCGAAGGAAGGAGGGAGGCGAATCCAGGACTGAGGAGGCATGGCGGCGTGAAGCACGAGCTCGCGAGAAGAGCCCTCGGCATGAACTCCAGGAGGAACGACGTGCACCGCCGTGTTCCGCCCACGGCGACGGCGCCTCTGGCGATGCCGCTCAGTGCCAGCGCCTCCAGGACCCTCGATCCTGGAGTACAAGGGCAATGGGAATCCCGGCGGCGGCCGCTCGAACCATGGCCTCGACACCTCCTGCCAAGCACCCCCTTCCCCGTGGCAAGAGGCGGGCCGTTTCTTCGGAGGAAGCGGGACAAGACTCTCTCGAGGGGCCTTCCCCTTCTCTTCGGCAGAAAACCGACGGATCGGTGCCATTGGCGTAGGGAGGAGCGAGGACGAAGAGGAAGATGAAGAGTAGCGGGAAGAGATGGACTGGAAGGGCTCATGCCGTTCCGTACATATAGCCGAGGGAGGCCAACAGTCGTCTTCCAAGATCACAGGTAATCATGACCCGTTTTGCATGCAGGGAGCCAGGACGCCCACGTCCAATCAACCGCCACGCGAAACCCAAGGCCGCAGGCTATTGGGGCCCGCGGCGCTTCACACTTGCCCCTTCACTTCTCTGCTAAGCCACGTCCAAGCGCGCCTTGGGCCCGGGGCTACTGTCAGCATTCTGGGAACGGGGGTACCGAGACTTGCCTGCCTGCGGCCTGTGGCGTGGCTCAAGGAGTAGCTCAGTATGGCCCATCTTCATCAACACATGCTCAAGACCCTCATGAGGGGCCAAGCCTCGCGGGACGGACAATAGGAGGCTTCCTTGGACACAGCCTCGTCAAGCTGGCTCACGAGGAGACGGAGAGATCAAGGCGGGGTACCTCGCGAGGTGCCCATGACGCAAGCCATGACGACCAAGGCCAAGCAGGCGCCAGGCGGGCGCCGGCCTGCGTAGAGTCCTTGTTTCCTCTTTGGTGCAAAGGGAGCAAGTGCACACGAGAGTATCAAGCAAAGGCAACCATTTCGGTGCAACAAGACCAAGACCAGCAGGACAGCAGAATAGAGGTCATCGTGGAGCCCAAGCCGGCGTCATCGTCAGGGTCTTTGGCAGGCGAGGACCAACTTTAGTCAGGATAAGTGTACCAGATGTTCCCCTTCAAAATGGCCAATTGGTGGCGCCCTTCCCGCTCAATATTTGGGGAGAGGCCCAGGGCCTCTGCCTATAAATAGGACTAGCCACCCGCAGGGTAGGGGGATCCGCATCTGTAGACGGAGGAGACTAGAGGCATCTGATACATAGAGAGAGATAATCGACTGAACTCCCCTAGCAATTCATCGCTCCAGCCAAGAACAGACCCTCGCGAGGCTGTTCTTCCTTGTACTATTCATCAAAAGCCCCAGAGGCAATCCACCACACCACACACTGGAGTAGGGTATTACACCACAATGGTGGCCTAAACCAGTATAAACCTCGTGTCCTCTGTGTTGTTCTTCGTGTAGTTCTAGATCCTTGCGAGGCGGCGAGACATGGGTAGGTAGGGGGTGTGATCTCCGCATGCACCCCAGAGTTCGAACCTTGAGGGTCTGCCGGAACCCGAAATCCGACAACGAGGACTGGCTCGCCCGCATCACCGAGCTCGTCAGTGCCGCAGGGGGCTCTCCTATGCCCTCTCTCTTGCTGCCACGCCCTCCATCCTGCGCAGGAGGCGTGGATCAAGAGGTGCCTCCGCCACCTCCTCTCCAAGAAGGTGCCTTGGCTCCGAGGCGCACGGCCCCAGGGCGAGACGCACCGCGTCCAGCGCCCGCGCGACAAGAAAGGAGCTGCCAAGAAATTCCTCGTCCCCAAGAAGGTGCCCGCGTGCTCCCGGCACCGGTGCGCCATGACCGCATCCCTGCGCCACCACGTCAAGACCCGGCGCTGCTCCAAGCGGCGGTGCGTGGGGATTTCCAGGAGCAAGCCTCGCATCAGCAGAGAGCTCCGGTGGCCACTACAGGCTGCCGCGTCTTCACCGCCGAGCTGCGTAGCGTCGCATGGCCCGGCAAGTTCAAGCCGGACCCGCCCCCTCGCTATGACGGCATTGCAGACCCCACGGAGTTCCTACAACTCTACGAGGTGGGCATCGAAACCGCCAACGGGGACAAAAAGGTCATGGCGAATTGGTTTCCCATGGCACTCAAGGACGTTGCCCGCACCTGGCTCCTGAACCTGGCTCCTGTCACGATCTCCTCCTGGGACGAGATGCGCACTCGCTTCATCGCCAACTTCCAAGGCACTCGCGACCGGCCCCCGGCCATGAGTGACCTGCGCCGCATCAAACAACAACCAGGAAAGACCCTGCAGAAGTACATCCAACGCTTCAACAACGCTCGCCTCAAGATCCCCAGGGTGACTGAGGAAGCCATCATCTCAGCCTTCTCCGATGGCGTGCGTGACATCAAGATGAAAGAAGAGCTAGCAATCCATGAAGACCTGTGCACATCCCTGGAGCTGTTCAACTTGGCGACCAAGTGCGCCAGGGCTGAGGAAGGGCGCCTCTCCCTCCTCGAGCTTCCGGCTGCCGATCCAGAAGAGAAGAAGCCCAAGGTCAAGGACGTGAAGCGCAAGGGAGCTGCTATGCTCGCAGCAGAGCCAGACACCAAGCGAGGTAGGGATCAGCCTGAGTCATCCAAGGGTAGCCAGTACTGCGTGTACCACGACCTCCACACCCACAACACCAATGAATGCCGAGAGCTCAGGGCCGTGCGAGATGGGCGTATCGGCCGACGCCCCGAGTGCAACGATCGGGGCTATGGCCGAGGAGGAGGAAGAGGTGGAGGACGATGGGAAGACCGTGGCCCTAGCCAAGGGTGGCGTGACCGACCTCGCAAGGACCGCTGGCAGGACCAGCCTCGCGAGGGAGGTTGGAGGGATAAGCCTCACGAGGACCGCCCGCACGGCAACGCAGGTCTCCCTCCTCTGCCACCGCCGCCGTGGAGGAATGAAGACCATCACCAGGACGAGGGGGCTGGGGGATTCCAGGAGCCACGCACAATCGCTTGCATCTTGGGCGGCGCCCAGGCCCCAGCCTCATAGCGCATCTTCAAGCAGTTTGCTCGTGAGGTGAATGCAGTCCTCCCCAATCTTGAGGCCACGCGCCCCTTCAGGTGGTCCGCGTGCGCTATCACGTTCAGCTCAGCGGATCAGCTCAAGTGCCGGCAACGGCCGGAGTCCTCCCGATGCTTTGTTCCCCAGTCATCAGCAACGTGCAAGTCACCAGGACCCTCATTCATGGAGGGGCAGGACTCAACGTCATATCCGTCGAGACGTTCAACAAGCTCGAAGTGCCATACGATCAGCTTCAGCCGACCAATCCTTTCTCAGGAGTCACTGATGGTTCCACCGTCCCGATAGGGCAAGTTCGCCTTCCTGTCACCTTTGGGCAGCGCAACAATTACTGCACCAAGCTCATTGACTTCGACGTCGCCCACATTCTCCTGCCATACAATGCCATCCTCGGGTACCCAGCCCTGGCCAAGTTCATGGCAATGACTCACCATGGCTACAATGTCCTCAAGATGCCAGGAAGCAGTGGAGTCATCACAGTCGCCTGTGAGGAAAGGGATGCATTGTGTTCTCTTGAGCGTGCCTTCCAGGCCGTGGCAATCGAAGACCCAGAGCACAGGATCGGGAGACTTCCCAAGGCGGTCCCAAAGAAGAAGAAGGCTTCACCTGGCCCAAACTATCAGGAGACAGGTACCTCCGGAGGCGTTGCGTCAGGATTCACGCCCGTTCAGGGGGCGCCACCCTCTGTTGCATAGGAAGATGCGCCCGGCGCCCTCCTCGGGCAGGGCTCGGGGGCTCTTTCTTGGAGGGCCATCGACTTTGCCAAGGTCACGAGGGAGGCGCTCGGGCACCACTTGGAGGCGTGCTTCAAAGGACGTTTCCCTCAGGAAGGTATGAGGCAAGGAGGGCCAAACCCTCAGGAGTTCATCGCGAGGAACACTCAGGAGCTACAGGAGTCAAGATTCATGCGTGGCAGCTGCCGCCTACCCGCCGCAGCCCCCCATCCAGGCGAGGATGGGGGGTTGCACGTCTGCATCGACGTGCCAGGGCTCAACCGAGCCTCGTCTCAAGAGCGCCTCTGGCCTTGGCGCTTGGGGCGTTGTGAAGGTCCACCTCACAGCTATGTTCGCATGCCTTTCGGCCTGCCGAACGCGGCTGCTGCTCATCAGCGCCTGATGAGGAGCATCCTGGAGGCTCAGGAGGTCGAGCACCGCACGGTCCTGGCGGAGATGGAGATGGCCCTCGAGGATCCACCCGTGCCCCCGGAGCCTCCTGAAGCTCCGGGTCCCAGGAGCTCATGAGGGTCGACCTCCTCACCACGCGTCGTCCGCTACTTCAGCATCACTTCATCTCCAACGGTATCAGGTGACATCTTTCAAAGTTCCATTTTCAGCTGGGAGCGCCCACAGGATTGCATCATTCCCAGGTCGCGTGGGTCTGTCCCTGCGGCATGTATCCGTTTTGCTTATGCTCTCTGCTTACCTTGTTGGGGGCGCCCCTCGGGCTGCATTATCCCCAATCCGCTCGGGCCTGACCCAGTGGCGTTTGCTTTTTCTGTATCTGTCTAAATGGATTTGCTCCTTCATGATTAACCTGCTTGAGATAATCGCCTGCCCGATGGACACCTACCTTTGGAGTCGCTCGCTCTGGCACGGCGCTTGCGCATGGGTCCGTCCCTGCAACACCGACAAACCTGAGTGGCCGAGCTATGGCCGCGGCAGCCCCGCATAGTGCCACCTCACCAGGCCCTCAGTGCCCCAATCACTCCCTCGGAGCAACCAATGGTTGGCTGGCAACCGTAACGGCCTGCCTTGTTTTCCCTCATGATTGGTGTGCAGGATCCGCTCAAGGAATAACGTGGGGAGCGTCGCGAGCTCTCCCTCCCTCTCTCCGGCATGATCCGCTCGCGCGTTAAAAGGGGGGTGCTTGAGCATCACAACTCATGGGATCTTACTGGCTCTCCAGCCCTCACCCCCTAGCCTTGACCACGGCATCGCGACCTGTCATACCAGCGCCGGCTGAGCTCGCTCGACGGCCGGGACCTGAGGACGTAGAGCATGAAGGAAAGTGCGGGGGAGAGGGAAGAAGCTCACGAGGACCTAACCCAGCAACACCTCAGCTGCCTCCACGCAGGCCTGGCACTTCGCCAAAAACCACTCCAAACCTACAAGATAAGTCACGCAAGACTGAATCGACTCAGCGCTAAACCCTCGCCTAGTGCAGCTCTGTCACGGCAATGTTGCCTTCCTTTCTTGTCCAGTGGAGGCTGCTTGAGCGCTAAAGGGGACCTCCTAAGCATCACGACTCAGGGGCTCTTACTGGACCTTGGGCCGCTCACCTCCTGGCCTTGACCACGGCATCGCGACCTGGCATACCAGCGACGGTTGAAGCTTGCCTGGGGACCGGGACCTGTCGGCGTATAGCATCAAGCCCTCGTGAGGAAAGAAAGGGGGAACTAAGCCGGGGCAGAACGTGCCTCCCGCGTCGATTCATGATAAGGATGTACAATTCACAAAAGACATGGCAGGCGCCTTACATACCCCCATGGGGTGTCATTTCGATTCCTTGCAGGGAACAAAAGGTGCTAATCCTAAGGAGCGTTAACTATGCGCGCCTCCGTAGGAGACGCCATCATCAATAGTGGGCCATCAGGCGCCAGAGCCAACCCCATCCAGATCAGTGGCGCGGCGGCCTGATGCAGCTACCCTACTCCGGGCAACGCGAAGTCGAAGGCTCGTAGCTATCGTCGCTCGTCTCCGGAGTCGTGTGAAGCTCGGCGGAGTCGCTGGATCCTCCGGCTCCCCCGCTGCTGCCTGAGGAGCTGCTGGGGAAGCGGTTGGCAGGCCTGGTCCACGCCGCTCCGATGGCCCGGACGCCTCCCTTGGGGCAGCATTCCAGCCGGCGTCCTTCTGCGTCAAAGACCTTGAAGAACAGCAAGGAGGGCCCATCGTATTCGAGATGGATTATGAGGGCGCCCCCTGTTTGGCAGACCCGGGCGATCTCATCCCAGCCACGGGTCAGGAAGACCTTGCCCGGGGCGACGACCTCGACTTCCGCCCCGGTCGCAGGGGTATTTCAGTCGGCGTGCTGCACCTAGAGCTCCCGAGGCCCCCTCGGCGGGATCTCGAAGGTGAAGGAGGGAGGAAGGCGAATCCAAGATCGGGGAGGCATGGCGGCGTGAAGCACAAGCTCGCGAGAGGAGCCCTCGACGTGGACTCCATGGGGAATGATGCGCACCTCCGTAACCCGCCGACGTCGACGGTGGCACCGTCGGTGTCGCTCGGTGCTCTCTTCTCCAGGGCCCTCGATTCGGGCATACATGGGCAACGGAAACCCAGGTAGTGGCCGCTCGTACCAGAGCCTCGATGCCTCCTGACGAGTACCCTCATCTCGGTGGCAAAGGACTAGCCGCTTCTTCGGCGGAAGCGGGTCGAGACCCTCTCGGGGGGCCTTTCCTTCTGTTCTGCAAAAAACCGGCGGATCGGCGCCATTGGCGTGAGGTGGAGCAAGGGCAAGGAAGAAGAAGAAAATGAGTAGCAGGAAGGGATGAACAGGAAGGGCTCACGCCGTTCCGTACTTATAGCCAGAGAAGGCCAACCGTCGGCCACCACGATCGCAGGTAATCATGACCCATTTTTTCATGCAGGGACTTGTCAAGTCGTGCGGTTGCCGAGGCGTTGTGGGTAAGCGGAGACGCCCACGTCCAATCAATCGCCACGCGGCGCCCAAGGACGCAGGCTGTTGGGGCCCGCGGCGCTTCGCACTTGCCCCTTTGCTTCTCTGCTAAGCCAAGTCCGGGTGCACCTTGGGCCCGGGGGCTACTGTCGGCGTTCTGGGAACGGGGGTCCCCAGACTTGCCTGCCTGCGGCCTGCGGTGTGGCTCAAGTGGGGGCCCAGTGCAGCCCAGCTTCATCAGCTCAAGCTCAAGACCCTCGCGAGGGGCCAAGCCTTGCGGGGCGGACGACAGGAAGCTTCCTCAGGAGCAGCCTCATCAGGCAGGCTCGTGAGGAGGCGGAGATATCAAGGAGGGTACCTCGCGAGGTGCCCGTGACGCAAGCCATGACGATCGAGACTAGGCGGGCGTCAGGCGGGCGCCGGCCCGTGCAGTGTCCTTGTTTCCCCTTCGGTGCAAAGGGGGCAAGCACAGGCCAAGGCATTAGGCAAAGGTTACCGTTTTGGTGAAACAAGACCGAGACCAGCAGAACGGCGGGATGGAGGTCATCGTGGAGCCCAAGACGGCATCATCGTCAGAGCCTTTGGCAGCCGTAGACCAACTTTAGTCAGGATAAGTGTACTAGATGTTCCCCTTCAAAATGGCCAATTGTTGGCGCCTTTCCCGCTCATTATTTGGGAAGAGGCCCAGGGCCTCCATCTATAAATAGGACTAGCCACCACAGTAGAGGGAGAGGACCCACATTGCGCATAGACTAGAGAGAGGCGACTGAACTTACCCAAACAGTTCATCGCACCAGCTCAAGAACAGCCCCTTGCGAGGCTGTTCTCCCTTTGTATTGTCCATCATCAGCCCCTGAGGCAATCCACTGCACCACACACTGGAGTAGGGTATTACACCACAATGGTGGCCTGAACTAGTATAAACATCGTGTCCCTTGTGTGTTCTTCTCTCTAGCCTAGATTCCTTGCGAGCCTTCGAGACGCGAGTTGGTAGGGGAAAGATTTTCGTGCGCACCCCAGAGTTCGAACCTCAAGGGTCTGTCGGAACCTGAAATCCGACACGTTCCAAGGCCTGCTTCCGGGCTTTCTACTTGACGGGTCGGGCATGTGGGAAGACAGGAAGGTGGTGCTCGATTACCTCCCTAGGAACACAAGGGATATTAGATGGTTGCCTGGCAAACACATCAATATTCGCCCATAGGAAGGCAACGAGTGTGCTTTCCTATTTGTCATCGAGGGTGGCGCTGACTGTAAAGGTACCATCAACGCCAGCCAGCTCTGCTGGGACCTTCTTCACATGGGGTGCAGCAGCCTTGGCCCTCTTGCTATTGGAACACTCCGGCACGTCATCAATGGGTGCCGTGCACTCGGTAGGGGCACACTTCCCGGATTCCTTGCCAGAGTCCCTACAGTCCTTCTTCTTTCCTTTACTTTCCTTGGTGGGCATTGCTGCTTGGGCGGCCTCTGCCTCGACAGTGTCCTGATACATCTTATCCATGCATATCATCTTGTCTTTCTTATTTGATGGTATGGAAATGACGCCCATTGGGCGACATCTTCAAGGTGTTGTAGGCATAGTGGCATGCCGCCATGAAATTGGCCAGAGCAGCGCGCCCAAGAATTCCATTGTACGGCAGGGGGAGGTCGACCACAAAAACACAATCTTCTCAGTCCCGTTGTTCAACTCACCCCCAAACGTCACTTGGAACATGATCTTTCGCTTAGGACGGCTCCTGCCGGGATTAACTCCTTGGAACGTGCCACTGGCCTTAAGCTCTTCCTCTGCTATTTGGACCTTGCTGAGAACATGTGGGGAGATCAGATTCAACCCAACCCCACCATCAACCATCATCTTTGAGACCTTGAGGTTGCGGATTGTTGGGGCGACGAACAACGACAGGCACCCTACCACAGTGGTGCGGTCAGGGTGATTCTCCTCATCAAAGATGATGGACATGCGTGACTGAGGGAGTCCTGTATTAGGGGGTCCTCGGGTGTCCGGCCTACTTGATATGGACCGGACTAATGGGCCGTGAAGATAAAGCAGAAGACCATCCCTTGTGTCCGGGTGGGACTCCTATATGCATGGACGGCAAGATTAGTGTCCGGATGTACTATTTCCTTCCCTTGTAAACTGACTCTGTACAACCCTAGGCCCCTCCGGTGTATATATAAACTGGAGGGTTTAGTCCATATAGGCTATCAGAATAATCATAGGCTAGACAGTAGGGTTTAGCCCTTATGATCTCGAGGTAGATCAACTCTTGTAACCCCTACTCATCGAATACAATCAAGCAGGACGTATGGTTTTACCTCCTTTAAGAGGGCTCGAACCTGGGTAAACATCGTGTCCCCATTGTCCCTTGTTACCATTGATCCTTAGACTCATAGCTTGCCCCCCCCCACCCATGATCTTCCGGTTTTGACACCGACATTGCTGCTTTCATTGAGAGCTGAGTTGTTTTGTCAATAAAAGAATCGATGGCTCGCCTCGTCATCGACGACGATGCTGTTTCCAAGGAGACCTTTCTCCCTGGTCAGCTCTTTGTGTTCGGCGATTTCATGCTACATGCCAACTCGACCGGTCACCTTGAGCAGGTCGACAGCTACGCCCCTGGTCACCAGATCAGGTTTGGAAGCTTGAACTACATTGCAGATATCCGAGGAGACCTAATCTTCGAAGGGTTCGTAGCCTCGGCCACCGTTCCCCATCCATACGAAGGTGGCCCTTCGGTTCCACAATCAGATCCCGTCCAGGGGTCAACGCTCGTATCTGCCTCGGCCTTAGATCCTGGGTGAACCACACCGTCCAAAGACGGGAGGATGAACACCGCCAGACTCTTTCCTGTCACAGAGCTTCCAGCCAGAAACCCAAATGCGACCACGTCGTCTGCGAACTCGAAGGGATCTCCTCGTTATTGGGAAGCTAGATTCTCCTCTGGATGTCAACTCCGAACTATCGAGGTCTGCGTTCATCGGGCCTGATCATGTGGTTATCACCGAGCCTGGCTCCGCAGATCTGCAGGCTCCTATCCAGCTTTCACTCTTAAGCGGAACACTGGACTTACTACAATCTCTCGCCATCACCAAAGTTTCACCTCTGAACTACACCCAACTTGGGCTGGGTGCTGATAGCAGGGAATTTTACATCCCACCCACCACCCACTTAATAGCCACTGTCAAGATTTAACCGACATGCTAGACTACGCCTCCGAATACATCGATGGCATGGACGATGATGTCAACGCCAAACCAGGTCCAAACCCGCCCATCACTGGATATTGGACGACCACTTCTACCTACGACGTATAAATGGTGGATACACCTAAGAAGAAGGACGATGATGGCACTCAAGATCAAGACAAAGACAAGCCCGTCGATGAACCACGAAAGCGCCGGCGTCAACAGCACCACTCATGATCGCGTCGGGCAAGGTAAAGCAACACCGGCACCGGAGATAATGACACTCCGGACAACACCGAAGACCCCGACCACCTCGTCCAACCTGCATTTGAGCAGGATGAAAGGGAAGAGGGTCAACACAGCCCCGAACACGCCGATCACAAGGAATTGGAAGATAGTAACTACTTACCTGTCTCGGAAGACGATGTTATCCATGGTGACGATGATTTTATTGTCCCAGAGGAACCCCTCGAATAAGAGTGCTTCAAGAGACACCTCATTGCCACAGCGTGGAGCCTGAAAAGGAAATAGCAGCAGCTTCAAGCCGAACATGATACGCTAGATGACAGATGGACCAAGGTCCTAGCTGCCGAAGAATATGGCTTCAAGCGACCAACAAAGAGTTACCCCAATTGCAGACTGCTGCCACAATTCGACGATCATGCCCTTGAGACAATACCAACAAAGTACGATCATGCTGATCAACCAGACCAACCACCACATGGACGGGACAAAACAACTCATCATGCCGAACATCAGCCCGCGCCCCCTCGCCGTAGAGTCAAGGAGACAGCGGCTCTGGGCTATTGTCGGTGTAAAATAGGGGGCGCTCTTTTGTACCCCTTATTTGTGCACGGGCAGTCAGAGCCGCACCCATGGCCACACTTAAGCAGGGCGGAGACAGGAAATTAGAGCCACGAACACAAAAACAATCAGCGCAATGCCAAAGACCGAGACCACAGAAAGCAGATGGACGAACCAGGTTTCCCCGGCAAGACCCTTGCCGAGGCAGCCTCAGCAGCCCCGGCAAGCCCCTTGCCGGGGCGGCTCGCCCACACCAGCGGAGTGAGCCACCCTCGAACCCACGGTCTCCAACACCATCAACCACGTTGGGCCAGGGCTCGGGAGGAACCTCCATGGTGGCATGCAGATCTTTGTGAAGACAAAGAATATTCAAGATCAGATGAGGATTGGAAGGCAATGATCCTCGGCAATATCCTTGCCGAGGAAACCCACAAGACCCACGGCAAGATCCTTGCCGGGGACAACAGCGTGCCACGGCAAGACCCTTGCCGGGCCACCCGGCAAGGCCCGTGCCAAGGGCGTCAGCGGGGCCGCTGCCAGGCCCGCGCCAACCAAGTGTCCACCGCCGTTCACATGCAGCTGCCAGCCCAACCAGCTGGGCAGGCACCTGCGTGGCAACATGCATCTTCCAGGCCAACTCAGCACATGCCTGTGTGGCGGCATGCAGATCTTCGTGGAGGCTCCACCATCGTGCCACCTCAGCTGCTTGCCTGCCTACATGGTGCCGCATGCATCGCTGGCCAGTTCGCGTGTCGAAGCAAGGAGGAGCGGCGACGGACGGGACGGGCCTCGCTCCCGTCCTCGATAAAGCAAGAGGACACCTAAGCTACGCATTAAATGCACCTTGTCCTATAATACGAGCGATAAGCTCATAGCACTGTAGGCCTTTCCACCTCCTGTGTGCCACTGCGGCAGCCCCTTTCAACTATAAAAGGAGGCCCATGGCGTACGGGAGAGGGATTCGGCTTTTTTGAACCACGCAGCCACCGTAGCTAGTTCAAGAGCTCAAGAACACTCAATACATCCACCAAAGAAGGACTAGGGTTTTACACATCCTCGCGGCCTGAACCTGGGTAAACGATCCTTGTGCTGATTGCTAATCCTGCTCTTGTCACAACCCCGCGCCCCGCAACCTCAAAAGGGATCCTTGTGATCCCATAGGTGTTGTTTCCCACCGACATCTTTGGCGCGCCAGGTAGGGGGCGCAATTGTGAGAATCTGGTCTGGTAGTTGGCCTAGCAGTTCTTCATTGCCATGGCTCCTAAGAAGAATACGACCACGGCGATCGGTTCGTCTGGTACCGGACTGCCAGTACCGGTGCGGGCCAGTAGCAAGCCAGTCGCGCAGAGAACCCGTGGCGCGGCCCGCGAACATCCAGAACGCCCTGGCAGTCCAGGCCTGGTGAGTGGCGTTGTTCGTACGCCAGGCGACAAGCCACACGCCATGAACTCCAGAGACGGAGTCGGGCCCCCCATAGGCGGCGCGAGGCCCTCTAGGGGCGTCGTGGTGCCACCAGATGGCGGTGCGGCAACCTCCAAGACACCAACACCGGCGCCCATGGTGCGCTCTTCTTAGGTCGTGCGTGATGAGTAGCGCCACCCTGCTGGTGACCCTGGGCGCTGCCCTGGGAAGAGTCCCATGCGCCCTTCACTCGATGAGGAGGGCCAGCATGCGCGCCGAGGTGCTGGCGGAGGTGGCGGACGACTGCGGGGCCGTGATGGGGCTCCTTATAACGCGGTTAGAAGTCGAAGCGCATCGCGGTCCACACAGCTTTCGCCGCCGCCCACGCCAGCAGAAGCCCTAGCACGCGCCCAGCTGCTCCTCGACTTTCCTCCCGCTGCGGAGAAGCTTGACGAATGGAGGGCCACTATCCGGAGCCTCGTCGGCATCGCTAACAACGACGAGTTGCGGCCAGCAAGACCCATAGGCCGTCGCTCCGTCGAGCCACCGCATGCCAGCGGAGGTCGGGCCGGAGGCGATGCGGCCTCGGTAAACTCCCCTCCTCCACACCGGCCACCGCGGGTGTCAGTCCGTCGCGACGACGCTCGTGATGATATCTCCATAGCGTCGTCCGACCCGCAAACCCACCGCGACCAACGTCAAGTTCTTCGGGAGCGAGCTCATGAAGAGCTCGAACCACCATCGAGCACCGACGCGACGTGCGCCACCAGTCGGACAGGTGGGCAGGGCCCACTACGGACCACCCAACACTGGGAGGCTACAGTGGCCTACCCTACAAGGTGGGTTGTCCAGCCTTCACCCGTGAGCTGCGGTAGTTCCAGTGGCCTTCCCACCACACATTCAAACCCGATGTTGGCGAGAAGTACAATGGCAAGACTCACCTGTCGGAGTTCCTCAGCATCTACACCGTCGCGATGCAAGCTGCTGGGGCCTGCAACGATAAGGTGCTTGCCAATTACTTCCCGTTGGCACTCAAGCCCAATGTTATGTCATGGTTGATGCACTTGCCGGTGGACTCCATTTCTTCTTGGGCGGATCTGGGTCATGAGTTTGTTGGCGCCTTTACTGGAGGCCACCAAGCTCATTCCCAGGCGATCGACTTGCACATCATCCCCCAGAAAGAAGGAGAAAACTTGCGTAAGTACATCCAAAGGTTCAGCCGAGTGCAGTACAACATTCCCGACGTTCATCCTGCCGTCATGATTAGTGCATTCCATCAAAATGTGCGCAACCACAAGATGCGTGAGGAGCTGGCGATGAACAAGGTCAAGGATGTGGCCGAGCTTTATGTTCTAGCCAATCGGTGCGCTCGCGCTGAAGACAGAAGGAAGTACCCTGACGAAGATGCCGGCGCGGAAACCGAATCCATGGATGATATCGCCACACCGGCAAAGAAGGATCGGTGCCTTAACAGGAAGCGCAAGGGCAAGACCGTGCTTGCCGTCGAGGGGTCCGACGATACTGGTGCCACCAAGAAACCCAAGGCGAGTGACCCCAGCAAGGAGGTTGCCGGGTGTGTCGCTTGTCGGGCCTTGGCGGCTGCCGATAAGCCAGGGGGCTCCGACAAGCAGTATTGCAAGATCCACCACACCAAGGGCCATGACCTCCAGAACTGTCGGCAAGTGTAGCTGCTCGCTGAGAAGCAGAAATCCAAGTATGAGCGGCGGGACAAGGAGAAGGGCCAAGAGGGTGCCGAGACGTCCGGCAAGAAGCATGGCGGCCAAGGAGGCTGCCGCGGCAAAGATACTCAGCAGGAGAGGCCCGCCCGGGGCCGTGACAAGAAGCAGGAAGATGATGATCACGACGAGGACGGTGAGTCCGGCGACCACGAGTTCCAGAAAGCCACAGAAGCCATGTGCGTCGATTGTGGCGCCTCGCTGCATACATCCCACCACTAGCTCAAGCAGTGGGCGAGTGAGATCATAGCGGTGGAGCCGTCGTTCGACGCGTGGAAGCCGCTGAAGTGGTCCAGCACGCCTATCATATTCGACACCGAGGACCATCCTGACCGCACTACCGTGGTCGGGTGCTTGCCGTTGTTGGTTTCACCAACAATCTGCAACCTCAAGGTGACGAAGATGTTGGTTGACGGCGGGGCCGGTCTGAACTTGATCTCGCTTGTTGTGATCAAGAGGCTGCAGATCCCTGATGGAGACCTCGAGGAGATGGGCACGTTCCACGGGGTCAACCCAGGGAGGAGCCAGCCGAAGGGAAAGGTCATGTTGCCCGTGACGTTCGGAGGCGAGCTGAACTACATGACGAAGAGGATTGTTCTTTGATGTAGCCAAGATCCCCTTGCCCTACAACGGGATCCTCGGCCTCCCGGCACTAGCCAAGTTTATGGCGGCTTCACATTATGCTTGCAACACGCTGAAGATGCCCAGGCCGATGAACAACATCACCGTCCCCTCCGACAAGAAAGACGCGTTGGTTTGCGCCGACCAACTCTACCGGGAAGCAGTTGCAGCAGCTGCCGCCAAGGCACCTGCTCCGGCCAACAGAGTCCCGGGAGGGAAAAAGACCGGCGAGACCCCTCGCACCCACTCCAGCAAGCGCACCTCTTTGGGGTGTTGCGCTCCTGTTGAGGACGTGCCAGAGAGCTCCACAGGCAAGAGCAAGAAGTCTAGAGCTGCACCACCAGAGACCGAGAAGGTGCCCGTCAAGGAGGACGGCGCGGGGGAGCTTTTACCCTAAGTTCCACCCTCTACAGCAAATAGGAAAGCAAGCTCGTCACTTTCCTGCGGGTGAATGTCGATGTATTTGCATGGCAAGCCTCCGACATCCCCGGCGTTCCCAGGGAAGTGATTGAGCACCATCTTGCTGTCTGTTCTCATGCACGGCCCGTCAAGCAGAAGGTTAGGAAGCAAGCTCTGGAGAGGCAGGAGTTCCTCACGGAGGATCTCAGAAAACTAGAGGCGGCAGGCTTGGTAAGGGGTGTGCTCCATCCTACGTGGTTGGCCAACCCGGTAGTGGTGCGCAAGGTAAACGGGAAGTGGAGACTGTGTATTGATTACACAGACATCAATAAGGCTTGTCCAAAGGATCCCTTCCCGTTACTGCGCATCGACCAAATTGTTGAGTCCACGGATGGGTGTGACCTGTTATTGTTCCTCGACGCCTACTCAGGGTACTACCAGATCTTCATGACAAAAGAAGACGAGGAGAAGACAACGTTCATCACCCCATGTGGTACATATTGCTTTTTACGGATGCCTTTCGGGTTGAAGAGTGCTGGATCAACCTTTGCAAGAGCAGTCCAAATTGGTTTTGAGCCCCAGCTACATAGAAATATGGAAGCTTATATGGATGACATAGTGGTCAAAACCAAGGACAAAGCAACACTTGTGCAAGATCTGGAGGAAACATTTGCGAACCTGCGCAAGATCAACCTCAAGTTGAACCCTGAGAAGTGTGTCTTCGGTGTCCCGTCCGGCAAGCTTCTCGGGGTCTTTGTGTCGTAGCGCGGGATTGAGGCAAACCCAGATAAGATCAAGGCCACCGAGTAGATTGAGGCACCTAAACGGATCAAAGACATGCGTCGGCTCACTAGCTGCGTTGCCGCCATGAGCAGATTCATCTCCAAGTCCGTGGAGCGTGCCCTTATTCTTTTCAAGATCTTGAAGAAGACAAGCCCAATGGAGTGGACCCCGGAGGCCGAGGCAGCGCTGCAGGATTTGAAGAAGTACCTCTCCTCTACCCCAGTGCTGGTTGCGCCCAAACCACAAGAACTGTTGCTGCTGTACCTAGCGGCAACAAATCAGGTGGTTAGCGCCGCACTAATGGCACAAAGAGAGGTTGATGAAGAGGCAGCGGCAGCGGTAGAGTTAACGGATGGCGAGTCAGAACCCTCCCCGGCAAGGCTCGGTCCGGGCAAGACTGAGTCCCCGACGGAGGCTGACGCCAGTGCGACAGGGCCCATGCGACCGAGTGAAGTGGCGCAGAAGAAGAAAATGGTGCAGCACCCAGTTTACTTCGTCAGCTCCCTCTTGCAGGGGGCTAGGTCGAGGTACTCAGGTGTGCAAAAATTGCTCTTCGGCCTCCTTATGGCCTTGAGGAAGTTGCAGCATTACTTCCAAGCGCACGAGATCACCGTGGTCACCCACCTCCCGTTGCAACGGATACTGCATAACCCAAATGCAACAGGGAGGATCGTGGAATGGGCCCTGGAGCTGTCGAGTTTCGGTTTAAAGTTCAAAAGCACCTCAATGATTCAGATCAGAGTCTTGGCGGAGTTCTTTGCAGAATGGACCTCGACGCCCGATGAAGGGGTACAGGAGACCACTCTCCCCGACAAGGAAATGAGCCGCAACTGGATCATGTACTTTGATGGGGCTTTTTCGCTGCAAGGCGCCGGTGCTGGTGTGCTGCTTGTCGCACCCACCGGAGAACACCTCAAGTATGTCGTCCAAATGCACTTTCCCCGGGAGATGTCAACTAACAACACAGCCGAGTACGATGGCTTGCTTGCCAGTCTCGGAGTCAAAAAGCTCATCGTCAGGGGTGATTCGCAGCTCGTCGTCAGGCAGATCAACAAAGATTACCAAAGCCCGTTAATGGAAGCTTACATGGACGAAGTGAGGAAACTAGAGGAGTGCTTTGACGGTATACGAGCAGAGCATGTCCCTTGGACGGAAAACGACATCGCCGACTACTTGTCAAAGAGCGCTGCCCTCAATCTACCTGTGGAGCCAAGTACTTTTGTGCTTCGGTTAACTCAACCATCCGTCGAACCATCAATCGGGCAGAACAAGCATAGGAAGCTAGGCCCCAGCAAGTACTTCCCCACCGAGCTCCCCAGAGCCGCTGGCGAAGATGTTGCCATGGATGCCGATCCTGCCGCGGGGCAACTGACTCCAGCAGGGCCTCAGGCCATGGCCGTAGAGACAGCCGCTCCCGCGGCAGAAGAGATGCCTTTGATCCTTGTCGTTGAGCCACGGGCTCTGGCATGGGTGCAGCACACCGTCCGATTCCTCCAAATAGGAGAGCTTCCTGAGGAGCACGAAGAGGCAGAGAGAGTAGCCCGCCGGTTCTCTCTGTACCAATTCGTTGACAACGTCTTGTGCAGAAAAAGATCGAATGGGGTGAAATTGAAGTGCATCTCCCGGGAGGAAGGACTGGAGCTGTTGGCAGAGATACATGGAGGCATATGTGGCTCCCACATAGGGTCGAGGATCCCTTGCTAGCAAGGCTTTCCAGCAAGGTTTCTTCTGGCCCACTGCCTTCCAGGATGCGACGACACTAGTAACCAAGTGTGAAGCGTGCCAGTTCCATTCGAAGAAACTTCATCAACCAGCTCAAGCTCTTCAAACCATCCCTCTCTCCTAGCCCTTCTCGGTCTGTGGGATCGACATATTGGTCCCTTTGCCTTGTGCCGTCAGGGGCTTTGGGTACTTGTATATTGCAATCGACAAGTTCACAAAGTGGCCAGAGGTGGAAGCGGTGAGGAAGGTGACAGCGCAGTCAGCCATCAAGTTCTTCAAGGGGCTATTTTGCCATTTTTGGGTACCCAACAGGATCATCACCGACAACAGCACACAGTTCACAAGCAACGCCTTCATGCAGTACATTGAGGATCTCGACAGCAAGGTCTGTTTTGCTTCCGTGGCACACCCACAAAGCAACGGCCAAGCAGAGAGAGCAAATGCTGAAGTTCTGCGAGGCTTAAGAACGAAGACTTTTGATAGGCTGCACAAGAGTGGAAGGCACTAGATTGACGAGTTGCCAACGGTTCTTTGGTCGATCAGAACGACGCCAAATCGAGCCACCAGCGAGACACCCTTTGCCCTGGTTTATGGGGCAGAATCATTTCTCCCCATAGAACTCATATACGGGTCACCTCGAGTGCTCGCTTATGCTGAGCTTGAGCAAGACTGATTGCGGCAAGATGACGCAATGCTCCATGAGGAAGATCGTCTCCGGGCAGCTGTGAGAGCAGCACGCTACCAGCAAGCCTTGCGCCGCTACCATAGCCGCAAGGTTCATACCCGGAGCTTTGAGGAAGGCGACCTTGTTCTTCGGCACGTTTAGTCAGCCAAGAATTCCAACAAGTTGACACTGAAGTGGGAAGGCCCTTATCGGGTAACACGAGTCACCAGGCCCGGCGCAGTCTTCCTGGAGACCGAAGATGCCATTCCAGTGAGCAACTCCTGGAACATCGAGCATCTTCGCAAGTTTTACCCATAAGGCGCGGCTGCCGGGCCTCCCGGCAAGCCACCTTTTGTTCAAGCCTTGCCGGCAAGGCATGTAACCCTTTGTACAAAGCCAGGCGCAGACCCTGAGCACAAATAAACGAAACGCTGGCGCCCTAAGTCATAGCATGTAGGCTAGATTGAGTCTCTTCCTCGGTTACTGTTGATAGTGCTTAGCGGCGACTAACCCCTAGCGTAGAGGTCGAGTTTGCATCATTTTGTTCCTATCCATCATTTTTGGTACGCAGGGTACATGATATGTTTCCGCCAAGCCAAGTGGAAGGAAGATAACAAGCTAGCGCCCCAGGCCCGGCAAGCCGAGCTCACCGAGGGCAGAAGACACAAAGATCCACCCACGAGAAGTCAAGGTTGCCGGGGGCTATAGATTCAGATAAGTTTTCCCATCCCTTGTCGTGCATTTCTGTATGAAACTCGGGATGTATGGAACCTCGTTTTATTCCAAGGCTGTCGTGCTTCCCTCGTTCCTACCACCCAAGAGCTTCTTGGTTCGGAATATGGTTGTAGCCACGGCGGCAAGGAAGCAAGCATAGGGCCCACCCCCGCTTCATCCCTGCCTCCATCAAAGGCGTGAGTATGGGCGAATGGAGTGGGGGAACGGCAAGGCCTGCTGCCGGGCAACGATGCTTATATTAAAAATAACAAGGACTTGTTCCTTGGTATGGGCTTTGCTCACACGCACACACAAGACCTAGCAAGCACCGTTTTTCCATTAATACGTTCCATACAGGTACAGTAAGTACGGAACACAAACATGAACAGGGAGATTATAGGTTTTAGATCTAAATAAGGCCCGCAGGCTTACAAATTGAGAAAAGATAAGGTGCCCGTAATCCCTTTCTTGTCCCTCTCCTCAGGAAATGAAACAAGAAAGCAAAAGGGTAGAAGGAGCGCCTAGGAGAGGTACGAGCAGCAGAAGGCACCAAGAGAACATGCCGGCGGTCGCCTAGGAGAGGGTTGGCGGTGGTGGCGCCGGAGGGAGAGCTGGAAGATGAGGCAGGGGTCCATCAATACGCTATGAAGGCATCGGTGCCGTCATACTCCGACTTGACGGCCTGCTACCCGCCTTCTTCGCCTTCTCCGGCCTCCCTATGCCAGCCGCCCAAGGAGGCGACATCGAGAAGTTCAAGGAACCAGCGACACGGATGATGGGGTCGCTGGTGTCGCCCTGGAGCGGCGTGCCCGACACTTAGTCGGACCCGTCATCCTGCCGCCCGCTACCCTCGTCATTGCCGCCGCTGTCCTCCTTGCCACTCTCGCTCAAGGAGGAATCTTCATCATCAGAGGAGATCTCCACGCAGCACCTTACGCGAGTCCCGAAGTGCCCAAAGACCTTGATGGAGAGGGCGCCGCTCTCCATTAGTTTGAAATGGAGAGTGAGCCCCTCCGTCAGGCTATGGATGCGAGAAAAATTCTTCCACCCCTCGCGAAGGTACATGACCCGAGGGGCTGGGAACTCGACGTCGGCCCATGTGCCGCTGTTCCCACAACCCCTCATGTGTAGCCTCTATCAGATTTCGGGTTCCGGCCAACCCTTGAGGTTCAAGCACTGGGGTGCGCACGGAGATCACACCCTCAGCCTACCCATGTCTCACCGCCTCGCAAGGATCTAAACTACATGAAGGACAACACAAGGGACAGAAGATTTATACTGGTTCAGGCCACCATTGTGGTGTAATACCCTACTCCAGTTTGCGCTGTCTGGATTGCCTCTGCGGCTAATGACGAACAATACAAAGGAAGAACAACCTCGCGAGGGTATGTTCTTGGTTGGGACGATGAACTTCTAGGGGAGTTCAGTCACCTCTCTCTCTCTCTCTTTGGTTGATCTCTCGATGCCTCTACCTTGTGGGTGGCTAGTCCTATTTATAGGCGAAGGCCCCGGGCCTCTTCCCTAATATTGAGCGGGAAGGGCGCCAACAATTGGCCAATTTGAAGGGGAACATCTAGTACACTTATCCTGACTAAAGTTGGTCCTCGCCTTCCAAAAGACCCTGACGATGATGCTTGCTTGGGCTCCATGATGACCTCCGCTCTGCCGTCCTGCTGGTCTTGGTCTTGTTGCACCGAAATGGTTGCCTTTGCTTGATACCCTTGCCTGCGCTTGCCCCCTTTGCACCAAAGGGGAAACAAGGACTCTGCACAGGCCGGCGCCCGCCTGCGCTTTGGTCGTCATGGCTTGCGTCACGGGCACCTCATGAGGTACCCCTCCTTGATCTCTCCGCCTCCTCGTGTGCCAGCCTGACGAGGCCGTGCCTAAGGAAGCCTCCTATCATCCGCCCCGCGAGGCTTGGCCCCTCGCGAGGGTCTTGAGCATGTGTTGATGAAGATGGGCCATACTGGGCCACTCCTTGAGCCACGCCGCAGGCCGCATGCAGGCAAGTCTGGGTACCCCCGTTCCCAGAATGCCGACAGTAGCCCCCGGGCCCAAGGCGCGCTTGGACTTAGCCTAGCAGAGAAGCGAAGAGGCAAGTGCGAAGCGCTGCGGGCCCCAATAGCCTGCGGCCTTGGGTGCCGCGTGGCGGTTGATTGGACGTGGGCGTCCCTGTTCCCCCAAGCCTCCTTATTTTGTGCCTCAGCTAGGCGGACCCGCCGTTGTACACAATCTCCCCTCTTCTTGCCGCTCGCGCGCCTTCTGCTCTTCCTTATCTCGAGCTCCAGCCTCTGCTTCCAATCTAATCTCGCATCCTCCCCCTTCCTGTCGCCATGGCCCCGATGAAGAAGGGGAACGGGACAAAGCCCGTGCCCTCGCCTCGCCCGTCACCGTTGGTGGCTCCCGCTGTTGACCGGTCGATCATACTCAACCGGGAAGGCTCAGACAAGGTCAATTCCGCTATCGCCACCATCTTCAGCGAGTGCGGGAGGACGACGGTCTGGCCCGCGTCTCACTTCTCCATTGACAGAATAGCCACCGAGGTCCGGTAATTTGCCGATGCTCTGTGGGCGGGTCTGGTTCCCCCCTTTTCTTCAATGTTGTGCTTTCTCATTACCAGATCCACATGATGCATTTGGGTCCCGAATCCATTACTCTTCTTTCCGTTTTCACTTTTGTCTGCGAGGCGATGATGGGCATCCCTCCTTCAATTGCCTTGCTGCGCCACTTCTTCTCTTTGTGTCTCAGCGATCCTACCCAATGCTCGGGGTGTGTGAGCTTCCTTGCCGCACCAGAAACCGCGACTTCGGGAATTGACTTCAGCCTTCCTTCGCCCACGGCCGGGTTTCGTGAGCGGTGGCTGTACGTGGACGCTGGGGTGCCCAGCCCCCTGCTTTCGGAACCAACCGTGCCCGCTATCCCCAACTCGGGCTGGGGCCAGGAGACGCTCACGTGCCCCCGGCTCGTCTTCGTTTGGCATCGCTTCACGTACTTGAGGTCGCTCGATGTGACGGCACCCATGGTGGTGAAGGAGTTCCTCCTGAGCCGCATTGCCTTTCTGCAGCGTCATTCCCGACGTATGTGGGCCTTCGTGAGACGTGAAGACCGCATGAGGCTCCAAGAGGAAGATCTGACACCCGTAGTGCTGAGGAAGGTTCTCATGATCCTGACTGGGGACCCTTCTCCTGGCAGCATCCGGCATGGGGGCGCCCTGCTGTACCTTTGCTCGAATAGGGGCGATTTCGTGAAGTAGATGCCCAGCTTCGATGAATGGGGGTTGCGTCCCGTAGGCCTCAGGGGGCTCCACAAGGACCCAGTTGTTGTGGTTGCCCTTCCGGTTGCCCACGACGGCCCTTCCTCGAGTGGCGGAGTTGGGAGGCAAGGGACGTCAGGGGCTGAGGGGGCCGCCTTCGAGATGATGACGCCACACGGTACTCCTGAGGTGGCAGCTCCTGAGGTGGCAGCTCCTGAGGCCCGCCCTGCGGCGGCTGAAGGCACCGAGCCACGGCCTGTGGCTTCCGTGGCAGAGGCCCCCGAGGTCCCGGCCACCATCCTTGACGTGGCATCTGGCGACGTGTCTCTGGGCGAGGCCTTTGACGCCGGGCACCTTGACGCTTCTTCCTCGTTGCAAGCTGACCCCTGCACGAGCTTCTGGGTCGTTTTCGCATGGACTTCGAGGCTCTCAAAAAGAGAAGGGAGGCCTTGGGTGATGATTACCCTTGCCGCCTATTGAAACGCAGGAAGTACTTCGCCACCGATGTGTAAGCCTTTCCCTTCCTTTGCTCCTTATTCCCCTGCTGCTTCAGCTGACCATTACCCTGCAGGGCCCTTCTTGCCGAGTTCGTGGAGGTGACTGAGGAGCCATACCTCCAGGCCTCGCCCCCTCCACCTTCCCCAAGTGTCCCGGGCTCCAGCACTGCCCTTATGGTGAGGCTGGTTGGAGACGCGGGCCATCCTGCGGTGCGTCTTGGTTCTGCACCCCTCTTGACCATCTTTCGCGAGCCCTCCCGGGGCATAGCCAGCCTGCCCTGGGCTCTTCGACTAGTTGCGGACGGCGACTGGCTGAGGTCGGCCTTGCGATCTTCCTCGGAGGGGCGAACTGGCTCTGGGCCAGGCTTCTGGCGAGGCGCGTCCGGCCATCGCGAGGGCGCCAGCCCCCAGCCCCCTGCCCAGTGGGGGAGTGCTGATCCGTGGCCCTCCTCGCGCGTCCGAGGCGGAAGGAGATGCGGAAGACGTGCTTGAGTGCGCTCGGGAGCGCTGTGCCCTCCGCCAAGGGTTCCTCCGGAGGGCGGTGGACGCGGTGAGCCAGCTTGGTGTAGAGCTTGCTGACGAGGACGCGCGCCTTGAGGCCGAGGGCCTGCGCCTAGCTGAGGAGAGGCGCAAGCTGAAGGTGGCCGTTTCCCTTGCACGCCACCAGCGTGACCTCGACAGTGAGAAGGCCGAGGCGTCGTTGGCAGTTTCTCGGGAGGCCTGCTCCCGGGCTGTCGAGGAGGCTTAGGAGGCCAACCAGCATCACAGGGCCGCAGAAGAGCGGGCGTGGGAGCTCCGGACCCTGAGCAGCTCCCTGGAGCAACAGGTGGAGTTGCACGAGGCGGCCCTTGCATTGATGGAGGGAGGCTGGGAACTCCATTGGAAGCTGGGAAGATTTAGAAGACGCTTTTCGGGCCAACTTTCAGGGCACTTATGTCCGGCCACCGGATGTTGATGACCTAAGTCACATATTACAGCAACCCAGAGAGTCGGATCCCAAACTTTGGAACCAGTTCCTAATTAAAAAGAACCAAATCATGGATTGTCCAGACGCCGAAGCCTTAGTGGCATTCAAACACAACGTCCGTGACGAATGGCTCGCCCGACACCTTGGGCAGGAAAAACCAAAGACCATGGCACCTCTTACTGCACTTATGACCCACTTCTATGCGAGCAAAGATAGCTGGTTGGCTCATAGAAGCAACAGTTCCAGCGACCCCGGCACTTCTGAGGCCAGGGATGGCAATGGTAGACCACGACGCAACAAAAAACAAGCGTCGAAACATCAACGACGAAACAGAGGATACGATAGTAAACACTGGATTCAGAGATTCCAAACCCTATCAATGGAAGAAGCCGTTCAAAGGCAATAGGATGGTCCATCCAACTTGGACAAAATACTGGAGAGACCTTTCCAGATTCATGGCACCCCTGACAAGCCTTCCAACCACACTAATAGAAATTGCTGGGTTTTCAAGCATGCCGGTAAATTAAATACCGAACATAAGGGGAAAGGACCTCCAAGCAAGGACGATGGTGAGCCCCATCAGCCAAACACTGGGGGATAGAAGCAATTTCCCCCCGAGGTGAAAACGTTGAACATGATCTATGTCACCCACATCCCCAAAAGGGACCGCAAGCGCGCATTAAGGGATGTCTACACCGTAGAGCCCATCGCCCCAAACTTCAACCCATGGTCGACTTGTCCGATCACCTTTGATCGCAGGGACCACCCAACCAGTATCCGTCACGGAGGATCGGCGGCCTTGATACTTGATCCTATCAACGACTGATACCATCTCATCAGAGTCCTTATGGACGGCGGCAGCAGCCTCAACTTGATCTATCAAGATACTGTCAATAAATGGATATCGACCCATCAATAATTAAGCCTAGTAACACTACCTTTAAAGGAGTGATACCCAGCGTGGAGGCCCGCTGCACGGGCTCCTTAACACTAGAAGTAGTATTCGGCTCTCTAGACAACTTCCAACGCAAAGAACTGATCTTCGACATCGTCCCTTTTCGCAGCGGTTATCATGCACTGCTTGGACGAACAGCTTTCGCCCGCTTTAATACAGTCCCGCACCATGCTTATCTAAAGCTCAAAATGCCTGGACCGCGCGGCATCATCCTAGTAAATGGAAATATGGAGTGCTCCCTCCGTACGGAGGAGCACACTGCGGCCCTAGCAGCCGAGGTACAGGGCAGCCTCATCAAGCCAAACAGCTTATCGGTGATCAAGACCCATGACATTGCTAAGCGAGTCCGACCCACTTCACAGTCCGGTAGCTCAGTGGATCCGAAGCTTCAATATCAGTTTAGCCTCCGATGTCCGCCCCATAAGGTTGCTGCATACGTACCACATGTACATAACTACACACTTTAAATACCTTGGGCAAAGCCGGAGGCACACTGCAGAAAAGGTCCATAGTACGGCTTGACCCTATTCGGTAAATATTTTTTCTCACTTCAGGTTCATTGACAAACCTACCCAGTCTACGGTTGTACGGGGGCTCCTCTCTTGGTCCCTCTATCTTGCAGACGACCATCAACTCCTCCTTTCCAAGGATTCCCCACCAAGGAGAAACGGCGCACACATACGGCATGGAACCATTGGGATCTTCAAACCATTACTTTTAGGCCCTGTGTAAACCTTTCCCTTGTGTAAAATTTTGGAATGTAACATGGCCTCGATATTCGTGGCATCATCTGTAATAACACGTCTTGACATATTAATCAGGGTATAAAGGAAGCAGTTGATCACCACTTCTGTTTGGTACTATTCATTTTATATTATCATCTGTATTCCCTCCCTACTTCAGACTGCCACATGTGCTTTAGTCCGGCCTTAACACCGGGGGTTGTATTCGGCCTTGCACATTTTAAGTCTGAACACCTATAGGGAACTCTTCAGCATCCCGATATTGCATTATATGCATCGGACCTGAATCATGTCTTTGGTCCATAGTTGGGTTGCCTCGCTCCTGTGTTTACCACCTTACGTTTAGCTTGTTCGGCTAAGGTAGTAATGGGAGAACTACTGCGATTGTATTTCTGGTTCGTCCGGTCAAGTACCTCAGTAGAGAAAGCCGAAAACTGACTGGCATGATAAGCGACAGCTGGTCGGCGATCCGGTGACTTAGTATTATACTACAAATCGTTAGCGATTCACCCCGTGTTATACGAGGGGCTGGTCTTCGTCCAGCCGCGTGGAAAAGGCACCGCAGTATGGATAGCTGCACACTCACTAGGGCTAGTACTTAGCTCCACATTTAAAACTACTATGGCTAAGTGAAGGTAATAAAGCCACATAGTCCGATTGTCTGGTTCACCCGCAGACACCTCCTTTGTGGACCAAGATTCATCCATCACGATGCGCACATGCATGTGTCGGTTAGCACTAAATAGCCAATGCTCAAATAAATGAGATGCATGATATAGAAACATGTCATACATCATGAGAGGTTTTTTTATTATGCATAGCATAATGGAGACTCAAATTGTGTAATGCATCATGAGCAATATCTAGAGCATTGTTATTCATGGAATGCATATGGTGTACACTACCATGGGAATCATGCAAAGTATGAAATGCATCAAGATCTCCTAATATGTATGAGGAAACTATGGGGGTCTCCTCATGAGCATGAGTAGCAACATCACGTGGAGAGTATTGACAATATCCAAAACAATGCATATTTGGAACAATGTGATCATCGCATGGCATAGTAGATGAATTGCGCATATCATGTAAAGGAAGCATGGCAATATCATCACAAGAGAAGCAAAAGCCAATGACCACCATCTCGTCATCTCTGCCATAAGTGCAAATGGGATTGATTTTAATGGGGCATGCATAGTTACTATGTTGAGATTGTAATGATGCAATATGGGAGATCTCACTCATAGCATATGACAAGTTCAATGGATTGTCAAACATGAAGTGACCATTAGAATTTTCACATGATATCCTATGAAGCATAGCATCACAACTAGGCAGCTCAACATGCTCATCATCATATTCATCATAAAAAGGTAAGTCAAGGCATGAAGAAGTCTCACTAGCATGAAGCATGGGAATGGGTGGGTCAACATCATGGGAGCAATCGAAGTCAAGAGAGTCCACTAGTGGGAGAAGAGAAGCACCATCACCTATGTTACCTTTGGAGCGTGGCTCATGTATTGTAGGTGAGGTATTTAAGATCCACTTGTTGTCATCTTTGTCTTGATGGAACCATGTGGGGAGTGCATCATTGTCCACCATGGCCATTGGTTTTCCCATTGGATGGATGGACTCATCGAGGGTGGGCATGTCGTCATGTAGGAGACCTAGCACCAAAGAAGAAAACACACTAGGAGTAGAGGTTAAGTCATTAGAAATCATAGTGGCCTCACGTGCCGTCTCAACTACCTCACTCACTAAGTGTTGTGGCTCACTCACTCCCTCAAGGATGCTCTCACTCATATGGTTGGTGGAGTCGCTGAAATGGCGCTCAACCTCACATAGGATGTGTGGCATGCTCTCGTGTGTGGGGCTAGTTGTGTTCACGCTCATCCTCTGATAGGAAATGCTCTCCTCACATGGCACTTGGGGCATCTCGACATATGTTGGTGTCGGAGAGGTGTAGGTGCAAATGTCTCCATGCGTGATCGCGTAGCTTGACTTGGAGTATGAGTCCAATATGGGCGCCGTCTTCATGTTGTTGAAGAGGTTCACGCTTGTCACCGTAGTCGAAGGGGATTGCCCTTGCTCAACCGTCTTTTCCCCGTCTTGGTGTGGGAGGAACATATGATGTGGCACCTCGTAGCTCGTCTCCATGACCGAAAGGGGTTTCCATGCTTGGCCATCTTCCTTGAGGGGCTTCTGAAGATGGAAGTGTCGCCCTCGCTCATAGGTAGTCGCCTTGGACTTGATGAAGTCATTGTAGGCGTACTCGTGGGAAGTAGGCAAAGATGACGTACGTCCAAAGGCGAAGATGCCTTGATAGCACTTGGCGAAGATGCCAAAGTGGTTGTTGTAGCCGTAGCACCGTCTTGGTGGTGGTCATCTCGCGGTCTTCTATTTTTCTCATGAAGCTTGGACTTGGCGTGAAGTAGGACTTGTGCATTTGCGCTTGTGGAGCATCTTCATGATGATGATGTCATTGTCGTGCTTGAGCTCGTAGGCGTTCGTCGTCGTCGTGCACATGTTGCTTGGAGGTGACTTGCCCTTCATGACAATGTGGATCACAATTGTGACGGTGGTCATCACGAAGATGTGGACGTGGACGAATTGCACTTGCATCTTTTTCGCGCTCCGAAGACTTGTGGCTTGAATGTCACCGCCTTGAAGATGACGAAGGGGAAGAAGACTTGATCAAGGCTCTAATATCCTCCATGCTTGCATCTTGCTCCTCTTTATGTGCGGAAAGCTTCTTGTCAACGTACTCCCTTTTCCTTACTTCGGAGTGACGAATGTCGATGGAGATGTTCTTGATGCGCTCTCGCAATCTTGATTGTGCGCCTTGCATTTGTCGCTGTAGATCGAAGATTGACGCTTTGTTGATGTAGTTGTTCACGACATCGTTGTTGTCGTAGACCGGAGAGGAAATGCCTTGCCTATCCATCACAAGACTCGAGAAAATATGAGTGGGAGAAAGAGAAGAACTATACCAAATGTACCTTGACCAGTGTTGAAGATGGATCAATGATCACTCAAATGTGTAACAAGGAATAGCACAATTGTACCAATTCTTGCCGGTTCTCACACCTACACAAGTAAGGCTTTGGGTGGAGCTCAATGAGGATAGTGGCACAAAAATTTGATGCAAAATGTTAGCAAGAGTCAATAATGTTGAGAAAGATTCACAAATTTGCAAGCAAAACAATTAGACCAATAGCAATGAAAGGTACAAGGAAACACACACACGGATAGATAAATTGGGTCGTGCAACCAAGGAATGAGCACAAAATGGGGAATCCACGGAAAATGCTCGTGTTGCACAACTCAAGAGAGACGCTAGCACGATTGCTCTATAGGCGGATACGACACTTGTGCACAACCTATAGATGCAAAATGTAGCAACTTTTATCCCAAGTATGCTATGTATGTATGGTTCCCGGTGTTTCTCTCAAGATGATCCAAGATGATCAGATGTGACAATCTTATGTCAATGGTATGATGCTATGGCACTTGCTTACAAGCGCTTTGCCCTGTCTTTTTCTTTGCTTAAAAGCTTATTCTTTTTTTATGGCCACTTTGCCAAATGCACAAACCAATATAGCAATTGTGTATACGCGGGAACAAACTTGTGACACAAGATATCATAGCAATATATGCACCACGATGATATGGTATGTATGCTATGGGAAGTATAGATCACTAATGTGCACAAGTAACGTTGCCAGCAATACTCAAATGGCTAGTCTCAATAGGCAAGTAACGCCAAATGGGCTAGGGGTTAACAATGCAATGGCAAGAGGAATATACAATGGAGGGATACCACGATACCAAGATGATATGGAGGTTACCGTCCTTGGCGATGATGAGTGGCGGTGTTCTTGATGTAGAAACCAAGATGATGGAGACTCGTCCCTAAGTAGCGGAAACACCTTAGGAAACGGAAAAACCACGAACTCAAAATCTCAAACGTCAAATGTCAAAATGGTGGTAGTGGAAAGTGGTGGCGGTTTGCACTTGGCAATGCGGAAGTGAGGTGATAGGCTATACACGTGTCGAAGTTGAAGTTGTCGTCCCTAAGTAGCCAAAACACCTTAGGAGACACAAGCCACAACTCAAACAAAATTGGGTTAAGTTGGGGTGGAAATTTATTGTGGGCACATCTATGCAGAAGTGGTGGTGGTGGTTGATGATGAAGCAATTGTCCCTAAGTAGCCGTAACACCTTAGGAGACTCGAATCACTAGTCAAGGAACCACTAATGCTATGGCAAGCAAAATGGGTTAGGTTGCGGAAGTCGGTGGTGGTAATGCGCATGATATGGTGGAGGGCCTAGGCAAAGATGCCAATATTCACAAAATTTTATGGAGTCAAAGGATGTTGCAACCTATCTATATGGATGGGGGGTGTCAATAGCTACTCAACGAGCTAAAGAACGCGAAAATCGGACTCCGGATGTGAAAGTTATGGGCAAAACGGTGAAACACCGAAGGCTGAAATGACAGCGGGCAGACATCCGGGGGTTTGGCCGGATGTCCGGGACCTGATGTCCAGAACCTTGCGCGGAAATGCACTCCAGGAGCCGGATGTCCGGGCTAATGGGCAGATGTCCGGGCTGGCCGGATGTCCGGTGGTCGGGCCGGATGTCCGGGCTCCAAATCCGAGGATGAACTCGAGGAACTCGATTTTGGGGCGGAAATTGATGATTTCGGGGGCAAAATTGGAGAGATTTCGTGGATGGAAAGTGGGGAAACTTGGAGAGATGCTAGATCCACTCGAAACCAAGAAAATCCATGGATCAAAATCAACAAAACATCATCAAACCAACAAATAACAAAAAAAATTGGGGGCTCTTTTTGGTGGGGATTTTCGGATTTAGGACGAAATCAACAAAATCAAGCTAGAATACACGGGGTAGGGGCTCCAAAAACGTGATCAACGTGGCTCATGATACGAAGATGATGTAGGGCGGAACCCTAGGGGCCGATCTTTCACGTTTTGAGAGGATCCCTACGAGGAACATGACGAACGTGCGAAAGGAAACAAGGGAAATCACGGGGGAACACAAGAGAAAATACTCAACCAACACGAATATGATCACACATATGCTAGATCCAAGAAACACAAAGAGAAACACGGTCCAAATCCAACAACGGACAATACAAGTGGCGGTAGCTCATCTCCGAGAGGAGGTCTTGAATCCACGAGGGATCTTCCTGTAAAGGGGTCTTGAATCCATGGTGGATCTTCTCCGAAGAGGCCGCGGTCTCTCACGAGGAGAAGATCCATATGGATGAGCAAAGCTCTATCTCAAATGAGCTAATCCTTTTCTAACCCTAGCTAGGAGGAGGTGGGGGAGTATATATAGTCGTAGTACAAGTTGGGGATGAAGTGAAGAGGTACATGGGTCGCTGGCCCGTTACACTGCGCGCAGGGGTGGCCGGATGTCCGGGCTGAGGGCCGGATGTCCGGCGGCTCACGAAGAGCCAGACGTCCGGGCTGGAGTTGCCCGATTCCTGTACTCTCTGGATAGGTGGGGCCGGATGTCCGGTCAAAGAGGCTGGATGTCCGAGGCTTCGGGAGGAGCCGGATGTCCGGGGCATGTGGCCGGATGTCCGGGCTGTCGGGGGGGCTTCCAGATGCATTTTGTGATGGAGGCCGGATATCCGGGGGTCGGGCCGGATGTCCGGGCTGGGACCGGATGTCCGGGCTAGGGCCGAATGTCCGGCCGCTGTAGCAGTTGGCTCTTCTTCCTTCTCCTTCCTTTGGTTCCGCGCACACTTGGCCTTGGTTCTTGGGCTCTCCATGATCTCCTCGGGTGTACCTTGTGTCCAGTGGCACATAGTCGAGGTCTCATCATATGTATCCTTGGGGCTTGGAGAGTAGTCAGAGTGTACATGGGGATGAACGTGGGATGCTCCGCATCAGAACGGGTCAACATCAGCAACACCGCCTCTCATCATCACCAAGGACGGTAACCTCGACGACACAATTTTATATTCCCCTTGCAAATTGCATTGTTAGCCCCTAACCCATTTTGTGTTACTTGCCTATCAAGACTAGCCATTTGAGTATTGCCGGGCCACGTTACTTGTGCACATTAGTGATCTACACCATCCATTGCATACATACCATATCATATTGGTATCATATCTTGTGTCACAAGTTTGTTCCCGCATATACACAATTGCTATCTTGGTTTGTGCATTGTGCAAAAGTGGCCATAAAAAAGAGAAGAAGAGAATAAGCTTTTAAGAAAAAGATAATAGCAACGAGCTTGTAAGCAATAGTCATAGCATCAAAATATATCATATAGTATCATATCCGATCATCTTGGATCATCTTGAGAGAAACACCGGGAACCATACATACATAGCATACATGGGATAGAAAGTTTATCCATTTTGCATCTTATAGGTTGTGCACAAGTGTCGTATCCACCTATTGAGAAATCATGCTAGCGTCTCTCTTGAGTTGTGCAACACGAGTGTTTTTCGTGGGTTCAACATTTTATGCTCATTCCTTGGTTGCACGACCCCATTTATCTATCCGTGTGTGTGTTTCCGTGTGCCACATATTGCTATTGGTCTACTTGTTTCGCTTGCGAATTTGTGAATCTCTTTCAACATTATTGACTCTTGCTAACATTTTGCATCAAATTTTTGTGCCACTATCCTCACCGAGCTCTAGCATAAGCTTTACTTGATAGGTGTGAGTGAACAAGTCCGGTACCAATTCCACTATTCTTTCATTCACATTGAGTGAAACGGGATACATCCTCAACTTTGGGAAAACGTAACTTGGTATTGTTTATCTCATTTCCTACTCACCTCTACTCATGTCTTGTGATGTATAGGCAAGGTATTTCACCTTCGGTCTACAACAACAACGATGTGTTCGATGCCACGAAAAACAACTCCGACGCCAAGATGCAAGCTCAAATGGAGGAGATCAAATCCCTCATCAAGTCCTACAAGCGATCTTCCTCATCTTCGAGAAGACGCTCAAGAGCACATGCTTCTGAGCTACCATCTCCGGCAAATCACATTGGCATCGACACCATCATCATCAAGAACGTGAAGGTCAAGAGCTCAACACCAACAACCACTCAACGACTTCACCATCTCCCTTGGCATCTTCGCCAAGCGACTTCAAGGCATCTTGGCCTACGGACATACGACATCTTCGCCAACAAGAACCTCAAGGCTACACTCAAGAGAAGCTCCCCAAGCTCAAGTCCGCGACTTCCACGATCTACTATGACCTTGACATAGACCATGCGATTCCTTTTTATGGGACTCAAGAACCCGAGGAGTATCTCAAGTGGGAGTGTTTGATGGACGACTACCTCAAGCTACATCAAGTCCCTTCCGAAGATCAAGTGAAGTGCGCCACAAGAAACTTCCACGACTACGCCTCGACATGGTGGCTTCACACACCTTAGGGGTACTACGAGATGAGTTGGCCCAAGATGAAGAGAGCTTTGCAGTGAGAGTTCATGCCTCCAACCTACACGGAACAACTTCGACGCCAATTGGAGAACACCATCCAAGGATCCATGTCCATCGACGCGTACTTCAAGGAGATGAAGATTGCCTTGCGACGAGCCGGCATGGACGACCCCATTTCGATGAAGTTCAACTTCATGATGGGATTGAACACCGACATCTCCAAGACTATCTTCCTCGAGAACTACAAGTCCATCAACGACTACTAAATTGGTGCTCTCAAGATAAGGTACCCATTTTACATGGATATAATCATTCTTGGAGCTTGGGCCATTTGGATCACCAGAAACAATAAAATCTTTGAGAATATTGCACCTTCTTTCCAAGGGTGGAAGTTCATTTTTCTGGAGGAACTGAAGCTTCTCAAATATAGGATGAGGAAGAAGCATGAGAGGCAATTCTCAGTTTGGCTTGATGGCCTGTTGTAATTTTTCTTCTTAGGCTATTTAGCTGTTTAGCTTCTTTCTCTCCTTTTTCTTCCTTTCTTCTTTTATTTTGCTAGTCTTTTTAGGTCTTTAGCCTTTTTTTGTTTCTTGGGCTTATCTCAAGCCTTTCAGACTAATTTCTTGTTCTACTTTATTTTAAAAAAAATTGCAGTGGGGTTTTACCCTACTGTTTATAGTCAAAAAGGTGGAAGAAGAACTCATGAAGGCCAAGGCTTCTCCACCCCAAGCACACTTCATGGTGATCAAGCTCTATGACAAGCATGAGGCTAGTACCACCACGATGTCCAAGCTCGATGAGCTCCAAGACGATGCTCACAAGTGTTACTTCACCGTCATCCCTCTTTGTGGCGTTGATGATGCCGAGTCTACTTCGACTCTTTTTCAAGACGGTGCGGCGATGAGTATGACTATGGAGACCTTCAAGGACCAAGCTTTGGAGGTGAGCGACAAGGTGGCGAGCAAGGATGATGCTTCCATCTTAGGAGGCGAGAGTGATGATGTGCCATCTCCGGCCTTCATCCACGGTGACTGCAACGAGATGATCGAGCATGGGATTTTCCCTTCGGTCATGGAGGAGAGTGAGGATGTGCCATCTTCGGCCTTCATCCACGGCGACAACGACGAGATGGTTGAGCATGGGATTCTCCCTTCGACCACGGCGACGTATGATGAGTTGAGTGACTTTTGCCAGCATATTGAGAGTAAGAGTGACTTCACCACTAGCCCCATATATGACGAGTTGCCCCACTTCCCATGTGAGGAGAGCCACAACCCCCACCACTTGAGTGAGATGAGTGACTCCACCATATGCGACTTTCAGTGCACCTATTTTGAGGGAGTGAGTGAACCACCACATAGAGAGAGTGTGATAGTTGATAGGTCTCGTGAGGCCATTTGCATTTCTAACAACTTGACCTCTACTTCTATTGTGTCCTCTCATTTGGTGCTATGTCCCATTTATGACGACACGCCGATCCTTGACGACTTCATCCTCCCTTTGGACAAGACGATGGCCATGGTGGAATATGATCCACCCCCCACATGGTTCCATCAAGATGAAGATGACCACCATTTGGTATTTCCCACCTCACCTACACCACTTGAGTGGAATGAACAAGGTAACATAGGTGAAGGTGATGCTCTAGTCCCACTAGTGGACATTCTTGACATTGATTGCTTTCATGATGTTGATCCACCTAGTACCATGCTTCATGCTAGTATGACTTCCCCATGTGATGATTTGCCCATTTATGATGAGTATGATGATTCTCATGTGGAGTCTATTAGTTGTGATGCCATGTTACATAGGTTTCTTGTGACAATTCTTTAGGTCACATCATGTTTGATAATCCGCTTGACTTGTCATATGCTATGCATGAGATCAACCATATGTCTTATTTGCAATCTCTTCATAGTGAGTATGCATTTTCCATTAAAATAAACCCAATTTGCACATATGGCATAGATGACAAGCCCATGGTTATTGGCATTTCTTTTTCTTGTGATGATATTGATATGCTCCATTTGCATCATTTATCTCATATGCCATGCCATGACCACCTAGCTTCGGATATGCATTGTTTTGGATGTTGTCCATTTTCTCCATATGATGTTTCCAATGTTGTTCATGAGGAGACCCCCATAGTTTCCTCATACATGTTAGGAGATTTTGATCCATCCCTTCCATTGCATGATCCCCATAATTGTGTGCACCATATGCTCCCCATGAACAAACATGCTATTGATGTGCCATATACTTGCATTCTCAATTTGTGTCCCCTTCGTGTCATACATAATAACTATTCTTTCATGGTGGATGAAATGTTCTTATACCATGCATCAAATTTCTTTGAGTGATGCTTATCTTGTGCTAACTCACATGTTCTTATACCATGCATCAGTTGCCACAATTTGGCAAGTGAAGAACTATGCTCCAAGCTTCAATTGGTCAAGATGAAGTAGCCGCACCCATACAAAGTCCAATGGCTAAGTGACTCCGGTACTATACGAGTTGGGCAAACGGTCCAAGTCTCCTTCAAAATTGTTGCATATGAGGACACGTTGGAGTGTGATGTCGTCCCAATGTCCGTTTGCCACCTCCTTCTTGGTCGACCATGGCAATTCGACTGAGGTGTCATTCACAATGGGCGTACCAATCACTATAGCTTCAAGATGAAAGGGAAGGAATATGTGCTAAGACCTATGTCTCCTAGTCAAGTGATAGCCGACAAGCAAGCAACCCATCGTGGAGAGAAGAGTAAGAAAGTGATCCACCAAAAAGTGAGTGAGAGCCACAAGCCAAACTTGAGCGCCTCTTCGCCTAGAGAGAAAAACCTAGTCCTATTTTCCACCAAAAGTGAGATGAGAGAAGTGTGAGAGAACCCATCAAGTGTTATGCACTTTGTCCTTGTGTGCAAGGATGGGGACCCAAAAACTAACACCTCTCACGATTTACCTTTAGTGTTTCAATCTCTTTTGCAGTAATTCCAAGATGTTTTCCCCGATGAGCTATATCCGGGTCTACCTCCTCTACGAGGCATTGAGCATCGAATCGACCTCATCCCCGGAGCGCCCCTACCAAACAAAGCTCCATACCGCGTCAACCCCGAAGAAACTAAGGAGATCCAACGACAAGTACAACAACTAATCAACAACGGTCATGTACGTGAAAGCTTAAGCCCTTGTACCATTCCCGTTATACTTGTGCCCAAGCAAGATGGTAGTTTTCGCATGTGCTCCGATTGTAAACCCATCATGATGATGGCATGACTACCTTGGATACGACCAAAAATTATTGCATACATGCATATTTGTCAGGTCATTTCTAGTGCAAACTATTCAATAATCTATTTATGTTATCCAGAACAAAAATACTTCACACACTTTTGTGTTTTGTCTAATTGCAGGTGTATGGGACATTTGTACAATCCACATATGAAGATAAGGGAAAAGGAGAAGCTTAGTTTCTGTTCAAAAAGTCCTCTCACGTCACTTTTGAGCTAAGAGAAGATAGAGTCCAAGTCTCTCACGTTCTGGATTCAGATTTGGACTGCACAGACATACCTGACTCAAAATGCAAACAACTTTTTCATACGGACTCCGAATTGGGTGACTCTTTTTTTGTTGAAAACTAGATTTCGTGCACTTTCCAACCCAATTGGATTCACATTCAAATTCATCCGGAGCGTTGAGTTATGGATGAAACAATCTGATGCTGTAGCAGAATCCGAGTCAAACTACAAGTCCAAAGGTGTTACATCACCTCCACTTGGGCCCATTGGTCTTGTACGACCTAGGGTTAGTTTTAGGATGCCATGGGATGTCCTCCCACCTCCTTGACCGCCATCCCTTGCTCCTATATAAGTAGATCCATCTAGTAGCATTTCCCTGGGGATTTTGTTTAGTTAAAAGTTAGCCATTGCAACTTCATGTACTTCGTTTGTGTCCAACGACCAGACAAAGACCGCTTACGGATCCCCGCCATTATTAATACTTCATCCATATTCGCAATACTCAGATTGCTTTATCATATTCTTGCATGTTCTTCGATTGCTTGCAGGAATAGACCTTCGTAGTCAGGCTAATCATGCTTTCAGCATCGTCAGTAACATCGGGAGATTGGTTTAGTGATTGCTAAGGCACAACGTCGTGCACGTTTGTAGTCGGATCGTCAATGTCGTCTCCACCAAATCGAGAGTTATCATCTCATCGAAAGATCGGACACCCTCGCCTCTATCACATCAATGCTATTACCGTTCGTTATAGGTATCCCATTCCTCGCTTAGATGATATGCTTGATGAACTTAGCGGTGCCACCATTTTCTCAAAAATTGATCTCAAAAGTGGCTATTATCAAATCCGCATACAAGAAGGTGATGAATGGAAAATCGCTTTCACAACTAAATTTGGCTTGTACGAGTGGTTGGTTATGCCTATGGGTTTATCGGAAGCTCCTGAAACTTTCATGCGTCTTATGAATTGTGTGCTTCGACCTTATATAGGAGTGTTTGTTGTGGGTTACTTTGATGATATTCTTGTATTTAACAAATCCATGAAAGAGCATCTAAAGCATGTTAGGGCTGTTTTGTAAACGCTTTGCAAGGAACGTCTTTATGCCAACATGAAAAAATGCACGTGGTGTTGACAAACTTTTTATTCTTGGGTTTCGTTGTATCTTACAAGGGTGTCCATGTTGATGAATCTAAAATTGAAGCAATTAAAACTTGGCCCCAACCAACCAATTTGCAACAAGTGCGTAGCTTTCTTGGTTTCGCTGGTTTTTATCATCGCTTTGTGAAAGATTTTAGCACTATTGCCGCTCCTTTGCATTCCTTGAGTAAGAAGAATGCTCCTTTTGTTTGGGGATCTTTACAATCCACCGCTTTTGATGAGCTCAACTCTTTGCTTACTCGTGCTCCGATTCTTGCTTTGCCCAACTTTGACAAAACTTTTGAGGTTCATTGTGACGCAAGTGGTACCGGAATTGGCGGAGTTTTGATGCAAGAAAAAATGAGCCATTGCATATTTTAGTGAAAAACCCTCCGATGCTCAACTTAACTATCCCATCTATTGATGAGGACACGACTACCTTGGATACGAACAAAAATATTTGTCAGGTGATTTCTAGTGCAAACTGTTCAATAACCTATTTATATTATCCAGAACAAAAATACTTCACACACTTTTATGTTTTGTCTAATTGTAGGTGTATGGGACATTTGTACAATCCACATATGAAGATAAGGGAAAAGGAGAAGTTTATGTTCTATTCAAAAAGTCCTCTCACGTCACTTTTGGGCCAAGAGAAGATAGAGTCCAATTCTCTCACGTTCTGGATTCAGATTCGGACTGCACAGACATACCTGACTCAAAATGCCAACAAGTTTTTCATACGGACTCCGAATTAGGTGATTCTTTTTTGTTGGAAAGTAGATTTCGTGCTCTTTCCAGCCCAATTGGATTCACCTATAATTCATCCGGAGCGTTGAGACATCAACGAAACAATCATACGCTGCAGCAGATTCCGAGTCAAACAACAAGTCCAAAGGTGTTGCATCACCTCCACTTGGGCCCATGAGCCTTGTACGACCTAGGGTTGGTTTTAGGCTGCCTTGGGACGTTCTCCCACCTCCTTGGCCGTCACCTCTTGCTCCTATATAAGTATATCCATCTAGTACCTTTTGCTTGGGATTTGTTTAGTTAAAAGTTAGCCATTGCAACTTCGTGTACTTCGTTTGTGTCCAACGACCAGACCTAGACCGCTTACGGATCCCCACCTTTATCAATACTTCATATATACTCGCAATATCAGATTGCTTTTATCATATTCTTGCTTGTTCTTCGATTGCTTGCAGGAATAGACCTTCGTAGTCAGGTTGATTGTGGTCCGGCGTGGTCAATAACCTCTCGAAGTTGGTTTAGCGATTGCTAAGGCGCAACGTCGTGCACGTTTGTAGTCGGATCATCAAAGTCATCTTCACCAAATCGATAGTTATCATCTCATCGAAAGATCGGGACACCTCCGCCTCTATCATCTATGACAAAGAATTGTACGCTTTAGTGTGTGTGCTACATGTTTAGGAACATTACCTTAGACCTCATGAGTTTGTCATCCATGCCGATCATGAAGCGCTGAAGTACTTAAAAGGCCAAACTAAGTTGAACAAGCATCATGCCAAATGGAGTGAATTTATTGAATCTTTCCCCTATGTGATCAAGTACATTAAAGGTAAGGAAAATGTAGTTGCGGATGCACTTTCACGCATATGCACGCTTCTCACTAGACTTGAGTTGAATGTTTTTGGTTTTGAGCACATCAAAGACTTGTATGCTAATGATCCATCTTTTGCTACTCCTTATGCTAAATGTTTGACGCATACTTCTTGGGAACGATATTACATCAAAGATGATTATCTTATGAGAGCTAACAAACTTTGCATTCCCGAGTCTTCTCTTCGTTTGCTCCTTTTGCAAGAGGCTCATGGAGGCGGACTCATGGGAAACTTTGGACGTGACAAGACATTCGCCACGCTCTCCAAGAACTACTTTTCGCCCAAGATGTTTTGCGACGTCTCATGTTTCACCAACCGATGCTCTACATGTCGCAAAGCTAAGTCCAAAGCTCATTCCCATGGTCTTTACATGCCTCTTCCTATTCCTTATCAACCTTGGGAAGACATTAGCATGGATTTTGTACTTGGTTTGCCTCGAACTCAAAATGGAAAGGATTCCGTCTTTGTTGTTGTGGACCAATTTTCTAAGATGGCACATTTCATTCCTTGCAACAAGATAGATGATGCTTCACATGTCGCCAATCTCTTTTGTAGGGAAATCTTGCGACTCCATGGAGTACCAAAGACAATCGTCTCCGACCGCGACGTCAAGTTCTTGAGTTACTTTTGGAAGACGCTATGTGCCAAGCTCGGAATCAAGCTCTTGTTTTCATCCGCATTCCATCCTCAAACTGACGGCCAAAAGGAGGTGATGAACCATACACTCTTCACTCTACTTCATGTGATAGAGGCAAACGTGTCCCGTCTTTCGATGAGATGGTGGCTATCATTTTGGTGGAAGTCGACATTGACGATCCGACTACGAACGTGCGAGGACATCGCGCCTTAGCAATCGCTAAACCAACTCCGAGAGGTTATTGACCACGCCGGAGAACAATCAACCTGACCACGAAGGTCTATTTCTTGCAAGCAAATGAAGAACAAGCAAGAAACTATGATTGCAATCTGGATATTGCGAATAACAGAGGAAACCATTATTAATGAAGGTTGGGTTCTGTGACGCCTTTGTCTGGTCGTTGAACCCAAACGAAGTACGCGAAGTTGCATCTATGTCGAACTTTTAGTCTAAACAAAACCCAAAGTCTAAACGATGCCCTAAGGGCTGTATTTATGGAGGAAGAGGGGGGAATTTCATTCCCCTTAGTGGAGGGGTCCGAAACCAACCCTATCTCTTGTTTCCCCACACACACGGACTCTAAAAATAGCCTATACTTATGTATTTTGACATTACATGGGCCTGGCCCAATAAAAAGGGGACGCAGCACCTAGAATAGCCTCTGGACGAAATTTATAAAGTGGCATCTTGTATATTTTGTCCAAGGCTTCATGCACTCATTATGGTGGCTTCAAAGTCCTGAAATCATCACTTGTAACTCTGGTCTTGTTCCTCTTGCACATGACATCATCTCCGTGCTTGGTCTTGCTCCAATGTTCATCCTTCTCCAAGCTAGGCACTTCATTTGTAAGCAAAACAAATGTAGCCAATTTAGGCAGCATCATATTCTCATGAGCATTAGAATCATTACCAAGAAACAAAAGTACCTGGTAATTTAATTGGCGTGCGCGAGCTCTAGTAATTGGTCCAGTATGTATAGCAACAGGGGCTGTGGGTGTAACAATGGTATTGATGTCCTCATCACATGACAATAGCTCGAGCAAAGGCTATCGAAGATAAGGTGAACTCGCTCATCTCCGAACTCCCTCTTTCAACTCACGAGACATGGCTACTACCTCATACGGAAAATCTATATGTGATCAGGTGCTTGGAGGAGAGCCATGGAACAACTACATGGAAGGACCAAGACGGCGAGGACACCAAGCGTGAAGATCAAGAAGAAGAGCTACTTTGGAAGCTACAGTCCCCGGACGACCGGCCTGGCCCAAACGTCCGACCCCTGGAGGATGCTACAGCCAACAAAAGAGAAGCCAGCCAGAGCTACAGGCCCTGGACGACCGGCCCAGCTCGAACGACCGGCCACTCCCAGGCTCCGGACGACCGAGCCCTTCCGGACGTCCGTGCACCTGACAACAGAACCAAAATCACGGAAATCTGAGGAAGTCCGGACGTCCGTGCCATCGACCACAGAACGAAATCTACGGACATCCGAGGAACCCTGGACGTCCGAGACCCCGTGAGCCTCCGGACGACCGGCGCCCCACGGACGTGCGGACCCTAGCTGCGTCCAGCTGCGGGCTGAGGCCCATGTACCCCTTCACTTCGCCCCTCATTTGCACTATGACTATAAATAGACCACTCCCACCTCCTAGATAGGGTTAGCATTGGTTTAGCTCATTTGAGATAGAGAATTGCTCATCCGTACCAGATCTACTCCTCGTGAGGGACTGCACCTCTTCGGAGAAGATCCACCTGGATTCAAGACCTCCATCCGGAGAAGACAATCAAGACCTACTCACGGAGAAGAACGGTTACTCTTGTATCGTCCCTTGGTGACTTTGGATCTCATGTTACTTTGTGCCTCGATGATCTAGCACTTGTGTGATCATATTCGTGTCGGTTGAGTGTTTCTCTTGTGTTCCCCCGTGATTTCCCTCGTGTTCTTCCGCGCATTCTTTGTGTTCCTCGTAGGGATCCTCTCCAAACATGAAAGATCGGCCTCATAGGGTTCCGCCCTACATCACAAAATCTTTCATTTGCACAACTATGAGGAAGAGAAGAAGATCGCTATGGCATCACTTGAGTTCATAGAGTCCAAAGTGTCCTCATATGCGCCAATCTTGAAGGAGACTTGGACCTTATGCTCAATGCATATAGTGCCAGAATTGCTTAGCCATTGGACTTTGTAGGGGTGCGGGTGCTTCATCTTGACAAATTGTAGCTTGGAGCATAGTTCTTCACTTGCCAAGTTGTGACAACTACCTCCATCGATGATGACCTTGACGGACCATCCATTGATGCTGGCCTTTGTGTGGAAGATGTGGCATCTTTGGTCTTCGTCTTGTTGATGTTGAAGAGTCAAGACTTTGGAGACAACGAGAGCGGGGCTCGAATCCTCATCAGAAAAGACTTGATCATCTTCATCTTTGTTCACGCGCCGGTGCATGGCCACTTGCTCAAGGGCTTCTATTTCCTCTTCACTCATGGAGTCATAGGTTCCATCATCGTTGAGGATCATGGTGTGCTTGTTGGTGCATTGGAAAGACTTGTGGCCTTGGCCGCCGCAAGTGAAACACTCGAAGGAGCTTGTCTTGATGGTCTCATCGGTTGGAGTAGATGATGAAGCGCACGGCTTGCAGTTACTTGTAGTAGGAGGAAGACGACTTGAGCTTGTCGAAGTTTTCTTGTAACTTGACGTGTCGTCGTTGCTTGTAGATGGCTTGGTTGAGGTAGAAGTTGGGGGAGTCGCTGAAGCTTGGGTGTTGGAGAAACAGTAGGTCTTGGATGAGTACTTGTGATGAGGACATCAATACCATTGTTACACCCACAGCCCCTGTTGCTTTACATACTGGACCAATTACTAGAGCTCGCACATCCAATTAAATTACTAGGTACTTTCGTTTCTTAGTAATGATTCTAATGTTCATGAGAATATGATGCTGCCTAAATTGGATACATTTGTTTTGCTTCCAAATGAAGGGCCTAGCTTCGAGAAGGATGAACATTGGAGCAACAAAAAGCATGGAGATGATGGCATGCGCAAGGGGAACAAGAACGGAGTTACAAGTGATGATTTCAGGACGTTGAAGCCACCATAATGAGTGCATGAAGCCTTGGACGAAATATAAAAGATGCTACTTCATAACTTTCGTCCAGAGGCTATTCTAGGTGCTGCGTCACCTCATTATTGGGCCAGGCCCATGTATTTTCGAAATACTTGAGTATAGGTTGTTTTTAGAGTCCGTATGTGTGGGGAAACAAGAGATAGGGTTGTTTTCGGACCCCTTCCCCAAGGGCCACGAAATTCCCCCCTCTTCCTCCATATATACAAGCCTTAGGGCGTCGTTTAGACTTTGGGTTTTGTTTAGATTAAAGTTCACCATAGCTGCAACTTCGCGTACTTTGTTTGTGTTCAACGACCGGACTAAGATGTCACAGAACCCCATCTTGATCAATAAAGCTTTCATCTTATATTCGCAGTATCCAGATTGCAATCTCAGCTTCTTGCTTGTTCTTCTTTTGCTCGCAGGAAACAGATCCTCGTGGTCAGGTTGATCGTGCTCCAGCATGGTCAATAACCCCTCAGAAGTTGGTTTAGCGATTGCTACGGCGCGACGTCACGCACGTTCGTAATCGGATCGTCAAGGTCGACTCCCACAGAAAACGAGAGCCACCATCTCATCGAAAGACGGGACACCTTTGCCTCTATCAAGTGGTATCAGATTTCCAGGTTGCTCGGTGAGATTTTACAGTTTTTCGTAGTTTAGATCGAGTCTATTCTTCATACCTATAGTCCACGAAAAAACCACAGAAAAAATTAGGGTTAGTTCATCATATCCGAACCAGTCTGAGCCATTGCATAATCTTTTCTGTATTTGCGTTGTTGAATTTGTGGTTGCTTCTTCATGTCAAGTTGCTGGTCTTAGGTCTAGTTCTTAGAGTTTCGAGTTCTATTCACAAGTCGTCACACCGCCGCCGCACCATCATCATTGCCCTGCCATATACCACCACCGCTTATCCACTACTTCTCTGAGTCCATATACACCACCGATTAGAGTCCATATACCACCATCAATCCGAGTCCATATACCACCACCGATCCGAGTCCATATACCACCACCAATCCGAGTTCATATACCACCACCAATCCGAGTCCACATATAGCACCATCATATACCATCACTAGTGCGAGTTCCACCAGATTCATCTCCGCCACCAGTCCTAGTCCGAGTCCAGTATTTGTTCCTTTATCTTTGAGTTCCAGAGCACGTGATACTACGAATCGTGAACAATTCGGATTCCCCAACTTTCGTGCTACCCATACATGAAAAATAGTTCCAGTTTCAAAAAAAAATTGTAGTTCAAAAAAAAAAATAGTTCCTGTCTGGAAAATTCTGGCTAGGCAGTTTTTAGGCCATTTGTAGACTTTTTCGAAAAAAATTCTTCCAGAGCAAAAAAAAGAGAAAAATGTGCAAAAAAAGTGAAAAAAGAGGAAAAAAATTCAGAGTGTGCTCCTCCCTTGATTACGTGCTGCGCTGTGATTTTGTTAATGTTCTAGGCTCGCGTCTCTAGCACGGTCTAAGCCTAGGACCAGCACAGTATCATCGTTGAGCGTTTATTCGACATTGCATCTCTGAATTGATTATTGCTGACCCTTTTTGCTACCATATTATAAGCCTTCCTAGCTCCACATACATCTACGTCGTGCATTTGACTCTCCCTGGTAATCGCTCTATCCAAGCTTTGAGAGTTTTGACTACAACGGTTGCCGATCACCACCTGCTGCTGGGTAAGAATTGGTAAGAATTTGAGATCCGCTTGACGGATTTGTGACACCCCACCACCACCATATTCCAGTAGTCTGTAGGATCATATTCTTGTCTGTTTCTATTGCTGCTAACTATGGCAGGAACAGAAGCCGACGAGATTGACTGGGAGAACATGACGAACAAGGAGCTTCATGATAAGTTTCATCAAATGTTGGGTCAACAGGTGGAAGACGGGATGGACAGCTTTAGAAAGGCATTGGAGAGGATGGATGACATTGAGAAGACCATTGACACCAAGTTGGACGCCAAGTTCGATGAATTACTCAAACGTCTCCCACAACCGGTTCTACATTGTGAGACAGTAGGGCGAGCACAGCGTGTTCCTATTGAGCCAGGACAAAATTTTGGTGCCGCTGCTACAACTGTTGGTGCTTCTGTAGTTCCTCCTGCTACTGCAGAGGTGGAGGACTATTACGAGGATGAGGTTGATCAAAATCAGAACTACGTGCAGCCACCAGCACCACCACCAGCAGGTCGACCTCAGGTATATATTCGCAACGGTATGCCTGCACCACCACCACAGGTACGAGATCATGACCATGTTCCTAAACTGAAATTGAATATTCCACGATTTGAGGGTAGATACATTCCTGATGTATATCTTACTTGGGAGTTAGAAATTGAACAATGTTTTATATGTTTACAATATCCTGAGGAGAGACGGGTTGCTGGTGCTGTTTGTGTTTTCACTAGTTTTGCATGTGTATGGTGGTGTGAACATTGTAGATTATATCCTATTCTAGCTACTTGGGCTGCTTTGAAAACTGCTACGTGTACTCGTTGGGTTCCACCATATTATCAACGTGAATTACTTCAAAAATTGCAGCGTTTGAGACAAGGGAAAAATTCTGTAGAAGAATATTATCAGGAATTACAAACTGGCATGATTAGATGTGGTATTGTTGAGGAGAACGAAGCTATGCTTACACATTTTATGGTTGGTTTAAATAGAGAGATTCAGACCATTCTAGAGTATAAAGAGTATACTAATATCACTCGTTTATTCCATCTTGCTTGTAAAGTTAAACGTGAAGTGCAGGATCGACAAGCATTGGCGTGAACTAACTTTTCTGCGGGTCGACCTTCATCATGGACACCGCGTGCATCTTCTACTTCCACTGCACCAGCACCCCATCAGGTGTCACCTCTAGCCGTGATACAAGAAAGCAGGCATAACCACCACTATCTGGCAAGAACGCACCTGTCAGGCCTGCACAGAGCTCTTCTTCTTCCACGGCATCAACAGAGCACACAAGTGATATTATTTGTCGTCGTTGTAAGGGAAGAGGACATTATGCGCGAGAATGCAAATCTCAGCGTGTGATGATTGCTATTGAGGATGGTGGGTATGAGTCTGCTAGTGATTATGATGAGGAGACTTTGGCCCTTATTACAAGTGAAGAACATGGTGGAGATGATTCTGATCATGAGACGCAATACATGGCCCCTGAAGATGCTGACAGGTATGAATATTTAGTTTCTCAACGTGTTTTGAGTGTGCAGGTTACACAAGCTGAGCAAAATCAGAGGCATAATTTGTTCCATACAAAGGGAGTTGTGAAGGAACGTTCTGTGCGCGTCATCATAGATGGAGGGAGCTGCAACAACTTGGCTAGAATGGATATGGTGGAGAAGCTATCTCTCACCACAAGACCACATCCACATCCTTACTACATCCAATGGTTCAACAACAGCGGCAAGGTTAAGGTAACACGTACTGTTCGTGTGCATTTTAGTATCTCTACATATGCTGATTATGTTGATTGTGATGTGGTACCTATGCAAGCATGTTCCTTATTACTTGGTCGACCATGGCAATTTGATAAAAATTCTGTACACCATGGTAGATACAATCAGTATGCTCTTGTTCATAAGGATAAAAATATTACTTTGCTTCCTATGACTCCTGATTCCATTCCGAAAGATGATATTAATAGAGCTAGTAAAGCAAAACAGGTCAAGAATAAGAGTGAAAATCAGATTGTGGCAAAAGAATTTGAGCAACAAATGAAGCCTAATAATAAACCATCTAGTGTTGCTTCTGAAAATAAATTAAAAAGTGCATGTTTATTTGCCACCAAATCTGACATTGATGAGCTAGATTTCAACAAATCTGTTTGCTATGCTTTTGTGTGCAAAGATGCATTATTTTTATTCGAGGACGTGCCTTCCTCTTTGCCTCCTGCTGTCACTAACATTTTGCGGGAGCTCGCTGACGTCTTTCCACAAGATGTGCCACCGGGATTACCGCTTATTCGAGGGATTGAGCATCAGATGGACTTAATTCCCGGTGATTTACTGCCAAACCGTGCACCATACCGTACCAATCCAGAGGAGACGAAGGAGATTATGCGTCAAGTACAGGAGCTTCTTGACAAAGGTTATATACGCGAATCCCATAGTCCTTGTGTTGTTCCTATTATTCTAGTGCCAAAAAAGGATGGTATATCACGTATCTTTGTTGATTATAGAGGCATTAATAATATTACTATTCGTTATCGTCATCCTATTCCTAGGCTAGATGATATGCTTGATGAATTGAGTGGCTCTACAATATTCTCCAAAGTTGAGTTGCGTATTGGATACCATCGAATTCGTATGAAATTGGGGGATGAATGGAAGACAACATTTAAAACTAAGTTTGGATTATATGAGTGGTTAGCCATGCCTTTTGGGTTAACTAATGCACCTAGTACTTTCATGAGACTAATGAACGAAGTTTTACGTGCTTTCATTGGACGATTTGTGGAAGTTTACTTTGATGACATATTCATTTATAGCAAATCTTTGGAGGAACATTTGGAACATTTACGTGTTGTTATATTGCTCTACGTGATGCACGTTTGTTTGGTAACCTTGGGAAGTGCACCTTTTGCACCGACCGAGTGTCTTTTCTTGGCTATGTTGTTACTCCACAGGGAATTGAAGTTGATAAATCCAAGATTGAAGCTATTGAGAGTTGGCCGCAACCCAAAACGGTCACACAAGTGAGGAGTTTTCTTGGCCTCGCTAGAATCTATAGGCGTTTTGTGAGAGATTTTAGCACCATTACTGCACCTCTCAATGATCTTGCAAAGAAGGATGTGCCTTTTGTTTGGGGTACGGCACAGGAAGAAGCCTTCACATTGGTGAAAGATAAGTTGACACATGCTCCTTTACTCCAACTTCCTGATTTTAATAAGACATTTGAGCTTGAATGTGATGCTAGTGGAATTGGATTAGGAGGTGTGTTATTACAAGATGGAAAACCTGTTGCATACTTTTCTGAAAAATTGAGTGGGCCTAGTCTGAATTATTCTACTTATGATAAATAATTATATGCTCTTGTTCGGACTTTAGAAACATGGCATCATTATTTATGGCCCAAAGAATTTGTTATACATTCTGATCATGAATCTTTGAAACATATTAATACCATTGTTAAACCCACAACCCCTACTGCTATACATACTGAACCAATTACTAGAGGTCGCGCACGCCAACTAAATTACCAGGTACTTTTGTTTCTTGGTAATAATTCTAATGTTCATGAGAATATGATGCTGCCTAAATTGGATACATTTGTTTTGCTTACAAATGAAGGGCCTAGCTTGGAGAATGATGAACATTGGAGCAAGAACAAGCATGGAGATGATGGCATGCGCAAGGGGAACAAGAACGGAGTTACAAGTGATGATTTCAGGGCTTTGAAGCCACCATAACGAGTGCATGAAGCCTTGGAAGAAATATACAAGATGCCACTTCATAAATTTCATCCAGAGGCTATTCTAGGTGTTGCGTCACCTTTTTATTGGGCCACGCCCATGTAATTTCGAAATACATAAGTATAGGTTATTTTCAGTGTCCGTATGTGTGGGGAAACAAGATATAGGGTTGGTTTCGGACCCCTCCACCAAGGGCCACGAAATTCCCCCTCTTCCTCCATATATACAGCCCTTAGGGCACCATTTAGACTTTGGGTTTTGTTTAGATTAAAGTTCACTATACCTGTAACTTCGCGTACTTCGTTTGTGTTCAACGACCAGACCAAGATGTAACGCCCCGAGACTGACGCTCCAGAAGACTTCCAACTACTCCGAGTTTCGTCGTGTGATTTGTTTTGTTTGTTGCATTCATCATGGCATCATCCGCATTGCATCGGCACTCATTGTCGTCATTGTTTTTAAAACTCGTAACCGTTCGTAGTTGCCGCCTCTCTCCTTGTCTCCGTAGCATGTCGTCAAACCGTTTGTCTTCTTTGACCATTCTCAGTCCAACCACACACTTGACCTCATCCGCCTAACCCCTCTCTGCACATCCCGCAAACCCCTTGCGCGCGCGTCCAAAACTTACCCGAACCCGACCCGCTCAGTCTTCACCGTTGGGTCCGGATCATCTTCAAACATCCCTAAAATATCTTCGGTTTCTTCCTTGACTTCCCTAACCTATTTATTCTTGGCCATTCGATTTTGATCGGAGGGACCGAATTAACCCCTACCCAAATCCTCTTACTGTATAAATAAACGCCTAACCCTAGATCCTAGGGGCATGTCCCATCCATTCCCCTCCTTGCGCCGCCACTAGCTCCACCTGGTCTCCCCATTCCTCGGGATCCCCGATCCAATCCATCCACCCCACCCAGCCGAACCAACCACCTCCTCGTTTTGCATCCCCGACCAACCAAGCAGCCCAGCCCCTCGCGCGCCTCCTTCCTCGAGCAGGAGTTCGACCTGCTGCGGGCGAACACCACCGGCGACAAGACCAAGACTGCTACCCCGTTCCCCTTCCCCTTCTTTTCCCTCTCTGTTTTCCTCTCCCTCTGCTCATCCCTTTGCTCGTTTCCTTTCGAAAGGGGTCCTCCATGGACGAATGCCAAGGCTGCCAAGAGGATCCGGACGCCACTGGCTTGCCTCTGCTCCGCCTCCCCTCGCCAAACCTGCTCCATTCCCGGCGCCCTCCGCCTTGTTTGCCGCGGGAGCTCCAAGCAGACGCCTTCCAGGGGGGCTTGCGCCTGAGCCTCCCCGCTCTCCTCATCAACCCAGGGAGAGGAGCTCCTCCCGAAGCCCCTTTTCGCCATCGCCGTTCGGCGCCGTTGGTGAGTCGTTCCCCAGGCCGTGCCCCTACTCCCTTCCCTGTTCCCTTCGTTGAAGCCCCCTCTCTTCCATCGCCTCACATCTCTCTCTGTTCTTTCTTTCTCTGTCGACAGGAGCACCCCGTGCCATGGCCTCGCTGAGCTCTGCCTACGCCGGTGCCTCAAGCCACCACCGTTCGCTCCAGATCCGGCCCCGCAGTCGGACCCCGTCGCCCCAGTCCCGTTCCGGCCCGTTCTCGCCGAGGCCGCCTCGCCGGAGCCCCTACATCGCACTGCGGCTCCCCTGCTTTATCTGCTGTTGCTGCCTCTGTTCTTCAGATACGAGCAGCAGCAGCTCGCCCGCCCCTTCTCCCATTGACCGATCCGGCTGCTCACGTGGGCTGCAACCGTGGGTCGGCCTCCTCCGTGCCAAGACCCAGTGCGCCCCTTCGCGGCCTGCCCAGCCTCCTCCCCTCATCGACCGGGCCTTGGCCCATGGTGAGACCCCCAGCGCCTCTGCCCCTGTTGGCCCAGCCAGATTCGGCCCGTTGTCTGTTTTTTTCCCTGTCCAACGATTTTAGTATTTATCCAGAGAGTGCAGCTTTGCAGAAAAACCCTCATGCTTCATACATGTAATAACTAATTAACCGTGCATCGGAATTAAACAAACTTTATATGTAACATGCTTAGAATTTTATCTAGTTTCACAATATCCCGTTTTCATCCATGTTAAAATGTTTATATTGCTGTTTGCATTAATTTGCTCAAATGCCATGCTAAAATGCTTTAATTCATAACTAAATAATCGTAGCTCGGTTTTAAATAAACTTTATATGTATTTGGGGTGGAAAAATGCATAGATTAACATGGTCCACTTTATTTTCCTGTTTAACAACTCTAAAATATGGTTTAGGGCAGAACAGTACCAAACTCAAAATATGCACATGGGGATTTTTCGGAATTATTGTTTTGTTGTTCCGGCCTCATTTAAACTTGCTTAGATAGGTAGTTTTATTATGCCTCACCACTTGCCTTGCTAACCAACATTTAATATTGATGTGTACATAACCGAGAGAGAACTAAATAAGTCATGTGGTGTTTCGTCAATATGCAACTCGTTGAATATTGAGCTCCACTTAATTTGTAGTACTGCTTGTTGCACTTTACCATGCCATGCCTCATTAAACCGGACATGCATCATACTTGATTGTGCATCATGCCATGTTTATGCTTGTGCATTTACCATGTTGTTTGCTTCTTTCCGGTGTTGCTTCTTAGTTCCGGTAACGTTGCGTTCGTGAGGGTTCGTTCGACTACTCCCGTTCGTCTTCTTCATGGACTCGTTCTTCTTCCTTGCGGGATTTCAAGCAAGATGACCGCTACCCTGGATCTCACTACTATCATTGCTATGCTAGTTGCTTTGTTCTATCGCTTTGCTGCGCTACCTATCATTTGCTCTTCAAGCCTCCCAATTGCCATGTCAGCCTCTAACCTTTTCACCCTTCCTAGCAAACCGTTGTTTGGCTATGTTACCGCTTTGCTCAGCCCCTCGTATAGCATTGCTAGTTGCAGGTGAAGTTGAAGATTGCTCCATGGTGGACAGGATTATGTTGGGATATCACAATATCTCTTATTTTAACTAATGCATCTATATACTTGGTAAAGGGTGGAAGACTCGGCCTAATGCCTGGTGTTTTGTTCCACTCTTGCCACCCTAGTTTCCGTCATACCGGTGTTATGTTCCCGGATTTTGCGTTCCTTACGCAGTTGGGTGATTTATGGGACCCCCTTGACAGTTCGCTTTGAATAAAACTCCTCCGGCAAGGCCCAACCTTGGTTTTACCATTTGCCTCACCTAGCCCTTTTTCCCTTGGGTTTCCGGAGCCCGAGGGTCATCTTTATTTTACCCCCCCCCCCGGGCTAGTGCTCCTCCGAGTGTTGGTCCAACCTGAGCGATGTCTGGCGCCCCCTGGGCAACCAGGGTCTATGCCAACCCGACGTCTTGCTCATCTGGTGTGCCCTGAGAATGAGATATGTGCAGCTCCTATCGGGATTTGTCGGCACATCGGGCGGCTTTGCTGGTCTTGTTTTACCATTGTCGAAATGTCTTGTAAACCGGGATTCCGAGTCTGATCGGGTCTTCCTGGGAGAAGGTATATCCTTCGTTGATCGCGAGAGCTTATCATGGGCTAAGTTGGGACACCCCTGCAGGGTATAAACTTTCGAAAGTCGTGCCCGCGGTTATGTGGTAGATGGGAATTTGTTAATGTCCGGTTGTAGATAACTTGACACCAGATCCGAATTAAAATGCATCAACCATGTGTGTAGCCGTGATGGTCTCTTTTCGGCGGAGTCCGGGAAGTGAACATGGTTTTTGGGTTATGTTCGACGTAAGTAGGAGTTCAGGATCACTTCTTGATCATTGCTAGCTTCACGACCGTTCCACTTGCTCTCTTCTCGCTCTTATTTGCGTATGTTAGCCACCATATATGCTTAGTCGCTGCTGCAACCTCACCACCTTACCCCTTCCTTTCCCATTAAGGTTTGGTAGTCTTCATACCCATGGTAATGGGATTGCTGAGTCCTCGTGGCTCACAGATTACTACAACTACAATGCAGGTACAGGTTATGCGATGATCATGACGCGAGAGCGATGCTTGCTTGTTTTGGAGTTCTTCTTTTGCTTCTTCTTCGATCAGGGGATAGGTTCCAGGTCGGCAGCCTGGGCTAGCAGGGTGGATGTCGTTTGAGTAATTGTTTGTGTTTCATCCGTAGTTCGGATGTTGATCTTATGTATGATGTATTGATGTTGTATTCGTGTGGCATTGTATGCCTTTTGTATGTATCCCCATCTATTATGTAATATTGATGTAATGATATCCACCTTGCAAAAGCGTTTCAATATGCGGTTCTATCCTTGGTGGGACCTTCGAGTCTCTTTAGGATAGTATCGCATATTGGGTGTGACACAAGACGTCACAGAACCCCATCTTGATCAATAAAGCTTTCATCTTATATTCACAATATCTAGATTGCAATCTCAGTTTCTTGCTTATTCTTCATTTGCTCGTAGGAAACAGACCCTCGTGGTTAGGTTGATCATGCTCCGGCGTGGTCAATAACCACTCGGAAGTTGGTTTAGCGATTGCTAAGGCGCGACGTCACGCACGTTCGTAGTCGGATCGTCAAGGTCGACTCCCACAGAAAACGATAGCCACCATCTCATCGAAAGACGGGACACCTTAGCCTCTATCAAGTGGTATCAGATTTCCAGGTTGCTCGGTGAGATTTTACAATTTTTCGTAGTTTAGATCGAGTCTGTTCTTCATGCCTATAGTCCAAGAAAAAGCCACAAAAAAATTAGGCTTAGTTCATCATATCCGAACCAGTCTGGGCCATTGCATAATCTTTTCTGTATTTGCATTGTTGAATTTGTGGTTGCATCGTCGTGTCTAGTTGCTGGTCTTAGTGTCTAGTCCTTTAGAGTTTCGAGTTCTATTCACAAGTTGTCACGCCGCCGCCGCATCATCATCATCACCGTTGCCATATACCACCATCATCGTCACCGCTGCCATATACCACCATCGTCATCACCGCTGCCATATACCACCATCTTCATCATCGCTACCATATACCGCCATCGTCATCACCGCTGCCATATACCACGTATTCACCTCCTTCACGATAATCCAAGTCCACCTCCATCAAAGATTCGCCACCAGTCCGTGTTCCACCGCCCTACATATATCCGCCACAAGTTCGAGTTTCCACCAGATTCCTCTACGGCAGCAGTCCTAGTCTGAGTCCAGTATTTGTTGGTTTGTTCTTGATTTGTAGATCACGCCATACTCCGAGTCGTGAACAAGTCGGACTTCCCAACATCAATGCCACTCGTACAAGAAACATACTTCCAGTTTCAAAAAAAACTAAGTCTGGAAAATTCTGGCTAGGCAGTTTTTAGACCATTTGTAGACTTTTTCGAAAAAAAATTGTTGCCGAGAAAAAAAGAGAGGAAAAAAAGTGCAAAAAAAAGTGAAAAAAAATCAGAGTGTGCTCCTCCCTTGTTTACGTGCCACGCCGTGATTTTGTTAGTGTTCTAGGCTCGCGTCTCTAGCATGGTCTAGCCTAGGACTAGCACAGTACCGTCGTTGAGCGTTTATTCAACTTTGCATCTCTGAATTGATTATTGCTGACCCCTTTTTGCTACCATATTATAAGCCGTCCCAGCTCCACATACATCTACGTTGTGCGTTTGACTCTCCTTGGTAATTGCTCTATCCAAGCTTTGAGAGTTTTGATTACAACGATTGCCGATCACCACCTGCTGCTGGGTAAGAACTGGTAAGAATTTGAGATTCGCTTGACGGATTTGTGACACCCCACCACCAACATTTTCCAGTAGTCCGTAAGATCATATTCTTGTCTGTTGTTATTTCTGCTAACTATGGTAGGACCACAAGCCGACGAGATTGACTGGGAGAACATGAAAAATAAGGAGCTTCATGATAAGTTTCATCAAATGTTGGGTCAACAGGTGGAAGACGTGATGGCCTGCTTTGGAAAGGCATTGGAGAGGATGGATGACATTGAGAAGACAATTGACACCAAGTTGGACGCCAAGTTCGACGAATTACTCAAACGTCTCCCACAACTAGTTCTATACCGCGATACAGTAGGGCGAGCACAGCATGTTCCTATTGAGCCACAACTAGTTCTATACCGCTACTACTGTTGGTGCTTCTGTAGCTCCTCCTGCTATTGCAGAGGTGGAGGACTATTACGAGGATGAGGTTGATCAAAATTAGAACTACGTGCAACCACCAACACCACCACCAGCAGGTCAACCTCAGGTATATATTCGCCACGGTAGGCCTGCACCACCACCTCAGGTATGAGATAATGACCATATTCCTAAACTGAAATTGAATATTCCACCATTTGATGGTAGATATGTTCCTGATATTTATCTTACTTGGCAGTTAGAAACTGAACAACATTTTACATGTTTACAATATCCCGGGGAGAGACGGGTTGTTGTTGTTGTTTGTGCTTTCACTAGTTTTGCATGTGTATGGTGGCCTGAACATTGTAGATTATATCCTATTCCAAGTACCTGGGCTGCTTTGAAAACTGCTATGCGTACTCATTGGGTTCCACCATATTATCAACGTGAATTGCTTCAAAAACTGCAGCGTTTAAGACAAGGGAAAAATTCTGTAGAAGAATATTATCAGGAATTACAAACTGGCATGATTAGATGTGGTATTGTTGAGGAGAATGAAGCTATGCTTGCACATTTTATGGGTGGATAAAATAGAGAAATTCAGACCATTCTAGAGTATAAGGAGTATACTAATATCACTCGTTTATTCCATCTTGCTTGTAAAGCTGAACGTGAAGTGCAGGATCGACAAGCATTGGCGTGAACTAACTTTTCTGCAGGTCGACCTTCATCATGGACACCGCATGCATCTTCTGCTTCAACTGCACCAGCACCTCCATCAGGTGCCACCTCCAGCCGTGATACAAGAAAACAGGCACAACCACCACTATCTGCCAAGAGCAAACCTGCCGGGCGTGCACAGAGCTCTTCTTCTTCCATGGCATCAACAGGGCACACAAATGATATTATTTGTCGTCGTTGGGAAGAGGACATTATGCGCGAGAATGCAAATCTCAGCGTGTGATGATTGCCACTTGGGATGGTGGGTATGAGTCCGCTAGTGACTATGATGAGGAGACTTTGGCTCTTATTACACGTGAAGAACATGGTGGAGATGATTCTGATCATGAGATGCAATAAATGGCTCCTCACGATGCTGACATGTATGAATGTTTAGTTGCTCAACGTGTTTTGAGTGTGCAGGTCACACAAGCTGAGCAAAATCAGAGGCACAATTCGTTCCATACAAAGGGAGTTGTGAAGGAACATTCTGTGGGCGTCATCATAGATGGAGGGAGCTGCAACAACTTGGCTAGCATGGAGACGGTGGAGAAGCTATCTCCCACCACAAGACCACATCCACATCCTTACTACATCCAATGGTTCAACAACAGCGGCAGGGTTAAGGTAACATGTACTGTTCGTGTGCATTTTAGTATCTCTACATATGCTGATTATGTTGATTGTGATGTGGTACCTATGGAAGCATGTTCCTTATTACTTGGTCGACCATGGCAATTTGATAAAAAATGTGTACACCATGGTAGAAACAATCAGTATACTCTTGTTCATAAGGATAAAAATATTACTTTGCTTCCTATGACTCCTGATTCCATTCTGAAAGATGATATTAATAGATCTAATAAAGCAAAACAGGTCAAGAATAAGAGTGAAATTCAGATTGTGGCAAAAGACTTTGAGCAATAGATGAAGCATAATAATAAACCATATAGTGTTGCTTCTGAAATTAAATTGAAAAGTGCATGTTTACTTGCCACCAAATCTGATATTGATGAGCTAGATTTCAGCAAATCTGTTTGTTATTCTTTGGTGTGCAAAGTGCATTATTTTCATTCGAGGACGTGCCTTCCTCTTTGCCTCCTGCTGTCACTAACATTTTGCAGGAGTTCGTTGACGTCTTTCTAGAACACGTGCCACAGGGATTACCGCTTATTCGAGGGATTGAGCATCAGATTGACTTAATTCCCGGTGCTTCACTGCCAAACCGTGCGCCATACCGTACCAATCCAGAGGAGATGAAGGAGATTATGCGTCAAGTACAGGAGCTTCTTGACAAAGGTTATATACACGAATCCCTTAGTCCTTGTGTGTTCCTATTATTCTGGTTCCGAAAAAGGATGGTACATCGCATATGTGTGTTGATTGTAGAGGCATTAATAATATTACTATTTGTTATCGTCATCCTATTCCTAGGCTAGATGATATGCTTGATGAATTGAGTGGCTCTACAATATTCTCCAAAGTTGTTTTGCATAGTGGATACCATCAAATTCGTATGAAATTGGGGGATGAATGGAAAATAGCATTTAAAACTAAGTTTGGATTATATGAGTGGTTAGTCATGCCTTTCGGGTTAACTAATGCACCTAGTACTTTCATGAGACTAATAAACGAAATTTTACGTGTTTTCATTGGACGATTTGTTGTAGTTTACTTTGATGACATATTGATTTATAGCAGATCTATGGAGGAACATTTGGAACATTTACGTGCTGTTTTTATTGCTCTACGTGATGCACATTTGTTTGATAACCTTGGGAAGTGCACCTTTTGCACCGATCGAGTGTCTTTTCTTGGCTATGTTGTTACTCCACAGGGAATTGAAGTTGATAAAGCCAAGATTGAAGCTATTGAGAGTTGGCCGCAGCCCAAAACGGTCACACAAGTGAGGAGTTTTCTTGGCCTCTCTGGATTCTATAGGCGTTTGTGAGAGATTTTAGCACCATTGCTGCACCTCTCAATGAGCTTACAAAGTAGGATGTGCCTTTTGTTTGGGGTACCGCACAGGAAGAAGCCTTCACGGTGTTGAAAGATAAGTTGACACATGATCCTTTACTCCAACTTCCTGATTTTAATAAGACATTTGAGCTTGAATGTGATGCTAGTGCAATTGGATTAGGAGGTGTGTTATTACAAGATGGCAAACCTATTACATAATTTTCTGAAAAATTGAGTGGGCCTAGTCTGTATTATTCTACTTATGATAAAGAATTATATGCTCTTGTTTGGACTTTAGAAACATGGTAGCATTATTTATGGCCCAAAGAATTTTTTATGCATTCTGATCATGAATCTTTGAAACATATTAAAAGTCAAGCTAAACGGAATCGTAGACATGCTAAATGGGTTGAATTCATTGAGACTTCCCCTTATGTCATTAAACACAAGAAGGGTAAAGAAAATGTTATTGCTGATGCATTGTCTCGTCGCTATACTATGCTTTCAGAACTTGACTTCAAAATATTTGGTTTCTAGACCATCAAAGATCAATATGTGCATGATGCTAATTTTGAAGATGTATTGCAGAATTGTAAAGAAGGAAGAACATGGAACAAGTTCGTCGTTAATGATGGATTTGTGTTCTGTGCTAACAAGCTATGCATTCAGCTAGCTCCGTTCGTCTTTTGTTGTTGTAGGAGGCGCATGGAGGAGGATTAATGGGACACTTTGGCGTGAAGAAGATGGATGACGTACTTTCTACACATTTGTTTTGGCCAAAGATGAGACGGGATGTTGAGCGCTTTGTTGCTCGCTGCACTACATGTCAAAAAGCTAAGTCACGACTCAATCCTCATGGTTTATATATGCCTTTGCCTGTACCTAGTGTTCCTTGGGAAGATATATCTATGGACTTTGTTTTAGGTTTACCTCAAACAAATAAGGGGAGGGATAGCATATTTGTTGTCGTGGATAGATTCTCGAAAATGGCACACTTTATACCATGTCATAAAAGCGATGATGCTGTTAATGTTGCTGATTTGTTCTTTCGTGAAATTATTCGCTTGCATGGTGTGCCAAATACTATTGTTTCAGATCGTGATACTAAATTTCTTAGCCACTTTTGGAGATGTTTATGGGCTAAGTTGGGGACTAAACTGCTTTTTAGTACTACTTGTCACCCCCAAACTGATGGACAAACTAAAGTAGTCAATAGAACATTGTCTACTATGCTTAGGGCTGTTTTGAAGAATAATAAGAAAATGTGGGAAGAATGCTTGCCTCATATTGAATTTGCTTATAATCGTTCATTGCATTCTACTGCTAAGATGTGTCCTTTTGAAATTGTGTATGGTTTGCTACCTCGTGCACCTATTGATTTGTTGCCTCTCCCATCTTTGGAGAAGGTTAATTTTGATGCTAAACAACATGCTGAATTGATTTTAAAAATGCATGAGTTAACTAAGGAAAACATTGAGCGTATGAATGCTAAATATAAACTTGCTGGAGATAAGGGTAGAAAACATGTTGTGTTTGCACCTGGAGATCTTGTTTGGTGACATTTGCGTAAGGATAGATTTCCTGATTTGCGCAAATCAAAGCTAATGCCACGTGCTAATGGTCCCTTTAAGGTGTTGGAGAAAATAAATGATAATGCAGATAAACTTGAGTTGCCTGCAGATTTTGGGGTTAGTCCCACTTTTAACATTGCAGATTTGAAGCCTTATTTGGGTGAGGAAGATGAACTTCCGTTGAGGACAACTTCATTTCAAGAAGGGGAGGATGATGAGGACATCAATACCATTGTTACACCCACAACCCCTACTGCTATACATACTGGACCAATTACTAGAGCTCCTGCACGCCAACTAAATTACCAGGTACTTTCATTTCTTGGTAATGATTCTAATGTTCATGAGAATATGATGCTGCCTAAATTGGATACATTTGTTTTGCTTAGAAATGAAGGGCCTCGCTTGGAGAAGGATGAACATTGGAGCAAGAACAAGCATGGAGATGATGGCATGCGCAAGGGGAACACGAATGGAGTTACAAGTGATGATTTCAGGGCTTTGAAGCCACCATAACGAGTGCATGAAGCCTTGGACGAAATATACAAGATGCCACTTCATAAATTTCGTCTAGAGGCTATTCTAGGTGCTGCGTCACCTCATTATTGGGCCAGGCCCATATATTTTCGAAATACTTGAGTATAGGTTGTTTTTAGAGTCCGTATGTGTGGGGAAACAAGAGATAGGGTTGGTTTCGGATCCCTTCCCCAAGGGCCACGAAATTCCCCCCTCTTCCTCGATATATACTGCCTTTAGGGCGTCGTTTAGACTTTGGGTTTTGTTTGGATTAAAGTTCGCCATAGCTGCAAGTTCGCTTACTTCGTTTGTGTTCAACGACCAGACAAAGGCGTCACAGAACCCCACCTTCATTAATAAATCTTTCCTCTGTCATTCGCAATATCCAGATTGCAATCTTAGTTTCTTGCTTGTTCTTCGTTTGCTTGCAGGAAATAGACCCTCGTGGTCAGATTGATCGTGCTCCAGCGTGGTCAATAACCTCTCGGAGTTGGTTTAGCGATTGCTAAGGCGCGACGTCCTCGCACGTTCGTTGTCGGATCGTCAAAGTCGACTTCCACCAAAATGATAGCCACCATCTCATCGAAAGACGGGACACCTTTGTCTCTATCAAGAGGTAAAATGTCCAGTGGGGACAACAGGTTGAAGCCGTAGACGACCTTGAAAGGGAACTTGCCGGTCGTCGAATGGCTTGCATGGTTGTAGGTGAACTCGGTGATGGGTAGACATGCCTCCCACTCCTTGATGTTCTTCTTGAGCAACACGCGAAGTAGAGTGGAGAGCGTACGGTTCGTCACCTCCGTTTGGCCGTTGGTTTGAGGATGGTATGCGGATGAGAACAAGAGCTTGATTCCGAAAGTAACTCAAGAACTTGACGTCGCGGTCGGAGACGATTGTCTTTGGTACTCCATGGAGGCGCAAGATTTCCTTAGAAAGGAGATTTTCAATGTGTGAAGCATCGTCTATCTTGTTACAAGGGATGAAATGTGCCATCTTAGGAAATCGGTCCGCAACAACAAACATGGAATCCTTTCCATTTTGAGTTCTAGGCAAACCAAGTACAAAATCCATGCTAATGTGATGCGGAGCATCCCTCGCTCATCCCCATGGATGCATCTACATCTCCCTCAACACCACTTGGACCCATGACAAGAGCTAGAGCAAAGGTTATCGAGGATAAGGTGAACCCGCTCCTTTCCGAACTTCCTCTCTCTACTCATGAGGCTTGGCTACTACCTCATATGGACACTCTGTGTGTGATCAGGTACATGGAGGAGAGCCACGGGACAGCTACACCCAATGGCCAAGGTGGCAAGGACGCCAAGCATGGACATCACGAAGAAAGGCCGTTTGGGAAGCTACAGGCACCGAACGACCGGCTGGTCTCGGACGTTCGGGCCCTGGGATATGCTACAACGAAGGAAGGAAGACACGATAGAGCTATAGGCACCGGACGACCGGCCCTGCCCGGACGTCCGAACACTCCCAGGGCCACGGATGACCGACGCCCTCCGGACGTCCGGCAACTGGACACCTGAGCAGAAATTAACGGAAGACCGAAGCCACCGGATGACCGGTCGACCGGGACCAGAACCAAATTTACGGAAGTCCGACAGCCCCGGACGTCCAGACCGTCCCGAATCTCCGGACGTCTGACACTTTCCGAACGTCCGACGCCTGTGTGGTGATTTCGTGTTGGGCCGCAGCCCATGTACCCCTTGGCCCCCCTAGACTATATATACTCTTTCTTCCCCACCTTTCTAGGGTAGCATTGGTTTAGCTCATATTTGTGTGAGATCCTTGCTCATCCACTTGGATACTTCTCCTCGGAGTTCACGACCTCTTCGGAGAAGATCCCCCAAGCGGATTCAAGACCCCTTTCTAGGGAAGACCATCAAGATCTCCTCACGGAGATGATCGGATACCTTTGTATCTTTACTTTGTTGATTTTGAATCTTGTGCTACCTTATGTGTTCGATGATCTAGCCCTTGTGTGATTGATTACTTGTCGGTTTAGAGTTTCTCTCGTTCCTCCCCGTGTTTTTCCTTGTGTTCTTACGCTCGTTCGTCGTGTTCCCCATAGGATCCACTCCAAACGTGAAAGGTCATCCACATAGGGTTTTGCCCTACATCATCTTGGTATCATGAGCCACGTTGATCACGTTTTTGGAGCCCTTACCCCTCGTTTTGTAGCTTGATTTTGTTGTTTTCGTCCTAAATCCGAAAATCCCCACCAAAAATAGCCCCAAATTTTTTTTGTGATTTGTTGGTGAGTTCAGATTTTTTTGGATTTGGTTCATGGATTTGAGTTGCTATGTGTGGATCTTGCTTTCCCCACCCTCCCCACCCTTTTCCATCCACCAATCCACTCGATTTCGACCTCACCATCTTCATCCACCCCGAAATCGCGCAGTTCATCCCGTGCCCGAATTTCGCCCAGGCACCGGACGATCGGACCCTGCCGGACGTCCGACGACCGGACGACCGTAAAACCCGGATGTCCGTGAAACTCTGACGAAACTGAATTTTTCAGTTCGGCCTCCACCACAACCCCACCTTCCACCACATCTTCCAAACCCACATACACCACCATCCTCCCCAATAACTCCGATGACGATTTTGACACATTTTGGTCCTTGAGATTTTGAGTTGTGGCTCCCGTGTCCTATTGTGTTTCGGCTATTTAGGTACGGTTCGACTTCATCATCACCACGACTCATCTTCGCAGGGGTCTCATCATCGCCAAGGACGGTAACTTCGACGACATCTTTGTCATACCTTGCAATTGCATTGATACCCCACATGGCCTTACTTTTGCGTAGCTTACCCATCGAGACTAGCCATTGAGTATTGCCGGCAACGTGACTTGTGCACATTAGTGATCATACTCCATATCATACATACCATACCATCGTGGTGCATATCTTGGCATCAACTTGTGTGTCACAAAGTTGCCATGGCATACACAATTGCTATCTTGGTTCGTGAAGTTTTGCATGAGAAAAGAGCTCAAAAGTGAAAGAGCCACCCAAGTTTTTAAGCGAAGAGGAATGATAAGCAAAGAGCTTATGAGCAAGAACCATAGCATCATACTACATATAGCATACTTGGGATAGAGATTGTTACATTTTTTCCTAGTAGGTTGTGCACAAGTTCCGTATCCGCCTATTGTGCAATCGTGCTAGCGTCTCTCTAGTATTGTGCAACAAGAGCATTTTCGTGGGTTCCACATTTTGGCTCACTTTTGGTTTGCACAATCTCATCTATCTATTTGCATGTGTGTTCCCGTGTTCCACTATTTGCTTGGTCTACTTGTTGCATTTGCAAATTTGTGAATCATTTCCAACATTATTGAAGCTCACTTACTATTGCATCAAATTTTATGCCACCATCCTAACCAAGCTCCACCATAAGCTTTTACTTGTGTAGGTGTGAGAACCGACGAGAATTGGTACCAATAGTGCTATTTCATTGTCCACATTTGAGTGAACTTGATTCATCATCAACGTCGGTCAAAGGTACATTGGTATAAGTTCTTCTCCTTCTACCACTCACATTTTTCTTGGAATGATGGATAGGGCAAGTACTTCTACCAACCCACTCTTCATCGAGCAAGATGACGACATGTCTTCATACGTCACCAAGAGCCACCTCTTTGGTGCACAACGAGCGTTACATCAAGAGCAACAAGCAATGAACGACCGCATCGACAACCTTGCCACCGACTTGCGACTCTCCGAGCAACATACTCGAGACTACTTCGACAACAAGCTCGACGCGCACAAGCAAGAGAACAATGCAAGAATGGACGAGATCCGCGCCTTGTTGGTGAACCGACCTCCTTCTACATCATCATACTCAAGACGGAGCAACTCAAGTCGACACTCCGATGACTCCTCCGGCTCAAGTACACTGTCATCGAACACTCTTCCACGAGCCGCGCTTCAAGACCGTCATGCATCTCGCAATCCGCTACACGCCAAGCATTCACAAGAGCAAGCCGATGAGCAAGTCCCTCGTCCTCAATCAAATCAAGTCGCTTTTGCCCAAGCTCAAGAATGACAACGTCTTCATCGCCAACAAGAAGAAGAACGATTGCGTCTCCACCAAGAGCAACAAGATGCCGAGGCTCAACGTCTTCAACAACAACTACGTGAAGCGCAAGCTCTTGAGGCGCAACGTGCCCTTCAAGAATCAGGTCGAGCTATCGCCAACCGCAATCGCGAACGGCGCAATCAAGAGGAAGCCCTTCGAGAAGAAATCCAAGAGAGGAACTATCAACCGCGCGTGCAACGTCAAGTCCCTCAAGCTCCTCCACAAGCTCGTCAAGCTCCACCTCAACCTCAAGGTCAACAAGAGAAAGTTGATCATGGACTTTCTCCACGCCAAGAGCAACATGAGGATGATTACCCTCCATGTCAAGGGCGTCATCATCACCATCGCCAACAATACAATGAAGAGCAACGCTGTGGCAAGCTGAAATTCACAATGCCCAAGTTCAATGGAAGCAATGATCTCGAAGAATACCTCTCATGGGCATTGAAGGTCGACAAAATCTTTCGTTTACACAACTATGAGGAAGAGAAGAAGATCGCTATGGCATCACTTGAGTTCCAAGACTATGTGCTCATATGGTGGGAACAAGTCCATGAGCGCCGACAAGAAAGAGGTGAACCTCAAATCACCACTTGGGCTAAAATGAAGGATGTCATGCGAGCACGTTTTGTACCAACCTACTACAAACGTGATCTCTTCAAGAAGCTACAACTCCTCAAGCAAGGAACAAAGAGTGTTGAAGAATACTACAAGGAAATGGAGATTGCCATGATTCGAGCCAATGTCACGGAGGATGATGAGCAAACAATGGCACGATTCTTGAATGGACTCAATCATCCCATCAAGAAGATCACCGACTTCCAACCCTACTCCAACCTCATTGAGCTCGTGCATCAAGCTACAAAGGTGGAACGTCAAGTGCAAGATGACTTCAAGTACGCCAAGTATTCATCCAAGACCTACGGCTTCTCCAATAACCAAGCTTCAAAAACTACTCCAACTTCGACATCAACCAAGCCTTCTCCAAGAAACGACGACAAGTCAAGTTACAAGAAACATTCATCAAGTTCAAGTCGTCTTCCTACTACTACAAGCAACTTCAAGCCGCGTGCTTCTTCATATACTTCGACCGATGAGACCGTCAAGACAAGCTCCTTCAAGTGTTTCACTTGCGGCGACCGAGGCCACAAGTCCTATGAATGCACAAACAAGCGCACCATGATCCTCAATGACGATGGCACCTACGACTCAATGAGTGAAGATGAAATGGAAGCTATTGACCAAGTGGCCATGCATAGGCGAGTGAATGAAGATGAAGATGACCAAGTCTTTTGTGATGAGGATTCGAGCCCCGCTCTCGTTGTCTCCAAGGTCTTGACTCTTCAACATCAACAAGAAGAAGACCAACGATGCCACATCTTCCACACAAAGGCCGACATCAATGGAAGGTCCATCAAGGTCATCATCGACGGAGGTAGTTACCACAACTTGGCAAGTGAAGAACTATGCTCCAAGCTTCAATTGGTCAAGAGGAAGCACCCGCACCTCTACAAGGTTCAATGGTTAAGTGACTCCGACACTATACGAGTTGAGCATACGGTCCAAGTCTCCTTCAAAATCGGTGCATATGAGGACACTTTGGAGTGTGATGTGGTCCCAATGACTGTTTGCCACCTCCTTCTTGGTCGACAATGGAAATTCGACCGTGATGTCTTCCACAACGGGCGTACCAATCACTATAGCTTCAAGATGAAAGGGAAGGAGTATGTGCTACGACCTATGTCTCCCAGTCAATTGATAGCCGCCAAGCAAGCCAACCACCATAGAGAGAAGAGTGAAAAAGAGATCCACCAAAAAGTGAGTGAGAGCCACAAACCAAACTTGAGCGCCTCTTCGCCTAGAGAGAAAAACCTCATAGTATTTGCCACAAAAAGTGAGATGAGGGAAGTGTGTGAGAACCCATTGAGTGTGATGCACTTTGTCCTTGTGTGGAAGGATGGAGAACCAAAAACTAACACCATTCACGAGCTACCTTTGGTGTTTCAATCTCTTTTGCAGGAATTTCAAGATGTTTTCCCCGATGAGCTACCTCCGGGTCTACCTCCTCTACGAGGCATTGAGCATCGAATTGACCTCATCCTCGGAGCGCCACTTCCAAACAAAGCTCCATACCATGTCAATCTCGAAGAAACCAAGGAGATTCAATGGCAAGTACAACAACTAATCGACAACGGTCATGTACGTGAAAGTTTAAGCCCTTGTGCCATTCCCGTTATACTTGTGCCTAAGTCCGATGGAAGTTTCCGCTTGTGTTCAGATTGTAGACCTATAAATGCTATCACCGTTCGCTATAGGCATCCCATTCCTCGCTTAGATGATATGCTTGATGAACTTAGTGGAGCCAACTTTTTCTCAAAAATTGATCTTAAAAGTGGCTATTATCAAATCCGCATTCAAGAGGGTGATGAATGGAAAAATGCTTTCAAAACCAAATTTGGCTTATATGAGTAGATAGTTATGCCTATGGGTTTATCGGATGCTCCCGGTACTTTCGTGCGTCTCATGCATTATGTGCTTCACTCTTATATTGGAGTCTTTGTTGTGGTTTACGTCTATGATATTCTTGTGTTTAGCAAAACCATGAAAGAGCATCTTAATCATGTTAGGGCTGTTTTACAAACCCTTCGCAAGGAAAGTCTTTATGCCAACATGAAAAAGTGCACATTTGGTGTTGACAAAGTGGTTTTCTTGGGTTTTGTTGTATCATCCAAGGGTGCTCATGTTGAGGAAACTAAAATTGAAGCAATTAAAACTTGGCCCCAACCCACCAATTTGCAACAAGTGCGTAGTTTTCTTGGTCTTGCAGGTTTTTATCGTCACTTTGTGAAAGATTTTAGCACTATTGCCGCTCCTTTGCATGCCTTGAGTAAGAAGAATGCTCCTTTTGTTTGGGGATCTTTGCAATCCACCGCTTTTGATGAGCTCAAGTCCTTGCTTACTCATGCTCCGATTCTTGCTTTGCCCAATTTTGACAAAACTTTTGAGGTTCAATGTGATGCAAGTGGTACCGGAATTGGCGGAGTTTTGATCCAAGAAAAACAAGCCATTGCATATTTTAGTGAAAAACTCTCCGGTGCTCAACTTAACTATCCCATATATGAGAAAGAATTGTATGCTTTAGTGCGTGTGCTACATGTTTGGGAACATTATCTTAGACCTCATGAGTTTTTCATCCATACCTGTAACGCCCTGGATCCGATGCGTCAGGTGTCTTCCAGTTATTCGTCGTCGTTGCCATGTCATTTGCTTGCGTGTTGCATTTTGCCATGTCCTTTTGAGCATGTTATAGTGTTTTCTGGAGATAGCTCAGTTGTTCATGTTTTGTCATGCTTCACCTGTACTTCATGCCCATGCCTTTTGTTTTCACGTTGAGATGCTGTAGCATATTGTTTTGATGCTTGCCGGATGCCTAGTTGCTGTTTTGGGCAGATTGTTGTTGTAACTTGTATAGAGTGTATGCGTTGAACCGTTGCTCCATTTTGAGTGTCCTCTATATGAAACTTGCTTGATTTTACATGAAGTTTCATATTATCATGTTGCATCCATGTTTTGAGAGTGTTTTCTTGAAGTTTGTATGCATTTTGCATCAATGCCATGTTTAACTTGTTTTGCTCATATCTTCTAGGCCGTAGCTCCGAACTAAATGAACTTTATATGTAATTTGACTAGAATCTCGTGTAGATCATCTTGGTGCATCTTAACTTGCTGTTTAACAACTTGAACATAAGGTTTATTCATATCTGGACCAACTTCTAAATTTGCATATGAGGACTTACCAGATTTGTTATATGTTGTTTCCGGCCTCATTTAAACTTGCCTTGATGTGTTGCTCTTGTTTGCATCATCTCTTGCCATGAGTAGCCTCTTCTAGCTTTGTCATGCATCATACCTGGTTGAGCATCATGCCATGTCTATGTGGTGTGTTTACCATGTTGTGTGCTTCTTCTCGTTAGTTCTGTTTCGTTGCGATCGTGAGGATTCGTTCGTCTACGCTTGGTTCGGCTTCATCCGTTCGTCTTCTTCATGGACTCGTTCTTATTCCTTGCGGGAGTTCAGGCAATATGACCGTCACCTTGTGTCTCACTACTATCATTGCTATGCTAGTTGCTTCGTTTTATCGCTATGCTGCGTTACCTATCATTTGTTCTTCAAGCCTCCCCAAATTTCCATGTCAGCCTCTAACCTTTTCACCCTTCCTAGCAAACCATTGTTTGGCTATATTACCACTTTTGCTCAGCCCCTCTTATAGCGTTATTAGTTGCAGGTGAAGTTGAAGATTGCTCCATGGTGGATAGGATTATGTTGGGATATCACAATACCTCTTATATTATTAATGCATCTATATACTTGGTAAAGGGTGGAAGACTCGGCCTTATGCCTGGTGTTTTGTTCCACTCTTGCCGCCCTAGTTACCGTCATATCGGTATTATGTTCCCGGATTTTGCGTCCCTAACGCGGTCGGGTGATTTATGGGACCCCCTTGACAGTTTGCTTTGAATAAAACTCCTCCAGCAAGGCCCAACCTTGGTTTTACCATTTGCCTCACCACCACCTACTTTTCCCTTGGGAGTCGCTCTCTCGAGGGTCATCTTTATTTTAACCCCCCCAGGCCAGTGCTTCTCTAAGTGTTGGTCCGAACCTAGTAGACTGCGGGGCCCCCTCGGGGAAACTCGAGGTCTGGTTTTACTTGTAGGATGTCTCATCCTGTGTTGCCCTGAGAACGAGATATATGCAGCTCCTATCGGGATTGTCGGCGCATAGGGCGGCTTTGCTGGTCTTGTTTTACCATTGTCGAAATGTCTTGTAGCCGGGATTCCGAGACTGATCGGGTCTTCCTGGGAGAAGGAATATCCTTCGTTGATTGCGAGAGCTTATCACGGGCTAAGTTGGGACACCCCTGCAGGGTATAAACTTTCGAGAGCCGTGCCCGCGGTTATTGGGCAGATGGGAATTTGTTAATATCCGGTTGTAGATAACTTGACACCAGATCCAAATTAAAATGCATCAACTGCGTGTGTAGCCGTGATGGTCTCTTCTTGGCGGTGTCCGGGAAGTGAACACGGTTTTGGGTTATGTTTGACGTAAGTAGGAGTTCAGGATCACCTCTTGATCATTGCTAGCTTCATGATCGTTCCGTTGTTTCTCTTCTCGCTCTTATTTGCGTATGTTAGCCACCGTATATGCTTAGTCGCTGATGCAACCTCACCACTTTACCCGTTCCTTTCCCATTAAGCTTTGCTAGTCTTGATACCCATGGTAATGGGATTGCTGAGTCCTCGTGGCTCACATATTACTACCATAACAGTTGCAGGTACAGGTTATGCGATGATCATGACGCGAGAGCGATGCTTACTTGCTTTGGAGTTCTTCTTCTACTTCTTCTTCGATCAGGGGATAGGTTCCAGGTCGGCAGCCTGGGCTAGCAGGGTGGATGTCGTTTGAGTTTCTGTTTGTGTTCATCCGTAGTCGGATGGTGCTCTTATGTAAGATGATGTTGTATTCGTGTGGCCTTGTATGTCTTTTGTATGTATCCCCATCTATTATGTAATGTTGATGTAATGATATCCACCTTGCAAAAGCGTATCAATATGCGGTTCTATCCTTGGTGGGACCTTCGAGTCTCTTTAGGACAGTATCGCATATTGGGCGTGACAATACCGATCATGAAACGCTGAAGTACTTCAAGAGGTCAAACTAAGTTGAACAAGCATCATGCCAAATGGAGTGAATTTATTGAATATTTCCCCTATGTGATCAAGTACATTAAGGGTAAGGAAAATGTAGTTGCGGATGCGCTTTCATGCATATGCACGCTTGTCACTAAACTTGAGTTGAATGTTATTGGTTTTGAGCACATCAAAGACTTGTATGCTAATGATCCATCTTTTTCTATTCCTTATGCTAAGTGTTTGACGCATACTTCTTGGGAACAATATTATATCAAGGATGCTTATCTTATGAAAGCTAACAAACTTTGCATTCCCGAGTCTTCTCTTCCTTTGCTACTTTTGCAAGAGGCTCATGGAGGAGGACTCATGGGACACTTTGGACGAGATAAGACATTCGCCACGCTCTCCAAGAACTACTTTTGGCCGAAGATGTTTCGAGACGTCTCACGCTTCACCACCCGATGCTCTACATGTCGCAAAGCTAAGTCTAAAGCTCAATTGGGATTGAGCTTTAGACTTAGCTTTGTGACATGTAGAGCATCGATTGGTCAAGCGCGACACGTCATGGAACATCTTGGGCCAAAAGTAGTTCTCGGAGAGCGTGGCAAATGTCTTGTCGCAGCCAAAATGTCCCATGAGTCCGCCTCCATGAGCCTCTTGCAAAAGGAGCAAACGAAGAGAAGACTCGGGAATGCAAAGTTTGTTAGCTCTCATAAGATAAGCATCCTTGATGTAATATCATTCCCAAGATGTATGCGTCAAACATTTAGCATAAGGAATAGCAAAAGATGGATCATTAGCATACAAGTCTTTGATGTGCTCAAAGACAATAACATTCACTCAAGTTTAGTGACAAGTGTGCATATGCGTGAAAGTGCATCCGTAACTACATTTTCCTTACCCTTAATGTGATCACATAGGGGAAAGATTCAATAAATTCACTCCATTTGGCATGACGCTTGTTCTACTTAGTTTGACCTTTTAAGTACTTAAGCGTTTCATGATCGGTATGAATGACAAACTCATGAGGTCTAAGATAATGTTCCCAAACATGTAGCACACGCACTAAAGCATACAACTCATTGTCATTGATGGGATAGTTAAGTTGAGCACCAGAGAGTTTTTCACTAAAATACGCAATAACTCGTTTTTCTTGCATCAAAACTCCAACAATTCCGGTACCACTTGCATCACAATGAACCTCGAAAGTTTTGTCAAAGTTGGGCAAAGCAAGAATCGGAGCATGAGTAAGCAAAGACTTGAGCTCATCAAAAGTGATGGATTGCAAAGATCCCCAAACAAAAGGAGCATTCTTCTTACTCCAAGCATGCAAAAGAGCGACAATAGTGCTAAAATCTTTCACAAAACGACGATAAAAACCCGCAAGGCCAAGAAAGCTACGCACTTGTTGCAAATTGGTGGGTTGGGGCCAAGTTTTAATTGCTTCAATTTTAGATTCATCAACACGGACACCCTTGGAAGAGACAATGAAACCTAAGAAAACCAACTTGTCAACTCCAAATGTGCACTTTTTCATGTTGGCATATAGACGTTCTTTGCGAAGAGTTTGCAAACAGCCCTAACATGCTTTAGATGCTCTTTCATGGATTTGCTAAACACAAGAATATCATGAAAGTAAACCTGATGCGGAGCATCCTTCCATCATCTCCATGGACTCTACACCGACACATCCAACCCCATGAGGACCCATGACAAGAGCTAGAGCACGTGCTTTGGAAACCGAGGTGAACTCCTTCCTTCTAGACTTGCATGTGGACACGAATGGAACATGTTTACTACCTCACCAAGATATGCTATGCCTCCTTAGGTATGAAGAGGAACATCACCAAGAAGCTCATGAGCATCACCAAGAGGACCACCCCAAGGCCGTGCGAACCAAGAAGAAGGACACAACAGCAGCACAGGAAGCTCTAGGCGACCCCGTGCGCACGGGCCCCTGAGACCCCGTGCCCATGGGCCTCCCAGGAAGTTGACGCTGGAGCACCCCGTGCGCACGGGGCTGTACCGTGCCCACGGGACCCGTGTGCGCACGGGCCCAACTTACCCCGTGCGCACGGGCCTCCCAGGATGGCCGGCTGAGATGGCATCTTCGGCTCCTCTTCATCTCCTTCGACCCCAAGGCTATATATTCCGTACCAAGGACCATGTTTAGGGTTAGCAAGGGATTAGATGAGATATTTGTGAGCTTTGCTCCTTCACCTTCCCTCTTGGAGGATCAAGACCCCCTAGGGAAGAATCCTTCTGGATTTCAAGACCTCCACAAGGAGAAGACTACCTTCAAGACCCCATCTCCCTTGGATTTGGGATGAACTTTGCCATTGTATCTTTACTTTGATTGTGTTTGTGACTTGTGAATCTTGTGTTGTTACCCTAGTGGATGTGTAATCGGGAATTGTTAGAGTGATTGCCTCTTTATGTTCTTGTTGTTTCTCTCCTTTTTCCCCTCCAAGTGTGAAAAGATCCATCCTAGGGTTCTACCCTACATCAAAACCACAACAAACACTCCAATATAAGGTCAAAGCACAAAATGCATAATACACATGAAAGTTCCGGGAGCTTCCGATAAACCCATAGGCATAACCAACCACTCGTACAAGCCAAATTTGGTTTTGAAAGAGGTTTTCCATTCATCACCTTCTTGTATGAGGATTTGATAATTGCCACTTTTAAGATCAATTTTTGAGAAAATGGTGGCACCGCTAAGTCCATCAAGCATATCATCTAGGCGAGGAATGGGATGCCTATAACGAACGGTAATAGCATTGATGGGTCTACAATCGGAGCACATGCGAAAACTACCATCTTGCTTGGGCACAAGTATAACGGGAACGGCACAAGGGCTTAAGCTTTCACGTACATGACCGTTGTCGACTAGTTATTTTACTTGCCGTTGGATCTCCTTAGTTTCTTCGGGGTTGACGCGATATGGAGCTTTGTTTGGTAGGGGCTCTCCGGGGATGAGGTCGACTCGGTGCTCAATGCTTCGTAGAGGAGGTAGTCCCGTAGGTAGCACATCGGGGAAAACATCTTGGAATTCCTACAAAAGAGATTGAAACACTAAAGGTAGATCACAAGGACAAAGTGCATAACACTCGATGGGTTTTCACACACTTCTCTCATCTCATTTTTGGTGGCAAATAGGACTAAGTTTTTCTTGTCGTTCATCATGGAGGCACTCGGTTTTGGCTTGTGGCTCTAACTCTCTTTTGGGTGGATCACTTTCTCACTCTACTCTCCATGATAGGTGGCTTGCTTGTCGGCTATCACTTGACTAGGAGACATAGGTTATAGCACATATTCCTTCCCTTTCATCTTGAAGCTATATTGATTGGTGTGCCTGTTGTGGATGATGCATCGGTCAAATTGCCTGGTCGACCAAGAAGGAGGTGGCAAACGGACATCGGGACGTCACACTCCAAAGTGTCCTCATATGCGCCAATCCTGAAGGAGACTTGGACCGTATGCTCAACTCGTATAGTGCCGGAATCATTTAGCCATTGGACTTTCTAGGGGTGCGGGTGCTTCATCTTGACCAATTGAAGCTTGGAGCATAGTTCTTTACTTGCCAAGTTGTGGCAACTACCTCCATCGATGATGACCTTGACGGACCTTCCATTGATGCCGGCCTTTGTGTGGAAGATGTGGCATCATTGGTCTTCTTCTTGTTGATGTTGAAGAGTCAAAACTTTGGAGACATTGAGAGCGGGGCTCGAATCCTCATCACAAAAGAGTTGATCATCTTCATCCTCGTTCACGCGTCGGCGCATGGCCAGTTGCTCAAGGTTTCCATCTCCTCTTCACTCATGGAGTCATAGGTTCCATCATCGTTGAGGATCATGGTGCACTTGTTGGTGCATTCGTAGGACTTGTGGCCACGGTCGCCGCAAGTGAAACACTTGAAGGAGCTTGTCTTGACGGTCTCATTGGTCGGAGTAGATGATGAAGCGTGCAGCTTGAAGTTGCTTGTAGTAGGAGGAAGACGACTTGAGCTTGTCGAAGTTTTCTTTCAACTTGACTTGTCATCGTTGCTTGTAGATGGCTTGGTTGAGGTAGAAGTTGGAGGAGTCGTTGAAGCTTGGTTGTTGGATAAGCCTTAGGTCTTGGATGAGTACTTGGCGTACTTGAAGTCATCTTGCACTTGACGTACCGCCTTGGTAGCTTGATGCATGGGCTCAATGAGGTTGGAGTAGGGTTGAAAGTCGGCAATCTTCTTGATGGGATGATTGAGTCCATTCAAGAAATGTGCCATAGTTTTCTCATCATCTTCCTTGGCATTGGCTCGAATCATGGCTATCTCCATTTCCTTGTAGTATTCTTCAACACTCTTTGTTCCTTGCTTGAGGAGTTAGAGTTTCTTGAAGAGATTGTGGTTGTAGTAGGTGGGCACAAAACGTGTGCGTAGGACATCCTTCATTTGAGCCCAAGTGGTGATTGGTGGTTCACCTCTTGCTTGTCGACACTCAAGGACTTGTTCCCACCATATGACGACATAATCTTGGAACTAAAGTGATGCCATAGCGATCTTCTTCTCTTCCTCATAGTTGTGCAAACGAAAGATTTTGTCGACCTTCAATGCCCATGATAGGTACTCTTCGGGATCATTGCTTCCATTGAACTTGCCATAGCGTTGCTCTTCATTGTGTTGTTGGCAATGGTGATGATGACGCCCTTGCCGTGGAGGATTATCATCCTCATGTTGCTCTTGACGTGGAGGAAGTCCATGATCAACTTGCTCTTGTTGAACTTGAGGTTGTGGAGGAACTTCGGGTCTGTGGAGGAGCTTGAGGAACTTGACGTTGCACTCGCGGTTGGTAGTTCCGCTCTTGGATTTATTCGTGAAGTGTTTCCTCTTGATTGCGCCGATCTCGGTTGCGGTTTGCGATGGCTCGACTAGATTCTTGAAGGGCACGTTACACCTCGAGAGCTTGTGCTTCACGTTGTTGTTGTTGAAGACGTTGAGCCTCGGCGTCTTGTTCCTCTTGATGTAGACGCACTAGCATTGTTGTTCTTGAGGTTGAACAAACACAACTTGGTGTGTGATGCGGAGCATCCCTCGCTCATCCCCATGGACGTACCTACATCTCCCTCAACACCACTTGGACTGATGAGAAGATGATGTAGGGTGGAACCCTATGTGGACGATCTTTCACGTTTGGAGTGGATCCTACGGGGAACACAATGAACGAGCGGAAGAACACGAGGAAAAACACGGGGAGGAACGAGAGAAATTCAACCGACAAGTAATTGATCACACAAGGGCTAGATCACCGAACACATAAGGTAGCACAAGATTCAAAATCAAAAAAGGAAAGATACAAAGGTAGCCGTTCTTCTCCATGAGGAGGTCTTGATTGTCTTCCCTTGAAGGGGTCTTGAATCCGCTTGGGGGATCTTCTCCGAAGAGGTCATAAGCTCGGAGGAGAAGTAACCAAGTGGATGAGCAAGGCTCTCACACAAAATATGAGCTAACCCAATGCTAACCCTAACAAGGAGGAGGTGGAGGAGTATATATAGTCTAGAGCCATGAAGGGGTAAGAGAGGGCGAAGGGGTACATGGGCTCGGCCCATTACACTGTGCGTAGACAGGGCAGTAGTGCCGCTTGTAGAGCTTCAGCGATAGTACCGCTTGGAGAGGCGGTAGTACCGCTCGTTCTGGAGCGGCCAGGTTCTCTTCCTCCTTCTCTTCCATGCTTAGCCTTGGTCCTTGGATTCTCCATGGTCGTCTCGGTTGTACCTGAGTATATGCAAGATCCATGCATGAGGTAGTAGCCATGTCTCACATGTAGAAAGTGAAGGTTCGGAGAGGAGCGAGTTCACCTTCTGTCCAATGGTGTATATTCGAGGTCTCGTCATATGTCCTCTTGGGGCTTGGAGAGTAGTCGGAGTGTACATGGGGATGACCGTGGGATGCTCCGCATCATCTCCCCCCCCCCCTGGGAAAGATCCGACCTCGGATCGTGATCCTCATCACCATGGAAACGGTTGTCGTAGACGGACTTGTAGTTGGACGAAGTTGAAGACATGGCGCAATCCAAGTAGTCCAAGGTGTCGCCGGAGTGATAGACATGCAAAAAGAGCAAACACAAGCAACACTTGGAAATACAATGGTTAGCGCACACAAAGTGTCCATCATGTAAGAATGAGTCCGTGCGGCAAGATTGGTTGTGACAAAGCGCATGAAGCTTATCAAGATGATCTAGAATGATATGCAAAACATTCATGGGAGGAAATGCAATCATTGTGCACACAAATGTGTTGTAAATATGATTAATGCAACCACAGTGCAAAATGATGTCATAGTGAGATGGTTTATCAATAGCATGAATATGGCAATGGATGCTCAACATGTGTATGTTATCATGCAATTGATGGTGGACAAAATGATCATGATGTATGAATATGCCATCAAGGTAGAGCACACAAATTTGCTAAGGAAGTGCACAAGCTCATATATCATGGATGACATGGAAATAGATGCAACAAGACAAGCATAACAAGAGTCAATCCATGCATGGGGTGCAAACTTGTGGTGACTATGATATGTACATCGAGCATGACATGTATGAGGATGATCAACAAATATGGAGGTGTTGGTGTACCAAAGCTCGATGTCTAGGCATGAGTGGAGTTCTTAAGGTGCATCCAATAAGTGCGAGCGCTCCTCAATGTGAAGGTCCATGTAGCCAATCTCCAATGTCGCTCCTCCGTTCACGAGATGTATCATGTAGACAACAAGAAGGAAACAACAATGAAAGATTGACCCATCCAATATGCGTATTTGAGGATGGCTCAAAGAGAAGGAGTTCACCTCAAGAAAGTTTCCAAAGATGTTGGAGTTGTACATCATGTATGCCTTCACATAACCAATATGTCGCATAACGGCACCACCTTGTGAACCCTCCAAAATGAAAGAACATGATAAACACTCGGAAAAACAAATGAGGTTAGAGAAAATGCAAAACCTATCATTCGAGTGGTAAGATACCCAACAAGTGTATGCATCATGCTCATCATAAGAAAGTACAAGGGTGCATTTCATAGTATGGAGGCATATGATGCAAGAACAACCAAATACAATAGGCTCAAGTAAACAAGCATGCACATGTAAGTTGTCAAAGTCTCTAGGATCAATAAGCATAGTATGGTTGCACTCAATACAAGGTGATATGACAAATGCAACTAATGGAGACAAGAGACAATTATCATGGCAAATCAAGTGAGAGGCATGAACATATATGTCATCAACCCAAGAAAGCATGTGATAGTGGAACATGGGTGATGCAACATAGCAAGCAATCATAGCGATCAAGTCAAGCAAGCTAGTAGTGCGAAGATGCAACATACTAGAGGGAATAATGGTAAGCATTTCATGTGTGCAAATAGTGGGCATGAATAATGCACATGACATATCACAAGCATGAAAGCAAGATATGAGAAAAATATCATCAATGTATTGGCGAGAGGCCATATGTAAATAGCAATGGGGCATCATGACTCTCCCAACACAACAAGCATCAATGGCATGGGGCACATGATAAACATGGCAATAGCAACAAGGATCTCCACCAAGCATGCAAATACACATGGAAGTAGCATAATGGTGAATCATGGGTAGATGCAAACAAGGGTCACAATTGCATGGCAAAGGCATAGAAACAAGCATAACATACAAATTGAACACGCTAGAATGGGCATAAGGTGACAAGTGGTGGATAGCCCATAGTCGTGTGAGAGCCAAGTAGAAGAGATGCGTGTAGTCCTTGCGCAAAGGGAACAGTGGTAAGGATAGTCCACGGGATCCCAAAGCATAGTTGCTCTCAAGAGCTTGTTTCGTCAACTCTTGGGATTGAGAGGTTGAGGAGTATACATGAGTACCTACACAAAACAAAGACAAAGGAAAAATTGTGTGTGCATGGTATATGTACACATCATCCATCATGATGCGCACGTGCGTGTGTCGGTTGGCACAAAATATCCAATGCTCAAATAAATGAGATGCGTGATATAGAAACATCTCATCCATCATGAGAGGTTTGTTGTTATGTATGGCATAATGGAGACTCAAAGGTTGTAATGCATCATGAGAAATATCTAGATCATTGTTATTCATGGAATGCATATGGTGTACACTATCATGGGAATCATGCAAAGTATGAAACACATCAAAATCTCCTAATATGTATGGGGAAACTATGGGGGTCTCCTCATGAGCAAGAGTAGAAACATCACGTGGAGAATATTGACAACATCCAAAACAATGCATATTTGGACAATGTGATCATGGCATGGCATAGTAGATGAATTGCGCAAATCATGTAAATGAAGTATGGCAATATCATCACATGAAAAACAAAAGCCAATGACCATCATCTCGTCATCTATGCCATAAGTGCAAATGGTATTGATTTTAATGGGGCATGCATAGTTACTATGTTGAGATTGAAATGATGCAATATGGGAGATCTCACTCATAGCATATGACAAGTTCAATGGATTGTCAAACATGATGTGACCAAAAGAATTTTCACATGATATCCTATGGAGCATAGCATCACAACTAGGCAACTCAACATGCTCATCATCATATTCATCATAAATAGGTAAGTCAAGGCATGAAGAAGTCTCACTAGCATGAAGCATGGAATAGGTGGGTCAACATCATGGGAGCAATCGATGTCAAGAGAGTCCACTAGTGGGACAAGAGAAGCACCATCACCTATGTTACCTTTGGAGCGTCGCTCATGTGTTGTAGGTGAGGTGTTGAAGATCCTCTCGTTGTCATCTTCGTCTTGATGGAACCATGTGGGGGTGCATCATCGTCCACCATGGCCATCGTCGTCTCCATTGGAGGGATGGACTCGTCGAGGATAGGCATGTCGTCATGTAGGAGACCTAGCACCAAAGAAGAAAACACACTAGGAGTAGAGGTTAATTCGTTAGAAATCATAGTGGCCTCAGGTGCCGTGTCAACTACCTCACTCTCTAAGTGTTGTGGCTCACTCACTCCCTCAAGGATGCTCTCACTCATATGGTTGGTGGAGTCACTCAAATGGCGCTCAACCTCACATAGGATGTGTGGCATGCTCTCATGTGTGGGGCTAGTGGTGGTCACACTCATCCTCTCATAGGAAATGCTCTCAATGTCACGTATGGTGGAGTCACTCATCTCTCTCATGGGGTGGTGGCTCTCCTCACATGACAAATGGGGCAGCTCAACATATGTGGGTGTCGGAGAGGTATAGGTGCAAATGTCAAAATGCGCGGTCGCGTAGCTTGACTCGGAGTATGAGTCCAATGTGGGCGCCGTCTTCATGTTGTTGAGGAGGTTCGCCCTCGTCGCCGTGGTCGAAGGGGATGGCCCTTGGTCGACCTTCTTGTCACTGTCTTGGTGTTGGAGGCCCATATGATTTGGCACCTCATAGCTCGTCTCCATGACCGAAGGGAGTTTCCCATGCTCGGCCATCTTCCTTGAGGGGCTTCCGAAGATGGAAGTGTCGCCCTCGCTTGTAGGTGGTCGCCTTGTTTTTGAGGATGTCGATGTAGGCGAAATCATGGGAAGTAGGCGAAGATGCCGTACGTCCAAAGGCGAAGATGCCTTGAGAACACTTGGCGAAGATGCCTAAGTGGTTGATGTAGCCGTAGCACCGTCTTGGTGGTGGTCGTCTCGCGGTCTTCTTTTGTGCTCTTGAAGCTTGGACTTGGCGTGAAGTAGCGCTTGTTGGGACTTGTGCACTTGCGCTTGTGGAGCATCTTCATGATGATGATGTCGTTATCGTGCTTGAGCTCGTAGTAGATGTCGTTCGTCGTCATCATGCACATGATGCTTGGAGGTGACTTTCCCTTCATGACGATGTTGATCACGAATGTGATGGTGATCGCCATGTAGATGTGGACGAGGACAATTTGCACTTGCATCGTTTCTGCGCTCCGAAGACTTGTTTCTTGAATGTCGCCGCCTTGAAGATGACGTAGGGGAAGAAGACTTCATCAAGGCTCTAATCTCCTCCATCCTTGCATCTTGCTTCTCTTTATGTGCGGAAAGCTTCTTGTCAATGTAGTCCCTTTTCCTTGCTTCGGAGTGATGAACGTCGATGGAGATGTTCTCGATGCGCTCTCGCAATCTTGATTGTGCGCCTTGCATTTGTCGTTGTAGATCGAAAATGGACGCTTTGGAGATGTTGTTGTTCACTCCATCGTTGTTGTCGTAGACCGGAGAGGAAATGCCTTGCCTATCCATCACAAGACTCGAGCAAATATGAGTGGGAGAAAGAGAAGAACTTATACCAATGTACCTTGACCGATGTTGACGATGAATCAAGTTCACTCAAATGCGGACAATGAAATAGCACTATTGGTACCAATCCTTGTCGGTTCTCACACCTACACAAGTAAGGCTTATAGTGCAGCTCGGTGAGGATAGTGGCAAAAAAAATTGATGCAAAATGTTAGCAAGAGTCAATAATGTTGAAAGAGATTCATAAATTCGCAAGCGAAACAAATGGACCAATAACAATATGTGGCACACGGAAACACACACAGATAGATAAATGGGGTCGTGCAACCAAGGAATGAGCACAAAATGTGGAATCCACAGACAACGCTCGTGTTGCACAACTCAAGAGAGACGCTAGCACGATTGCTCAATAGGCGGATACGACACTTGTGCACAACCTATAAGATGCAAAATGGATAAACTTTCTATCCCAAGTATGCTATGTATGTAAGGTTCCCGGTGTTCCCTCAAGATGATCCAAGATGATCGGATATGACAATCTTATATGCAATGTGGTATGATGCTATGGCACTTGCTTACAAGCTCTTTGCTCACTCTTTTTCTTTGCTTAAATGCTTATTCTCTTTTTTTTCTACGGCCACTTTTGCACAATGTACAAACCAAGATAGCAATTGTGTATATGCGGGAACCAACTTGTGACACAAGATATGATACCAATATATGCACGACGATGATATGGTATGTATGCTATGGGAAGTATGATCACTAATGTGCACAAGTTACGTTGCCGGCAATACTCAAATGGCTAGTCTCGATAGGCAAGTAACGCAAAATGGGCTAGGGTTTATCAATGCAATTTGCAAGGGGAATATACAATGGTGTCGTCGAAGTTACCGTCCTTGATGTAGATACCAAGATGATGGAACTCATACCTAAGTAGCCGAAACACCTTAAGAAACGCAAAAACCGCGAACTCTAAATCTCAAATGACAAATGTCAAATGGTGGTAGCGGAAAGCGGTGGTGGTTTTGCACTAGGCAATGCAGAAGTGGTGGTCATGGTTGATGAAGAACAAATTGTCCCTAAGTAGCCGAAACACCTTAGGAGACTCGAATCACTACTCAAGCAACCACTAATGCTATATAGAACAAAATGGGTTAGGTTGCGGAAGTCGGTGGTGGCTATGCGGATGATATGGTGGAAGGCCTAGGCAAACTTGCCAAGTTTTCGAAAATTTGATGGAGTCAAATGGTGTTGGTAGTATTTTTGTGGGATGGGGGACGTCAATAGCTTCAAAACGAGCTAAAGAACGTCAAAATCGGAGTTCGGATGAATTAGTTATGGCCGAAACGGTGAAACTCAGAACGCTGAAACTGAGAGGGGCGGTAGTACCGCTTGCGATGGCGGTAGTACCGCTTGTGGTACTCAGCGGTAGTACCGCTTGTAGGGGCGGAAGTACCGCTCGTGACAGGATTCTTCGCAGATCAAATCAGGGCGGGATTTTGGGGCGGAAATGGATGATTTCGGGGCCAAAATTGGATGGATTTCGTGGATGGGAAGAGGGGAAACTTGAGGGAATGCTAGATCCACTCGTAACCAAGCAAATCCACAGATCAAAATCAACAAAACATCATCAAACCAACAAATCACAAAAAAATTGGGGGCTATTTTTGGTGGGGATTTTCGGATTTAGGACGAAAACAACAAAATCAAACTAGAAAACACGGGGTAGGGGCTCCAAAAACGTGATCAACTTGGCTCATGATACCATAGATGATGTAGGGCGGAACCCTATGTGGACGATCTTTCATGTTTGGAGTGGATCCTACGGGGAACACGACGAACGAGCGGAAGAACACGAGGAAAAACACGGGGAGGAACGAGAGAAACTCAACCGACAAGTAATTGATCACACAAGGGCTAGATCACCGAACACATAAGGTAGCACAAGATTCAAAATCAACAAAGGAAAGATACAAAGGTAGCCGTTCTTCTCCGTGAGGAGGTCTTGATTGTCTTCCCTTGAAGGGGTCTTGAATCCTCTTGGGGGATCTTCTCCAAAGAGGTCGTGAGCTCCGAGGAGAAGTAACCAAGTGGATGAGCAAGGCTCTCACACAAAATATGAGCTAACCCAATGCTAACCCTAACTAGGAGGAGGTGGATGAGTATATATAGTCTAGAGACATGAAGGGGTAAGAGAGGGCGAAGGGGTACATGTGCTCGGCCCATTACACTGTGCGCAGACAGGGCGGTAGTGCCGCTTATAGAGCTTCAGCGGTAGTACCGCTTGGAGAGGCGGTAGTACCGCTTGTAGTGGGCGGTAGTATAGCTCGTTCTCGAGCGGCTAGGTTCTCTTCCTCCTTCTCTTCCATGCTTGGCCTTGGTCCTTGGATTCTCCATGGTTGTCTCGGTTGTACCTGAGTATATGCAAGATCCATGCATGAGGTAGTAGCCATGTCTCACATGTAGAAAGTGAAGGTTCGGAGAGGAGCGAGTTCACCTTCTGTCCAATGGTGTATATTCGAGGTCTCGTCATATGTCCTCTTGGGGCTTGGAGAGTAGTCGGAGTGTACATGGGGATGACCGTGGGATGCTCCGCATCACAAGAGCTCGAGAAAAGGCTATTGAAGATAACGTGAACTCGGTCCTCTCCAAACCCCCTCTCTCTACTCACGAGACATGGCTACTACGTCATGCGGAGACTCTGTGTGTGATCAGGTACTTGGAGGAGAGCCATGAGACAGCTACACGCAATGGCCAAGATGGCGTTGACACTAAGCGTGATGATCAAGAGGAAGGACTACTTTGGAAGCTCTAGGACCCAGATGACCGGCCAGGCACAGACGTCCGACCCCTGGAAGGTGCTACAGCCAAGAGAGGAGAGGCAGACCCGAGCTCCAGGCTACGTACGACCGGCCCAGCCCGGACGACCGGACACTCCCAGGCACCGGATGACCGAGCCCTTACGGACGTCCGTGCTAGCGACCACAGAACGGAAATTATGGAAATCTGAAGGCGTCCGGATGACCGTGCCAGCGACCACAGAACAGAATCTGCGGACATCCGAGGAACCCCGGACATCCGAGGAACCCCGGACGTCCGGGACCCCGCGAGCCTCTGTACGACCGGCGCCCCACGGACGTCCGGACCCTGGCTGCGGCCAGCTGCGGACTGAGGCCCATGTACCCCTTCACTTTGCCCGTATTTTGCACTAAGACTATATAGAGACCACTCCCACCTCCTAGATAGGGTTAGCATTGGTTTAGCTCATTTGAGATAGAGCATTGCTCATCCGTACCAGATCTACTCCTCGTGAGGGACCGCACCTCTTCGGAGAAGATCCATCCGGATTCAGGGCCTCCATCCGGAGAAGACAATCAAGACCTTCTCATGAAGAAGATGGTTACTCTTGTATCGCCCTTTGTTGACTTTGGATCTCGTGTTACTTTGTGCCTCGGTGATCTAGCCCTTGTGTGATCGAACCCTTGTCGGTTGACTGTTTCTCTCGTTTTCCCTTTGTGATCCCCCTCGTGTTATTCCGCGTGTTCTTCGTGTTTCCCCGTAGGATCCACTCCAAACATGAAAGATCGGCCCCTAGGGTTCCGCCCTACATCATCTTGGTATCATGAGCCACGTTGATCACGTTTTTGGAGCCCCTACCCCATGTTTTCTAGCTTGATTTTGTTGTTTTCTTCCTAAATCCGAAAATTCCCCACCAAAAATAGCCCCAATTTTTTTTTTGTGATTTGTTGGTGAGTTGAAATTTTGTTGGATTTGGTCCATGGATTTGTGTTTCCACATGTGGATCTAGCTTTCCCCACCCTCCCCACCCTTCTCCATCCACAAATCCGCTCGATTTCGACTTCACCACTTCCTTCCACCCCGAAATCGTGTTGTTCATCCCGTGCCCGATTTTCACCCAGGACACGGACGACCGGAACCAGCCGGACATCCGACGACCTCCGGACGACCGTGACCACCCAGACGTCCGGCAACTCTGACGAAACTGAATTTTGTTCAGTTCGGCCACCACCACATCCCCACCTTCCACCACATCTTTCGAACCCACTTACACCATCATTCCCCACTACCTCCTATGACGATTTTGATACGTTTTGGTCTTTGAGATTTTGAGTTGTGGCTCCTGTGTCCTATTGTGTTTCGGCTATATAGGTACGATTCGACATCATCATCACCGCGGCTCATCTTCGCAAAGGTCTCATCATCTCCAAGGACGGTAACCTCGACGACATCTTTGTCAAACCTTGCAATTGCATTGATACCCACATGGCCTTACTTTTGCGTAGCTTACCCATCGAGACTAGCCATTGACTATTGCCAGCAACGTGACTTGTGCACATTAGTGATCATACTCCATAGCATACATACCATACCATAGTGGTGCATATCTTGGCATCCACGTGTGTGTCACAAAGTTGTCATCGCATACACAATTGCTATCTTGGTTCGTGAAGTATTGCATGAGAAAAGAGCTCAAAAGTGAAAGAGCCACCCAAGCTTTTAAGGAAAGAGGAAAGATAAGCAAAGAGCTTATAAGCAAGAACCATAGCATCATACTACATTAAGATTGCCATATCGGATCATCTTGGATCATAGCACCGAAATACCATACATATAGCATACTTGGGATAGAGATCGTTGCATTTTTGCCTAGTAGGTTGTGCACAAGTTTCGTATCCGTATATTGTGCAATCATGCTAGTGTCTCTCGTGTATTGTGCAACAAGAGCACTTTCGTGGATTCCACATTTTGGCTCACTTTTGGTTTGCACAATCCCACTTATCTATTTGCGTTTGTGTTTCCGTGTACCACTTTTTGCATGGTCCACTTGTTGCATTTGCAAATTTGTGAATCTTTTCCAACATTATTGAAGTTGACTTACAATTGCATCAAATTTTGTGCCACCATCCTAACCAAGCTCCACCATAAGCTTTTACTTGTGTAGGTGTGAGAACTGACAATAATTGGTACCAATAGTGCTATTTCATTGTCCACATTTGTGTGAACTTGATTCATCGTCAACATCGGTCAAGGTACATTGGTATAAGTTCTTATCCTTTCTACCACTCACATTTTTTGTTTCGAATGATGGATAGGACAAGTACCTCTACCAACCCACTCTTTATCGAGCAAGACGATGACATGTCATCATACGTCACCAAGAGCCACCTCTTTGGTGCACAACGAGCGTTGCATCAAGAGCAACAAGCTATGAATGAATGCATCGACAACCTCGCCACCAACTTGCGACTCTCTGAGCAACGTACCAAGGACTACTTCGACAACAAGCTCGACGCGCACAAGCAAGAGAACGATGCAAGGATGGATGAGATCCGCGCTTTGTTGGTGAACCGTCCTCCTTCTACATTGTCATACTCACGATGGAGCCACTCAGGTCGACACTCCGATGACACCTTCTCTGGCTCAAGTACACCGTCATCGAACACTCTTCGATGAGCCGCGCGTCAAGGTCGTCATGCATCTCGCAATCCGCTACACGACAAGCATTCTCAAGAGCAAGTCGATGAGAAAGTACCTCCTCCTCAACCACAACAAGTCGCGTTTTGTCAAGCTCAAGAACGACAACGTCTACATTGCCAAGAGGAAGAACGAGCGCGTCTCCATCAAGAGGAACAAGACGCCGAGGCTCAACATCTTCAAAAACAACAAAGTGAAGCGCAAGCTCTTGAGGCGCAACGTGACCTTCAAGAATCAAGTCGAGCCATTGCAAACCACAATCGCGAACGGTGCAATCAACAGGAAGCCCTCCGAGAAGAAATCCAAGAGAGGAACTACCAACTGCGTGTGCAACGTCAAGTTCCTCAAGTTCCTTCACAAGCTCGTCAAGCTCCACCTCAACCTCAAGTTCAACAAGAGCAAGTTGATCATGGACTTCCTCCACGCCAACAGCAACATGAGGATGATTACCCTCCACGTCATGGACGTCATCATCACCATCGCCATCTACACAATTGTAAGGGCACATTTATCCCCAAGATGTTTTGGTGATTGATGACAATGCTTTTGCGGACTAATCGTGTGCGTTGAGTTCTTTCAGAGATTCATCCTTTGGCACGAGACGATTACCTCCCCTCGGTGTTTTATTCAAGACGGTGTAGCTCCTTTGTTTCTCTGTTGGTGGACTAGTTTCGTAGGAGTCACCGTATTATCAAGTGGGGATCCGCTTTGGTAAGGCTAGGGTGGAATCAACACGTACACATCCTTATCACACCTGATGTTTCTTTCCGCTTCATTGGAGCTACCTTTCCTATCTGTGTCTGCCCTGTCCTGTCCCAGCGGTAGTACCGCGGTCCTCAGTGGTAATACCGCCGAAGAACGTCAAGAGGTAGTACCGCTTGCGGTCTTCGGCCGTAGTACCACAGTCGTTCTGGGCTACTACCGCCTCGACTCGAGACCGCTATTTTTCATGTCGGGTTTTACGGTACTAGTAGCGGCAGTAGTGGCGGTAGTACCACTCCAAGCGGTAGTACCGCCAATACTTCCGTGGTAGTACCGTTCTGGGGCCAGGACCCTGCATCCCTCGTCAGCGCGGCAGTACCACTGGGAGGGAGTGGTAGTACCGCTTATCAGTGCTAGTATCGTCCTGCCGAAGCAGTAGTACCGCTCTGTGCGTGGCTGTTTGGGGGGGGGGTAACGGTTGGATTGTTTCCCACACTATATAAAGGTGTCTTCTTCCCCAAAGTTGACTTACCTCTTCCCCCAAAAGCTCCATTGTTGCTCCAAGCTCCATTTTTGCCCGATCTCTCTCCCTAGCTAATCAAACTTGTTGATTTGCTCAGGATTGGTTGAGAAGGCCCCGATCTACACTTCCACCAAGAGAAATTTGATTCCCCCACTAATCCCTAGTGGATCTTGTTACTCTTGGGTGTTTGAGCACCCTAGACGGTTGAGGTCACCTCGGAGCCATAATCCATCGTGGTGAAGCTTCGTGGTGTCGTTGGGAGCCTCCAATTAAGTTGTGGAGATTTCCCCAACCTTGTTTGTAAAGGTTCGGTCGCCGCCTTCAAGGGCACCAATAGTGGATTCATGGCATCTCGCATTGTGTGAGGGCGTGAGGAGAATACGGTGGCCCTAGTGGCTTCTTGGGGAGCATTGTGCCTCCACACCACTCTAACGGAGACGTACTTCCCCTTAAAACGAAGGAACTTCGGTAACACATCCTCGTCTCCACCGGCTCCACTCTTGGTTATTTCGTGCCTTTACTTTTGCAAGTCTACTTGTGTTGTATCCTTTGCTTGCTTATGTGATAGTTGTTATTGCATCATATAGGTTGCTCACATAGTTGCATATCTAGACAACCTATTTTGTTGCAAAGTTTAAATTGGTAAAGAAAAGCTTAAAAATTGTTAGTTGCCTATTCACCCCCCCTCTAGTCAACTATATCGATCCTTTCAATTGGTATCAGAGCCTCGTCTCTTTATTAAGGACTTTGTCGTCCGAAGAGTATGGTTGACACCACAGACGGTGCGGAGGAACACTCCAGTGTGAATCCTATCTCGTCTACGGCCGATGGGGGGACCTCGGTCTCTCATGAGGAATTCAATGTGGCTCTAGTCACATTGAAGGACTCCACGATGACCAAGGTCGAAAGCATGTTTACTAAATTTCTTGAAGGACTTAAACTGTCCACCTCGCCGATGAATGTGGGTGATCCCACTAACAAGGTGACGGATGCTACCTCCGACAAGGGGGAAGCTAACAGTGAAAAGGGTCCTTCTTCTAGCGGTAGAAATGGCACCAACATCTTTGCCCATGTGGAACCTCCAGTTTATGGAGGACCGATTCCATCTACTCATTTAAATCATGCCGGTCCTCCTCCTAAGATTGTGAAAAATGAGGATTTTGATTCTTGGTTCTATCACTTCAAGCGTGACTTAAAGCATGTTAATACTAATCTTTGGAGAATCATTGAAGAAGGTTTCTATCCTCATGACCCGAGCAACTTCACCCCTTGAGAAGCCGTGGATAATCAATTCAATGAGAATGCTCTCTTCATCATCCAAGAGGCAATTCTCCCCGAAGATCTCCCTCATCTTCGACCCTACGCCACGGCCAAAGATGCATGGCATTGTGTTGCGTCTCTCTATCGAGGAAGTGCGAGCATTCAATACTCCAATTATGAAGTGGTGCAAGATGAAGCCGATGAGTTTGCTATGAAGGAAGACGAAGAACCTCGTGAGCTCTTTTGGAGGGTAACCAAACTTGCGGTCTCGCTCCGAGATCATGGGAGCAAGGACACGGATGACAATTGGATCAAACGCAAGTTCCTCAAGGCCATGATGCCCTACAACAAGGCCATGTCCTCCGTCATTCGTCAAAGACCAGACTTCCACTCCATGACCTCAAGTGAAGTGTTGGATGAGTTTGTTGCCATGAGCATCTTGGACAAGACCGCCAATAACGCGGTGCTCCGGTCTCAAAGGGCAAAGAAGCCCAACCTTGCCTTGAAGGCCAAGGTTATTGTGGAAGAAGAGGAAGAAGTGGAAGAGGAGGAGAGCAACCCCGAAGACACAAAATATGATTATCACGAGCACATGGCTCTTGCTTCGAGGCAATTTTGGAGCAAGAAGAACTCAAGACCCAACTTCAACAAGAACAACTCAAGTGGCTTCAAGAGCAAGCAACGAGTTAGAACTTGCTTCAACTGTGGCAATGTGAGCCATTTCATTGCGGATTGTCCTTACGAGAAGCGGGAAGACAATGGTGGCAAGCTCATTCGGAGAGACAAAGCCAAGTCCTTCCCCAACAAGAACAACTTCACCAAGAAGACTCCTACTCGAGGGTTGGTGGTTCAAGAGGAATACCGTGAGGATGACGATGATGATGAAGATAGTGAAGCAATGGCCATGGCATCCGTTGCCATTGCCACAACTCCCCGGGTGTCTCTCTTCAACTCACCCAACGAGAACATCACCGCCAAGTGCCTCATGGATAAAACCACCAACAAGGTAACCCCCAACATCAAAACCACTATTATTCCAAATCCTTCTTTGACGGTTGGCATTGATGATGATAAGGGGTCTAATGAGGAAGTAAATGAGTTTGAGTCCTTTATGAGTAAGCTCAAGGGCAAATCCAAGAAGCACTTTGTTGCTCTCTTGGAACAACTTGGTGAAGCCAATGACATGATCGAGGCTCACGAAGAAACCATCTCTAAGATGGAAGGTCATAGTCGTGACTATGCCGATGAGATATCGGATCTCTATAATGCTCTTGAGGAAGAGCGTGGGCATCGCTTGGCTCTTGAGGAGTCACAAAACGATGACCATGCCAAGTTAAAGAAAGATCTTGATCATGCTCTTGTTGTGTCTCGTGTGCTAACTTCCGAGAAGGCTAAACTTGGGGTTGATCATGCTAGACTCAAGGAGGAGTTTGATGTGCTTGACAAGGCCCACAAGGTCTTGAAGGGTGCTCATGCTAACCTCAAGGAGTCTCATGCTCAACTCCAAGTTAATCTAACCAAGGAAAAGGCCACCTTTCCTCATATGGTATTAATTGATAATGCATATGCTACTAACCCGTGTTGTGAGCATGTGCATCTTGTGGAGGAGAATGCCAAATTGAAGGATCAACTTGAGAAAGGCCTTGTGACATGCATTCAAGGTGAGAAGAACCTCAACGACCTTTTGAGCAATCAAAAGGAAGTTGTGGCCAAGGAAGGAATTGGATTCGCACCCAAGTCCAAGAACAAGAAGAAGAACGACAAGACCAAACGACCTCCCCCTCTCAAGCAAACCTTTGTGAAAGAGGGAGAGGGTGCTCCTAAGGAGAAGAAGAACAATGTGAAGGGTGTTGATGTCAAAAAGGGCAAAACCACTCCCTCCTCCAACAAAGCCGGCGACTTTAACCCATCATATGTGTTGTGCCGTGCTAGTGATGGACATGTTTATGCTAAATTTGTTGGTTCTCTTATGAGTACATTGAATGGTCTATTTGGGTTCCTAAGACCCTTGTTACTAACATCAAAGGACCCATTACTAAATGGGTACCTAAAACCAAGCATTGATCTCTTGTAGGTGTTTGCTTCCGGTGGGGGATCATGGTTGCTCGATAGTGGAGCAACAAATCATATGACCGGGAGCAAGGACTTGGTGGTGGACATGCAAAAGATTCCATCTATGCCCACCAATGTTGAGTGGGGTGATGCCTCACATTCTAAGGTATTGGGTCTTGGCAAGGTTGTCATTTCTCATGATCTAACGATCGAGAAAGTCATGCTTGTTGAGTCCCTTGCATACAATTTGCTTTCCGTTCGTCAACTTGCACTCATGGGTTTTGCTACTTTCTTTGACATTGATACCGTGGCCCTCTTGTGGAGCAAGACTCTTAAAGTAGCCTTTGTTGGGCATGTCGAGAACGGTCTCTATGTGATTAACTTTTCGGAGCGACCCACTAAGACCGCGACATGCCTAATGGCTAAAGTTGACGTGGGATGGCTTTGGCATCGCCGTTTAGCCCACGTCAATATGAGATCTTTGCAAAGTCTTCTCAAGGGGGACCATGTCCGTGGACTAACAAATGTTAGTTTTGCCAAAGATCGTGCTTGCAGTGCTTGTATTGAAGGAAAGCTCCATGAGAAGGCTCACCCTCCCACGACCATCATCTACTCGAAGAGACCCTTGGAGCTCCTTCACATGGATCTCTTTGGGCCTCCATCTTTTGATAGTCTTGGAGGTAGAAAGTATTGCTTGGTGATTGTGGATGATTATTCAAGATACACTTGGGTATACTTCTTCAAGAGGAAGAGTGAGACTCAACAAACCGTCATCGACTTTGCAAATGAAGCTCAACGTCAACATAATGCAAAGATCTTGACAATCAGAAGTGACAACGGCACCGAGTTCAAGAACTACACCTTGGATGAGTTTCTTAGTGATGAGGGGATCAAGCATCAATATGCTGATCCATATACCCCTCAACAAAATGGTCTTGCGGAGAGGAAGAACCGGACGTTGATGGATGCGACAAGGACCATTGTGGCGGAGTTCAAGTCTCCATACAACTTTTGGGCCGAAGCCATCAACACCGCATGTCATGCATCCAATCGGCTCTATCTCTGCAAAGGCTTGAACAAGACTCCTTATGAGATATTCACCGACAACAAGCCCAATCTCAAGTACTTCCGGGTGTTCGAGTGTAAGTGTTTCATTATCAAGAAAGGTGTTCGTTTGTCTAAATTTGAGGCTAGATCTTATGAGGGCATATTTGTTGGTTATGCTAGAAACTCTCATGCTTACCGTGTTCTCAACAAGTCTACCAGACTCATTGAGGAGACGTGTAACATGGAGTTTGACGAAAATAACGGCTCTCAAGTGGAGCAAAGTGGTACTTGTGATGTAGGTGATGAAATTCCTCCCCAAGCCATAAGAAGAATGGGTATTGGTCATATTCTACCCATTGAGGAACCCCTTGTGGCCGAAGGATAAGGACAATGCTCCACTCAAGTGGAGCGATCAGCTCCCCAAGACCCACACACTTCCGAAGAACAAAGTGAAGGCCCTCAACCTCGTGAACAAGACCAAGGGCAAGATCAACCTCAAGATGGTGGTGAACCTCTAAATGATGCCCAAGGTCAAGTTCTCCCCCTCGAGCAAGTTCAAGATCATGAGCAAGCTCAAGATCAAGAACAAGCTCAAGACGGCGCTCAAGATAATCAAGTTAACCCTCCTCCTTCCACATCCGAGGAGGAATTAGAGCGTCGTGCCACGAAGATTGCTTCCAAGATCACCACCAAAGGCCATATCATGGAAAATGTGGTTGGAAGCCTAAGAAAGGGGGGTAAGCACTTGTAGACAATTAGCAAACTATTGTGAACATCACGCGTTTGTCTCTTGTGTTGAACCCCAAAAGGTCTATGAGGCGCTCGAAGACTCGGATTGGCTCAATGCCATGCATGAAGAACTCAACAACTTCGAGTACAACAAGGTGTGGAGATTGGTGCCAAGGCCATGGGGGAACCACAATGTCATTGGAACCAAGTGGATTTTCAAGAACAAGCAAGATGCTCATGGGACCATCATTCGCAACAAGGCAAGATTGGTAGCACAAGGCTACTCCCAAGTCGAGGGTATCGACTATGGTGAAACCTTTGCTCCTGTTGCTCGTCTTGAATCCATACGTTTGTTGATTGTGTATGCTTCCCATCAAAACTTTAAGTTGCAACAAATGGATGTGAAAAGTGCTTTTCTTAATGGTCCTATTAATGAGTTGGTCTATGTCAAGCAACCCCCCGGGTTCGAGGATCCCTACTTCCCGGATCATGTGTATCAACTCGATAAGGTACTCTATGGCCTTAAACAAGCCCCACGTGCATGGTATGACCACCTTACTGAGTTGTTACAAGATCGTGGATTTGAGGTGGGGCAAACCGATGCCACTCTTTTTGCTAAGAAGGTCAAAGGGGAGTTGTTTGTATGCCAACTATATGTTGATGATATTATCTTTGGTTCCCCTAACAAAGCTTTCAATGAGGAATTTTCCGCTCTCATGACCTCCAAGTTCAAGATGTCTTCGATGGGAGAGTTGAAGTTCTTCCTTGGTTTTGATATCAAACAACGAAGAGAAGGTACCTTCATCAACCAAGCCAAATACACTCAAGACATGCTAAAAAGATTCAAGCTTACTGATGTCAAGCCGGCTACTACACCAATGCCTACCAAGTGCCAACTTGACATTGATCCCAATGGTAAAGCTGTGGATCAAAAGGTATATCGCTCCATGATTGGCTCCTTGCTTTACCTTTGTGCATCTAGACCGGATATCATGTTGAGTGTGGGAATGTGTGCACGGTTTCAAGCCGCACCAAAGGAAAGTCACTATGTGGCGGTCAAGCGAATCTTTCGATATTTGGCTCATACCCCAAACTTTGGCTTATGGTACCCAAGAGGGGCAAACTTCAAGCTTGAAGGATTTACGGATTCCGATTGGGCGGGAGACAAAGTGGATAGGAAGTCCACTTCCGGAGGGTGCCAATTTCTTGGGTGCTCTTTGGTGAGTTGGTCTTCCAAGAAGCAAAGTTGTGTGTCTCTCTCGTCCACCGAAGCGGAATATGTGGCGGCCGGTAGTTGTTGTGCACAACTCTTATGGATGAGGCAAACTTTAAAGGAATACGGTGTCATTTGTGACAAAGTGCCTCTTTGGTGTGATAACGAAAGTGCCATCAAGATTTCTCTCAACCCGGTGCAACACTTCAAGACGAAGCATATTGAGATTCGGTATCATTTCATCCGGGATCACATTAGGCGAGGGGAGATCGAGCTCAAGTATGTCAACACTCATGATAACCTTGCATATATTTTCATGAAGCCCTTGGATGAAGCAAGATTTCGCGAGTTAAGGCATGAGCTAAATATCATTGATTCGAGCAATGTGACTTGAACCCTTGCACACCCCACCTCACTCAACTTGTTGTCTAGTTTAGATGTAGGCATGGACATAGGGGGAGTGTTGTTCTCTCAATGAACTCTCCCTCCCCCATTATGCATAAATTGATCTAGTCTTTCACTTTAACCATTTTTTATGGTACTAGTGCTTCAAGGATGAGTTTTGGTCATGGGTCCAAGGTTGAAATCTTCGCGACGCCATACCTCTTGACTCAAACATAGGTGGCCTCGGCCACCGCCCTCTCTTGAAGAGGTGGGTCCTGGATCGTTGTTAGTGTGTTTGTGGCCGTGTTGGTCTTTCCTCCTTCTTGGCTGTGTTTTTCGTTTCTTTTTGAGCTTTAGCCGTCTGTCTAGTGGCATGTTGGTTGTTGAGCGGTACTACCGCTGGTGGTGCGCGGTACTACCGCTCTAAGCGGTACTACCGCCCACCAGCGCGGTACTACCACTACGAGGCGTGGGTAGGTGGTTATATCGGGGGCAGGGGGAGTTTTCTTCTCCCCCATACCCATTCGCTCTGTTCGTCTCTCCAGCAACCGGCTCCGCGGGAGGGCTCCGGCGGATCTCCTTCTCTGGGGCATTCCTCTCCATTTCCTTCGGTGGAGACGATCCCCACCTTGTCCTCTTGCCATGGATGCCGGTATTGCCCCCGTTCCCTCTCTCTTCTTGTCTAGATTTCCAATCTAGCATCTTAGGGGAAATAGTAGTTGCATCTCTAGATTTTTGGCCAAATCTAGGCTTGAGTAGGATGGAGAAGGCATCTAGGCAGTTTGGATTGGTGGTTGGTAGAAGTATTTTTGAATTTGGTAGGACGGTAGTGCCGGATCTGACCACGGCAGTAGGAAACTGTTGTTTCCCCGTCTCGAGCGGTACTACCGCTCTCTCTGGAGTGGTACTACCGCTTGGAGCGGTACTGCCGCTCACCGGCCACGGTACTACCGCCCTCTACCAGGTTCCACCATACTCTTACTACTCAGTGATCTTTTTGGTTGTGTTTGGTGGCTTATGCTCGTTCTTTCTGGTTGTTTGCGTGTTCTTGTGTGTGGTTCCAGGTAATGAGCTTCCTGAGCATCAGGCTCGGCGTATCAACCCCGGTCGTGCCACGTCCAAGCGTTATCGCACAACTGAGTCTGCAGGAGGTTCCTTAGGTGCTCCACCTCCACCTCAACTCAAAAAGAAGTCTACTGTCAAGCCGAAGCAATCTGGCAAAACCATGCCAGAAATGCAAGCCAAGGAGTTCTGGGCAAGGCATCGTCGCAACCCCTATGAGGCAGACCAAGATCCCTCTTTGGTCAACCGTCCGTTCTGGAACAGGTTTTAGTTTGCCATCTTCTTTGATGTACTCAAAGCCAAGAAGAACCTCTTTGTTAACGTGCACTCCATCGACACCGACCATATGGAGAAGGATCTTGAATACTTTGGTGAAGCTCTTCAGATGTGCACTCAACTGAACATTCTTGGTGTCATGCAATTCAACAAAGATTATGATGCTGATATTATGGCCCAATTCTATGCCACGGTTCATCTCGGGACTGATGAGGACAGGACACTGACTTGGATGACCAATGGCAAGTTGCTTTCAGTCAAGTGGAAGGCGTTCATGGAGTTGATTGGGGTGGAAGATCAAGGGCTTGCGTCTCCCGTCGGCTTGCGCCCACACCGCAACACCACCTCCACTCACAAGCAAGCTCTATGGTCCTACTGCACTTTGAAGATCAACCCTGAGACGAAGAAGGAAACGTATGAACTGCCTGCCTTTCTGGACATTCTTCACCGTGTCTTCCGTGAGACTCTTTTCCCTCGCATCGGGAATCTGGATATGGTTCATTCTTATCTCGTGGACATGCTTCTCTTCTGCCAATGTGAGAAGGAACATAACACCGGAGAGTCCCTGGATATCTCTCATGTTATGTGGTCTGAGCTTTTATCTGCTATCTCCGAGCACAAGTGCCTGATTTATGGTCCGTTCATCATACTGCTTATTGAGAAGGCCTGGGATCGTGTCTATCCCAAGGTGATGCTAGAGACTGGAGAGTTGGTTTCTCACGACATCAAGCGTCTAAGGAAGAAGGACAACTGGGGCACTCAGGTTCCTAAATCTGGAGGTCCTTCGTCTGCTACTGCCATGGAGACTGAGGAGAAGGCTGAGGCTGAGGATGATGATAATGACTATGTGCCTTCTGCGGTAGAGCCCTCTTGGGCAAAGAAGATCAAGCTCAAGATGAAGAAGTTGTTCTGCATGGAGTCTCACGGTCAGTACATGACTCATGTGGCTGAGAAAAAGGCCCGAGGTCGTCACAAGGAGCTCATGCGTCAATTGGGTGCCACAATTAACAGTGGATCTGAGGACCAGCTTACTGAGGAGGAGGAGTGGATTCAGCAGCACTGCCCGTGGACCGATTCTGATGCCGAGCACTTCCCGACCGGCGACGGTGGCGCAGACGATCCCGCTGAGATCTGATGTTTGAGTCCCTCTCTTGCTATCACCTGGAGCCGTAGCAACACTCCCTCTCCTTTTTGGTGTCTCAATGACAAAGGGGGAGAGAGTTTAGGGATTTGTGTTTTGTGTCTTCCGTCTTCTGTGTTTGTGTTCTCTCGCAGTTTGCTTTGTTTGGTTTGTGTCAGTGAGACCTAAGTTCCAGTCATATGGTGTGAGACATATGCTACCTTATCTTTCGAGTATGATTATCTATGTCACTATCTAGCTTATGAGTTGCATGCTTATCCTGTTATCTATGTTGCTCTCATATACCCTGCTTAGGTGGTTGGTATCTAAAATGTAGGGGGAGCGTTGATCCTAGTATGTGTGCCGTGCAGTCCAAAGCACTTATCTAGATAGCACTCATCTAGGGGGAGCCCATCTACATTTTAGGACGGTGGGGTTTTGCGCTTGTCCTATATCTTTCCTGTTTGTGCAAATCCCGTATTGTCATCAATCCACCAAAAAGGGGGAGATTGTAAGGGCATATTTCTCCCCAAGATCTTTTAGTGATTGATGACAATGCTTTTGCGGACTAATCGTGTGCATTGCGTTCTTTCAGAGATTCATCCTTTGGCACGAGACGATTACCTCCCCTCGGTGTTTTATTCAAGACGGTGTAGCTCCTTCATTTCTCTTTTGGTGGACTAGTTTCGTAGGAGTCACCATACTATCAAGAGGGGATCCGCTTTGGTAAGGCTAGGGTGGAATCAACACGTACACATCCTTATCACACCCGATGTTTCTTTCCGCTTCATTGGAGCTACCTTTCCTATCTGTGCCTGCCCTGTCCTGTCCCAGCGGTAGTACCGCGGTCCTCAGCGGTAGTACCGCCGAAGCACGTCAAGTGGTAGTACCGCTCCCCGAGCGGTAGTACCGCTTGCGGTCTTTGGCCGTAGTACCGCAGTGGTTCCGGGCTACTACCGCCTCGACTCGAGACCGTCGTTTTTCATGTCGGGTTTTACGGTACTAGTAGCGGCAAGTACCGTTCTAGGGCCAGGACCCTGCATCCCTCGTCAGCACGGCAGTACCGCTGGGAGGGAGCGGTAGTACCGCTTATCAGCGGTAGTACCGTCCTGTGCAAGCGGTAGTACCGCTCTGTGCGTGGCTGTTTGTGGGGGGGGGTAACAGTTGGATTGTTTCCCCCACTATATGAAGGTGTCTTCTTCCCCAAAGTTGACTTACCTCTTCCCCCAAAAGCTCAATTGTTGCTCCAAGCTCCATTTTCGCGCGATCTCTCTCCCTAGCCAATCAAACTTGTTGATTTGCTCGGGATTGGTTGAGAAGGCCCCGATCTACACTTCCACCAAGAGAAATTTGATTCCCCCACTAATCCCTAGCGGATCTTGTTACTCTTGGGTGTTTGAGCACCCTAGACGGTTGAGGTCACCTCGGAGCCATAATCCATCGTGGTGAAGCTTCGTGGTGTCGTTGGGAGCCTCCAATTAAGTTGTGGAGATTGCCCCAACCTTGTTTGTAACGGTTCGGTCGCCGCCTTCAAGGGCACCAATAGTGGATTCACGGCATCTTGCATTGTGTGAGGACGTGAGGAGAATACGGTGGCCCTAGTGGCTTCTTGTGGAGCATTGTGCCTCTACACCGCTCTAACGGAGACGTACTTCCCCTTAAAACGAAGGAACTTCGGTAACACATCCTCGTCTCCACCGGCTCCACTCTTGGTTATTTCGTGCCTTTACTTTTGCAAGCTTACTTGTGTTGTATCCCTTGCTTGCTTTTGTGCTAGTTGTTATTGCATCATATAGGTTGCTCTCATAGTTGCATATCTAGACATCCTATTTTGTTGCAAAGTTTAAATTGGTAAAGAAAAGCTTAAAAATTGTTAGTTGCCTATTCCCCCCCCCCTCTAGTCAACTATATCAATCCTTTCAATAATGAAGAGCAACGCTATGGCAAGCTTAAATTCACCATGCACAAGTTCAATGGAAGCAATGATCCCGAAGAGTACCTATCATGGGCATTGAAGGTCGATAAAATCTTTCGTTTGCACAACTACGATGATGCGGAGCATCCCACGTTCATCCCCATGTACACTATGACTACTCTCCAAACCCCAGGTGGACATATGACGAGACCTCAAACAAACGCCATTGGACACAAGGTGAATTCGCTCCTCTCCGAACCTTCACTTTCTATATGTGAGACATGGCTACTACCTCCAACATGTGTGCTATGCATGATCAGGTACTTAGAGGAAAGCCATGGAGCCAGCATAACCAACGGAAGAGCTAGCGAGGACGCCAAGTACAAGGATCAAGAAGAAGAGCTGCTTCGGAAGCTACAGGATCCGGACGACCGGACCAGCCCGGACGTCCGACCCCTGGAGGTCGCTACAGCCCCAGGAAGACATGCCAACAGAAGCTACAGCGGTCGGACGTCCGACCTGGACCGGACGTCCGACGACTCCCAGGCTCTGGACGACCGGCCCCCTCCGGACGACCGTGCCAGCGACCATATAACCAAAATTACGGACATCCGAGAATCTCCGGACATCCGGACCTCCGTGAGCCTCCAGATGATCGACGCCTTACGGACGTCTGACCCCTGGCTGTGTCCAGTTGCGGGCTGAGGCCCATGCACCCCTTCACTTCGCCCCTCTTTTACACTTAGACTATAAATAGGCCTCCTCCTCCTCCTAGAGAGGTTTAGCAAAGGATTAGCTCATTTGAGATAGAGCTTTGCTCATCCATACGGATCCCCTCCTCGTGAGAGACCGCGGCCTCTTCGGAGAAGATCCACCATGGATTCAAGACCCCTTTACGGGAAGATCCCTCGTGGATTCAAGACCTCCTCTCGGAGATAAGCTACCGCCACTTGTATCGTCCTTTATTGGATTTGGATAGTGTATCTCTTTGTGTTCCTTGGATCTAGCACATGTGTGATCACATTCGTGTTGGTTGAGTGTTTCTCTTTCTTTCTCCCGTGATTTCCCTCGTGTTCTTCCGCGCATTCTTCGTGTTCATCGTAGGCATCCTCTCCAAACGTCAAAGATCGGCCCCTAGGGTTCCTCCCTACATCATCTTGGTATGATGAGCCACGTTGATCATGTTTTTGGAGCCCCTACCCCGTGTTTTCTATCTTGATTTTGTTGTGTTCTTCCCAAATCCGAAAATCCCCACCAAAAATAGCCCCACTTTTTTTTGTGATTTGTTGGTTTGATGATGTTTTGTTGATTTTGATCCATAGATTTGCTTGGTTTCGATTGGATCTAGCATTTCCCCAAGTTCCCCCTCTTTCCATCCGTCAAATCCCGCGGATTTTGACCCCGAAATCTCCATTTTCCGCCCAAAATTGCGCCCCTGAACTCGGATCTCGCGTTGACCCCGACCCCCGGATGACCGGTGTTTTACGGACATCTGGACCCCCCTCGAAGCCCCGGACGTCCGCAACTCTCCGGACGACCGGAACCACCTTTCCAGAACAGTTTTTACGGATTTCCGAGCCTTCCCGGACGTCCGAGGATCGGACGTCCGACCTTTCTCGGACGTCCGTAGCCTGTAGTTTTAGACTTCGGCTGATTTTTGTTTTGTCCATAACTAATTCATTCGAACTCCGATTTTGACGTTCTTTAGCTCGTTTTGAAGCTCTTGACACCCCCCTTTCCACAAAAATACCACCAACATCATTTGACTCCATCAAATTTTGTGAATATTGGCATCTTTGCCTAGGACCACCACCATATCATCCGCATTACCACCACCGACTTCCGCAATCTAACCCATTTTGGTACCCATTCCATTTGTGGTTGCTTGAGAAGTGATTCCTGTCTCCTAAGGTGTTTCGGCTACTTAGGGACGGTTACTTCTTCATCAACCACCACCACCACTTCCACATAACCTTGCCCACCATACACTTCCGACAACCCAACCTAACCCAATTGTTGTTTGAGCTTGTTTGAGTTGTGGCTTGTGTCTCCTAAGGTGTTTCGGCTACTTAGGGACGGCAACTTCAACTTCGACGCGTGTATAGCCATCATTCCACTTCCGCAGTGCCAAGTGCAAACCACCACCGCTTTCCGCTACCACCATTTGACATTTGTAATTTGAGATTTTGAGTTCGCGGTTTTTCCGTTTCCTAAGGTGTTTCGGCTACTTAGGGACAAGTCTCCATCATCTTGGTATCTACATCAAGAACACCGCCACTCATCATCGCAAAGGACGGTAACCTCGACGACACCATTATATATTCCCCTTGCAAATTGCATTGATAACCCCTAGCCCATTTTGCGTTACTTGCCTATCGAGACTAGCCATTTGAGTATTGCCGACAACGTTTCTTGTGCACATTAGTGATCATACTTCCCTTAGCATACATACCATATCATCGTGGTGCATATATTGGTATCATATCTTGTGTCACAAGTTTGTTCCGGCATATACACAATTGCTATCTTGGTTTGTGCATTGTGCAAAAGTGGCCATACAAAAAAAAAGAGAATAAGGTTTTAAGCAAAGAAAAAGAGAGAGCAAAGAAGCTTGTAAGCAAGTGCTATAGCATCATACCACATTGCACATAAGATTGTCATATCCGATCATCTTGGATCATCTTGAGAGAAACACCAGGAACCATACATACATAGCATACTTGGGATAAAAGTCCATACATTTTGCATCTTATAGGTTGTGCACAAGTGTCGTATCCCCCTATTGAGCAATCGTGCTAGCGTCTCTCTTGAGTTGTGAAACACGAGTGTTTTCCGTGGATTCCACATTTTGTGCTCATTCCTTGGTTGCACGACCCCATTTATCTATCCGTGTGTGTGTTTCCGTGTGCCACATATTGCTATTGGTCCATTTCTTTCACTTGCGAATTTGTGAATCTCTTTCAACATTATTGACTCTTGCTAACATTTTGCATCAAATTTTTGTGCCACTATCCTCACCGAGCTCCACCATAAGCTTTACTTGTGTAGGTGTGAGAACCGACAAGAATTGGTACCAATTTTGCTATTTCCTTGTTACACATTTGAATGATCATTGATCCATCTTCAACATTGGTCAAGGTACATTTGGTCTAGTTCTTCTCTTTCTCCCACTCATATTTGCTCGAGTCTTGTGCTGGATAGTGATGCGGAGCATCCCTCGCTCATCCCCATGGACGTACCTACATATCCCTCAACGCCACTTGTACCCATGACAAGAGCTAGAGCAAAGGCTATCGAAGATAAGGAGAACTCGCTCCTCTCCGAACTTCCTCTCTCTACTCACGAGACTTGGCTACTACCTCATATGGACACTCTGTGTGTGATCAGGTACTTGGAGGAGAGCCACGGGACAGCTACACCCAATGGCCAAGGTGGCAAAGACTCCAAGCATGGACATCAAGGAGAAGAGCCATTTGTGAAGCTACAGGTACCGGATGACCGGCCGGTCCTGGACGTCCGAGCCCTGGGAGATGCTACAGCGAGGGAAGGAAGGTAGGACAGAGCTACAGGCCACAGACGACCGGCCGGCCCGGACGTCCAACGACTCCCAGGACCACGGATGACCGACGCCCTCCGGACGTCCGGCAGCTGGGCACCCGAGAGGAAATTAGCGGAAGATCGAAGCCACCGGACGACCGAGAGACCAGCACCCGAGCCGAAATTACGGAAGTCCGACATCTACGGAAGTCCGGACCGTCCCGAAGCTCCGGACGACCGACGTCTTCCGGACGTCCGACACCTGAGTGACCGCAGCCACGGCCAGGAGCCCTTGTACCCCAGCACTTTGACACCCATCAGCACTACGACTATAAATAGGTCTCTCCCACCTCCTAGCTAGGTTTAGCAATGGTTTAGCTCATATTTTATGTGCGAGCCTTGCTCATCCACTTGGTTACTTCTCCTCGGAGATCACGACCTCTTCGGAGAAGATGCCCCAAGCGGATTCAAGACCCCTTCAAGGGAAGACAATCAAGACCTCCTCACGGAGAAGAACGGTTCCCTTTGTATCATCCCCTTGTTGATTTTGGATCATGTGTTACCTTATGCTTTCGATGATCTAGCCCTTGTGTGATTAATTACTTGTCGGTTTAGTGATTCTCTCATTTCCTCCGTGTTCTCCCTTGTGTTTCCGTGCATCCATCGTGTTCCCCCGTAGGATCCACTCCAAACGTGAAAGATCGTCCACATAGGGTTCCGCCCTACATCAGATAGGCAAGGCATTTCCTCTCCGGTCTATGACAACAACGATGGCGTGAACAAGTACATCTCCAAAGCGTCCATCTACGATCTACAATGACAAATGCAAGGCGCACAATCAAGATTGCGAGAGCGCATCGAGAACATCTCCATCGACATTCGTCACTCCGAAGCAAGGAAAAGGGACTACATCGACACGAAGCTTTCCACACATAAAGAGGAGCAAGATGCAAGGATGGAGGAGATTAGAGCCTTGATCAAGTCTTCTTCCACTTCGTCATCTTCAAGGCGGCGACATTCGAGCCACAAGTCTTCGGAGCGCGAAAATGATGCAAGCGCAATTCGTCCACGTCCACATCTTCGTGATGACCACTGTCACAATCATGATCAACATCATCATGAAGGGCAAGTCACCTCGAAGCATCATGTGCACGACGACAACGAACGCCATCGAGCTCAAGCACGACAATGACATCATCATCATGAAGATGCTCCACAAGCGCAAATGCACAAGTCCCAACAAGCCCTACTTCACGCCAAGTCCAAGCTTCATGAGCAAAAGAGAAGACCGCGAGACGAGCACTACCAAGACGGAGATACGGCTACATCAACCACTTCGGCATCTTCTCCAAGTGTTCTCAAGGCATCTTCGCCTTTGGACGTACGACATCTTCGCCTACTTCCCACTAGTACGCCTACAACAACTTCATCAAGTCCAAGGCGACCACCTACAAGTTTGGGCGACACTTCCATCTTCGGAAGCCCCTCAAGGAAGATGGCCGAGCATGGGAAATTCCCTTCGGTCATGGAGACGATCTATGAGGTGCCACATCATATGGGCCTCCCACACCAAGACGGTGACAAGACGGTTGAGCAAGGGCCATCCCCTTCGACTACGGCGACAAGCGTGAACCTCTTCAACAACATGAAGACGTCGCCCATATTGGACTCATACTCCGAGTCAAGCTACGTGACCGCACATGGAGACATTTGCACCAACATCTCTCCGACACCCACATATGTTGGGATGCCCCATTTTTCATGCGAGGAGAGCCACCAACCCATGAGTGAGATGAGTGACTCCACCATATATGACATTGAGAGCATTTCCTACGAGAGGATGAGTGCGACCACCACTAGCCCCACATATGAGAGCATGCCACACATCCTATGTGAGGTTGAGCGCCATTTGAGTGACTCCACCAACCATATGAGTGAGAGCATCTTTGAGGGAGTGAGTGAGCCACAACACTTAGAGAGTGAGGTAGTTGAGAGGGCATGTGAGGCCACTATGATTTCTAACGACTTAACCTCTACTCCTAGTGTGTTTTCTTCTTTGGTGCTAGGTCTACTACATGACGACATGCCTATCCTCAACGAGTTCATCCCTCCAATGGGAAAACCGATGGCCATGGTGGACCATGATGCACCCCCACATGGTTCCATCAAGATGAAGATGACAATGAGTGGATCTTGGACACCTCACCTACAACACATGAGCGACGCTCCAACAGTAACACAGGTGTTGCGGAGCATCCTTCGACATCCCCATGGACACTACTTCAACTACACAAGCTCCAAGTGGACCCATGACAAGAGCTCGAGCATGTGCCATCCAATCCAAGGTTAACTCTATCCTTTGTGTGCTTAGGTACCGAGGAACCAACCTAGAAGAAGCTACGGTACAAGATGGACGTCGAGAGCAAGAGGAGAAGCTTCCCAGCCTGGAACGAGCAGTACTACCGCCCACGCCAAGCGGTACTGCCGCTGAACCCAGCCAAGCAGCACTACCACTCTACATCCGCCCTCCTTCCACTGAACCTGACAAACTCATGTGATCAAACGGCTCCAGAGCGGCACTACCGCCCCATCAAAGCGGTACTACCGCTGAAGCTCTACAAGCGGTACTACCGCCCGAGGGTCCGGTACTACTGCCCTGCCTGTGTGCAGCATATCAGGGCCGAGGACCATGTTCTCGTTTCGCCCCTCTTTTACCCCTTCAAAGGCGTAGACTATAAATAGACCTTCCCCTCGTACTTTCTAGGGTTAGCAAAGGATTAGCTCATTTGAGATAGAGCTTTGCTCATCCATACCGGATCTACTCCACGTGAGGGACCGTGCCTCTTCGGAGAAGATCCATCCGGATTCAAGGCATCCATCCGGAGAAGACAATCAAGACCTCCTCACGAAGAAGAACGGTTACTCTTGTATCTTCCTTTGTTGACTGGATCTCATGATACTTTGTGCTTTCGGTGATCTAGCCCTTGTGTGATCGATTCCTTGTCGGTTGAGTGTTTCTCTTGTCCCCCCCCCCCCCCCCCCGCGCATGATTTCCCTTGTGTTCTTCCGCGCATTCTTTGTGTTTCCCCGTAGGATCCACTCCAAACGCGAAAGATCGGACCCTAGGGTTCCGCCCTACATCATCTTGGTATCAAGAGCCACGTTGATCACGTTTTTGGAGCCCCTACCCCGTGTTTTCTAGCTTGATTTTGTTGTTTTCGTCCTAAATCTGAAAATCCCCACCAGAAATAGCCCCCAATTTTTTTTGTGATTTGTTGGTTTTGATGATGTTTTATTGATTTTGATCCGTGGATTTGCTTGGTTTCGAGTGGATCTAGCACCTCTCCAATTTTCACCTCTTTCCATCCACGAAATCCATCCAATTTTGCCCCCGAAATCATCATTTTCCGCCCCAAAATCACCCCGATTTTCGATTTTGCAAATTTTTCCCGACACGAGCGGTACTACCGCCCCCAAGCGGTACTACCGTTGAGCGCCACAAGCGGTACAACCGCCCTCACAAGTGGCACTACCGCTCCACCCTGGGCAAGTTGCAATTCCTTCTTCCGAGTCCCTTTTTTGCCTAGTTTCGCCCAATTTTTGCCCGGTGCCAACGCATACTTCCGCATACCACCACCAATTTCAGCAAACACCACCACCGCTCACCGCTACCTCCTATGACGATTTTGACACGTTTTGGTCTTTGAGATTTTGGGTTGTGGTTCGCGTGTCCTATTGTGTTTCGGCTATATAGGTACAGTTCGACGTCAACAACACCACCGCTCATCTCCATCGACTACTCATCATCGCCAAGGACGGTAACCTCGACGACATCTTTGTCATACCTTGCAATTGCATTGATAACCATCATAACCCACCTTTTGCATTTCTTACCCATCGAGACTAGCGATTGAGTATTGCCGGCAACGTGACTTGTGCACATTAGTGATAATACCCTCCATAAGCATACATACTATATCGTCTCTTGTGTCACAAAGTTGTCATCGCATACAGAATTGCTATCTTGCTTCGTGAAGTTTTGCATGAGAAAAGAGCTCAAAAGAGAAAGAGCCAAACAAGCTTTTAAGCAAACGAGAAAGATAAGCAAAGATTATATAAGTAAGAACCATAGCATCATACTACATTAATATTGTCATATCCGATCATCTTGGATCATATCACCAAAATACCATACATATAGCATACTTGGGATAGAGATCGTTGCATTTTTGCCTAGTAGGTTGTGCACAAGCTCCTTATCCTCCTATGGTGCAATCATGCTAGCGTCTCTATAGTATTGTGCAACAAGAGCATTTTCGTGGACTCCATATTTTGGCTCATTTTTGGTTTGCACAATCCCACTTATCTATTTGCGTGTGTGTTTCCATGTACCACTACTTGCTTGGTCTACTTGTTGCATTTGTGAATTTGCCAATCTTTTTCAACATCTTTGAGTCAAACTAACAATTGCATCAAATTTTGTGCCACCATCCTAACCAAGCTCCACCATAAGCTTTTACTTATGTAGGTGTGAGAACCGACAAGAATTAGTACCAATAGTGCTATTTCATTGTCCGCATTTGAGTGAACTTGATTCATCGTCAACATCGATCAAGGTACATTGGTATAAGTTCTTCTCCTTCTACAACTCACATTTTTGCTTGGAATGATGGATAGGCCGAGTACTTCTACCAACCCACTCTTCATCGAGCAAGACGACGACATGTCATCATACGTCACCAAGAGCCACCTCTTTGGTGCAGAACGAGCGTTGCATCAAGAGCAACAAGCTATGAACGAATGCATCGACAACCTCGCCACTGACTTGCAACTCTCTGAGCAACATACCAAGGACAACTTCGACAACAAGCTCGACGCGCACAAGCAAGAGAACGATGCAAGGATGGACGAGATCCGCGCCTTGTTGGTGAATCGGCCTCCTTCAACTTCTTCATACTCTAGACGGAGCCACTCAAGTCAACACTCCGACGACTCCTTCTCCGGCTCAAGTACACCGTCATCTAACACTCTCCGACGAGCTGCACATCAAGACCGTCATGCATCTCGCAATCCGCTACACAACAAGCATTCACAAGAGCAAGTCGATGAGCAAGTCCCTCGTCCTCACCCAAACCAAGTCGCTTTTGCTCAAGCTCAAGAAGGATAATGACAACGGCGCCAAGAGGAAGAACGAGTGCATCTACACCAAGAGGAACAAGACGCCGAGGCTCAACGTCTTCAACAACAACAACGTGAAGCGCAAGCTCTTAAGGCGCAACGTGCCCTTCAAGAATCAGATCGAGCCATCGCCAACCGCAATCGTGAACGGTGCAATCAAGAGGAAGCCCTTCGAGAAGAAATCCAAGAGAGGAACTACCAACCACGTGTGCAACATCAAGTTCCTCAATCTCGTCCACAAGCTCATCAAGCTCCACCTCAACCTAAAGTTTAACAAGAGCAAGTTGATCATGGACTTCCTACACGCTAAGAGCAACATGAGGATGATTACCCTCCACGTCAAGGGCGTCATCAGCACCATCGCAAACAACACAATGAAGAGCAACGCTACGGAAAGCTAAAGTTCACCATGCCCAAGTTCAATGGAAGCAATGACCCCGAAGAGTACCTTTCATGGGCATTGAAGGTCGATAAAATCTTCCGTTTGCACAACTATGAGGAAGAGAAGAAGATCGCTATGACATCACTTGAGTTCCAAGACTATGTGCTCATATGGTGGGAACAAATCCTTGAGCGTCGGCAAGCAAGAGGTGAACCTCCAATCACCACTTGGGCTCAAATGAAGGATGTCATGCGAGCACGTTTTGTGCACACCTACTACAACCGCGACCTCTTCAAGAAGCTCCAACTCCTCAAGCAAGGAACAAAGAGTGTTGAAGAATACTACAAGGAAATGGAGATAGCCATGATTCGAGCCAATGTCACAGAAGATGAGGAGCAAAAAATGGCACGTTTCTTGAATGTACTAAATCATCCAATCAACAAGATTGCCGACTTCCAACCCTACTCCAACCTCATTGAGCTTGTGCATCAAGCTACAAAGGCGGAACGTCAAGTGCAAGATGACTTCAAGTACGCCAAGTACTCATCCAAGACCTACAACTCCTCCAACCTCTACATCAACCAAGCCTTCTCCAAGCAACGACGACAAGTCAAGTTACAAGAAAACTTCGTCTAGTTCAAGTCACCGTCCTCCTACTACAAGCAACTTCAAGTCGCGTGCTTCATCATCTACTCCGACCGATGAGACCGTCAAGACAAGCTCCTTCAAGTGTTTCACTTGCAGCAGCCGAGGCCACAAGTCTTATGAATGCACAAACAAGCGCACCATGATCCTCGACAAGGATGGCACCTACGACTCCATGAGTGATGAGGAGATGGAAGCTCTTGACCATGTGGCCATGCACCGGCGCGTGAATGAGGATGAAGATGATCAAGTATTTTGTGATGAGGATTCGAGCCCCGCTCTTGTTGTCTCCAAGGTCTTGACTCTTCAGCATCAACAAGAAGAGGACCAACAATGCCACATCTTCCACACAAAGGCCGACATCAATGGAAGGTCCGTCAAGGTCATCATCGATGGAGGTAGCTGTCACAACTTGGCAAGTGAAGAACTATGCTCCAAGCTTCAATTGGTCAAGATGAAGCACCCGCACCCCTACAAGGTTCAATGGCTAAGTGACTCCGGCACTATACGAGTTGAGCATACGGTCCAAGTCTCCTTCAAAATTGGTGCATATGGAGACACCTTGGAGTGTGATGTCGTCCCAATGTCCGTTTGCCACCTCCTTCTTGGTCGCCCATGGCAATTCGACCGTGGTGTTGTTGAGGACATCAATACCATTGTTACACCCACAACCCTTACCGCTACATATACTGGACCAATTACTAGAGCTCGCGCACGCCAATTAAATTATCAGCTACTTTCGTTTCTTGGTAATGATTCTAATGTTCATGAGAATATGAAGCTGCCTAAATTGGATACATTTGTTTTGCTTACAAATGATGGGCCTAGCTTGGAGAAGGATGAACATTAGAGCACGAACAAGCATGGAGATGATGGCATGCGCAAGGGGAACAAGAACGGAGTTACAAGTGATGATTTCGGGACTTTGAAGCCACCATAATGGGTGCATGAAGCCTTGGACGAAATATACAAGATGCCACTTCATAAATTTCATCTCGAGGCTATTCTAGGTGCTGCCTCACCTTATTATTGAACAATGCATAAGTATAGACTATTTTTAGAGTTCGTATGTGTGGGGAAACAAGAGATAGGGTTGATTTCGGACCCCTCCACCAAGGGCCACGAAATTCCCATGTCTTCCTCCCTATATACAGCCCTTAGGGCACCGTTTAGACTTTGGGTTTTGTTTAGATTAAAAGTTTGCCATAGCTGTAACTTCGCGTACTTTGTTTGTATTCAACGACCACACAAAGGCGTCACAGAACCCCACCTTGATCAATAAAGCTTTCATCTCATATTTGCAATATCTAGATTGCAATCTCAGTTTCTTGCTTGTTCTTTGTTTGCTCGCAGGAAACAGACCCTCGTGGTCAGGTTGATCGTGCTCCGGGGTTGTCAATAACCTCTCGGAGTTGGTTTAGCGATTGCTAAGGCGCGACGTCCTCACGCGTTCATAGTCGGATCGTCAAAGTCGCCTTCCACCAAAGCAAAATCCATCATCTCATCGAAAGACGGGACACCTTTGCCTCTATCGAGTGGTATCATATTTTCAGGTTGCTCGGTGAGATTTTATAGTTTTTCGTAGTTTAGATCGAGTCTGTTTCTTCATACCTATAGTCCACGAAAAAGCCAAAAAAATTAGGGTTAGTTCATCCTATCTGAACCAATCTGATCCTTTGCATAATCTTTTCTGTATTTGTGTTGTTGAATTTGCGGTTGCTTCGTCGTGTCAAGTTGTTGGTCTTAGCATCTAGTCTTTAGAGTTTCGAGTTCTGTTCATGGGTATTCACGCCGCCGCCGCACCATCATCATCGCCCTGCCATATACCACCACCGCTTATCCGCTACTAATCTGAGTTCATATACCACCACCAATCCGAGTCCATATACCACCACCAATCCGAGTTCATATACCACCACCAATCCGACTCCACATATACCATCGTCATATACCATCACCAGTGCCAGTTCCACGAGATTCATCTCCGCCACCAGTCCTAGTCCGAGTCCAGTATTTGTTCCTTTATCTTTGAGTTCCAAAGCACGAGATACTACGAATCGTCAACAAGTCGGATTCCCCAACTTCCGTGCTACCCATACAAGAAAAATAGTTCCAGTTTAAAAAAAAAACTAAGTCTGGAAAATTCTGGCTAGGCAGTTTTTAGGCCATTTGTAGACTTTTTCGAAAAAAAATTTGTTGCGGAGCAAAAAAAAGAGGAAAAAAGTGCAAAAAAGTGAAAAAAGAGAAAAAAATTCAGAGTGTGCTCCTCCCTTGATTACGTGTCGCGTTGTGATTTTGTTACTGTTCTAGGCTCGCGTCTCTAGCACGGTCTAGCCTAGGACCAGCACAGTACCATAGTTGAGCGTTTATTCAACTTTGCATTTCTGAATTGATTATTGTTGACCCTTTTTGCTACCATATTATGAGCCTTCCCTGCTCCACATACATCTACGTCGTGCGTTTGACTCTCCCTGGTAATCGCTCTATCCAAGCTTTGAGAGTTTTGACTACAACGGTTGCCGATCACCACCTACTGCTGGGTAAGAACTGGTAAGAATTTGAGATTCGCTTGACGGATTTGTGACACCCCACCACCACCATATTCGAGTAGTCTGTAGGATCATACTGTTGTCTGTTTCTATTGCTGCTAACTATGGCAGGAACACAAGTCGACGAGATTGACTGGGAGAACATGACGAACAAAGACCTTCATGATAAGTTTCATCAAATGTTGGGTCAACAGGTGGAAGACGTGATGGCCAGCTTTGGAAAGGCAATGGAGAAGATGGATGACATTGAGAAGTCAATTGACACCAAGTTGGATGCTAAGTTTGATGAATTACTCAAACGTCTCCCACAACCAGCTCTACGCCGCGATACAATAGGGCGAGCACAGCGTGTTCCTATTGAGCCAGGACATAATTCGGGTGCCGCTACTACTACTGTTGGTGCTTCTGTAGCTCCTGCTGTTACTACAGAGGTGGAGGACTATTATGAGGATGAGGTTGATCAAAATCAGAACAACGTGCAGCCACCAGCAACACCACTAGCAGGTCGACCTCAGGTATATGTTTGCAATGGTAGGCCTGCACCACCACCTCAGGTACGAGATAATGACCATATTCCTAAATTGAAATTGAATATTCCACCATTTGAGGGTAGATATGTTCCTGATATATATCGGGTTTTTTTAAAGCTTAGGACAGTGAGGGAAGCCCCTCACTGACTTCAAATTAACTCAACTCAAGGGTACATGTACAACTCTGTGGTGTTACATTCAAACCCTCACCACTAGAGAGGAAGAGAAGGGGGGGGCAAGATACAATACAAAGGAGCGCTCTGTTTTGGCAAGCTAGATAGAATTGACAAAATTGTTCACAAATGCCACCAGAGCCTCCTTGACCCTGTATCTCATCAAATGAAAATCGGTCTTGAACCTGAGGAGCCACCCCTCGAACGTGGGCAGCACCCCCCTGAAGTGTCTATTGTTGCGCTCCTTCCAAATGCTCCTGGCGGAAATGATAAATATGTCCATGAACATAGGGTTTGTCCACCTGGCCCTTGACTCATGCATAATTTGAAGTCTGTTACCGCCGCTCATCCAATCGATCCCCAGATGCATCCAGCAAGCCCTACTGAACGGACAATGAAAGAAAATATGCTCAACCGTTTCTTCTGGCGGGCTGTCACAGAGAAGGCAGGCGTATACCTCATCACGTAGCTTCATGCCTCTCCTCTTTAGCATGTTTCTGGTATTCAGTTTGTCCGCTAGAAGGAGCCATGCAAAAACCCTCCATTTATTGGTGCATTTTGATCGCCAGATCCATTTGAAGGCATCATCTGCCACCACCTCATGAAAGCAGTGGTCGTAGAACTTCTTGGGACTAAACCCCGCGCCCCCCCAGGTGCATCTCCAGACGTCCCGGGCATCAGCGAGCTCTGTGGAGGCCAAACTGCATTGAAGGTCTTGTAGCTCTTCCCTGGCTTGCGTCGACAGTGGTAGTTGAAAATTTCGCCCAAGTGTAGGCACTGTCAGCAGTGCCTGCACTGAAACATCCTCGTCCATCGCAAAGGAGAACAGCCTGGGATGGCTATCACTGGGGACGCCTTTGTGCCATAGATCCTTCCAAAAAAGCACCGTGCTTCCGTCCTGAACCTCAACCGACGTAACCCCTCTGTAGGTTGGAGCGAGCTGCATGACGTCGCGCCACCAGAAAGACCCCGCACTGATCAGCTGCATGGGGAACCACATCCTCATAGTATTTAGACCAAATGAGGTTAACCCACGGTACATCACATCGATTGTAGAACTTGTGCAGTTGCTTGAGCAACAGGGCTTGATTCTGGACTTGAAGATTGATTATCCCCAACCCACCTTTCTCTTTGGGGCGACAGACAAGAGTCCAAGCCGCCATGGACAAAGTTTTGTGGCCATCATCTGTTTCCTTCGCCCAAAGACAGTATCTCCTAAGTTTGTCAAGGTGCTCTAGGATCTTCGGCGGCAGCCTGATTGAACACATAGCGTAGATCGCGAGGGACGTGACCACCGAGTTGACTAGGGTAAGCTTTGACCCAAGGTCCAGCAGCGACGCCGCCGTGGACAGCCTACGCTCTACCGAAGACACTAACGGCATCAGGTCAGAGACCGTGGGTTTAGCCGTGCCCATCGGCATGCCAAGGTACATGAACGGCATCTCTCCAACCTTACACCCAAAAACCCCAGCCAGCCGCTCCGCCGCGTCAACCGCTGTGTTGACAGTCATCAGAGTCAATTTATGAAAGTTGATGCACAAACCTATGGAGGATGCATAGTCCTGAAGAATGCGTTTGATCGTTTCCACTTGCGCTTGGTCAGCGGGCAACACCAAGATCGTATCATCCGCATACTGAATCACGGGGTAGTCCCTCTCCACAGTGGGCATGGGCAGCTAGAGCTCTCCCCTCCTATAGGCGTCATTGATGGCTGCCTGAAGAAGGTCAGCCGCCAAGACGAAGATGAGGGGGGACAGTGGATCCCCCTGGCGCACCCCTCTCTTACAGAAGAATTGCCTACCCGGGGTTCCATTAAGTAGTATAGATGACTTTGCCGTTGAGAACAAGCAGTGGATCCACGCCAGCCAACGACTATCAAAACCCATGCATTCCATGATCTGCAGCATTGGGGCGTGCTCAATCGTGTCAATGGCCTTTGCAAAATCCAGTTTAAGGATGGCAATCTCTCTCCCTGATTTTTGACACTAATGGATGAATTCATACGCCCACGCCACATAGTCCTGGATCGATCTGCCCTTCAAGAACCCATATTGGTTACGATGTATAATCTTAAGGACCACTTTCTATAGGCGATTAGCCAGCAGTTTCGTCAGCAATTTGAGGCAGCAATTGAGAAGCGTTATGGGGCGATATTCATCAGCTATCTCCGGCGATTGGTTCTTGGGGATGAGGGTGATGAAACCAGTGTTTAAGCTTTCAAGGTCCAAGGTGCCTGCATAAAAATCAAAACAGAGGCGATAGAACTCCTCCTTGACAATGTGACAGCAGGATTTGATGAAGCTCCCACTGAATCCATCGGGACCCGGGGCCCTATCCGAGGGCATCTCCTTGACCACTTGGTCAATCTCCTCGCGGGTGAAAGGCTCGGACAGGGACTGCAACCCATCTATTTTTTTGATGATGCGGTCCAGATCAAATTTCATATTGGTAGGGGTAGAGCAGCCCAATCTTTCCTTGTAAGTTTGCAACAGCACTGCCTCCTTGGCCCCATGGTCATAGACGATTGATCCATCAGCCACCCGTAGTGAGGCAATGTTGTTCCTGCGGAAACGTTCAGTAGCGACTCTATGGAAGAACTTGGTGTTCCCATCACCAAATTTGAATTGCCTAATAGTGCATCGTTTCTTCCAGTACGCTTTTTTGCATTCAAGCAGATGGAGAAGGTGCCTCTTCAGGATGTTTCTGAAGTTTGCTTCTGGCACCGACAATCGCCTACGCTCCTCAAGACCATCAATCTCTAGGAGAGTTTTATTACAGTTATCGATCAACACAGAAAGCTTGGAAATTTTCTTGCTCCATTGTTTCAGACCATACCAGAGGGTTTTGAGCTTTTTGCACAGGACCGCAGCAGCGTTCGGGGCGTAACAATGTTTGTTCCATGAACGCTACACAACATCAAAGAAACCTGGTTGCTTGATCCAGTAATCCTCAAAGCGAAACAATTTGGTCTTTGGTATTCTGGTCTGGATACTGACATAGCAAGGCACATGATCTGATGTGGGCCTCCCCAGAGGCATGACTAAAGTGTCGGGTATTTGGCCGCCCAATCAACAGAGGTAAAGTGTCAGTCTAGCTGCTCGAGGAGGGGATTCGTTTGCATATTACTCCACGTGAACGCACGTCCTTTGATCGGTATTTCTACCAGCGAGTGTCTACGTATGAATTCGTTGAAGATTAGCATGTCATTAGCATTACCACCCCCACGGTTACGATTATCGAGCACTCTGATATAGTTGAAGTCACCTAGTATTAGCCAATCTTCCCCATTTGGGATTCGTAGGTCAAAGAGCCAGACAGTAAATAGAGCTCTGTTGGGGTCAGCGCATCGACCATAAACATTAACTAGAGTCCATGAATCGTTGGACTGGGTCGAAGTAAACCTGACGCCAAGAGCGAAGGATTCAGACAAAACAGAAACACCAGTGAAAACTAAACTCATCCAAGCAGTAATTAAGCCCCCAGAATTACCCACAGACGGAACAAATTCAAACATATCAAACTTCTTAGGGCAAAAGAGTTTAACATACGACGCATCAAAAGTTTAGCACTTGGTTTCTTGAAAGCAAACTACCGAACACCCACTAATTTCAATTGCATTACGGATCGCCAACTGCTTTTCTTCGGAGTTGATGCCACGCACGTTCCAACAGAGAATGTTCCATTGTTTATTTGTCGCCATTTAAGATTAGTTCAGCATAAGATCGCCCCCTTGGCCATGTGCCAGGAGAATCTGATCACTAAGATCTTCAGCTGGAATCCCACAAAACTCAGTTCCCAGACGCTGCAGTTGCTGAATCGAGGTTGGGGGGGGGGGTATATCCTCGGACTAAGCCACTGCAGGCTTCAGTGCCACTGGGGAGCAGGGGTCTGTCGCCTTGGAGGAACTAGCAATCGCAGGAGCTTTCCTAGACTTGACCCTGGAAATTGGTTTCTTAGCGTCAGTGATAATATTTGCTTTGAATCCATCATACCTAGTAGCCCTTGAGCTACGCCTCAGACAGATCGTGTCAACTGGCATTTTCTTCGCAAGGATCATCTTCTGAATATATTTGTTCATGGGCTTGGCCGCGACAGTTTCAGAAGATTCAGACACGATAGCATCAACCTTGGGCATTCCATCAGACTCGTTCATCTCAGGTAGAGTGACAGTTTCCGCATAGTTTGCCCAGATCTCCTCATGTATGGCAGTAACATTACGAAGATGGGGCAGCCATGCAACCTCAGGGCGGATCTGCGCGTTCATACAGTACAGACCTTTGCTCACCGCAACACGTGCATAATTCAGAAGAACAAGAGGGTTCAGAGGGAACACCCCTTTCATCAAACAATCCTCAGGCGCAGTGATGCAGCGAGTGTACCTTCCAAACGAAATTGTCCAGAGGAATTGCAGAAACAGGTACCCTTCCTCAGCCTGAACTTCCACATCAAGCGAGCTCCCATTGGCGCGCACAAACTGCAGCCCAGAAGTTTGTGTTCCATTGACCAGTTAGTTAGAAACTGAACAACGTTTTACATGTTTACAATATCATGAGGAGAGACAGGTTGCTGCTGCTGTTTGTGCTTTCACTAGTTTTGCATGTGTATGGTGGTCTGAACATTGTAGATTATATCCTATTCCAACTACTTGGGCTGATTTGAAAACTGCTATGCGTACTCGTTGGGTTCCACCATATTATCAACGTGAATTGCTTCAAAAATTGCAGCGTTTAAGACAAGGGAAAAATTCTGTAGAAGAATATTATCAGGAATTACAAACTGGCATGATTAGATGTGGTATTGTTGAGGAGAATGAAGCTATGCTTGCACATTTTATGGGTGGATTAAATAGAGAGATTCAGACCATTCTAGAGTATAAGGAGTATACTAATATCACTCGTTTACTCCATCTTGCTTGTAAAGCTGAACGTGAAGTGCAGGATCGACATGCATTGACGCGAACTAACTTTTCTGCAGGTCGACCTTCATGACACGGCGTGCATCTTCTACTTCCACTGCACCAGCACCTCCATCAGGTGCCACCTACAGCCGTGATATAAGAAAGCAGGCACAACCACCACTATCTTCCAAGAGCGCACCTGCCGGGCCTGCACAGAGCTCTTCTTCTTCCATGGAATCAACAGGGCAAACAAGTTATATTATTTGTCATCATTGTAAGGGAAGAGGTCATTATGCGAGAGAATGCAAATCTCAGCGTGTGATGATTGCTACTGAGGATGGTGGGTATGAGTCTGAAGTGACTATGATGAGGAGACTTTGGCGCTTATTACAAGTGAAGAACACGGTGGAGCTGATTCTGATCATGAGATGCAATACATGGCTCCTGAAGATGCTGGCATGTATGAATGTTTAGTTTCTCAACGTGTTTTGAGTGTGCAGGTCACACATGCTGAGCAAAATCAGAGGCACAATTTGTTCCATACAAAGGGAGTTGTGAAGGAACGTTCTGTGCGCGTCATCATAGACGAAGTGAGCTGCAACAACTTGGCTAGCATGGAGATGGTGGAGAAGCTATCTCTCACCACAAGACCACATCCACATCCTTACTACATCCAATGGTTCAACAACAGCGGCAAGGTTAAGGTAACACGTACTATTCGTGTGCATTTTAGTATCTCTACATATGTTGATTATGTTGGTTGTGATGTGGTACCTACACAAGCATGTTCCTTATTACTTGGTCGACCATGGCAATTTGATAAAAATTCTGTACACCATGGTAGAAACAATCATTATACTCTGGTTCATAAGGATAAAAATATTACTTTGCTTCCTATGACTCCTGATTCCATTTTGAAAGATGATATTAATAGAGCCAATAAAGCAAAACAGGAGACAAATAAGAGTGAAAATCAGATTGTGGCAACAGAATTTGAGCAACAAATGAAGCATAATAGTAAACCATCTAGTGTTGTTTCTGAAATTAAATTGAAAAGTGCATGTTTACTTGCCACTAAATCTGATATTGATGAGCTAGATTTCAGCAAATCTGTTTGCTATGCTTTTGTGTGCAAAGAGGCATTATTTTCATTTGAGGACGTGCCTTCATCTTTGCCTCCTGCTGTCACTAACATTTTGCAGAAGTTCGCCGACGTCTTTCCACAAGACGTGCCACCGGGATTACCTCTCATTCGAGGGATTGAGCATCAAATTGACTTAATTCCCGGTGCATGATTACCCAACCGTGCACCATACCATACAAATCCAGAGGAGATGAAGGAGATTATGCATCAAGTACAGGAGCTGCTCGACAAAGGTTATATACGTGAATCCCTTAGTCCTTGTGTTGTTCCTATTATTCTAGTGCCGAAAAAGGATGGTACATCACGTATGTGTGTTGATTGTAGAGGCATTAATAATATTACTATTCGTTATTGTCATCCTATTCCTAGGCTAGATGATATGCTTGATGAATTGAGTGGCTCTACAATATTCTCCAAAGTTGATTTGCATAGTGGATACTATCAAATTCGTATGAAATTGGGAGATGAATGGAAAACGGCATTTAAAACTAAGTTTGGATTATATGAGGGGTTAGTCATGCCTTTTGGGTTAACTAATGCACCTAGTACTTTCATCAGATTAATGAACGAAGTTTTACGTGCTTTTATTGGACGATTTGTGGTAGTCTATTTTGATGATATACTGATTTATAGCAGATCTTTGGAGGAACATTTGGAACATTTACGTGCTGTTTTTATTGCTTTACATGATGCATGTTTGTTTGCTAACCTTGGGAAGTGCACCTTTTGCACCGACCGAGTATCTTTTCTTGGCTGTGTTGTCTCCACAGGGAATTGAAGTTGATAAAGCGAAGATTGAAGCTATTGAGAGTTGGCCGTAGCCCAAAATGGTCACACAAGTGAGAAGTTTTCTTGGCCTCGCTGGATTCTATAGGCGTTTTGTGAGAGATTTCAGCACCATTGCTGCACCTCTCAATGAGCTTACAAAGAAAGACGTGCCTTTTCTTTGGGGTACCGCATAGGAAGAAGCCTTCATGGTATTGAAAGATAAGTTGACACATGCTCCTTTACTCCAACTTCCTGATTTTAATAAGACTTTTGAGCTTGAATGTGATGCTAGTGGAATTGGATTAGGAGGTGTGTTATTACAAGATGGCAAACCTATTGCATACTTTTCTAAAAAATTGAGTGGGCCTAGTCTGAATTATTCTACTTATGATAAAGAATTATATGCTCTTGTTCGGACTTTAGAAACAAGGCAACATTATTTATGGCACAAAGAATTTGTTATACACTCTGATCATGAATCTTTGAAACATATCAAATGACGCGGAGCATCCTTCCATCATCCCCATGGACTCTACACCGACACATTCAACCCCATGAGGACCCATGACAAGAGCTAGAGCACGTGCTTTGCAAACCGAGGTGAACTCCTTCCTACTAGACTTGCATATGGACACCAATGGAATATGTTTACTACCTCACCAAGATATGCTATGCCTCCTTAGGTATGAAGAGGAACATCACCAAGGAGAAGGAGGACCACCCCAAGGTCGTGCGAACCAAGAAGAAGGACAACAGCAGCAGCACAGGAAGCTCCAGGCGACCCCGTGCGCACGGGCCTCCCAGGAAGTTGGCGCTGGAGCACCACGTGCGCACGGGCCTGTACCGTGCCCACGGGACCCCCGTGCGCAAGGGCCCAACTTACCTTGTGCGCACGGGCCTCCTAGGATGGCCGGCTGAGATTGCATCTTCGGCTCTTCTTCATCTCCTTCAAACCCAAGGCTATATATTCTGTACCAAGGACCATGTTTAGGGTTAGCAAAGTATTAGATGAGATATTTGTGAGCTTTGCTCCTTCACCTTCCCTATTGGAGGATCAAGACCCCCTAGGAAAGAATCCTTGTGGATTTCAAGACCTCCACAAGGAGAAGACTACCTTCAAGACACCATCTCCTTTGGATTTGGGATGAACTTTGCCATTGTATCTTTCCTTTGATTGTATTTGTGACTTGTGGATCTTGTGTTGTTACCCTAGTGGATGTGTAATCGGGAATTGTTGGAGTGATTGCCTCTTTGTGTTCTTGTCCTTTCTCTCCTTTTCCCCCTCCAAGTGTGAAAAGATCCATCCTAGGGTTCTACCCTACATCATCTTGGTATCATGAGCCACGTTGATTGACATCTTGGAGTCCCTACCTTGCACTTTCTAGCTTGATTTTGTTGTTTTTCATCCTAATCCAAAAATCCCCACCAAAAATAGCCCCAAAAAATTTCTTGCAATTTGTTGATCTTGTGAGATTTGGTTGTTTTGATCCACGAATTTGGTGTTTGGCAAGTGGATCCACCCCTCCACCTTCAACCCCACCCTTCCACCATTTGAATTTGGCCAAAAACTTGGAAATCACCACGGGATCCGAGCAGTTCGTCCGCTCACAGGAGACCCCGTGCACACGGGCCCCCGAGACCCCATGCACACGGGCCCCCAAGACCCCGTGCCCACGGGACCCCGTGCACACGGGCCTCACTTACCCCGAGCGCACAGACTATCCAGGGAGTTTCGGCCATTTTCTGTTTTTCCTCATTTCTTTCACCACCACCTCTTGTGTTCTTCTGCACCATTCCACGTGTTTGTTTGAGTGTTGGGTCGCGGTTTCTCTCGTGTCCTAAGGTGTTTCGTTTACTTAGGCGCGAGTTGGTATCATCATCATCGCCACCAATCATTGACTCGGACAACACTTCGGCTTCGACAAGATCATCTTCATCACTACCGTAAGCAAGGACGGTAACCTCGACGACGCCTTGTACTCTCTTGCCATTGACTTGATAGCTTCAAGCCCTTTTGCATAGCTTACCCATCGAGACTAGCTTGTTGAGTATTGTCGGGCCACGCCTTAGTGCACCATTTAGTGTTCCGTCCATCCCGTGCATTTACTACTTACTACCTCGTTCTTAGCTCGTATATCAAGCATCGTGGCATAGTCAAAAAAAAGAAGAAGAAAAAGCTTTTAAGCAAAAGGAGAAGAGAAGCAAAGAGCTTATAAGCAATAGCATCGAGCCTCTTAGCATACGTGCATCATCTTGGTCATCACATACATAAGCATACTTGGGATAGTGAGACGAGTGATTTCTCTATTAGGTTGGTGCACTAGCGTATCTAGCCCATTAGTGCAATCGAGCTAGCATCTCTCTAGTATCTGTACGACAAGAGCTTTTTCCGTGGTTCGACATCTTCGAGCTCACCCCTTGGTTGTGCAGATCCCATTTATCTTCCGTGTGTCTGTTCCTCGTGTTATCTTTGGAGGTTGATCTATTTGTCTTGTTTGCCATTTGTGAAACTTCTCAACTTTATCAACATCTTGACTAAGATTTGCTTGAATTATTTGTGCCTTTCCTAACCAAGCTCCTCCATAGACCATTTACTTTTAGGTGTGAGAAACAATTCCCGGTAAAAATTCCCCTATTGTAACATCACGTGGGATCGTACTTGTTACATCCACAATCTTCGGAAAAGGTAACTTTGGTTTTGTTCTCTCATTAACCTACTCACCACCACTTTCATATGATGGATAGGCCAAGTTCCTCCACCAACCCACTCTTCATCGAGCAAGACGACGACATGTCATCATTCGTCACCAAGAGTCACCTCTTTGGTGCACAACGAGCGCTACATCAAGAGCAACAAGCAATGAATGACCACATCGACAACCTCGCCACCGACTTGCGACTCTCCGAGCTGCGTACACGCGACTACTTATACAACAAGCTCGACGCGCACAAGCAAGAGAACGATGCAAGAATGGACGAGATCCGAGCTTTGTTGGTCAACCGGCCTCCTTCAACTTCTTCCTACTCAAGATGGAGCCACTCAAGTAGACACTCCGGCGACACCTTCTCCGGCTCAAGTACTCCATCATCGACCATTCTTCGACGAGCCGCGCGTCAAGACCGTCATGCATCTCGTAACCCGCTACACGTCAAGCATTCCCAAGAGCAAGTCGATGAGCAAGTTCCTCGTCCTCAATCAAACCAAGACGCTTTTGCTAACGGTCAATAACGACAACAACTACGGCGCCAAGAGGAAGAACGAGCGCATTTACACCAAGAGGAACAAGACGCCGAGGCTCAACGTCTCCAACAATAACAACGTGTAGCGCAAGCTCTTGAGGCACAACATGCCCTTCAAGAATCAAGTCGAGCCATTTCAAACCGCAATAGCGAACGGCGCAATCAAGAGGAATCCCTTAGACAAGAAATCCAAGAGAGGAACTACCAACCACGTGTGCACCGTCAAGTCCCTCAAGCTCCTCCACAAGCTCGTCAAGCTCCACCTCAACCTCAAGTTCAACAAGAGCAAGTTGATCATGGTCTTCCTCCATGCCAAGAGCAATATGAGGATGATTACCCTCCACGTCAAGGGCGTCATCATCACCATCGCCAACAACACAATGAAGAGCAACGCTATGGAAAGCTCAAATTCACAATGCCCAAGTTCAATGGAAGCAATGATCCGGAAGAATACCTCTCATGGGAATTGAAGGTCGACAAAATATTTCGTTTACACAACTATGAGGAAGAGAAGAAGATCGCAATGGCATCACTTGAGTTCCAATACTATGTGCTCATATGGTGGGAACAAGTCCTTGAGAGCCGAGAAGCAAGAGGTGACCCTCCAATCACCACTTGGGCTCAAATGAAGGATGTCATGCAAGCACGATTTGTGCCCACCTACTACAACGGCGGTCTCTTCAAGAAGCTACAACTCCTCAAGCAAGGTACAAAGAGTGTTGAAGAATACTACAAGGAGATGGAGATAGCCATGATTCGAGCCAATGTCAAGGAAGATGATGAGCAAACAATGGCACGATTCTTGAATGGACTCAATCATCCCATCAAGAAGATCGCCGACTTCCAACCCTACTCCAACCTCATTGAGCTCGTGCATCAAGCTACAAAGGCGGAACGTGAAGTGCAAGATGACTTCAAGTACGCCAAGTACTCATCCAAGACATACAACTTCTCCAACATCCAAGCTTCAACAACCCATCCAACATCTATATCAACCAAGCCTTCTCCAAGCAACGACGACAAGTCAAGTTACAAGAAATGTCGGCAAGTTCAAGTCGTCTTCCTCCTACTACAAGCAACTTCAAGCCGCGTGCTACTTCATCTACTATGACCGACGAGATCGTCAAGACAAGTTCAATCAAGTGCTTCACACGTGGCGGCCGAGGCCACAAGTCCTTCCAATGCACCAACAAGCGCACCATGATCCTCAACGACGATGGCACCTATGACTCAATGAGTGAAGATGAAACGGAAGCTCTTGAGCAAGTGGCCATGCACCGGCAAGTGAACGAGGATGAAGATGATAGAATGTTTTGTGATGAGGATTCGAGCCCCGCTGAGGGAGTCCCGGACTAAGGGATGTCCGGATAGCTGAACTACCATCATCGGCCGGACTCCAACACTATGAAGATACAAGATTGAAGAATTCGTCCCGTGTCCAGATGGGACTTTCCTTGGCGTGGAAGGCAAGCTTGGCGATACGGATATGTAGATCTCCTACCTTTGTAACCGACTCTGTGTAACCCTAGCCCTCTCCGGTGTCTATATAAACCGGATGACCTTAGTCCATAGGACGAACAACAATCATACCATAGGCTAGCTTCTAGGGTTTATCTTCCTTGATCTCGTGGTAGATCTACTCTTGTAACCCACATCATCAATATTAATCAAGCAGGACGTAGGGTTTCACCTCCATCAAGATGGCCCGAACCTGGGTAAAAACATCGTGTCCCTCGTCTCCTGTTACCATCCGCCTAGACGCACAGTTCGGGACCCCCTACCCGAGATCCACCGGTTTTGACACCGACATTGGTGCTTTCATTGAGAGTTCCTCTGTGTCGTCACCGATAGGCTCGATGGCTTCTTCGATCATCAATGACGATGCAGTCCAGGGTGAGACCTTCTTCCCCGGACAGATCTTCATATTCGGCGGCTTCGCACTGCAGGCCAATTCGCTTGGCCAGCTGGAGCAGATCGAAGGCTATGCCCCTGGCCGTCAGGTCAGATTTGGAAGTTTGAACTTCACGGCTGACATCCGCGGGGACTTGATCCTCGATGGATTCGAGCCACAGCCGAGCATGCCGTACTGTCACGATGGGCATGATTTAGCTCTGCAGCCGAACAGTACCCTGGAGGCCGCACTCGAACCCGCTCTGATCTTCGACTCAGAGCCGGCTGCGCAGACCAAGGATGGATGGCTAGACACCACCTCGGGGGCTGCAACCTCTACGGCGATAGAGCCGAACACCGATCTTGTCCCCCATGAAGCTCGTGACTCCGAGGGCCGGACTCCGGACCTCCCGCGCCCCCTCCAGTCGAATCCGATTGGGCGCCGATCATGGAGTTCACCGCGGCGGACATCTTTCAACACTCACCTTTTGGCGACATCTTGAGTTCGCTAAAGTACCTCTCGTTATCAGGAGAGGCCTGGCCGGACTGCGGCCAGGACGGTTGGGATGCGGACGATGAAGAAATTCAGAGCCCACCCACCACCCACTTGGTAGCCACTGTCGATGACCTAACCGACATGCTAGATTACGACTCTGAGGACATCGACGGTATGGACGACGATGCCAGAGACGACCAAGAACCAGCGCCCACCGGGCACTGGAAAGCCACCTCTTCATACGACATATACATGGTGGATATCCCAAAGGATGGGAACGGCGAAGGAATAGCGGAGGATGACCCCTCCAAGAAACAACCCAAGCGCCGGCGTCAGCGGTGCCACTCTAAATCCCGCCATAGCAAGAATGAGGATTCCGGCACCGGAGACAATAATACACCAGATAGCGCCGATGACAACCCACTCCAGCAGGATCCAGCACAGGAGGAGGGGGACGCCAGCCCTCATGAGAGAGCGGCCGAAGAAGAGGTAGAGGACTATATGCCTCCCTCCGGAGACGAGGCAAGCCTCGATGACAACGAATTCGTCATGCCTGAGGATCCCATCGAACAGGAGCGTTTCAAACGCAGGCTTATGGCCACGGCAAACAGCCTCAAGAAAAAGCAGCAGCAGCTTAGAGTTGATCAAGATCTGCTAGCCGACAGATGGACCGAAGTCCTCGCGGCCGAAAAGCATGAACTCGAACGCCCCTCCAAAAGCTACCCCAAACGTAAGCTGCTCCCCCGATTAGAGGTGGAGGCATATGATCCCGCTTCACCAGGAGACAATACGGCTGATCGACCACCCCGTGGTCGCGACAGAGAGGCCTCAAGGCCCTTCACTAGACCCGTACCCCGGCATCGCTCGAAAAGCACAAGGCCACAGAGGAACACTCAGGACCTGCGCGACATATTGGAGGATAAGGCAAGACAATCAAGATCGATCTATGGATCACGTGGGCGCCCCACGATACGTGACGATCACCGTCACCCCGGACACAGTAAGTCCGGCCGGGCCGAACACAACAGACAAAGCTCTTTTGAGCTCCGTCGCGATATCGCCCAGTACAGAGGCGCCGCACACCCACTGTGCTTCACAGATGAGGTAATGGATCATCAAATCCTAGAAGGGTTTAAACCCGTCAATATTGAATCTTATGATGGCACAACAGACCCCGCGGTCTGGATCGAGGACTATCTCCTCCACATCCACATGGCCCGCGGAGACGATCTCCACGCCATCAAATATCTCCCACTCAAACTTAAAGGACCAGCCCGGCACTGGCTTAACAGCTTGCCAGCAGAGTCAATCGGGAGTTGGGAGGACCTGGAAGCCGCATTCCTCGATAACTTCCAAGGCACGTATGTGCGACCACCAGATGCAGATGACCTAAGCCACATAATTCAGCAGCCAGACGAATCGGCCAGACAATTCTGGACACGGCTCTTAACCAAGAAAAACCAAATCGTCGACTGTCCGGATGCCGAGGCCCTCGCGGCCTTCAAGCATAACATCCGCGACGAGTGGCTTGCCCGGCACCTGGGACAGGAAAAGCCGAAATCCATGGCAGCCCTTACATCACTCATGACCCGCTTCTGTGCGGGTGAGGACAACTGGCTAGCACGCAGCAACAACCTCAATAAAAATGCTGGCAGATCCGGATATCATGGACCGTAGTGGCAGGTCACGTCGCAACAAAAACAAATGCCGCATTGGCAATAACAGTGAGGATACGGCAGTCAATGCCAGATTCAGAGGCTCTAAACCCGGTCAACGGAAAAAGCCATTCAAAAGAACAACTCAGGGTCCGTCCAATTTGGACCGAATTCTGGACCGCTTGTGCCAGATACATGGCACCCCTGAAAAGCCAGCTAACCACACCAATAGGGACTGTTGGGTGTTCAAGCAGGCAGGCAAGTTAATTGCTGAAAACAGCGACAAGGGGCTACATAGCGATGACGAGGAAGAGACCCGACCGCCGAACAATAGAGGACAGAAGGGTTTCCCCCCACAGGTGCGGATGGCGAACATGATATATGCCACGCACATACCCAAAAGGGAGCGGAAGCGTGCACTCAGGGATGTATACGCGATGGAGCCAGTTGCCCCGAAGTTCAATCCATGGTCCTCTTGCCCGATCACCTTTGACCGAAGGGACCACCCCACCAGCATTCGCCATGGTGGGTTCACCGCATTGGTTCTAGACCCAATCGTCGATGGATTTCATCTCACCAGAGTCCTGATGGACGGTGGCAGCAGCCTAAACCTGCTTTATCAGGACACGATGCGCAAAATGGGCATAGACCCCTCAAGGATTAAACCTACCAAGACGACCTTTAAAGGCGTCATACAAGGTGTAGAAGCCAATTGTAGAGGCTTAGTTACACTGGAAGTGGTCTTCGGATCCCCGGATAACTTCCGAAGCGAGGAGTTAATCTTCGACATAGTCCCGTTCCGCAGCGGCTATCATGCCTTGCTCGGACATACCGCGTTCGCAAAGTTCAACACGGTGCCGCACTACGCATACCTCAAGCTCAAGATGCCAGGCCCTAGAGGAGTCATCGCGGTCAATGGAAACACTGAACGCTCCCTCCGAACGGAGGAACATACAGCGGCTCTCGCGGCAGAAGTACAAAGCATCCTTTTAAGGCAATTCTCGAGTCCGTCTGCTAAGCGGCCGGACACAGCTAAGCGTGCCCAGAGTAACCTACAACACGACCACCTGGCACATTCCGAGCACGCGTAGCAGTGCGGCCCCAACCCCAGCCCCTGTAAAACATTAAGACAGACCCTTCGTGTACTCCATTACGCTCTGAAGATACCATGGGCATGGAGCAAGGGGCTCGACCATGATAAGCCTAGACTGCGGCTCAACCGCACCAGGGGCTCTTAAGTGTGTCGTTTCTTTTTCTTTTCCTTTTATTTTTTACCTACAGGACTCCGTTCGTCAGAGGCCCTGTCCGGTAGCAGACATGCCGAACCCACGATGCAACAGCCAGGGAAGGAGAAATGCTACAACGAAAACTCAGGTGGTCTCCATCATGAGCATTAAATCTATTTTATGCATTATTCCGTAGCCTACCCCTAGAGGGGGACATGTTAAACAGTCCCATCCCTTGCTTACCGCACCACTTGTATCGTCCTGCACTTACAGCAATTTTTATTGAATAAAGCAATGCAGCACATTTTTGCTTCTAATTGCATTTCTTTCTTACACATATGTTCATCTATGACATGTTGCATCCGTACGTTTTGGTATGGCTAAATACACTAGGGGCTTATGTTTCCCGCGTTATGGTGTGATAAGTCCGAACACTTTCACAAGTGCGGCACCCCGAACTTATAGCATTATATGCATCGGCTCCGAATCATGTTCTTGGGTCAATAGTTGGGTTTGCCCGGCTCCCATGTTTTGGTACCTTACGTTCCGTTTTATCGGCTAAGGTAGCACTGGGAGAACCACTGCGATTGCGCCCCAGTTGAGCTGGGTTAACGCCTCAGTGGAGAAAGCTAAAACTGACCGTCATGATGAGGCGAGAGCTGGTCGCTGTTCGAGAGGTTCTTTGCGAGTCCCTAAAGACTTATGCCGCTTCGAGCGAGGAGCCGGATTCTGTCCGGCCAAGGCGTGGATAGCGCCCCAAATTCGGCCTTCCGAAAACTAGGGGCTTCGCCGAAATTTAAAATTATAGAATTCTATGGCTAAGTGAGAGTGTTCAAGCATTATAAGTCCGGTTGCCTTGTTCGTTGTGTTGAGCGCCTCCCTAGATGGACCCAAAAATGGGAACAAGAGCGCTCGAGTTTATCCCGAACACCCCAGCACTCGTGGCATGGGGGCTGAAGCCGACGACTTGCCATCTCTCAGATTTGATAAACAGCCGCACAGAAGGTAATATTTTAAATTAACAAGCGTTGCTTAGTGCATATGAACCAAGTTTTCAGCGCACAGGATAACAAAATGCGAGTCTACTCAAATATTACATCTTTGGAGCACTCACCCGCAATAGTGCGGGCGCCCTTCAGCACACTCCTATAATACATCTCGGGCGTGCGATGCTCCTTGCCCTCTAGTGGGGGGTCCGTCACAAGCTTCTGGGCATCCATCTTGCCCCAGTGCACCTTTGCGCGGGCAAGGGCCCGACGCGCACCTTCAATACAGGCGGAGTGCTTGATGACTTCAACCCACGGGCACGCATCCACCAGCCGCCGCACAAGGCCGAAGTAGCTCCCAGGCATGGCCTCCTTAGGCCACAGCCGAACTATGAGGCCCTTCATGGCCTGTTCGGCCGCCTTGTGGAGCTCGACCAGCTGCTTCAGCTGGTCGCTAAGGGGCACCGGATGTTCGGCCTCAGCATACTGAGACCAGAAGACCTTCTCCGTCGAGCTCCCCTCCTCGGCCCGGTAGAATGCGGCAGCATCGGACACACTGCGAGGAAGATCTGCGAACACTCCTGGAGAGCTCCGAATTCGGGTAAGCGATGGGTAATTAACACTCACATGCTTACTTTGCATGAAAAATGCCTTACCCACTGCTATTTTCTTTACCGCCTCGATCTCCTGGAGGGCCTTGTAGGCTTCGGCCTTAGCGGCTTTGGCACTCTCAAGAGCCGTTGCAAGCTCAGACTCTCGAGTCTTCGAGTCACGCTCCAGGCTCTCATGTTTCCTCACGAGATCCTGGAGCTCTTGCTGTACCTCCGCCACCCGCGCCTCCTGTTTCTCTCGCTCGGTGCGCTCCGCAGCCGCATTGCGTTCGGCCGCAGCCACCGCCTCCTTCTGGGTCGCCATCTCGTTAGTGGCCCCTGCAATACCCCAGTTATCCTTGTCATTTTTCTTGCAGCCAAATCCTTTTCTGTAAGGTACAATTTTCATAAGGTATTACTGACCTTCTTTTTCCTCGAGCTGCTTCTTGACATGGCCGACCTCATTCTCGGACCGCTCGAGGTTTTCCTTCAAAGTTTTCACCTCCGCAGTCAGTGCGGCAGAGGTCAGCAGCACAGCCTGCAATCCCATATTAACATATTTTCATGACTCCTGCATTTATCTTTCTAAAGATCCTCAGTTCGGCTTTTCTTTCCGAACACCGAACTGAGCATCAGGGGCTACTGTCTATGTGGTACCATTTTACATATATTGAAATTCTTACCTCAAAGCCTCTTAGAATGCTGCTGTAGGCTTCGGTCAGCCCGCTCTTGGCGAGCTGAACCTTCTGAATCACCGCGGTGTTCCTCTTCGATGGAGGCGCTGTTGAGTGCCTCCAGCAAATTATCCGGCACCTCCGGTTGGATAGAGGCAGCCGGCGTCGCCGTCTTGCCCTTCTTCCGAAGGGGTCGCCCCTGGACTCCGGAGCCACTATGGGTTCCGGGGCTGAGTCCGGTGCAAAGTCCGGGAGGTTGTCCTGCGACACCTCCGGGGCCCTCTCCTCCTGGTGGGTCCCTTCTTGGGATCCCACCTCGGCATCGTCCGCATCACGGGGGGTGGAGGCAGTCGGAAGAGAATCCATATCTGACGCCCCTAAGGACCCGCTCGACGAAGTGGGGAGATCATCCTTAGGCGGATTGCAGGGTTGTATGCGGCATTAGAAAGACATAATGTGGTGGAGAACAAAAACCTTGAAGTTATTCGGGAGTCCGGATACTTACGATCTCGCCAGAGGCTTGGCCCTTGGAGGCCAGTCCTCGTCGTCGTCACTAGCGTTGGCGGAACAGTCCGGGGGAAGAGTTTTTCCCCTCTTGGACCCTTCGGCCTCCCTTGTTGGGGAGGCCTTCCTTTTCTTCCCTCCCCCCGCTGGGGGAGAGACTTTCTTCTTCTCCTCCTCGCCTTGGTGGGAGGAGTCGGCCTCGGATTCATCGTCCGATAGCACCTGAAAATGGGAACTCCTCTGAGTCCCCGTGGCCTTCTTCTTGGCCTTCTTCTCCGGCACCACGTGGGGTGCCGGAGCCAGCAGCCCCGTTAGGCGGGCGTCAGCTGGGTCCTCTGGCAATGGGGCCGGACAGATAGCCTGTGCGGCCTTCTTCAGCCAGTCCTGTCAAAGGAAAGGGAGTTTAGATCCCGCATAGAGTCAAACTATGAATAACAAGCGTCCCGTAAAGGACAATATCACTTACCTCGTCAGCTGGACGCTGCGAGCTGAATCTGCGATCTTCGGTAGCGGATGCGGGAGCCTCGGCGCCCTTGAACAGCACCTTCCAGAACTCTTCGTACGTAGTGTCGAAGAGCCCATTCAAAGTCTGGTGCTGCGCCGGATCGAACTCCCACATATTGAAGCCCCGTCGTTGGCACGGGAGAATCTGGCGGATGAGCATGACCTGGACTACGTTGACAAGCTTGAGCTTCTTGTCCACCAGCTTTTGGACGCAGGCTTGGAGTCCGGTCAGCTCCTCCGGATCGCCCCAAATCCGGCCGCTCTCTTTCCAGGAGGTGAGCCGTGTGGGGATGCCGGATCTGAATTCGGGGGCCGCTGCCCATTCGGGATCACGCGGCTCGGTGATGTAGAACCACCCCGATTGCCACCCCTTGATGGTTTCCACAAAGGTGCCCTCCAGCCACGTAACGTGGGACATCCTGCCCACCATGGCGCCTCCGCACTCCGCTTGGCTGCCCTTCACAACCTTCGGCTTGACACTGAAGGTCTTGAGCCACAAGCCGAAGTGGGGCTGGATGCAGAGGAAGGCCTCGCACACGACGATAAACGCCGAGATGTTGAGAATAAAATTCGGGGCCAGATCATGGAAATCTAGGCCGTAGTAGAACATGAGCCCCCGGACAAAGGGATGAAGTGGGAAGCCCAGTCCGCGGAGGAAATGGGGAAGGAATACTACCCTCTCATGGGGCCTGGGGGTGGGGATGAGCTCTCCCTCGTCGGGGAGCCGATGCGCGATGTCGCTGGACAAGTATCCGGCGCTGCGCAGCTTCTGGATATGCCCCTCCGTGACGGAGGAGGCCATCCACTTGCCTCCCGCTCCGGACATATTTGGAGAAGGTTGAGGTGAGATGTGCGGGCTTGGGCGCTAGAGCTCGAGTTCGCGGAGATGGATAAGCCAAGGAGGAAGAAGGCGCAGGTAAAAGGATTGGATCTTTATCCCCTTATATGGGCGGACGGAAACATGCGTCCCCACCGGCCTGATAAAACTCGCTTATCTCCCAAGCGCCGCAATCAATGGCGCGGTTGGGTTACCCACGTCCGTATTGATGGGAATCCCGGAATAAGGGGAACACGATCTCTGCTTCGACAAGACGTGCCAAGGAAACCGCCTCGCTAAACGCGCTGAGATGGAACAATAAAAACAATTTGAAGGCTTGGTAGTGGTGTGACGTTACGCCACAAAATACGTCAGCAGATTGAACTTGTGTAATATTATTCTCTCTACGGTTGTATGTGGAATTTATTTTGCAGAGCCGGACACTATCCTGGTGTTCACAATCTTCTATAAATTATTCGGAGGAGGAACCCGCCTTGCAATGCCGAAGACAACATGCGCGCCGGACTCGTCGTCATTGAAGCCTGGTTCAGGGGCTACTGAGGGAGTCCCGGACTAGGGGGTGTCCGGATAGCCGAACTACCATCATCGGCCGGACTCCAAGACTATGAAGATACAAGATTGAAGACTTCGTCCCGTGTCCGGATGGGACTTTCCTTGGCGTGGAAGGCAAGCTTGGTGATACGGATATGTAGATCTCCTACCTTTGTAACCGACTCTGTGTAACCCTAGCCCTCTCCGGTGTCTATATAAACCGGATGGCCTTAGTCCATAGGACGAACAACAATCATACCATAGGCTAGCTTCTAGGGTTTAGCCTCCTTGATCTCGTGGTAGATCTACTCTTGTAACCCACATCATCAATATTAATCAAGCAGGACGTAGGGTTTTACCTCCATCAAGAGGGCCCGAACCTGGGTAAAAACATCGTGTCCCTCGTCTCCTGTTACCATCTGCCTAGACGCACAGTTCGAGACCCCCTACCCGAGATCCGCCGGTTTTGACACCGACACCCGCTCTCATTGTCTCCAAGGTCTTGACTCTTCAACATCAACAAGAAGAAGACCAACAATGCCATATCTTCCACACCAAGGCCGGCATCAATGGAAGGTCCGTCAAGGTCATCATCGATGGAGGTAGTTGCCACAACTTGGCAAGCGAAGAACTATGCTCCAAGCTTCAATTGGTCAAGAAGAAGCACCCGCACCCCTACAAGGTTCAATGGCTAAGTGACTCCGGCACTATACGAGTTGAGCATGCGGTCCAAGTCTCCTTCAAAATTGGTGCATATGAGGATACTTTGGAGTGTGATGTGGTCCTAATGATCGTTTGCCACCTCCTTGGTCGTCCATGGCAATTTGACCGTGGTGTCATCCACAATGGGCATACCTATCACTATAGCTTCAAGATGAAAGAGAAGGAGTATGTGCTACTACCTATGTCTCCTAGTCAAGTGATAGCCGACAAGCAAGCCAACCATCATGGACAGAAGAGTGAGAAAGTGAGCCACCCAAAAGTGAGTGAGAGCCACAAGCCAAACTTGAGCGCCTCTTCGCCTAGAGAGAAAAACCTCATACTATTTGCCACAAAAAGTGAGATGAGAGAAGTGTGTGAGAACCCATCGAGTGTGATGCACTTTGTCCTTGTGTGCAAGGATGGAGCACCTACAACTAACACCGCTCACAAGCTACCTTTGGTGTTTCAATCTCTTTTGCAGGAATTTCAGGATGTTTTCCCCGATGAGCTACCTCTGGGTCTCCCTCCTATTCGAGGCATTGAGCATTGAATCGACCTCATCCCCAGCGCTCCTCTTCCAAACAAGGCTCCCTACCGCGTCAACCCCGACGAGACAAAGGAGATTCAACGGCAAGTACAACAACTCACCGACAATGGTCATGTACGTGAAAGCTTAAGCCCTTATGTCGTTCCCGTTATACTTGTGCCCAAGCAAGATGGTAGCTATCGCTTGTGTTCCGATTGTAGACCCATAAATGCTATTACCGTTCTATATAGGCATCCCATTCCTCGCTTAGATGATATGCTTGATGAACTTAGTGGAGCCAACTTTTTCTCAAAAATTTATCTTAAAAGTGGCTATTATCAAATCCGCATTCAAGAGGGTGATGAATGGAAAACTGCTTTCAAAACCAAATTTGGCTTATATGAGTGGTTAGTTATGCCTATGGGTTTATTGGAGGCTCCCGGTACTTTCGTGCGTCTCATGCATCATGTACTTCACCCTTATATTGGAGCCTTTGTTGTGGTTTACTTCGATGATATTCTTGTGTTTAGCAAAACCATGAAAGAGCATCTTAATCATGTTAGGGCGATTTTGCAAACACTTCACAAGGAAAGTCTTTATGCCAACATGAAAAAGTGCAAATTTGGTGTTGCCAAAGTGGTTTTCTTGGGTTTTGTTGTCTCTTCCAAGGGTGTCCATGTTGATGAATGTAAAATTGAAGCAATTAAAACTTGGCCCCAATCCACCCATTTGCAACAAGTGCGTAGCTTTCTTGGTCTAGCAGGTTTTTATCGTCGCTTTGTGAAAGACTTTAGCACTATTGCCGCTCCTTTGCATGCTTTGAGTAAGAAAAATGCTCCTTTTGTTTGGGGATCTTTGCAATCCACCGCTTTTGATGAGCTCAAGTCTTTGTTTACTCATGCTCCGATTCTTGCTTTGCCCAATTTTGACAAAACTTTTGAGGTTCATTGTGATGCAAGTGGTACCCGAATTGGCGGAGTTTTGATGCAAGAAAAATGAGCCATTGCATATTCTAGTGAAAAACTCTCCGGTGCTCAACTTAACTATCCCATCTATGACAAAGAATTGTATGCTTTAGTGCGTGTGCTACATGTTTGGGAACATTATCTTAGACCTCATGAGTTTGTCATCCATACCGATCATGAAACGCTTAAGTACTTAAAAGGTCAAACTAAGTTGAACAAGCGTCATGCCAAATGGAGTGAATTTATTGAATCTTTTCCCTATGTGATCAAGTACATTAAGGGTAAGGAAAATGTAGTTGCGGGTGCACTTTCACGCATGTGCACGCTTGTCACCAAACTCGAGTTGAATGTTATTGGTTTTGAGTACATCAAAGACTTGTATGCTAATGATCCATCTTTTGCTATTCCTTATGCTAAGTGTTTGATGCATACTTCTTGGGAACAATATTACATCAAGGATGGTTATCTTATGAGAGCTAACAAACTATGCATTCCCGAGTCTTCTCTTCGTTTGCTACTTTTTGCAAGAGGCTCATGGAGGCGGACTCATGGGACACTTTGGACGCGACAAGACATTCGCCACGCTCTCCAAGAACTACTTTTGGCCCAGGATGTTCGCGACGTCTCATGCTTCACCACTAGATGCTCAACATGTCTCAAAGCTAAGTCTGAAGCTCAATCTCATGGTCTTTACATGCCTCTTCCTATTCCTTATCAACCTTGGGAAGACATTAGCATGGATTTTATACTTGGTTTGCCTAGAACTCAAAATGGAAAGGATTCCGTGTTTGTTGTTGTGGACCAATTTTCTAAGATGGCACATTTCATTCCGTGCAACAAGATAGACGATGATTCACACGTTGCAAATCTCTTTTGTAGGGAAATCATGCGCCTCCATGGAGTACCAACGACAATCGTCTCCAACCGCGACGTCAAGTTCTTGAGTTACTTTTGGAAGATGCTATGTGCCAAGCTCGGAATCAAGCTCTTGTTCTCATCCGCATACCATCCTCAAACCGACGGCTAAACGGAGGTGACGAACCGTACACTCTCTACTCTACTTCATGTGTTGATCAAGAAGAACATCAAGGAGTGGGAGGCATGTCTACCCATTGCCGAGTACGCCTACAACCATGCAAGACATTCGACTACCGGCAACTCCCCCTTCGAGGTCGTCTACGTCTTCAACCCGTTGTCACCATTGGACATTCTACCTCTTCCTCTACAAGAGCGCACCAACATGGATGCGAGTGTACGAGCAAGCTACATCAAGAAGATGCATGAAGATACAAGAAACACTATCGAGCGCCAAGTACAACGACTAGCGACCAAGTTCAACATCAACAAGCAACCCATGATCTTCAACATAGGCTCTCTCCTGTGGCTACAGCTTCGCAAGGACTGCTTCCCCAGCGAACGCAAGTCAAAACTTCTCCCTCGAGCCGATGGACCCTTCCAGGTACTAGCACACTACCACGACAACGCCTACAAGATTGAACTCCCACGAGACAAGTACAACGTGAGCGACATCTTCAACGTCAAAGACCTCTCACCTTACCATGGTGATGAAGATTTTGATCCGAGGCCGGATCTTTCCCAAGGGAGGGGAGATGATGCGGAGCATCCTTCCATCATCCCCATGGACTCTACACCGACACATCCAACCCCACGACGACCCATGACGAGAGCTAGAGCACGTGCTTTGGAAACGGAGGTGAACTCCTTCCTACTAGACTTGCATATGGACACAAATGGAATATGTTTACTACCTCACCAAGATATGCTACGCCTCCTTAGGTATCAAGAGGAACATCACCAAGAAGCTCAGGAGCATCACCAAGGAGAAGGAGGACCACCCCAAGGCCGTGCGAACCAAGAAGAAGGACAACAGCAGCAACACAGGAAGCTCCAGGCAACCCCGTGCGCATGGGCTCCCAAGACCCCGTGCCCACGGGCCTCCCAGGAAGTTGGCGCTGGAGCACCCCGTGCGCACGGGCCTGTACCCTACCCACGAGACCCCCATGCGCACGGGCCCAACTTACCCCCTGCGCACGGGCCTCCCAAGATGGCCAGCTGAGATTGCATCTTCGGCTCTTCTTCATCTCCTTCGACCCCAAGGCTATATATTCCGTACCAAGGACCATGTTTAGGGTTAGCAAAGTATTAGATGAGATATTTGTGAGCTTCGCTCCTTCACCTTCCCTCTTGGAGGATCGAGACCCCCTAGGGAAGAATCCTTGTGGATTTCAAGACCTCCACAAGGAGAAGACTACCTTCAAGACCCCATCTCCTTTGGATTTGGGATGAACTTTGCCATTGTATCTTTCCTTTGATTGTGTTTGTGAATTGTGGATCTTGTGTTGTTACCCTAGTGGATGTGTAATCGGGAATTGTTGGAGTGATTGCATCTTTGTGTTCTTGTTCTTTCTCTCCTTTTCCCCCTCCAAGTGTGAAAAGATCCATCCTAGGGTTCTACCCTACATCATTAAAAGTCAAGCTAAACTGAATCGTAGACATGCTACTGGGTTGAATTCATTGAGAAATTCCCTTATGTCATTAAACACAAGAAGGGTAAAGAAAATGTTATTGCTGATGCATTGTCTCGTCGCTATACTATGCTTTCACAACTTGACATCAAAATATTTGGTTTGGAGACCATCAAAGATCAATATGTGCATGATGTTGATTTTAAAGATGTATTGCAGAATTGTAACAAAGGTAGAACATGGAACAAGTTCGTCTTTAATGATGGTTTTGTGTTCCGTGCTCACAAGCTATGCATTCCAGCTAGCTCCGTTCGTCTTTTGTTGTTGCAGGAGGCGCATGGAGGAGTATTAATGGGACACTTTGGCGTGAAGAAGACAGAAGACGTACTTGCTACACATTTCTTTTGGCAAAGATGAGACGGGATGTTGAGCGCTTTGTTGCTCGCTGCACTACATGTCAAAAAGCTAAGTCATGACTCAATCCTCATGGTTTATATATGCCTTTGCCTGTACCTAGTGTTCCTTGGGAGGATATATCAAGGATTTTGTTTTAGGTTTACCTCGAACAAATAAGGGGAGGGATAGCATATTTGTTGTCGTGGATAGATTCTCGAAAATGGCACACTTTATACCATGTCATAAAAGCGATGATGATGTTAATGTTGTTGATTTGTTCTTTTGTGAAATTATTCGCTTGCATGGTGTGCCAAATACTATTGTTTCAGATCGTGATACTAAATTTCTTAGCCACTTTTGGAGATGTTTATGGGCTAAGTTGTGGACTAAACTGCTTTTTAGTACTACTTCTCACCCCAATCTGATGGACAAACTGAAGTAGCCAATAGAACATTGTCTACTATGCTTAGGGCTGTTTTGAAGAATAATAAGAAAATGTGGGAAGAATGCTTGCCTCATATTGAATTTGCTTATAATCGTTCATTGCATTCAACTACTAAGATGTGCCCTTTTGAAATTGTGTATGGTTTCCTACCTCATGCACCTATTGATTTGTTGCCTCTTCCATCTTCGGAGAAGGTTAATTTTGATGCTAAACAACGTTCTGAATTGATTTAAAAAATGCATGAGTTAACTAAGGAAAACATTGACCGTATGAATGCTAAATATAAACTTGCGGGAGATAAGGGTAGAAAACATGTTGTGTTTGCACCTGGAGATATTGTTTGGTTAAATTTGCGTAAGGATAGATTTCCTAATTTGCGCAAATCAAAGCTAATGCCTCATGTTGATGGTCCTTTTAAGGTGTTGGAGAAAATAAATGATAATGCATATAAACTTGAGCTACCTGCAGATTTTGGGGTTAGTCCCACTTTTAACATTGTAGATTTGAAGCATTATTTGGGTGAGGAAGATGAGCTTCCGTCGAGGACGACTTCATTTCAAGAAGGGGAGGATGATGAGGACATCAATACCATTGTTACACCCACAACCCCTACTGCTACATATACTGGACCAATTACTAGAGCTCGCGCATGCCAATTAAATTATCAGGTACTTACGTTTCTTGGTAATGATTCTAATGTTCATGAGAATATGATGTTGCCTAAATTGGATACATTTGCTTTGCTTACAAATGAAGGGCCTAGGTTGGAGAAGGATGAACATTGGAGAACGAACAAGCATGGAGATGATGGCACGCGCAAGGGGAACAAGAACGGAGTTACAAGTGATGATTTCAGGACTTTGAAGCCACCATAATGGGTGCATGAAGCCTTGGACGAAATATACAAGATGCCACTTCATAAATTTCGTCTCGAGGCTATTCTAGGTGCTGCGTCATGATGTAGGGCGGAACCCTATGGTGACGATCTTTCACGTTTGGAGTGGATCCTACGGGGAATCACGAAGAACACGCGGAAGCACAAAGGGGAAACACGAGGAAAACGAGAGAGAATCACTAAACCGACAAGGAATCAATCACACAAGTGCTAGATCACCGAAAACAAAGAGTAACACATGATCCACAATCAACAAAGGTAAGGATACAAAGGAACTGTTCTTCTCCGTGAGGAGGTCTTGGTGGTCTTCCATAGAAAGGGGTCTTGAATCCGCTTGGGGGATCTTCTCCGAAGAGGTCGTGAACTCCGTGGAGAAGTATCCAAGTGGATGAGCAAGGCTCTCACACAAATATGAGCTAAACCAGTGCTAACCCTAACTAGCAGGTGGGAGAGGTCTATTTATAGTCTTAGTGCAAAAGGGGGCAAAGTGAATGGGTACATGGGCTTCGGCCCGAAACTGTGCACACACAGGTACCGGACGTCCGCTGGGGACCGGTCGTCCGGTGGCTCACGGGGGTCCGGACGTCCGGTGTCATCGGACATCCGCTAGATGCATTCTGTGAAGGAGGCGCCGGTCGTCCGGTATCTTCATACTTCCGTTAATATCCATTCTGTTGGGGGGTGCCAGACGTCCGGTGACTTCGGTCGTCCGCTCGCTGGAGAGTGTGGCTGGTCGTCCGGTCCGGGCAGGACATCCACTCGCTGGGGCCTGCGTTGGCTGGGACTTGGCAGTTGGGGCTTCAGGCGCCGGACGTCCGGTCCCGACCGGTCGTCCGGTGGCTAGAGTTTTCTCCGGTAGATCTTCTTCTTGACCTTCGCGGTTGGTAGCCTTGCCGTCTTGTCCGATGGATGTAGATGTACCATGGCTTTCCTCCAGGTACCTGATCACACACAGAGTGTCCATATGAGGTACTAGCCAAGTCTCGTGAGTAGAGAGAGGAAGTTCGGAAAGGAGCGATTTCACCTTATCTTCGATAGGCTTTGCTCTAGCTCTTGTCATGGGTCCGAGTGGTGTTGAGGGAGATGTATATACGTCCATGGGGATGAGCGAGGGATGCTCCGCATCACGTCACCTTATTATTGGGCCAGGCCCATGTAATTTCGAAATACATAAGTATAGAATATTTTTAGAGTCCGTATGTGTGGGGAAACAAGAGATAGGGTTGATTTCGGACCCCTCCACCAAGGGCCACGAAATTCCCCCCTCTTCCTCCCTATATACAACCCTTAGGGCACCGTTTAGACTTTGGGTTTTGTTTAGATTAAAAGTTCGCCATAGTTGCAACTACGCGTACTTCGTTTGTGTTCAACGACCAGACAAAGGCGTCACAGAACCCCACCTTGATCAATAAAGCTTTCATCTCATATTTGCAATATCTAGATTGCAATCTCAGTTTCTTGCTTGTTCTTCGTTTGCTCACAGGAAACAGACCCTTGTGGTCAGGTTGATCATGCTCTGGCGTGGTCAATAACCTCTCAGAGTTGGTTTAGCAATTGCTAAGGCATGACGTCCTCGCACGTTCGTAGTCGGATTGTCAAAGTTGACTTCCACCAAAGCGAAATCCATCATCTCATTGAAAGATGAGACACATTTGCCTCTATCAGGTGTCATCCACAACGGGCGGACCAATCACTATAGCTTCAAGATGAAAGGGAAGGAGTATGTGCTATGACCTATTTCTCCTAGTCAAGTGATAGCCGACAAGCAAGCCACACATCTGGAGAGAAGAGTGAGAAAGTGATCCACCATAAAGTGAGTGAGAGCCACAAGCCAAACTTGAGCGCCTAGAGATAAAAACCTAATCCTATTTGCCACAAAAAGTGAGACGAGAAAAGTGTGTGAGAGCCCATCGAGTGTTATGCACTTTGTCCTTGTGTGGAAGGATGGGGAACCAAAACCTAACACCTCTCATGAGCTACCTTTAGTGTTTCAATCTCTTTTGCAGGATGATAGAGGCAAAGGTGTCCCGTCTTTCGAAGAGATGGTGGCTATCGTTTTGGAGGAAGTCGACTTTGACCATCCGACTATGAACGTGCGAGGTCGTCGTGCCTTAGCAATCGCTATACCAACTCTGAGAGGTTATTGACCACACCGGAGCACGATCAACCTGACCACGAAGGTCTATTTCCTGCAGGCAAACGAAGAACCAGCAAGAAACTAAGATTGCAATCTGGATATTGCGAATATAAAAGGAAAGCTTTATTGATCAAGGTGGGGTTCTGTGACGCCTTTGTCAGGTCGTTGAACACAAACGAAGTACGCGAAGTTGCAGCTATGGTGAACTTTAATCTAAATAAAACCCAAGGTGTAACGGTGCCCTAAGGGCTGTATATATGGAGGAAGAGGGGGGGATTTCGTGGCCCTTGGTGGAGGGGTCCGAAATCAACCCTATCTCTTGTTTCCCCACACATATGGACTCTAAAAATAGCATATACTTATGTATTTCGAAATTACATGGGCCTGGCCCAATAATAAGGTGACGCAACACCTAGGATAGCCTCGGGATGAAATTTATGAAGTGGGATCTTGTATATTTCGTCCAAGGCTTCATGCACCCATTATGGTGTCTTCAAAGTCCTGAAATCATCACGTGTAACTCCGTTCTTGTTCCCCTTGTGCATGCCATCATCTCCATGCTTGTTCTTGCTCCAATGTTCATCCTTCTCGAAGCTAGGCCCTTCATTTGTAAGCAAAACAAATGTATCCAATTTAGGCAGCATCATATTCTCATGAACATTAGAATCATTACCATGAAACATAAGTACCTGATAATTTAATTGGCATGCGCGAGCTCTAGTAATTGGTCCAGTATATGTAGCAGTAGGGGCTTTGGGTGTAACAATGGTATTGATGTCCTCATCATCCTCCCCTTCTTGAAATGAAGTTGTCCTCGACGGAAGCTCATCTTCCTCACCCAAATAAGGCTTCAAATCTGCAATTTTAAAAGTGGAACTAACCCCAAAATCTGCAGGCAACTCAAGTTTATATGCATTTTCATTTATTTTCTCCAAAACCTTAAAAGGACCATCAGCACGAGGCATTAGCTTTGATTTGTGCAAATCAGGAAATCCATCCTTACGCAAATGTAACCAAATAAGATCTCCAGGTGCAAACACAACATGTTTTCTACCCTTATCTCCAGCAAGTTTATATTTAGCATTCATACGCTCAATGTTTTCCTTAGTTAACTCATGCATTTTCAAAATCAATTCAGCACGTTGTTTAGCATCAAAATTAACCTTCTCCGAAGATGGAAGAGGCAACAAATCAATAGGTGCACGAGGTAGGAAACCATACACAATTTCAAAAGGGCACATCTTAGTAGTAGAATGCAATGAAAGATTATAAGCAAATTCAATATGAGGCAAGCATTCTTCCCACATTTTCTTATTATTCTTCAAAACAGCCCTAAGCATAGTAGACAATATTCTATTGACTACTTCAGTTTGTCCATCAGATTGGGCGTGAGAAGTAGTACTAAAAAGCAGTTTAGTCCACAACTTAGCCCATCAACATCTCCAAAAGTGGCTAAGAAATTTAGTATCATGATCTTAAACAATAGTATTTGGCACACCATGCAAGCGAATAATTTCACGAAAGAACAAATCAACAACATTAACAGCATCATCGCTTTTATGACATGGTATAAAGTGTGCCATTTTCGAGAATCTATCCACGACAACAAATATGCTATCCCTCCCCTTATTTGTTCGAGGTAAACCTAAAACAAAGTCCATAGATATATCCTCCCAAGGAACACTAGGTACAGGCAAAGGCATATATAAACCATGAGGATTGAGTCATGACTTAGCTTTTTGACATGTAGTGCAGCGAGCAACAAAGCGCTCAACATCCCGTCTCATCTTTGGCCAAAAGAAATGTGTAGCAAGTACATCCTCCGTCTTCTGCACGCCTAAGTGTCCCATTAGTTCTCCTTCATGCGCCTCCTGCAACAACAAAAGACGATCAGAGCTAGCTGGAATGCATAGCTTGTTAGCACGGAACACAAATCCATCATTAACGACGAACTTGTTCCATGTTCTTGCTTCTTTACAATTCTGCAATACATCTTTAAAATCAGCATCATGCACATATTGATCTTTCTTGGTCTCCAAACCAAATATTTTGAAGTCAAGTTGTGCAAGCATAGTATAGCGACGAGACAATGCATCAGCAATAACATTTTCTTTACCCATCTTGTGTTTAATGACATAAGGGAAAGTCTCAATTAATTAAATCCATTTAGCATGTCTACGATATAGTTTAGCTTGACTTTTAATATGTTTAAAAGATTCATGATTTGAATGTATAACAAATTCTTTGGGCCATAAATAATGTTGCCATGTTTCTAAAGTCCGAAGAAGAGCATATAGTTCTTTATCATAAGTAGAATAATTCAGACTAGGCCCACTCAATTTTTCAGAAAAGTATGCAACAGGTTTGCCATCTTGTAATAACACACCTCCTAATCCAATTCCAATAGCATCACATTCAAGCTCAAATGTCTTATTAAAATCAGGAAGTTGGAGTAAAGGAGCATGTGTCAGCTTATCTTTCAACACCATGAAAGCTTCTTCCTGTGCGGTACCCCAAACAAAAGGCACGTCCTTCTTTGTAAGCTCATTGAGAGGTGCAGCAATGGTGCTAAAATCTCTCACAAAATGCCTATAGAATCCAGCGAGGCCAAGAAAACTCCTCACTTGTGTGAACGTTTTGGGCTGCGGCCAACTCTCAATAGCTTTAATCTTGGCTTTCTCAACTTCAATTCCCTGTGGAGTAACAACATAGCCAAGAAATGACACTCGGTCGGTGCAAAAGGTGCACTTCCCAAGGTTACCAAACAAATGTGCATCACGTAGAGCAATAAAAACAACACGTAAATGTTCCAAATGTTCCTCCAAAGATCTGCTACAAATCAATATGTCATCAAAGTAAACTACCACAAATCGTCCAATGAAAGCACGTAAAACTTCATTCATTAATCTCATGAAAGTACTAGGTGCATTAGTTAACCCAAAAGGCATGACTAACCACTGATATAATCCAAACTTAGTTTTAAATGTTGTTTTCCATTCACCCCCCAATTTCATACGAATTTGATGGTATCCACTATGCAAATCAACTTTGGAGAATATTGTAGAGCCGCTCAATTCATCAAGCATATCATCTAGACTAGGAATAGGATGACGATAACGAATAGTAATATTATTAATGCCTCTACAGTCAACACTCATACGCGATGTACCATCCTTTTTAGGCACTAGAATAATAGGAACAACACAAGGACTAAGGGATTCGCGTATATAACCTTTGTCAAGAAGCTCTTGTACTTGACGCATAATCTCCTTCGTCTCCTCTAGATTGGTACGGTATGGTGCACGGTTTGGCAGTGAAGCACCGGGAATTAAGTCAATCTGATGCTCAATCCCTCGAATAGGCGGTAATCCCGGTGGCACGTCTTGTGGAAAGACGTCAGCGAACTCCCGCAAAATATTAGTGACAGCAGGAAGCAAAGAGGAAGGCACGTCCTCGAATGAAAATAATGCCTCTTTGCATACAAAAGCAAAGCAAATATATTTGCTGAAATCTAGCTCATCAATATCAGATTTGGTGGCAAATAAACATGTACTTTTCAATTTAATTTCAGAAGCAACACTAGATGGTTTATTATTAGGCTTCATTTGTTGCTCAAATTCTTTTGCCACAATCTGATTTTCACTCTTATGCTTGTCTTGTTTTGCTTTGGTAGCTCTATTAATATCATCTTTCAAAATCGAATCAAGAGTCATAGGAAGCAAAGTAATATTTTTATCCTTATGAACAAGAGTATACTGATTGTTTCTACCATGGTGTATAGAATTTTTATCAAATTGCCATGGTCTACCAAGTAATAAGGAACATGCTTGCATAGGTACCACACCACAATCAACATAATCAGCATATGTAGAGATACTAAAATGCACACGAATAGTATGTGTGACCTTAACCTTGCCGTTGTTGTTGAACCATTGCATGTAGTAAGGATGTGAATGTGGTCTTGTGGTGAGAGAGAGCTTCTCCACCATCTCCATGCTAGCCAAGTTTTTGCAGCTTCCTCCGTCTATGATGACGCGCACAGAATGTTCCTTCACAACTCCCTTTGTATGGAACAAATTATGCCTCTGATTTTGCTCAGCTTGTGTGACCTGCACTCTCAAAACACGTTGAGCAACTAAACGTTCATACCTGTCAGCGTCTTCAAGAGCCATGTATTGCGTCTCATGATCAGAACCATCTCCACCGTGTTCTTCAGGTGTAATAAGAACCAAAGTCTCCTCATCATAGTCACTAGCGGACTCATACCCACCAACCTCTGATATAGGGCGGAACCCTATGTGGACGATCTTTCACTTTTGGAGTGGATCCCATGGGGAACGCGACGAACGAGCGGAAGAATTCGAGGAAAAACACGGGGATGAACGAGAGAAACTCAACCGACAAGTAATTGATCACACAAAGGCTAGATCACCGAACACATAAGGTAGCACAAGATTCAAAATCAACAAAAGGAAAGATACAAAGGTAACCGTTCTCCTCCGTGAGGAGGTCTTGATGGTCTTCCCTTGAAGGGGTCTTGAATCCTCTTGGGGGATCTTCTCCGAAGAGGTCGTGAGCTCCGAGGAGAAGTAACCAAGTGGATGAGCAAGTCTCTCACACAAAATATGAGCTAAAACCAATTCTAATCCTAATACAAAGCTAGGAGACAAGTATATATAGTGCTAAGACAGGAAGGGGTAAGTGGGAGAGGATAGATGGGGCGAAAACCCCTTGCACTGCGCGCAGGCAGGCCGGTAGTACCGGTCATGTGGCCGGTAGTTCCGCTGGGAGCTCGTGCGGGGCGGTAGAACCGGCCAGGAGGGGACGGTAGTTCCGCTGGGAGCCCAGGCGCTAGATCTGGAGGTGTACACCGAAGGGACAGCGGTTGTTCCGGTCGTCGGGGCAGTTGTTCCGGTCTTTTGGCAGAAACCGGTACAACCGGTGCAACACCGACCTTGCTCCGCTCGATCACAGAAGGTGGGCCGGTTGTTGGGAGGTAGCACGCTGGTTGTTCCACCCCGGCGGTGGTTGGGCGGTTGTTCTGGTCCTTCTGGGCTGGGCATATCGTCTACATGCACTTGATGTTCATCTTGCACCGTAAGTTCTCCTTGGTTGCCTTCTTGGTACCTAATCACACAAAACATCTCCGTTTGAGGTAGTAGCCATGTCTCAAGTGGGTCAAAGGGAAGTTCAACAAGGAGAGAGTTCACCTTATGTCTAATGGAACATGTTTGAGGTCTCATCATATGTCCTCTTGGGGCTTGAAGAGTAGTCAGAGTATACATGGGGATGAACGTGGGATGCTCCGCATCATCTTCCCTCCCTTGGGAAAGATCCGACCTCGGATCGTGATCCTCATCACCATGGAAACGGTTGTTGTGGATGGACTTGGAGTTGGACGGAGTTGAAGACATGGCGCAATCCAAGTACTCCAAGGTATCTCCGATATGTGGTACATGCAAAATGAGCAAACACAAAGTACACTTGGAAATACAAAGGTTAGCGCACACAAAGTGTCCATCATGTAAGAATGAGTCCATTCGGCAAGATTGTGCGTGACAAAGTGCATGAAGCTTATCAAGATGATCTAGAATGATATGCAAAGCATTCATGGGAACAAAAGCATGGTGCACAAAGCGACAAATTCTACCATTGTGGAAAATGATGTCATAGAGGGATGGTTTATCAAGAACATGAACATTGTAATTGGTGCTCAATGTGATTATTTTGTCATGCAATTGATGATGGGCAATATGATCATGATGTATGAATATGCCATCAAGGAAGATCACAACAAATTTGCTAAGGAAATGCACAAGCTCATATATCATGGATGACATAGAAATGGAAGATGCGACAAGGCAATCATCATGTGCGTCAATCCATGCATAAGATGCAAATTTGTTATGAGTGGTGTTATACCATAGCTCAATGTCGTGGTAGAAGTGGTGGTCCAGCGGTAAATCCACTAAGTCCGTGCACTCCTCAACTTGAAGGTCCATAGGGACAACCTTCAATGTCGCTCCTCCGTTCGAGAGATGTATTATGTAGACAACAAGAAGGAAACAACAATAAAAGAATGACCCATCCAATATGCGTATTTGAGGATGGCTCAAAGGGAAGGAGTTCACCTTTATGAGAATGTCGAAGATGTTGGTGTCTCACATCATGTACGCCTTCCCATAACCAAGTTGTATCGTCATGGTACCACCTTGTGAATCCTTCAAAACAAAAGAACATGAAAAACACTCGGAAAAACAAATGAGGTTAGCGGGAGTGCACAACCTAT